>NC_090445.1:800952316-801577316 GCF_031143425.1 Pleurodeles waltl | reverse complement strand
TGCAGCGATGGCTGCCAAAAGACCGTCACCGCGGCTAACAGCCATCCACCAAATAATTACCACAGCTGGATTTCCGCTACAAGAAGGGCGGAAATCTGGCTGTGACCATGCTGTGGATGCCGTTGAGGTGGCGCTGCTACTACCAGCAGTGCCACGCCAGTAGACCGCCGCAAGCCGTATTCTGAAAAATAATATGGCCTGGCAGTGTTTTGCTGGCAGTAGCAGCGCCCCTTCTTGTCCCCTGCCAGAAGACCCCCTGAATACAGGTAAGTTCGGTCTCCAATAGGGGAGGGGGTGTTTTGTGTGTGTGTGTGGGTGTGTGTGCATTAATGTGTGAGTGTGTGCGTGACTGCAAATGTATGTGTAGTGTTGTTTGCATGCATGTATGCATGTGTGAGAATGCGTATATGAATGAATATGTGAATGCATGTCAGTGTGAATGTGGTACAGATTTGTGCATGAATGAATGGATCCATGCATGTATGAATGCGTGTATGCTTGTGTGAGTGAGTATTTGTATGTGTGGTGCGTGTGTGTGTGTTGGGGGATTGGAAAGGGGAGCGTGGATGGGGTGGTGGGGACATCTGAGGAGTGTTTGGGGAGGAGGGGGCCTCCTATCAGTGACAGGAAATGAAAATCTCTGTCACTGATAGGGCCTGCCGCCAGCCACAAAAACCATGGAGGTAGGCAGGGTCAAAATGCCTGAGGCGGGACAATAGTGGCCGCTGGGCTGGAGATTCTCATCTCTAGCCCAACGGCTGCTACGGCCATGGCAGTTGGAGTGGTACATTGGTGGATTGGCCTCAGCATTGTCCAACAAGGCCACAGGACCATGGTCAGTTTTGCGTGGGGTAAGCCGAACAACATATTTTAGTGAAGAAATTGAAGGAAAGATTAGTTAAAAGGTCTGCCATATTAACCTCTTACCTTGGGTAAGAAAAAACACATTTTCAAAACAGTGCTGACAGATGATGACGCCTTCCCCAGTAGTTAATGCTATGGCTTTTACTTCATCAACCTGTTAAAACAAGACATGCCAGGCAGTTATCCTAATTCTTAAGTTATCAACGGGGATGTTAGTGGCTTTACGCACTGGTGCTTTGGTCAATGGTTTCTGCCATTCGCCCATGATCGTAAATTCACTCTATGACATACATTCGAGGACCTGAAGGCAATAAACAGAATAAAGCAGGCATGGCACTGAATCTGTGGAGGGTTGCACTGTGATTAAGCATTAAAGGTACTTACTTATCGTACCTTCCAAAGCTCATGAGGTGCATACATGGGTCAGGGTGGCCGGCAGCATACGAGTTGGTAGGTAAACCATGTATGTTATGAAAAAGAATAAAAACATGTTTCCCAGCTAGGCAAAGTGGTGAGAGGAGAATACATACCATCACTATCAATATAGAGAGTTAAAAAAACGAGAGGCACGATGACACTATCTTAAACTATTCCAGAAACCTCAGGGCCTCGGAGGGTTACTGAGGGAAAGAAAAGTAAGGCTGATAAAAAGCACATTTGATATCTCGGCTCTTTTGTGATATGTTTGGGTTTACGTCAGGGGCAGAACGTGAGCTCTTGCAGCCCCTGCAGCACAGGGGACCCCCTACCCCTGACACATTCCAGAAAAGACCCCCAAACCTTCAAGGAGGCCACATGCAGCCAAGGCCTCCTTGAAGCCTTGAAGGTATCTGTGAGATATGGGGACTCATGGCCCCCTCATTACATTCTTCTGGGGGAAAGGGAAAGGCTTTTTTTTTTTTTTAGATAAACCACTGGTTTAAGTTAAACTGGCTTGTTGAGAAAGTAGGCTCGAGCAGCTTGGATGTAACAAAAGATGGGTTTTCAAGTCTACCTAGTTTAAATCATGGAACAAGTCTGCAGGGGTATAAATCTGTTCCAAGATAAATAAGGCATCACAGCAAAGCCATAGTTCTGTAAGAGCACAGGCGGGGTAGGAGCCTAGCAGGCAAGAAAATGGTAGTCTTTATAGGCTTTGTGAATTGCATGCATCTAAAGAAGAAAGCAAGATGCATTATCTGAACAAAAGTAGGAATTGTATATTTATCGATGAACAATGAATGGCATTTCAGCAAGAAACCCTGCACAACTAAAACGGTGTACAAGAACATGTTCATTGGGTGCTTGCATGCAATAATGTGGTTAAAGGCATTGTAGACCGTTAATGGCAGCAAAAACTGTACCGACTTCCGTGAGATACATATTTACAAAAATTACATATTATACATAGATAATTAAATATTAGTTGAGGGAGGGAAGAAGTCGTGGAGGGCAAGTGTATAAGATTTGATGCTGCATAACGTGCCATAGCGCATTGTAAGAAAGTGCGAACACCACTCGGGCAGCAGTCAGCTATTAGGCACCCATCAATCTCCAAACATCGGCCATTAGGCTTCAGTTTCTGGCACCAGCACTGGCACCAGTACCAGGCACCAGGTATGGACCTACAGAAGTACTGCCAGGCAACGCAAGTGCGACAGCCCTAGTCAGTTAGCGCTAAGTGCGTGCCGCAGCCCCCCTGCAGAAGCGATCCGGCTAGATTTGGATGTGGCTAGCAAGGCAGCTAGTGATTCCCACTCGCATTCCTTATCTCTCCCTTTCAGGATACACGCTTATTAACACGATAAAATATAAATTAACAACAATTCTGAACAACGATTCTGAGTATACACTTGAATAAAACAAAAGCACAAGCACAAGTATAAGCGCACGGCAGAAGATCTTAAATTGAATTGTTGCCCCTATTGCCTACCCTGCTTAACCAAGGAGAAGGAGAATGAGGTCAGGCAAAGCTAGAAGCAACATTTGAAACTTAACTAAGAGAAAAAGGAAAAGAGAACCGGCCCCTGATGAACTGGCCATAAAAAGATGGGCGGGTAGTGCCTTACAGCCCCATAGCCCCTATAGCATTTTGAGTACGATCAATACAAGCAGTAGGAGTCTACCAATGCAAAATAACAGCATGGAAAAGGAGAATGTAAGAGAGACGGGTCAGTCGATAAATGACACTCAGCGCTATACAGAGATCTTCAAAACACTGCCTTAGGAACACAGATTAAAACAACCACGTTTTTAGTAGATGACAAAAAGATAATTCGTGGTTGGTTTGTCATAGGACGAAAGGTATAGAATTCCACAACTTGGCGCCAAGATAAGACATAGATCTTCAACCCCATCTAGACTTTTTTATTGAGGGGATTACAGCTAAAGTGGCTGATTAAGCCCTAAAATGTCTGACAGGATTATGGAAAGAGGCCAGGGTTCACAAGAACGGTGGGTTTTTGTTATAAGGAGCTCTGTGAATGAAAAATAATGTTTTAAACTTTAGCCATTGCTCCAGTGAGAGACAATGCAGAGCAGAGAGAGCTGAATTGGCCAATTAATTTTGGAGCTCCAAGATACAAGGCATTCCCATAATTCAGGCATGAGATGATGAGTGCCTGTATGATAAGTCTCTTAGCAATAGGTGGAAGTATTTTAAACACCTTTCTAAGGGGTCTAAATGTACCAAAACAAATGGATGCGATTTTCTTCACCTGATGGTCTATGGTCAGCCATGGGTCAAGCCATACTCTTAAACTCTTGATGTGTCCCTTGGGCGAGGGCAGATCTCCTAACGAATGCAGAACGGGGGAAATTAGATCTAGTCGAGTGTGATGGCCTAAGATCATAAGCTCTTTCTTATCTCCGTTCATCTTGAGTTTACAATCAGACATCCATTTGGACACTGCCCGTAAACAAGGGGCAAGTGCCAAATCAGCTGAGTTCTGTTCAGTAGAGGAGACCACCAGCTGGGTGTCATCTGCATATGAAACTAGGGAGAGGGCATATGGCTCCACTACCATTGTCAATGGCGACATAGAGATATTGAATAACGCGGAGCTAAGACAGGAGCCATGTGGCACTCCCCAACAACTATTGAAGCAACTGGAATAAAAATAACAATCAAGTACCTGAAATGATCTTGCTTCTAAAAATGAGGAAAACCAACTTAGAGCATTCCCTGTGACTCCAATCTCCCTCATTCTCTGAAGTAAAATGTTGTGATCTACAGTGTCGAAGGTGGCACTGAGGTCAAGAAGCACAATTGCTGACACCAGTCCATGATGAAGGCACTTCCTAACTTCCTCAGTAACTCCAGTCAATGCCGATTCTGTGCTGTGTAAGGGTCTAAAGCCCATCTGGGAAGGATGAAGAATGTTATTGTCTTTGAGGAAGTTGGAAAGATGAGTGTTCACATGTTTTTCAAGTATCTTGGAGAGGTCTGGCAGCATGGAGATAGGCCTATAATTATTGAGTATGGATGCATCTAAGTTAGGTTTCTTAAGCAAAAGTTTTACTATTGCGTGTTTCCACTGAGGGGGGGATGGTGCTACTGGATAACGACAGAGTCAACAGGTCGGTCAGAGTAGGAACTATTACTGATGACCCTTGTGCTAAAATTGAAAGGGGTGCGAGATCCATGGGGGAACCAGATCTTTCCAAACGTCTACAGTCCCTCTTTAATAGATGAAGGTGGGTGGAGAACCAAGGAGCACCTTTTTTCTGATCCCGGCCTTGATGTATAGGGAAGAACGATATCTAGGTTTTTGGTGAGCCAGTCATTGAATATCTCTAGGGAACAAGCCATATTCCCCTTCAAGGTAGGTTTTAGACTCCCTAAGGTACCAATCTACTCACTGGAATTAAGCGTATGCCAACACCTATAGGGTTGGGTTATAATTTGGGACGATTTACCTGATGCTGGGGTAGGCAGGTTAAGGGAGATTAAAAAATGGTCCGACCAAGGCAGTGGGGTGGGAAGCAAGGCAGTTAGACAAGCTTCACTGCTAAAAACTAGGTTGATGGTGTGATCTTTATTGTATGTGTGGCCTCTGATCAATTGTGTTAGGTCCAAGGCCATTGCATCAGACAGGAGTCTTCTAGCCACAGCATTATCTTGATTCTCTGCATGAATATTAAAATCATTAAGAATTGTGAAGTTTGGCTTGTTGCATATTAATTCCATGACTTGCTCCAGGAAAGATTGTAGGAAATGTTGCAGTGGGCCAGGGGGACGATATACTAGGGCCCAAGAGAAACTATACTGAGAGTTAAAAAAAAATAGAGAACAACATACTCTCACAGTCTGGCAGATGAAGAGGGCGGGAGGTGACCTTAACTGAATGCCTAAAGATTATAGCAATCGCCGCCCCTTTTGCAGAGGCTCTGTCAAGCCTGATTATTAAGTAGTCATTAGGCAAAGCTAAGGCTACATCTGGTGCTGATCCCTAATGGAGCCAAGTCTCCGTATGAAAAAGAGCTGTGGGTTTCTGCTCACTCAGGAGAAGGTTACTATCCAGATTATGAGCAGCCAGTGACCCACAGTTAGCCAAAAGCAATTTACTTTGTGGGACTTTATGAGGCGCAAGGTTGTTCTGTGCTGAAGGCTTTGGACGCCCATAGCATCTATTACAGGGTAGGGTAACTTCCATAAAATCCGGTGGCCCATAACAACCATCTACTGGGTCTGGTCTGAGTGAATGGAGAAAGTCCGCATTGTAGGATATCCTATACACATTGAAATGGGCAGGGGTACTGGCCCCTGGGCCCGGCCAGGTGCAGAAGGGCTTGCCTGACAGACGGGGGTACCGGCACCGACCCGCTCTGCTTAGCTTCCCTTTCGGAGCAGCCTGTGCACACGGCCCATAGTAGCTTGGAAAGAGCGTGTCTTAGCCTTAGCGCAGGCCTTGCCTCCATGCTTTCTGCGTCCAGATATGGCGAGCAGCTGCTACAAGTTCTTGCACTTGGAAGACAGAGAATCTTTAGTTCTTAATTAGTTCTTTGATCTGAGGTTTCAATCCTGGGGTTCTTATATCAGCAACAACTTCTTCACTGAAACACACTTGATGGCTCCTTCACAGAGCCTTTATTTTATTTAAGTCTATCTCATATTTTTGAGCCAATTCTGTCAGTTGATCATGAACCTGCCCACTTGTTTAGTAATGTCCCTACACATAAATACAAGCTTATCCTCTTGACAAGTCTCGAATTGTTCTAAGCCAATATTTCCAACAAATCTTGGCTTTCCAGAGTTCTTTCTCTCAGTGTTGATTGATTTGTTTCCTGACTCACTTATGTACTCACACTCTCTTTAGCTGGAGTACCTTCATTAAAGATTTGTACCTATTCATCTATCTCTTTTCCACTAAGTGAGTCACTACAGGAATTTCAGGTGTCAAATTGTTTCCCTGAACACCATTTCCCAAATCCAAAGGCAGCTCCCATACAGGAGTAGTTTGGGTGAGTATTTTCTGATAGGAACCTATTGAAGTGCACCCTGACATATTCAAAGTCGTATCTGCACTCACTCCACACAGAGTACTAGTATGCATTGGAATCAAAGGAACAAACTCCCTAGTATTTAGACTATTTGGAACTCTACTGTCTTTCAGTATTATTGGGTATAGCCAAATCGTACGTATTTCTTCCAGAGCCTTCAGATTTATACAAAGGAACTATCGGGCCAATACCATCTGGGGCTGTGAGAGCATCAACAATATTCACAGTGGGATCGACTGGAACACATTCTTTCAAAACTTCACTTCTTGGTTAACAAGGCACATTAACTGGAATGGGTCCCGCCGACTAGGAGTCATCTTCGCTGGGGGAGTGGGAAAGTTAACTATGTCTCTGCTATTAGCATCATTATTTCCCCCTTCACTTCTAACTTCATTAAACATGGGTGGGCATTCAGAAAATAACACGTCCAAAAGATGGCTTCCAGAATCATCACTATCTAGACTCATGTCATCATGCTCTTTCGATTTCTCTTTTTTTGTCTTCGAACCATTTTATTTTCATCTTCTCCCTCGACCACATCGGCAGTCAAGGCTGGGTACAGCTTGAGTCCGTCTATTATGTCAGTTACCCACCTTTTCTGCTCAGCTTCCCATCTAGCATCTACATGAGTATGTATACCTTTCTTTGCCCTATACTAGTATTTCTCTTTTTCTTGAACATGTTCCGCATGCTCGCAAGCATTTTGCGCCTCATATTATGCAGGTCTAGGAAGTGGCTTCATTTTGTGCAGCATCCTCCTTAAATTCTCAATAATCGGCAAATTAAATGTGCCATATTGTGGGAATCTCAATGGACCTTCTTTCTCTGTGACCTTATGCATTGACCGATCCAAACACATGTATGAAGCCCTACATTAAGTGCTATATATTGATCTGGAGTACCTTCAAGAGGCACCATTTCACATTCCTTGCTGGGGATATAATCATCTCCTCTAAACTAATCTTGTATGACTTTAAAACATTTCATTGTTCATTAATTTCCACAAAGCTTCAATTCAATCCAAAACAATGCCAGACCCACAATCCCTTGCTTCGACACAACCACCAATTGCAGCACGGCACCTTATGATGTTGTCCACCAAATAGCAGTGCGTTACCACACCAAACAACCTATACCAGCGCTGCACACTGTGATGCAGACCTTGTTCCCTGCAGCAGTTCCCTCTGCACACATACTTGCTCCTTAATATCACTCACACACACAAAATATTGTAACGTCGCGCCTCGACGCGGCGTCTCTTTTTACATCCACGGTCGTAACGCACTGCCGATTCTTGGAGCGCCATTCCCAGCGTTTTCTTGTCAATTTGGCAACGCGTCCCGGGAAGCGTGTTTTGAGCTCCCGGTAGCGTTGCCCTTACCAGCTGTAGGGCATTGTTGTCTCCCCTAACGGTGGTGGTCTTCTTCTGGTCTTTTTCTTTTCTTTCCATTTTCTTTTTCTTGCCTCTGCATTCTGCCTTTCTTCATGTTCATGTTGGTGTCCATATTGTCTTTTCCTGTTTGCATAACCCAGCATGCTCTTTTTCTTATATACTGCCTCTTTTTTCCTATTCTTTACTATGGGCTCTTTCCCAATTCAAAATGGTGTTCTTTTCAGTTCCTGTGATGTCACTTCCCCCTTTTTCCATATATAAGCCACTCAGTCTTGCCTTGTTTTTTCCTGTTTTTAAGTCCTGTTTTTTCTTCTTCTTTTTAGGAGTTCCTGTTTGAGGTTTTCCCCCAGTTCTTGTTTTTTTTTTCCTCTGGGACTCCTTCTGGAAGGTACGGTCTGCCTTGGCGTTCCCTGTCAAGCGGCACCGTGGCTACTAGAAAGGGTCACCTCTATCTGGGATTATCCAGAACCTCAGAAGACCGGGTGTGTTCTCCAATCCTGCATCCAGAGGTGAGAGGTCGAGTGCAGTTCGTGAAAAATACAATAAACTTTGTCTGCTCCACTAAAGAATGAACAGTTTCAAACATGCAAGAACGTTTTGATCACTTCTGATGAAACCTTGACCTATGGGGTGTCATCTCGATCAGTACAGCTTTACTCTATGCATTAAGATCCACTAAACCAATCGCTTCACATCCCAACGAAGTAAGTCCCTATCTTATCTGTGTCATTGACAACATCTCACAACTAACACAAACTTTTAGCATATGATATAATATGGTGCCATCCACACCTTTTAAACTGTCCCGGGATCCTAGGCCAAGTCAGACCTGATAACAATTTCAACTCCTTTATCAATTGCCACACACACACAACATCCAACAAGCACCATCCAACCTTACAATCACTGCAAAATAGACACAAAATGTTGTAATCTGCAACCCTGTTGATACTCACTCTCCTGCTTCCAGAACTACTCTCCTCCAAGTCACTGGAATTCCACCAAACTTCCAAATCTGGATACTGGTATCTAAGGTTTGGCACTGGGGACTAACTACTCTAGAGTACTGTCCTTTTTCCTCTCACTTCAGAAAGAGAACCATTGTCTTTGCTACCATCTGATCCAATTTGGGCCATATCCATAATTTTGATTCCGATGAATGTTTCCTTCTCTGTTCCAAGAGGTAAAGAGACTCACATCAAATTATTTATGATCAATTACAGTGCAACCAAATGGCAATACATTCAATCCCGGAAACCAACTTAAAGTTTCAAAAGGCTTTATTACAGACACAAACTTACATATATAAATCTGAAAACCATAGTGTATGTATAGAAAGTCACTAAAGGAGAGTTAAAAAATTTACAATATGGAATCGGATTAACATATGCAAACTCAAGATCTCAATAGCGACAAAGCAAAAAATCAATAGAAGTATATGGTGTTTAAAATCCAAACTCAAAATCTTCTGCCTAACCATTGAATTTAGATTCCAAACTCTTCTAATATTTAAAAGGATTTCAGAGAAAAGGTCAGCCTAACTGAACTTCTGTAGGAGATTCTGAAAAGAGAGGTGTGTGCAGCATAAAGCTGCTGAATCTTTGAGAATGTCAGGTCTACGCCTGAAATAGATCCGCTTTGCTCTAAGGAATAAAGGGGTCTGAACCTTCCACTAACCACACTGAAACCTCAACATCTTTGTCAAACTCTTCCTCTGAAAAACAAAACTATACATCAAACAAATAATAGGTAACAGTATCTCCTTTAAGTTTCTTCTATGTGGCCTTGGGGCAGCCTGGCACTCAGGAATTTCAAAACAATAACTGCCAATTCATGATACTCTTTCCAACACTGTAATGTTACGCTTATACTCTCTTACCTCTCATGCACAATAAGCTCCTCATTAGTTTCAGCACTTTTAGCTTTAGAAAAACATGCAAAAAGCAAACTTCTCATTGAAAATGAGAACACATGAAAAATGTGAGCCTTCACAGCCAAGATAAATATGCACTTTCAAATTAAATGGTTTCTGTACGTCTTCTTATGTTGAATTTAAAATGATTATAAAGAATATTACTGCTTAAAATACTATAACATAAAGATTTTTCAAACGAAGATTAAATATGGCATATTTGAAACATTATATTTATCTTTGTAATTTCTCATATGCATTTCAGTGCAGCATGATTAAATAGAAAACACTTTCACGTTCTACACAAAAATAACCACCCCTTCATTTCATGGTTTAAGATACAAAATGGCACAGCCAGGTTATCCTCTCTCAGCTCCCTATCAGCCTTGAGAGGGAACAAAAATGGACTCCATAAACCATCAAAGACTCTGCAAGAGGTGCAGTATGCTTGATTCCATGTCCAACAAGTTAACTTGAAGGTAAACTACCATCTGAGGCGTAATCACTGTGCCGCCCCCAAGGTCCTTATTTCAGAAAGCTAGGGGCCAGATGTATGAAAGCATTTTGCATTTGCAAACGGTGCAAATGCCCGTTTGCGAATGCAAAATGCCAGTTCAGAATGTATGAAATACATTCTGAACGCAATTTTAAGGAATCACTAAAATAGCGATTCCTTAAAATTGCGACCCTATTTAGAGAGTCGTAAATTGTGACTCTCTAAATTAGAAATCGCAAATAAGGATTCCTTATTTGCGATTTCATAGCACATGTATGAAGCAATTCCTAAATGCGATTTTGCATGTGTGCACCTTACATGTCCCCCAAAAAAATGTTGTGGTGCAGCAGAGGGGGCCTTAGCTCCCCAGCATCCCAGGGTTTTGCATTTCCAAAATTGCGATTTCTGGTTCAGAAATCGCAATTTTGGAAATGCAAAAAATTTGTAGATATGGGCCATCAGGCCCAAAGCTGCGAATGGGTCCGGTATTGCAATTTACGATGCGGTAATAGCATTTGCGATTTTTAAGAAATTGCTATTACCGAATCGCAAATGTGATACATGGCACTTTGCGAGTCGGAAATAGCGATTTCTTAAAAATCGCTATTTCCGAATCGCAAAGGGCAGTGATGATACATCTGGCCCTAGGTGTATTTAACTGTGTAATAGGCAAACACACATATGTACTTATAGTTCACATTTTCCCTTATGCAACATGTGTGAGGAAGGCAGAGGTGAAACACTGGTTGCTAAATGGATTTAATGTGAGTATTGGCAGTCACAATTTCAAATTGGAGAACAATTACTTTTGTCCCTACAAGAAGTGTGATACAGCTGATTAAGGGTGCTAAGCAGGTATCCCAATCTGAATCTTCTCTGACTAGAAATGAGTCCTTCAATGTTGTCACTGATAATGTACCATGCCTTAGACATCTACACTTCTAGACCCGAACACAAATTTTGGGAAACAAACAAGTGGTATTTGCAAAACACTTATTCGCTGTCAATCAGTATAACAGATATTAGACCACTGTATTCTTAGTCAGTTACCGTCAGGGGGTGCAACCAGTGCAGTCACACCAGTGTTGACCTGGATGGGGGCCACTGACCTCAGGGGGGCGTTGTGTTTAGCAATAATTTATGGAACTTGTGATTTAAAAGCACGTGCTGGAAAGTTCCTTGCTTGTCTAGCCTTCAGGAAGCAATTAAATTGTCAAGATGACTTTTGTGATTAATGTTCCTGCTAGAGAAAGGGATCAGTATTTGGTCCAGTTGCACTTTTGACTCACCATAAAGTAGTGCAGAGGGTTAATGTGCCTGCTGCAAAGAACATAACTATATTTTATGTGGATAGCTCAGTGGATTGATAAAGCCAGACTTTACCAACCCTTTAAAACATATGAAATGTATGTGAGAGGGGCTGTGGAGAGATGAGGGGCACTTGTGCCGGGGTAGTGAGGGAATCTGAGGAGGTGGTCATGGAATGGGGGTGATAAAAAAGATTGCTGAACTGGGTGCCAGCGGTGCTAAAGCTGGCCCTGGTTGAAGCAATAAGGTTGGCTACATATTTATGCACAATTTCACCCATTACAAGTTCACTGTGTTTTTTGCCATCTGCACTAGGTGTGAAGACATTCAACTGTTTCCTCAGTGCATTCAAATTCCTTTTGTTCTTGACATCTGGCATTGGATCTCGGGAGCAGCTGAAACCTGACAGGGTTTAGCAACATATTGAAAACTCAAAACTGCAGATCTGAATTGAAAAGAGGAAAACTAGGGCTTAAATCACCGACTGCAGTTCCGTGTTGAGTACCATATACACAGATGGCATGTGAATCCCGTAGCAAATGATGCTCTTATTAATAAGTATGCTCCAGTGCAACTGATGTTAGAAGATAGCTCGGAAGCTTTGGAGCATGTTCTTTAATGACATCCATTATACTTTAAAAACAGGTCTGTATGACCTTACTGATGTTAGGTTTGTTGATAAGAGACAATGGCCCTCATTCTGACCTTGGCGGGCGGCGGAGGCCGACCGCCAAAGTCCCGCCGTCAGGTTACCGTTCCGCGGTCGAAAGACCGCGGCGGTAATTCTGACTTTCCCGCTGGGCTGGCGGGCGGTCGCCTTCAGACCGCCAGCCAGCCCAGCGGGAAAGAGGCTTCCACGATGAAGCCGGCTCGGAATCGAGCCGGCGGAGTGGAAGCTGTGCGACGGGTGCAGTTGCACCCGTCGCGTATTTCACTGTCTGCGCAGCAGACAGTGAAATACATTTAGGGGCCCTCTTACGGGGGCCCCTGCAATGCCCATGCCAGTGGCATGGGCACTGCAGGGGCCCCCAGGGGCCCCGCGACCCCCCCTACCGCCATCCGGATCTCGGCGGTCCGACCGCCGGGATCTGGATGGCGGTAGGGGGGGTCGGAATCCCCGCGGCGGTGCAGCAAGCTGCGCCGCCGCGGAGGATTCAATGGGGCCGCGGTACACTGGCGGGACCCCGCCAGTGGTGCCGGTCCGACCGCGGCTTTACCGCCGCGGTCGGAATCCCCATTGGAGCACCGCCGGCCTGTCGGCGGTGCTCCCGCGGTCCTCCGCCCTGGCGGTCAAAGACCGCCAGGGTCAGAATGACCACCAATGTGATCAGGAGTTTTAGCGGTGGCAGTTACACATGGTATATAATCCAAACTAGCTAATGCTGTAGGTTCAAGTCATAGAACATCTTTTATTTTTGTATTTCAGATTACACTTGGAGTGATAATTATTATAATAAAAAATGCAGACAAACACACATGCGCTCTGAGGGGAGTGCACAGTGTACTGCCCTCTGCTCGTCTCGCCCAATGCCCCACAGCTTTCACAAGGAAGGGATAATAAACTCCATTTATTACCCCTTCCTTCTGAAAGGATTTGCAGCGGTTGCTGCTGGTGGGGGTGGGCGACGCTCCTCCACCCTTATGGAGGAGGCACCCCAGGAAAATAATATTATAGAATAATAATCATGTTGAGTTGAAATAGTCATAAATTAAGCCTGTTATAACAATAGAACTGATGTATTGTGCGCATGTATCTAGCCATGTTGAATTTTCTAGGGACTTACAGTGATTTTTAAGAGTGTATCCAATTGTGCCAAGCATCACAACAGGTTTAGGGAAAGAGTTATGGCCCGGAGAACCTGGTTAGCAGGGGCCCTGGGCACTACCAACTTCTAGAACACATCAACATCAGGCAAAAAGAGGGGGGATAACCATACAAAAAGAGGCCTCCTCTCACACTACCCCCCCAAACAAAAGAGGATGAGACTACCCTTTCCCTAGTGAGTCTTCATCTTCTAAGTGGAAGAACCTGGAGAGGCCATCTGCATTGGCATGGACAGTCCCAGGTCGGTGTTCCACTTTAAAGTTCATCCCCTGTAGGGAAATGGACTACCTGAGTAGCTTAGGGTTTTCACATTTTATTTGTTGTAGCCATCTGAGAGGCCTGTGGTCAGTCTGAACAGTGAAGTGAGAGCCAAACAAGTATGGCCTCAACTGTTTTAGAGCCCAAACAACAGCAAAGGCTTCCCTCTCTATGGCACACCATTTTTGTTCCCTAGGGAATACCTTTTTGATAGTAAAAGCAACTGGCTGGTCATGTCCATCATCATTCCTCTGGAAGAGGTCTGCCCCTACCCCCATGTCTGAAGCATCTGTCTGGACTATGAATTACCTTGAGTAGTCTTGTGTTTGTAGTACTGGAGCAGAGCCCATTGCTTCCTTCAGAGTCTCAAAGGCCTCTTGACAGCTCACTGTCCAGTTGATCTTTCTGGGCATCTTTTTGGATGTGGATTCTGTGGGGGGGGGCAACTATCGTGCCATAGTCCTTCACAAACCTCCTGTAATATCCAGTCAAGCTAAGGAATGCCCTGACTTGTGTTTGGATTGTAGGCGATTCACAAGCCAGAAATGTTTGATTCTTGGGTTGTAGAGGTTGTATTTGGCCTCCACCAACTAGGTGGCCCAGGTTTACAACTTTTCCCTGCCCTATTTGGCACTCACTGGCCTCGATAGTGGGGCCTGCCTTGTAAAGGGCCTCAAGGACCTTTCCAAGGTGGATCAGGTGATCCTGCTAGGTGGAACTGTAGACAGCTATATCACCTAAGTAAGCTGCACTAAAAATTTCCAATACAGCAATGACTTGGTTCACCAACCTTTGGAAGGTGGCAGGTGCATGTTTGTGTCCAAAGGCCATAACAGTGAACTGATAATGCCCACTAGGAGTAGAAAATGGTGACCTCTCTTTTGCTACTGGGGTCAGGCCAATCTGCCAGTACCCTGATGTTAAATCAAAAGTATTCAGATACGTAAATGACCCTAGTCTGTCAATGAGCTCATTGGCTCTTGGAATTGGGTGTGCATCAGTCTTGGTTACTGAGTTGAGGCCCCTGTAGACCACACAAAACCTCATTTCTTTCTTGTCACCCTTGAAGTGAGATTTGGGAACTAACACTACTGGACTGGCCAAGGGGATCTCTGAGGGTTCACTGACACCCACATCCAACATGTTCTTTACTTCAGCTTATATGCTTTCTCTGACGTGGTCAGACTGTCTGTAAATTTTGTTTTTGACAGGCAGGCTGTCACCAGTGTCCACATCATGGGTACACCAGTTTGTCTTTGCAGAGGAAAGAGCCAAGCATACTGGTTGAGGGCTTTCCTGCAATCAGTCAGCGGTTGTCCTGAGAGTGTGTCTGACAAGATCACTCCATCTACAGAAGAATCTTGGAGATTGCTGGAGAGGAGATCAGGGAGAGGTTCACTCTCATCTTCCTGTCCCCCATCTGTGACCATGAGAATGGTCACATCAGCTCTGTGAAAGAAGGGTTTTAGGCAGTTGACATGGATGATGATTCTCTTGGGGTTTTTGCAACTGCCCACTAGATAAGTGACCACCCCTTTTCTTTCAAGAATGGGATAGGGCCTGAACCATTTGTACTGAAGGGCCCGTGGAGAAGCAGGCTCCAAACCCCAAACTTTTTGCCCTGGTTAATACTCCAGTATTGCATATTTCTGGTCATACCAGAGCTTTTGAAGCTCTTGGCTGGCCTGAAGATTTTGGTTGGCTTTCTCCATGTATTCAGCCATTCTGGAATGTAGGCCAAGCACATAGTCCACAATGTCCTGTTTGGGCTCTTTGAGAGGTCTCTCCCAGCATTCCCTTACAAGACTCAGTGGTCCCCTAACAGGGTGCCCAAACAAAGGTTCAAAGGGTTAAAAACCTACTCCCTTTTGTGGCACTTCCCTGTAGGCAAACAGCAGGCAAGGAAGTAGGACATCCTATCTCTTTCTGAGTTTTTCAGGGAGTCCTCCAAGCATGCCTTTTATTGTCTGGTTGACCCTTTCTACCAGCCCATTACTTTGCGGATTATATGGGGTAGTACCACATGTGTTTTAGATATGCAGTCATGAAGGTAGACCCTCTGTCTGACACTGCCTCCTTAGGAAACCCCACCCTGGTAAAGATACCCAGGAGGGCTTTGGCCACTGCAGGTGCAGTGATTGTCCTAAGGGGAATAGCCTCAGGATACCTAGTGGCATGATCTACTACCACTAAAATATATCTATGTCCTGATGCTGTTGGAGGGCTAAGGGGGCCCACAATGTCCACCCTTACCCTGTCAAAGGCAACCCCAACCAGAGGCAGTGGAATTAAAGGGACCTTTTGGTGCCCAATTGCCTTGCCACTGGCTTGGCAGGAGGGGCAGGACTGACAAAAGTCCTTCCCTTTTTGGGACATACCTGGCCAGTAAAAGTGGTTAACCAACCTACTCTATGTTTTGTTGTTACCCAGATTCCCTGCTAGTGGGATGTAATGGGCTAAAGTGAGAAGGAAGTCTCTGAACCTTTGGGGCACTACCACCCTACTGGTTGCACCAGGCTTGAGGTCTCTGGCCTCAGTGTACAGGAGCCCCTCATCCCAGTAGACCCTGTGGGTACCATTGACATTTCCTAGCTCCTCCTTAGCAGCTTGCTGTTTCAGGCCTTCAAGAGTGGGACACTCACATTGTCCCTGGCACAGATCTTAACTAGAGGGTTCCCTTGAGCCCAAGAGCTCTGGGTGGTAAGGCCCACATTTTTCAGGCTCAGTTCCCTCTAAGGTGGGTGACTCCTCCTCCTGAGAAGAGGGGTCCTGTCTTATGATCTGTTTTGAAGCTGGTCTCCCAGTCTTCTTGCCTTTTCTCTTGGGAGGCTGGTCTACTATTTCAAGATCCAGCTCTCCTTTTTCTCTCTTAAGATTGTTCTGTGCCCTAGTCTTGACACAAGCCCAATCAGGGATCCCAAGCATTGCTGCATGTGTCTTAAGCTCAACCTCAGCCCATGGGGAATGCTCCAGATCATTACCAAGTAGGCAATCTACAGGGATCGATGAGGACACAACCACTTCTTTTGGCCTGGTTCTCCTCCCCATTCAAAGTTTACTATAGCCATGGGGTGGAACTTGGTCTCAATGTCAGCATTGGTGACAGAACAAGACCTTCCTATCAGGAATTGAAATGAGGGCATGAGGTGCTGAGACACCATAGTGATGCTAACCCCTGTATCCCTCAAGGCTTCTGTTTTCTCCCCATTAATCACAGGGTGCTGCCTGTATTTGTTCACATTACTTGGCGAGGCAACACAGGATAAATCTACCCCACCCTGAGTGACTAATGTTGCCTCTGTGGGGGCACTGACATGGTCAAACCACACCTTTGACCCCATCTGGATGTTGGCAACTGCATTTATTGCAGGTTAACTAGAGGCATGCATTTTGTTTTACAGCCAGAGTCTCCTATTTGGTGCCCTTTTGTCTTACAATCTTGGCCCGAGCCTTGCTGGGGTCAAAGTGCTTCCCTTTGTACCCTCCTCTGGACTATGAGTAGTCTCTGGGCCCACCATCCTGTGAAGATTTCTGGGGGCCTTGAGAAGACTCTTTGTTGTTTTTACCCTAGCTCCCATCTTTCCCTTGGGGGGCTTTTTGGTCTCCTCCACTGATGGTAGTTCTGTTAATCCTTGTTTTGACCCAATGGTCTGCCTTCATCCTGAATTCTTGAGGGGAAAGTGGACCCAGGTCTGCCAGATGTTGATATAGTCTATCATTGGAACAATTACTCAACAGATGCTTTTTAGAAAACAAATTATACAGCCCATCATAAGCTTGCACCTTGTTCCCAGCTAACCAACCACCCAGCATTTTTACTGAATAGTCCAAAAAGTCAACCCAGGTTTGGCTCTGGGATTTCTGAGCCTCCCGGACGTTTATCCTGTATTCTTTAGTTGTAAATCCAAAGCCCTCAGTTAGTGTACCCTTCATAAGGTCATAGGATTCAGAATCTGCCTCATTCAGTGTCAGGAGCCTATCCCTGCACCTTCCTGAGAATAACTCCTACATCAGTGTGCCACAGTGTTTTCTTTTCAATTTCCCCCCAATGCAAGCTCTTTCAAAGGCAGAAAACCATTTCACTATATCATCCCCTTCAGTGAAGGGAGGGACACCTCCTTTTGGGAGTTTAATGTTGAAAGCTTTTTCTTTCAACACTTGTATGCTGCCACCGGAGATGGGTGCCAAAACCAACCCCTTTCTTTGCTTTTCTATCTCCAAAAGCTGACTTTCTAAAGCCAGTCTTTTGGTCAGCCTGGCAATATCCAGGTCTGTGTCTGTGGGTGCTCTAGGGCTTGTGTGAGAAGAGGAACTACCTCATCCCCATTGTTCACAGGTTCTCCATCGACCTCAGGTGCATCATCATCAATAACTGGGGCATGGCCTCTTTCATACTGGGCCACCAGAAACCTACGTTTCTCAATTTTTGGGGCTTTTTCCAATTTGAATTTTGTATAGTCTGCAGAGTCCCCTTAATATGTCATAGCTATATGCCTCATAAGGTTCCAGATTGAGCTCCTGGTTTCTGCAATCTGAGTCAGACATTTTTATTTTCCTAAAGTTGGGGACGTTTTTTAATTTAGAGTTTCCCTTTTTGGATAACCAACTAAAGAACAGACTTTAAAAACGTTTTCGAAGTTGTAGGGACCTAACCAGGACCCTGACAGATATTTTAGAAATTTGATTTTTTTTTACTTAATTAGAAACATCAAAAACAATTAACTAAATGACTATTTGGAGAGTTATTTGTGTGGTAACACAATTATAAGAGAATTATTCAGCAAACACAAAGGCCCTCATTATGACATTGGCAGTAAATGCTGCTTACTGCCACGTTGACGGCCGCCAACATACCGCCGTGGGGGTGAATATCCGTTCGCCATATTATGACACACACACATACCAATCTGACAGAATACTGCCACATACACAAATCCGCCAGCAACAAAGGTCAGTGCCAAAGTGTTGGTACTAACACCCATACCATTATGCCAACAAAACAACACCCAATACATCATGACCCTTGAATCACCATGGCGGACATTCAAAGGCAGTAAACCGTTGGCGGTACACAGTGGCATGCTCAGAATGGACATCTAACTAGTAAACTGCACAACATTGGCCAAGACCAAAAACACACACCTGACACTCATACACATAACACACCCACCCACCCACATCACTATAAAACATACACCAACATCACCCACAACCCTTTACGAATACAGATTATTGCCACCAGACGGACACCAAGACTACTGTGACAACCAGACACACACACCACATACACCCATACATCCCTCATGCACCCCACTTCAAACACCCAATCACAGTACCCAACACCTACACGCTACCACACATCACACAACTCCCATGTCATCACAAAGGTACCCCCGTTTCACAGATGAGGAGTTGAGGGTCATGGTGGAGGAAATAGTCAGGGTAGAGCCACAGCTGTTTGGAGCACAGGTACAGCAACTATCGATTGCCAGGTAGATGGAGAAATGTGGAGAATCCTGGACAGGATGTACGCCATGGGACAGCATCCAAGAACAAGGGACAGCATCAGGAAGAGGTAGAACGACCTACGGGGGAAGGTACATTCTGTGACAGCAAGACACCAGCTCGCCATGCAGGGGACTGGCCATGGACCTCCACCTCCTCCCCTACAGCTCACAGCATGGGAGGAGCAAGTCTTGGCATTACTGCATCCTGAGGGACTCACTGGAGTAGCCGGAGGACTGGACACTGGTGAGTCAACATTTCCAACTTATCATACTGCATGCCATCTCACACCCTCTCCCTCACTCCCATCACTCCACTTCATTCCACACACTGCACCTACCCATATGACTAACCCCAATACCCAGCCCTGCTTGCAATACCAATGCATAGACAGCACTCCCAGCCCTGCACGGACACCCATCACTAAAGCATGCACAACATAGGGGAACTAACAATCCCACAACACATCGACATACACAAACCAAGGTGGCAGGTCAAATGCAATGATAGAGGAGAAGCTAGGGATGTGCAATATGTCCCAGGCATGAAGCATAATACATAATTTACATCCCTGTAGGTGCCCCAGCCAATGTCACCAAGGACGTGCGGACCCTGGGGGTGTACAGCAGGCAGAGCACACACTGCAGGAAACAGTGGGAGGACCTGAGATGCTGGGCATGGAAGACCGCGGAGGCCCAGCTGGGGATGGCCTCCCAATGAGGAAGGGGTGCCCGTCGGAACCTGACCGCCCTGATGGACCGCATACTGGTGGTGGCCTACCCAGAGCTGGATGGGATCCTGAGGGCATCACAGCAGCCACAAGGTGGTGAGTACAGTGGGTGTTACTACAATAATTGGTAGGTGGCATGGGATCCGGGTGCTGCGTGTGAGTTAGTGGGTGCCCTTAACGCCAGGCCAGACATTACAGCATGATTCAGCTCAAGGGTAATGGGTGTATGGCAAATGCAGGTAACCTAACTCGTTTGCATTCCATGTCAGTCATGGCTTTATGGATCCCAGGAGGTGTGCAGTTGGTGGTGTTTGGCCCTCATCTTGGTGTAGCATCTAGCAAAATCAATGCCAGTGCAATGGATAGTGCTCAATCCTGAACCCTGTGTGTGACGGTGCTGTGTGTGCCAACTGTGGTGTTTGTGCAGTAATTGACCCAGTGTTCCCTTTCTCCCCCCCTTTTTTCTTCTGTCATCCTGTCCATGTGTGCATTAGCATCATCTGGCAGAGAAGCAGGGCCACCGGCGACAGAGGGAGCTGCATCCCACAGGACCCACGAGGCAGAGTCCACCAATGCTGAGGGAACCAGTGGGATGGAGGGCGAGGGGAGCACCACGGCGGAGACAGGAGGTGACAACACTGACTCAGATACCTCCTCCGATGGAAGCTCCCTGGTGGTGGCGGACACCTCTGTGACTACCCCGGCTGCAGGTACAGCAGCCACCCCACATAGCAACACCGCCCTCCCAGTAGCCCCTCAGCGAGGTGCCTGTGCCTGCTCACCCAGGATGGTGGACATCTCCTTCGCTCCAGGCACCTCAGGCCCTGCTCCAGTGAGCAAAACAAAGAATATAGTGGAGCACTAGAATTAACTGTAAATCACTCATATAGTAATTAGTAAGGCCATCTAAAGAGGGGAATTAAATCAACATGTGACTAATTGAGAAAACATAGATATTTAGAAAGAGATTCAATAGGGTGTTGATATTTTCATTAGCAATATTTTTAATTATCCCCTTCTGTGCCCAGGACGTAATGATTATGTCCTGAGGCACAGTGCTCGTGTGCCCAGGAAGTAACCATTACTTCCTTGGCACAGAGCCCAGAGGGAGTGCTAGCGCTCCCTCTGTGGGTTCCCTCCCCAACCCCCAAGGCAGGCATGGAAGGGGAAGCCCTTCCCCTTTGCAAGCAATCCGGCTGCTAAAATGCCCACTAGACACCAGGGATTTAAATTTTGTTAAGTAATTGGCATAAGGGAGCAACCCCTTGGGCAAGGGTCGGTCACCTGGAAGGGCAAATTGTGTTTAGGCCATTTCTGCCCCCTTTGGGGGCAGATCGGCCGATTTTAGGTCAATCTGCCCCCAAGGGGGGCAGAAACCACTAGGCACCAGGGATCTTTTTTTACACGCCAACGTTACGCAAGGGGAGGGACCCCGTAGGTAAGGGTCGCTCCCCAGGTGGGTGGGGGGGCAAATTTATTTTAGGCCATTTCTGCCCCCCCTGGGGGCAGATTGGCCTATTGTTATTAAGGCGATCTGCCCCCGGGGGGGCAGAAACCTCTAAGCGCCAGGTCAAATTTTTTTGGTGTGTTTTGTTTGTGTTTGTTTGTTTTTTTAGAGATGGGGAGCGACCCATTAGGCAAGGGTCACTCCCCTTGGGGACAAATTGTATGGGATCCAGCATTGGTTTCTCACCCATTTTGGTCACTAACTGGAAGGAGGCTGAAAGCACAAAAAATAGTAAAAATGGGGTATGTCCCAGTAAAATGTCAAAATTGTATTGAAAAATTGGGTTTTCCAATTCAAGTATGCCTGTTCCCGAAAGCTGGGAAGATGGTGATCTTGCCACCGCAAACCCTTTGTTGATTCCATTTTCAGGGAAACAACCACAAGCTGCCTTCTGCAGCCCTTTTTCCCATTGTTTTGAAAAAAACTAAATTTTCACTATATTTTGGCTAATTTCTTGGTCTCATACAGGGGAACCCACAAAGTCGGGGGACCTCTAGAATCCCTAGGATGTTGGAAAAAAAGGACGCAAATTTGGCGTGGGTAGCTTATGTGAACAAAATGTTATGAGGGCCTAAGCGCGAACTGCCCAAAATAGCCAAAAAAAGGCTCGGCACAGGAGGGGGAAAAGGCCTGGCAGGGAAGGGGTTAAACATTGTTAATACCTGCAACATACGATGTGTTAGAATATTTTATCCAAAATACCATAAAAACACATAAAAACAATATCAGAATACAATTCATACAATACTGCAAAATTAATTAATGTCCATTACTGCAAGGATCCACTTGATAATTTAAACCCAAGAGTTCATTCTTTGTGAATATTCAGACATTTGAAAAAGACCTCCATCCATGCAATATTGTAACCAAGAGGCCGTTTAGCAATTGAGCCCTGGTCTCCAATCTTTGTGAGTCTTCCAAAGAGGAGTTTTGGACCGAAAAAGAAAGATTTTTATTTCTTGCCAGTCTTTATGTGTCTTCCAACTCTCGAAAAAGAATTTCAGTCCACACAAGAAATTCGCCGACACGTGTTTTGTCCCATTCTGGGACTTTATCAAGGCTGATAGAATATTAATAACAAGCAAAAAGGAAAGGTTTTGTCATAAAATGCACGTATATTGGTATTTTTTTCAATACCCAATTAGTATTTGGTGCGTTGCCAAATATACAGAACACCTAGTAGTCAAATATCCTGTGATGTTATTATGTGCAGAATCACAAAATCAATAATACATGATAGTACTTGTCATATGAAGATACACATTCCAACACCCAAAAATAAAGCTAAACTAGCCAACAAAACAGCCCATAGTGATCCTTTAATATATAGAACATGCTTTCCTAAGATTAGTAATCACACCACAAAGAGTCAATACCAAAAAGTACCCAAAGAGTCTCTGCCCCATTGATCCCTGCTGCCCTGAGTGAGGAGGCTATTGACCTCCTGAGATTCATCTCTGTAGGGCAGTCAACCATTGTGAATGTCTTCCAGGGGATAGCATCCCAGATGCAGAAATGCAATGCATTTCTGGAGGGCATCCATGGTGGATTGGCAACTGAGATCGATTCAGGGTCTGGCATACACTCTGATGGCAGCCATTGTCCCTGTTTCTACCATCCCCCCTCCAACTATCACTTCCCAGTCCCAGTCTCCTCAATCCCAAACCATCCCATGCACACATACAGATGAGCATGCACACAAGACAACACACAAGAGTGGCACAGTCAAACACAGGCACCATATTTCAGCCCAGAAGCACTCACGCAAACACCACACAGTTGCATACACAACCACATCCACTGCCTCCACTGTCTCCCCCTCTTCCTCCTCCTTCACCTCCCTCACAGTCACGTCCACACTCACACCTGCATGCACTTCTTCAACAGCCACCATCAACATCACCACACCAAGTAGCACACACACCTCACTAGCAGACACCTCCACAAAATCCATCCATGCGTCCCCTGTGTCCTCTCCCACCCTGTCTGTCCCCCTTCCTAAAGGACACAAACGCAGGCACTTAGACACCCAACAGCCATCCACCTCACCTCAGCACTCTACCCATGCACCTGCACCCAATTCCAGCAGACGTACTCCTCTACCAACCACTCCCCCAACCTCTACTCCCATCCCTCCTCCATCATCCCACCACACTGTCCCTAAGAAGCTTTTCCTTGCCCAACTTGACCTCTTACCTCCCCCCGTCCTGCCCGTAAGAGCAGGGTCCCAATGACCCAGCCCAGCACCTCAGCCAAACAGTCCACGGGGACAGTGGAGGCATCTCCTAGTTGTGGAGGAAGACTGTGAAGGATCCCACGCCACCTGCCAGGAAGGTGAAGGATCCCACTCTAACTGTCAGGAAGGGAAAGGAACACTCACCTCCTGCCAGGAAAGGGATGAAGCCCTTACCTCCTGCCATGAAAGGGAAGAAGCCGTCACCTCCAGCTGAGACATAGCAGCCCTCGCCTCCAACGAAGGCTGCCCAAGAGGCATCTTCCATAGCTGAGACACAGCAGCCCTCACCTCCAACTGTGGCTACCAAGGAGGCACCTTCCCCAGCTGAGACACAGCAGCCCTCACCTCCAGGAGAGGCTGACAAGGTACCAACACCACCACCACTAGTGGTCCCGGAGCCCTCACCTCCAACTGAGACGGTGCAGCCCTGACCTTCAGCAGCGGACATGTAGGCCACCCTCCAGGGACTGCTGTACCAGGAGCCCCCTCCAGAAGCAGTGGGCAAGTCCCCCACCTGAGAGACTGTGACCTTGTACTCCCCAGCATTGGGAAATGGACATGAAGCCCCCTCTAGAACCAGTGGGCTAGTCCCCTACTGAGAGACTGTGACCTTGCACTCCGCCGCATTGGGAAATAGGCATTAAACCCATCCAGAACAAGTGGGCAAGTTCCCACCTGAGAGACTGTGACCTTGCACTCCCCAGCATTGGGAAACGGGAACCAGTGGGCACGTTCCCCACCTGAGGGACTGTGACCTTGCACTCCCCAGCATTGGAAAATGGGCATGGAGCCCCCTCTAGAAACAATGGTCAAGTTCCCGACTTCGGCTAAGGTGGCCCCCCTTCCCCCTGAGGTGCCAGTCCTCTTCAATAATGATGCCCCTGCACAGTTCTGTGAGGATGTTATCAGGAAACTAATTGGGCCTTGACTGTGCCCTGAGGCCATTTGAGCCCTTAGTACTTTGGACTGGGCATTTGCCCTTTGTGGACAATTGTACATATCTCTTTGTTTTCCAATTGGTTCATGTGGTGGCTTTTGCCTTGCTAATACATTTTCAGTACATCCGAACTGTAGTAGTTGTATTATTATGTAGTGTGACATGTGCCATTGGTTTACGTCTGCAGCTGGTAGTGTGTATGGTGTATGTGCGTGTGTCTGGTGTGTGGCGTGCATGTGTGTGTCACTGTCCTTTTCCTCCCTCCCTCCCTTGTGTACTAGGCGGCTGTACTCACCATCGTCGTCTTCTTCAGTGTTGGTGTTCGAGGGGCAGCTTTCCATAGAAGAGCTCCGGGAAGACTTGCAGTTCCGTTTCCATGGTGGCGTTGTTCTTCTCTGTGTCTCTGATGGAGAGTCTTTGGTCTTCTGTGCAGTTTTTCCGCCAGGCTTTTGATGGCGTTGGGTCCAACCTGGAAATCGTGGCAGATTGCAGTGTCATGATATGGTGGGCGGTACCTTGTCTTCTGCCTGCCTGTTGATTGCTACCGCCGGGGTGAGTGGTGTTAACGCCCTGGCGGATGGTGTGGTACATTAGCTGTCTATGAGACTTCTCACCGCCATGGTCTTACTTTGGCGGTAATTACCGCAGGCCTGTTGGTGATGTTTCTGGCACTTTATCACTCACCGCCTATGTCATAACGACCACCAAATTCTTTATCCCGCCGCTGATACATCAAATGTAGGAGGCTGGCCCTCTATGTAATGTACAAAATTGAGTACACCTTGCAGAGGGTCCAGGCCACGTTGGTTTCCAGCGGAAAAAATTAGACCGCCTAATGCTCCAATTTTAAGGTAGCTGGTCGAGCAGTTAGGCTAACCCTTATGTGTTTGTTGTACTCACAAATCCAATCATGCACCACACACACTCAATGAATAACTCAAGACCAGATTTTGTCAAAAAAACACTTCACACTTTAATATACATTTTAAGTCCAAGATCTTTAGAATACTGTAGGAAAGTACCCTCTTTCTTGCCATGGTTACCCCCATTTTCTGCCTGATGTCAGTGTGTTTGACTGTGTTTACTAGGATCCTGATAAACCAGGACCACAGTGATTATGCCCTCTTTCCCAAAAGTCTGTATTTCACCCACAATTGGCATACTGGTGCACCCTTATAATTCCCTAGTATATGGTACCTAGGTACCGAGGACATTGGGGTTCCAGGGGATCCCTATGGGCTGCTGCATATATTTTGATACCCATATGGAGCCCATGCAGAGACTTCTGCAGGACTGCCATTGCAACCTGCTTGAAAAGGTGCAAGCACCCTTTCACTGCCATTTTCACTGCACCAGGTCACTTATACGTAACCCCTATAGTGGATCCTCCAGTCCTGAGACCAGGGTGCAAAGTACCTGAATAGGTGGGGCACCCCTGCACTAGCAGAGGAGCACAAATGAACTCCAGGCCCATTTTCCTGGACTTTGTGAGTGGGGGGACGCCATTTTACACGTGTACCGGACATAGGTCACTACCTATGTCCGACTACATAATGGTAATTCTGAACATAGGCATGTTTGTATCAAACATATTGACATCATACCCCAAGGCTTTTGCAAGCATTGTTGTATGATTCCATGCACTCTGGGGGTTCCTTAGAGGACCCTGGGTATTGCCATTTCAGCCTTATGAGGTTTTCCAGGCAGCCCCAGCTGCTGCCACCTCACAGACAGGTTTCTGCCCTCCTATTGCTCAAAAACTGTGTGCCCAGGTGTGACACCCTCTCTCTTTGAAAATAGGTGTTTCAGGCTTGGGAGGGGTAGCCTCCCCAAGCCACTGGAAATGATTTGAAAGGCACATTTTGTGCCCTCCTTGCAAAAACCAGTCTACATCGGTTCAGTGACCCAAGTCCCTGCTCTCACATGAAACTGGGCAAAGGAAAGGGGAATGACCACTCCCCTGTCCATCACCACCCCAGGGGTGGTGCTCAGAGCTCCTCCAGGGGGTTCCTAGCTTCTGTCAACTTGGATTTGAGGTTGGCAGGGAACTCTGGGAGCAGTTGAGTGGCAAGTGCCAGCAGGTGATGTTAGAGCCCTCCCCTGATAGGTGTTTACCTGGTTAGGTGACCAATCCCTTTTCAGGGCTATTTAGGGTCTCTCATTTGGGTGGTTCCTCAGATTTCAATTACAAGACTCCAGCAGCAATCCTCTGCATCCTCCACTTCGACTTCTCACTGAAGAAACTGCATCTGGACCCTCCAGGAACCTACAAGCTGCAACAAAGAAGCAAGTATCTCAGGCTCCTGTCAGCAACTGTGACAGTTTCCCGGTGGTGCATCCTCTGAGGACAGCCTGTCTTCCTCCTGCATCAGAAAGAAGGAATCTCCCTTGGATGAAGGAGTCACTCCTCTACTTGTGCAGGCACTAACTGCGATGACTGGCTGCGTGGATCTCCGCTCCTGCTGAGCTGCATGGTTCCTGCATTACAGGTGGTGGACTGAAGTAGTTCCGATGGTTCTCTCTTCCAGCTGTCCCATTTTGGTGGAGTTAAGACCTTGCTTCCCTACACAGAACTCTACCACCATGCACCATGTCTTTTGCAGCTGCCAAGCCTTGTTGGTTTCCTTCCTCCAAGTCCTTTATGCATCTTGTAGCTCTGGCCCCCAGCACTTTATTCTGCAATGCACAGCTTCCTGAGTGGTTCACCAGCGAGGGAGCCTTTGTCATTGTGCTGCATGAGCCTCTTCTGCAACTTTCTTGTCCCATGCTGTGGGACTCCTGTGTGTGCTGACTGGTCTTTTATGGGCTCTCTGAGTTGCTGAGGGCCCCCACTGACCCCCCCACCCTGGGTAGAGTCCACCTGGTCCTTCCTAGTCACCTAGCACCATTTTCGAGCTTTGCATGTGCCAAGGCTTGTTGGCAGACTCCAATGACGCAAACCTGACTGCAATCCTCCATCCAGTGTGGGACATCACTTGCACCTTCCAGGAACCCAACTTCTTCTTCTTGGGTGCAGTGCTGGCTTTTCTTCTTCACCGGTGGTTCACCTTTTGCACCTTCATCCGGGTTCGCAGGGGCTCCTACTCTTCTTGGACTCTTCTGTGCTTCTTGGACTTAGTCCCCTTCTTCCACAAGTCTTCTTGTCCAGGAATCCACTATTGATGTCTTGCAGTCTATTCTGGGTTTTGCATAATTCTTCTCGTTTCTGTATGTCTTCTGGGAAAGTTACTGTGATTTACTCCTGTTTTCCTGGTCACCGGGATTGGTTGTAGTACATACCTTTGGGCTTTTCTTGTACTCCCGGCTCCCCTCTACACACTACTCTTGCCTAGGTGGGTGACCCAGTTTCGCATTCCACTTTCTTAGTATATGGTTTGTGCTCCCCCAGGCCAATTTCTAACTATTGTGATTTTCACTAATTGTAAACTGTTTTTATGCCTATTTCTGCATACTAGTGTATATAAAGTGTGTATTACTTACCTCCTAAGGGAGTATAGGTTCTTTGGTATCTTTGGTATTTGTGCCACCAAAATAAAGTACCTTTATTTTTGTAACACTGAGTACCTCTAGAGAGCCTGGCTTCTAGACACTGCCTACACTACACTAATAAGGGATAACTAGACCTGGTATAAGGTGTAAGTATCATAGGTACCCACTACACACCAGGCCAGCCTCCAACAAATACGTTAAGTACTTTTCAAGTCATAGCTTTTTGAAGTTAGTCTTTGGGTGTGTAATTACGCACCGTTGGAATCAATGCACAGTCACCTTTAAAAATGGAGCACACTAAATACTGAATTTAGTGGGCGTTTTAGGAGGAACCTGGTAGTGTCCAATGGGACACTTACCCTTGGGCGGCTGCACCCGCTACAGTGACCACTTCCTGTTGGGAGGCGTCTTCCCTAAACACTATTGGATATTTTCCTACCATCCAAAACGGAGGAAAATGAGGTGGAGGTACCACTTCGCCTGCAAGCCCCTAGGGGTGGTGCATGCTCACCATCAGCACGGGAAATTACATCACTGTATGTACCATGATCCACCTACACAGGAAGTGACATCACTGGATTTTCCATCATACATCTGGAGAGGAAGTGACATTCCTAGTTTTCCTGCCAAAACCGTCTTTAAAAGAAGAAGCCAAGCAAGAGGAGCACTCCATCATCCACTTTTAAATCAACACACCTCACGTCAACACCTCTACCAAGTTCAGCATTCCCAGCGGCAGTTGGGGCAAATTCACAGCAAAAGGCTCAGCACCATCAGCACGGAACAACCTAGCCCCAAGACAACCTCAACAAGGACCTCAACAACCTCAAAAATTGGATCAAGAACTGTGCGGCTTCCCTTGCACCAATCAAACCCAACAAACATAGTAGATCGCACAAGCAGGCCAGATGGTACAAGAAGATGTCAGAGACATCAGACAACACTTTTAATAGCTAGGAAGGAAATGGAGGGCCAGCCACGACAATACTGACAGAACTACATACAAGGCTGCACTCACAGGCTAATACCTGCAAATAAGAGATACCATAAAAAGTACTAGTGAACCACATCAAAGGAAATCCAAACAGCTGCAAGGGGAGCTTCTCGATTGTCAAGGATATCACTTCTTCCCAAGACACTGTCACCAACATTGCTGCCTCCCAGCAACTCTGTGGCAAGCTATCCAACTTCTTCTATATCAAAATCACAAACATCTTCAGCAATGTTGCACATCAACCCAACCCTATAGAACTTGTTGCTAATTCACCCACCACCAATCATGACCAACCAAATACAATCCTCACCGGAAACGACACAGCAACGATCATGAGGACCATCCACTCAGGGGCCCAATGGACCCATGCCCCCACCACATCTACATCTGAGAACATAAAAAATCAGCACCACCCTACACTATATCATCAACACCTCCATTACATCCTCCATTTTCCCAGATGAATGGAATCTTGCAGCGATCAACCCCCTCCTCAAGAAGCCCATAGCTGACCAGAATCAACTGAGCAACTTCCAAGCCATCTCCCTGCTTATCTATATAGCTAAAGTGATTGAGAAGGCCATCAACAAGCACCTCACAACACTTCTAGAATTTCACCATCTTAAAAAAACCAATCAGGATTCAGAAAGAGACAAAGCACCACAACAGCACTCGTCCTGGCCACTGATGGTATTCAAATCATGCTCAACCAAAGAGAAATAGCAGCCCTCACCCTGCTCGACCTCCGTGTGGCCTTCAACACTGTCTCCCATAGCACCCTCATCTAAACACTCATGAGATTGGCATGCAAGGATCCGCTCTCAAATGGATCTGTTCCTTCCTAATTGGAAGAATCTAAAGGGTCAGGCTGCCATCCTTCAGATTAGAGATCAAGAAATTGATATGTGAAGTCTCACATTGATTGCCCTTCAGCCCCACCCTTTACAACATATACATGACACTGCTAGCCAACATCATCTGATCATGAAACATTACCAGCATCCCCTATGCCGATGACACCCAACTCATCCTCTCCTTGATAGATGAAAAAAGCACTGCCAGAACCAGCTTCACCAACTGCATGACCATAGTAGTAGATTGAATGCAAACCAACTGCCTGCAGCACATCTCTAACGAGACAAAGGTACTGCTCTTCGGCAACATGACCTCCCCATGGGACACCACCTCATGATCATTGGGGCTAGGACCAAAACCCACATCCACAGACCAGACAAGAAATCCTGAGATTATCCTAGTTGACTAGATCAACATGACTGGTCAAGAAAACACTGTGTGCAACTCTGGCTTCTACATCCTATGCATGCTGCGAAAAATCTTCAAATGGTTACTTCAGAACAACAGACAGCCAGCCATGCAAGCCCTCGTCACCAACAGGGTGGTTTACAACAACACTCACTATGCCAAAATTTCCAAACAACTCGTATATATACTCTGGACCATCCAGAACACCACTACAAAACCCATACTCAAAATCTCATGCCGCACCCACACCTGTCACGACTTACACGCTGCTTTAACCTGGAGTCCGCAGTACGAGTGGCGAGGATCTTGTTCCTGAATGTTCGGCCTTGGCCCAGGTAGGGGCGACTCTTTCTGGTAGCCACGGTGCTGCAGGGAATGGAAACGCCAAGAACAGGCAGTGTCCTTCAGAATTAGTGCCAGAGGGAAAAAAACAAAAAACAGGAAGCGACCAACAGGAAGTACAAGGACACTATCTTAGATAGGGAAAAACACATAGAACATAATGGACTAGGAGCCATAGAGAGTATGGAACAAAGGCATGCTGGGAAGAGAGGGGTAATATGGGCAAAGGAAAAAACATAAAGGAAGGCACAATGAAGAGACAGAAAAAGAAGAAGAGAAGAAGAACAGCTGAGTTCGGGAGGTCAGAATGTTTGGCTCGTGCCACGCGCGGCGGCGCGACAGTAGGTCCCCACCGAAGGCCCAGGTTTGTGCGGAAACAAGCGGTGAAAATTACGAATCAGAAGAGGAGCGTGAACAGAAGACGCATCTTCCCAAGAGCATTCACTGAGAGAGTAACCCTTTCAATGAATCAGCTACTGAAGACGTTTGTGAAAGATACAAGAGTCACAAATTTCCTGTACCTCGTATTCTGGTACATCATTCATTAACAAAGGAGGAGGAGAAGGAAACTGTTGAGAGTAAGGATCAGGTACATAGGGTTTGAGCTGAGAAACATGAAAGACCGGATGAATCCTCCAGGTGCGAGGCAAGTGAAGACAGACAGTAACAGGATTAATCAGCTGAAGAATACAGAAAGGACCGTAGTAACGAGGTGTGAACTTATTCTGAGAAAGTCGCAAAGGCAAAAATTTTGAAGAAAGCCAGACTTTATCCTGGAGGTGATATACTGGAGTATCCCTACGCTTCTTATCTGCTATTCTCTTCATATATCTCTTAGTGTTAAGCAAGTTAGATCGAATCAATCTATGGATCTGTAAAAGTCGTCTGGAAAATGAAGTGACAGCAGGAAGAGAAGAGGTAGACTGAGGAGTAGTAGGAAATGAGGTAGGATGATAGCCATAAGAACAGAAAAAGGGGGTGACCTTGGAGGCACTGTGGACAGTGTTATTGTAAGAGCCCATGGAAACGGAAAATATGATGGATAAATATCTGACTTAGTTCTTGAGAAGTAGGTCATTTTTTCAGGTCAGTGAAGTGAGCCATTTTTGTAAAGGAATCTATTGTGACCATGATAACCCGGTTTCCTGCTGATGGAGGTAGTGAACACATGAAATAAGTAGAAATGGTGTGCCAGGGAGCCGGTGGAACAGGTAATGGTTGTAGGAATCCTGCAGGTCTGGTACAGGGTATTTTTACTTGGGCACATATGGGACAAGCCTGAACGTATCTTTTGACATCCAGTTTCCAGGTAGGCCACCAGAAGGACTGCAAGAGTAATTCCTGCGTGGCCTTGATGCCTCTATGACCAGCAACCGGAGAATCATGGCACATTTGTAGTGCCTTTTCTCTTACTCCGTTAGTAGGGAGGAACAACAGGTTCTTATAATAATAATACCCCTTCTGTTTATGTATTAGGGGGTTTAGGTTTAGGTTCTTTAACTCTTGATCAGACAGGTTGGAATATTCCAGTTGTACCTCATCCAGGAAAGATTGAGCTACACCGATGATTTTACTCGCCTCAAGTAGATATTGTGATGGGGTAGGAGTACAATCTGGATAACGGCGAGACAGAGCATCGGCCAGTATGTTTTGGGATCCAGGAATATAGGTGACATAAAAGTCATACTGACTGAAGAAAAAGGCCCAACGAGCCTGACGACTGTCCTGGCATAGAAAATTACGTAAACATTGTAGGTTATGATGGTCTGTTCTCACCTCGAAGAGCTCTTTGGAACCCATAAGGAACTGTCTCCACTCAAGACAGGCTGTTTTCAGGGCTAATAACTCCCTTTCTAATACTGAGTAATGTTGTTCTGACAAAGAGAGTACATGGGACACATAGAAAACAGGATGTTCAAGACCGTCATCTTCTTGTTGTTGGAGTAAGGCAGCTCCGATGGCTCTTTCAGAAGCATCAGTAACAACAATAAATTGTTTGTTGGTATCTGGGTGTCTCAATATCGGTGCTTGAGTGAAGGCCTTTTTTAGACTCTGAAAAGCTGTTTCAGCTGCCCCTGTCTAGACAAAGCCATTATTTAAATTCTCCTTCTTTAATGTTTGAGTTATGTGGCTGGGTTGTTCTGCAAATTCAAAAATAAACTGTTGATAAAAATTAGCCAGTCCTAGAAAACATTGTGTTTCCTTAATAGAGGAAGGGGAAGGCTAGTCTAGGATGGCTTGTACCTTTCTCGGGTCCATAGCTATTCCAGTGGGACTAAGGTGATATTCCAAATATTTGACTTCGGTCTTGTCAAACTCACATTTTTCTGGTTTACAGGACAGTTGATGCACCCTGAGTCTTTGAAGGACCTGTTTCACGAATTAGAATGAAGTTCAGGACGTCTAGAGTAAATAAGGATATCGTCTAAGTAGATGATGACGGTATGGTTCAAGAGATCAGAAAACACAGAGTCCATAAATCTTTGGAAAATTGAGGGGGCATTAGTGAGACCAAAAGGCATAACTCTGTACTCATAATGACCAAATGGGGTTCGGAAGGCAGTCTTCCACTCGTCTCCTTCTTTGATACGAAAAAGGTGGTAGGCTCCGCAAAGATCTAGTTTGGTAAATTGTTGAGCCCCTCTGACTGCCTCTAGAATATCCTTGATGAGGGGCAAAGGATAATGGTCTTTTATAGTTACCTTATTTAGACCTCGAAAATCCAGACAGGGACGAAGATCCTTTGTCTTCTTGGGTACAAACAAAAGAGGAGCTCCTGCCGGAGAGGATGTTGGTACAATAAGACCAATATGCAAGTTTTCTTGCCGATACTCTTTGAGAACTTCCCTTTCGGGTTCTATGAGTGAATATATTCTCCCAAAGGGAAGGTTCGCCCCAGGTTCCAAGGGAATAGCACAGTCGTAATCTCGATGTGGGGGTAACACAGGTCTGGATGGTTTTTGGAATACATCTTGAAATTCTAGATAGTGATTGGGGACTCCTTGGACTGTATTGATGGAACATCCAGTAGTAATTTCAGTAGGCATCAACCTCTTGGGTGACCAGTATGTGTCTGAAGCAAAGCAGTTTTTTATGACAAAACTGTGAGGACAAGGAAATAGTCCGGGTTTCCCAATTTGCATAAGGGTTATGTCTTATGAACCACGGAATTCCTAAAATGATAGTATGATTGGGAGATGATATTAGGTCAAATGAGATGTGTTCTTGGTGGTTCCCAAATTGTAAACTTAGTGTCAGGGTGGTAGTATCGACTGGACCAGAGAATATTAAGGATCCATCTACTGTGTGAACTTGTTCCCGGGACTTCTTTGGGTCGTGTTGGTTTTTTGTTTTGTGGCCCAAGTCTGATCCATCTATATGCCACTAGCACCAAAATCAAGTAAAGCCATTGTACTTTCTTCACGACCGTTAGGTAAATGTAACATCACAGGTAGCATAAACAAAGTTCTGGCATTGTCCTCGAATGAACTGATGGAAGGTACAGCAGATGATCCCACCCCCTTCCTACTTACAGAGGACGGAAAGTGGCATTTCCCGATGGCCTTAGAGGATGAACGGGGTAGGTACAAAGCATGTGACCGGCAGCACCACAATACAGGCACAATCCTTTCTTACTTCTTTCTTCCCGCTCGCTGACAGAAAGTGGGCCACGAGTAGTATCCACCTGCATAGGTTCACCTTCGGTGTCTCTGACGGGAGGGCGAGGTCCCTCAGGACGATGCAAAAAGACACGTGAAGTACATGGTTGGGAAAATCCTCTACTTTTTTTCTTCGCCATACGTCGTTCTTGGAGACGGTATTCGATGGAAAGAGCTAGATCCATCAGACCACGAAGATCTTCAACTCGGGTGGAGTGTAATAACTCATCTTTGATCTCCTCTTTAAGTCCTCTACGGAATAAAGTCACCAGAGTTCGTTCCACCCAGGTTGTCTCGGCCGTAAGCTGTCAAAAGCGGGTAATATATTGGAGGACATCTTGAGAGCCTTTTTGGATGTCACATAATGCTTCTTCAGCAGAGGCCTCCAATCCCGGACGACTAAACATCTGTTTGAACCGATTCTCGAAGGCTGGATAGTCAGATAACTCTGGGTCTTTGGATGATACCATTGGGGTTGCCCAGGCCAAGGCAGGACTGGATAGCGCACTGATTTGATAACCCACTTTTGTCTTGTCGTGGGAGAATTGGGTGGGTCAGAAGGCGAAATACACAGTTAATGCATCGAGGAACTCTTGCAGTTTAGTTGGTTCACCGGAGTAACGAGGAGTGGAGGTGGAGACGGCCGGGACATCTGCACTGCGGAAAGCCAAAGCCTGTCATAAAGCAGCATTCTCATTGCGTAATTGTTGCAGTTCCTGAGCCTGTTACTGTATGGTTGCCAGAAGGGATTGATCAGGATCTGCAGCAGCCGGCACTGTATCATCCATGGTGTTAGACGACCTCGGGAGTATTGGGCGCTGCAATCTGTCACGACTTACACGCTGCTTTAACCTGGAGTCCGCAGAACGAGTGGCGATGATCTTGTTCCTGAATGTTCGGCCTTGGCACAGGTAAGGGCGACTCTTTCTGGTAGCCACGGTGCTGCAGGCAATGGAAATGCCAAGAACAGGCCGTGTCCTTCAGAAGTAGTGCCAGAGGGAAAAAAAACCTGAAAGGGGAAAAAACCTCCAAAAAGGAAAGGTTCCTGAAACAGGAGCAAAATGAATAGGTAAATACAAGAGCAAAGTATGGGAAAAAACACTGGAACAGACGTGCGCCAGCATCGAATACGAGAAAGTAGGAGCGAAGACACCATCCAAACAGAAAGTGTTGCAGCGCAAGGAGAGAAAGAATCACAGCCCTTAAATACCAAAAAACAGGATGCAACCAACAGGAAGTACAAGGACACCATCTTAGATAGGGAAAAACACATAGAACATACTGGACTAGGAGCCATAGAGAGTAGGGAAAAAAGGCATGCTGTGAAGAGAGGGGTAATATGGGAAAAGGAAAAAACATAAAGGAAGGCACAATGAAGAGACAGAAAAAGAAAAAGAGAAGAAGAACAGGTGAGTGGGGGAGGTCAGACCTGCATGAAAGCGCGTCACGCTGAGAAAGAACGAGGCCCCATGCCCGATTTGGGGCCTCGTACTGTGCACAGCAGGCTGGGACGCTGCGCGTCTTCATGCTCTGAGCCGCGGTCCGAGCCGAACAACACCACACTGCACTTCAGGATGCTTCACTGACTCCCCATTTACAGGCACAGCAAATTCAAACTTGTCACACACACATACAACATAGAACCAGCCTACTTATACAGCTACATACCCTTTAACCAACCCACTAGACACCAACACTCTGCCTTACTCTTACTCGCACACATTCCCAGCATCCACAGAAGCAAAACTGGACATGGCTCATTCTCCTACATTGCACCCAAGTCTTGCAACAATCTCCCTCTACACATCAAATCCTTCTTCTCACTTCTTGAGTTCTGCAATAACTGAAGACTTGGCTCTTTGTATAGGAACCTTGGGGGCTACAAAACTACACACAGCCCCAAGAGCCTAGATACACTCTTGGGTTATTAGTGCACTATACAAATCAATTTAACATAACATAACACAAAAGCAGGGCCCGGCATGAGACCCTATCAGGCATATGGGGCTCACATGGAGCACCCACCTCAGAGCCCATTCAGAGCTTTTAACCCCAGCAATGCAAGGGAACTCTCCCCATGCCCCTTGAAACCCATCCTGTCCACTGTGACACATGGTACTCTGGCAAATGCACCTGAGTTCCTGGGGGTGGCCTTTTCTGGGGTAAACTGTAAACTTTGCACTTTATATAGCATACTACTCACCCGTTAGGGTCTCAAGGCGCTGTACTCATACCACTATGGAACACCTCCTGGCTTTTTCCCTGTGAGGTGCCCACTCCTGGGAACCCCCAGGGTGAAGCCAGGCATCCAAGCACTGATGGGGCTGTTGTGGAGATTAAGCAAGCTATTGCTCAGAGTTGCAGAGTGGGACTCATTAATTAGATTAGGCACAGAGGCAAGAATTATCTGGTCCAAGGGAATTGAGCCCAAGACCTGTCGAAGCAGGACTTGAACCCTGGTCTTAAGCCAGATCTCTGCTTCAGGGTCTGCCGCTCTAACCATGGTGCCACTGGAGTACTGACCTGGATCCCAGTCAGGATTCTTCAGCCTGTCAAAGCATTAACACCTTCCCAGGGCCCATCTGCGCACTCTTGGACATAATAGGTGGGCACAAAGACCCAGGTCCCATGGGCCTACCAAGGCTGTGGACTGGGGATCTGTTAAAGCTTTCCAAACCCACTGAAAGCAGACACTGGCCATCTGGTTGCTTGTATGGGGCTTCCAGAAGGCACTCAAATAGATAGCTGTTCACCCACACCTTCCCACTAATAATATTAAGAAAGTACAGTAGCCATTCTTGTACTCCATGCACTAAGAATGACAGAGGGGGATATATGAGAGAATGTATCATATCTCCTGGATCCCTGACTGGGGTTGAAGCTTCAAATAGGCATTCAAATGGCCCAAGAATCTGGTCATGCAATTCACTCCTATTAGGAGTGCCACCAGATGGCTGGGCTCAGAAAACAGCAATCTGGTCACATCATGCCTGTTAAAAAGAAGGTCAGCTTAAATCGCAGGCTGGTGTTTGAAGACCAGACCCAGCCTGAGCCCTAGATGGGCACATGGGGCCTCCATGGAGCCCCACCAGGGCCAATCTCACAGCTTTTCTTCATGGCAAAGCAGGAGAGCCCTACTCAGGCCTATGGAATTCCAACCTGGGCACTATTAGACATGGAGGACGAAAGCATGCACCAGAAGTTTTAGGAGCCCTCTCCAGATTCTGCTAGAGCTGTAAACGAGTGTCCTTTCAGGGCATTTTATCCAGACAAAAAGAGGAGCCCTCCCCAGATCTGAAGAAGGCCACCCTGGATCCTCCGATATATGGAGGTACACTACGTCGACAGTAGGTCCGGTACCAGGGGCCTTTACACCAGGCTTGCCAGAGACAGAGACTTGCACTTTTTGCACTAGTTGTAGAGCTGGTCTGGAGCCCAGTGAGAGCTTCTTATTTTGGTGATGCAGATCCCAGGGTCTGTGGAACTCTCTTCTGGGCACGCTGAGACATGGTGTGGCAATGCATTGACTCCAGGCCCTGTGGACACATTGGGTCAGACGGGGTCCGTTCTGAGGCCCAGTCAGAATCTCTTAGAAGGTCATAGCATGGGATCCTTCACTGAGCCTGCAGCACCCATCCCAAGCATGTTGTGACAGAAGGGTCAGATAATGTATCCCATAGATGAAGGCTTGTATTCCCAGACCTGCCGGAACTCTGACTGGTCAGAGCTTCCTATTCTATAGAACCAGGGGAGCCCTCCCCAGGCATGTGGAAACCTATCTTGGGCACCATGAAACACAGCAGCCCAGCACATGGACCCTAAGATCTGAGGCCCCACTCCAGGGGCCAACAGAGCTTAAAACAGGACACAGGAGCCCTCCACAAACCTGCAGAAGCCTGGACTGGGCAGTGAGATTTATGGCAGCCTCACACATGCACCTCAGTTTCCTGAGGCGATCAGCCGGTTCCTGCCAGAGCTCTGACACCCGGTCCCAGCCTGGGCTTTTCACCTCACCAAACCATAGGAGCCTCTCCTGGCCTGCAGAAGGAAATCCTGGGCTCTGTCACATTGTCAGCTTGTGAATCAGTCCCAGGTCCAGGGGCCCTCATGTGGGCCAAACCAGAACTCTGACCCAGGACCTAGTCAGAGTTTTTTAAACCAAAGAAAAAGGTGTACCTTTCCTGGGTCTGTGGAAGTCCATCCCAGGCACTTCGCTACATAGTAGGCTGGTGAATGGAGCCAGAACTGGGGGTTTACACCCCTCTGGCTAGCGGAAGCTCTCACTTGAGCCCTGTCAGAGTTCTTATCCCAGTAAAGAAGAGGAGCCCTCCCAGGTTGCAGAACTCTGAAACACAGGAAGGCAACACACAAACCTCAAGTGATGGGGGTCAATACCAATTCCCCAACACCATCTGTGTGGTGATTGTCTCACAGGTGTAATTTGCACACCCCTAATGAAAATCTGACAATTACCAGAAGGCGTTTGTTAGAAACTGAGTTTTTGGTTGGCAGAGGTATGCACCCCATCCAAGCGGGAACCACAATCCTAGTCAGGGTAGTCACTAACACACCCTAAAGTAATCTGTGATAACCCACTGGTAGCTTGGCACAGAGCAGTCAGGCTTAACTTAGGAGGCAATGTGTCTAGTATTCGTACAACACTTTAAACAGTAAAATAGTGAAAACACCACACAAAAAGATACCACACCTGGTTAGAGAAATACAGCTTAATTTAATGATCAAAGCAAGACCACAATGCCAAAAATCTAATAAGAAAAAGTCAAGATGTGAATTTTTAAAGAAAAAACTTAGTTGTGGTGCTTAAAAGTATAAACCGCCAACCGGGACTATCTAGTTCCACTAGACCGGGTTGAATTTAAAAAGTCAGCCTGACCGCAATCGAGCATGGTCAGCTACAGGAACAAGCCTTGGCCCACTGAAACAGTACCTTGATTTGAAGGAGTGTCGACATTGAGAATGAGATGGTAGGAGCAAAGGAAGCGATACATTGGTATCGATCCCGTAGATGTAAGTGATGCTTCGTCTCCGAGATACTGAAAGTCAGGGATGTGTTTGGAATGAAGGTGATGCGTTGCTCTGTCGACAATGGGGTGTTCCCGATCCTTGCAGGTGATATGCTGGTGTCTACAATGTTGTGGTGTCCTCAATCCTCGCAACAGCAGCAGCAGCAATGCGTCAGTGATGATGGGGATGCCCCAGTTCCGAGCAGCGCAACAGCATTTATGTGTAGCTTTGGGACTGGAGCAGCACTTTATACCCATGTCCTAGGGCCCATGTCTGGACTGGCACTATTTGGCAGGGCAAGACTCTAAGATGGCAGAGTGCAGGTCCTGTAGGTGATGAGCTGGAATTCTTACATGTCCCTGAGACTTCAGAAAAATGGGAGGCAAGCCAGCAAGCCCTTGGAGTCACTGTGGTTCTGGTTTCCAGTGTTGTGGGTCCAGTCCTTCTCACCCAGGCAAGGAAGGAAGCAGGTCAGCACAGCACAGCAAGGAAGCAGTTCTTTCAGAGTAGCAGTTCAGCAGAGAAGCCGTCCCTGGAGCAGCAGAATAGTCCTTCTTCTTGGCAGAGTATCCACAGATCCAGAAGTGCACTGAGTTGATAGGGTCATAAGTACAATTCTTATACCCAGCTGTGTCTTTAAAGTGAGGCAGACTTCAAAAAAGGCCTTGAAGTGCACGTAGGTCCTCCCTTCCTGCACCGGCTCCAGATTCACCACAGGGGGTATGCAGCCCTTTGCATGGGGACAGGACACAGTCTATTCAGATGTAAGTAAGGCAGTGCTCAGCTCCGCCCCACCATCAAGCCAGTTAATGGCCCATTGAGGCCCATGAAGTCACACCTAAGCTCCCATTTGATGTGGCTGTCTACAGGGAATAGGCAAAACCAAGGTATCACCCTCCCCAGACAAGTGATCAGAAACAGCCAGCATGCAACAAATGACTAAAGTAAGAAAATGCCATCTTTCTAAAAGTGGTATTTTCATAGTTCTGATTAAAAATCCAACTTCACCATGTTAGGATTTTAAATTAGAATCCAAACTCAAAAAACGTAACTCTTCCAGATAGTGAATTAAACCTATAAGATGTAACAAGGTAATCCCAATGTTAACCTATGGGAGAGATAGGTCCTGCGGTAGTGAAAAACAAATTTAATATTTTTTCACTACCAGGACATGTAAAACTTAAAAGTGTATGTCCAGCTTTTTAAGCTCACTGCACCCTATCCCTGGGGCTGTATATAGTCTGCCTTAGGGGTGACTTATATGTTTTAAAAAGGAAGGTTTGCACCTGACAAAAGGGATTTTTTCAGGTTGACATGGCAGTATAAACCTCACACAGACTCTGCAATGGCAGGCCTGAGACATGTTTAAAGGGCTACTTAAGTGGGTGGTGCAATCAGTGCTGTAGGCCCACTCATAGCATTTAATTTGCAGGCCCAGTGTATGTGCAATGCACATTACCAGGGACTTACAAGTAAATTAAATATGGCAATTGGGTATATGCCAATAAAAAACATGTTTTGGGGAGACAGTACAATCAATTTAGCACTGGTTAGCAGTGGTAAAGTGCACACAGTGGTAAGGCCAACAACAAGGAATTCAGCAGAAAGTGGTGGGAAAAGGCTACATATTTGGGGGTGACCCAGCATAGAGGGACATTTCCAAAAGTGTTTATATGATCCATGTTGTTACAAGCCATAGGCAACCAACTATGAGGAGCTGAAAATGGACATGCATGCAGAGGTGAATTGACAAATACTTTATTGCCCAAAAAGAAGTGAAATAGTCGGGACAGAAAATGGAACATCAACCTGGAGTAATTGAGATTCAGGGTTTTTACATGTGTCTTTGCTTCACAGAAAACCTCTAAGTCATTCAGTATGGAAGTCAGAGCTTGAGAGCAAGTAATCCATTTGTCCTCCTTTATTTCTGCAAAACCAAAATCGTATGATTACTATATGCGAGGACATAGAGAATGAATTCCTTTTTAAAGCTTAGAAAATAATAAAGCATAATGCAAGGACTGGATGTCAGTCCTGAAGGTTATTTTGTGCAAGGTGACGTTATCACATAGGTATCAGAGCTCCCAATTGTATCAGGGATGCGAAGTACTGTATTTCCGTCGAAAGCTGTTAGAAGTAATTTAGAACAAGAAAATGAGAGAGTAATGTCTTTGGCGATGTGAATGGATGCAAATGATATGGTCTTTCAAGGGCGTCTGATTCTATAATGTATAAAAATGTAATTAAGCCTTTCTTCAAGGAAAGATGTGAATCTCTATATTATTTTACATGGTTCTTACCTCAGATAAGCAGGAAAAGGATCAGAATAAAGGTCACGTGATTCATCCAAGGAAAAACAAGTGTGCATGTTAAAATGATGTTATTTTCTAGACAAGTCTTTTGTAATGTATATTATGGAGGAGAATACGTTTGACCTGAAACAAAGAAGTAATACTTTATTTGAGGTAATGTGAGTACGATGATTCACATTGGAGGATACAGTTCTTCAAATGTAAAAATAGTCTTCTAATATCTTTGTTTACCAAGGAGAGCACACGATTTAAGACAACTGGATAATATGTCCTTATGAAATAACTTTCAATTTATTCTCTAATGTTACTGAAGAACAGATGCTGCTGTCCTAAAATATTGCATATTAGAGTTCTCTTGATGATCTAGCTGTGGATAATCTTCAATAATGGCACACATATAATGTATGCAGGGTAAAACAAAAAAATTGAAATTTGTACAAAATGTGTAGCACAATATGCAAATCGTATAGGTGTCTAACTCTCTAAGTCAGTCATGCACAATTAGAAATCACGTGGTGACGCGTGTTACAGGCTTGTCTACATCATTCACTCCTGGCATCATCATCATCATCAACAAAAACAAAAACACACAAGCGGGCGTACACACACGTTAGCCTCTGTGTGAAAATCAAAATGGGGCTGCTGCTGGTGGTCCTCTCTGGGGCAGCGGGGCTGCTGGCGGTCACCTCCTGGGCAGCGGGGCTGCTGCTGGCGATCCTGCCTGGGGCAGCGGTGCTGCTGGCGGTCGCCTCCTCGGCAGCGGAGCTGCTGCTGGCGGTCCTGTCTTGGGTAAGTGGGCTGATGGCGGTCTTCTCAGCCCTGCTGATCTTTCCAGACTTGACGGTTTTCTTGTGCCCGTTCCCCACCTTGGAAGGTGTCGCAGCTGACTCCACACTCCCACCTGTACCCCAGGGAGCGGCTTTGGTGGCTGGTGTCTTCCCCCTCTCCTGCCGGGCACTGGCCAGCTTTTGATGCTTGACAGGTGGGGGACTGTCCGTGCTGTGGCTCCTTGCCACACTGGCTGCCCTGCTGCCTGGTGCTTTCCAGAATCCGGTGACTACTGGCACCACTGGTCCCGCCGATGTTGTGGCTGAGCTGCTAGGTTGGGACCTGGAGAGTCGGGCCCTAGGAGACTGACGGGGTGGGGGAGGTGAGGGAAAGAGGTCAAGGGTGGCCAGGAAAAGTTTCTTAGGAACACTGGGATGGGTAGATGGAGGGGGTTTGGGAGTGGAGGAAGAGGTTGTGGCGGTAGGAGGTGTCCCTTTGCTGAGTTTGGGTGAAGGTGCATGTGCTGGAGAGTGTCGTGAGGTGGATGGCTGTTGGGTGGGTGTGTGGCTGTGCTTGTGTACCTTGGGAGGTGGGCTCACAGACACACTGGGAGAGGACACAGGGGATGTGTGAATGGTAGTGGGGGTGGTGACTGCACGTGAGCGGGGTGTGGTGGTGGGTGTGCTGGTGATGGATGTAGTGGCTGAAGATGTACTGCATGCAGGTGTGAGTGGAGATGAGACTGGGAGGGACGAGGGAGACGAGGAGGAGGGGGACACAGTGGAGGCAGTGGATGTTGGTATGTCTGCATGTGTGTGATGCTTGCGTGAGTGCCTGTAGGATGTGTGGTGCTTATGAGGCCAGAGTCTGAAAAGCTCGCTGAAGGGCTGCCTGACCAGAATGAATGCCCTCCAGGAATGCATTGGTTTGTTGCAACTGCCTCTCTACACCCTGGATGGCATTCAAAATGGTAGACTGCCCAACAGTAAGGGACCCGAGGAGGTCAATGGCCTCCTCACTGAGGGAAGCAGGGGTGACTGGGTCAGGGCCTGAGGTGCCTGGGGCAAAGGAGATGCCCACCCTCCTGGATGAGTGGGCACGGGGCAAAGGCTGAGGGGCTGCTGGGAGGTTGGTGCTGGAGTGGGGATGGTGGCTGTACCTGTAGATGCGGGAGCACAGATGGGCCCGCCACCACAAGGGAGCTCCCATCAGAGGACGAGTCCGTATCACTGGTGTCAGATCCTGTCCCCGCCGTGGAGCTCCCTTCACCCTCCATCCCACTGGTGAAATCAGACTCCGTAGTGTTGCCCTCCAGGGCCATGTGGGATGCAGCTCCCTCCTGCTCCGGTGCCACTGCTCCTCCACCTGATGATGCTAATGCACACAAGTACAGGGAGACCACAAAAAGGGGGGGGAGACAGAAGAAAGACATATTGAGTGCATGCATTACCGCTACCGTTGGCGGACACGACAGACACAGAAGCCCCCTGCACTACGCTGCGCACTTGGGGTCCACTATTCAATCCCTGGGACATGGCCTACAAGGCTATGGCAGATATCTGTACACATGGATGTCACAGGAGCCTGACTAGGTGCAGTTGGCACTGTACCCAGGTGGGGTGCCACAGGGTCTGCTTGAAAAAGGGGACTTACCTAGCAAACTCGCCCTGGCCTAGGGAAACCCACAGCCCACCTCCCCCACCCAGACACCTCCACTGCACGCTGAATCAGCAGAATGAGGGTGTACTCACCCCCTTGTTGCTGCTGTGATGCCCTCAAGCGCCCATCCAACTCCGGATACGCCACCACCAGGATCCTGAACATCAGGGGGGTCATGGTGTGACGGGCACCCCTCCCACGTTGGGAGGCCATCCCCAGCTGGGCCTCTGCCGTCTTCTTGCTCCAGCGGCGAATGTCCTCCCATCTTTTACGGCAGTGTTTGCTCCGTCTGTGTAGACCCCCAGGGGCCGGACGTCCTTGGCGATGGCACGCCAAATAGCCTTCTTCTGGTGGGCGCTGACCTACAGGAATTATACAGGGGAAAAAGAGAAGTTATTACAAACTGCACCGTCACAGTCATTAGCCCGCATCCCTACCCTTGCCATGTGGCACATGCACTCACTGTTGTTTCATGCACGCATCATTCTCCCCCGTATCTTTCATCCACACCACTCCACACAGAAATTGCCCATACAGCATGCTCCCAGTGTACTTACCTGTTCATCTGGAGCACCGTAGAGTAGCGTGTAGTGGGGGAGGACCCCATCCACAAGTTTCTCCAACTCTTCCGTGGTGAAGGCAGGGGCCCTTTCCCCAGACGCACCAGCCATTGTCTCTTCCAGACTGAGGTCACAGCAGCTCTTGCAGTGTAGGACCTCTCCTGTCGAAGATCAGGTATCGAGTGATTGAACAGATAGAAAATGGTGGGCACGTCCGCGGCGGTGCGTAGCGTCACCGCCGGCGTACATCGTCATTGGCTCCTGGGACCCATAGGGTCCAATGTTAACCAATGCAGAATTGCACCGCGGTCTTCGACCGCCTACCGCGACGGTGTACAACGCCAGCGCAGATACCTCATATCACATTGCCCCACTTTACAGGTCAGGCAGCCGCCATTTCAGGGGCCCACATGGATTTATTTTTAACTGCGTCACACATACCTAGGCCTTGGCTCAACACTCATACAGGGAAATTTCGGGTTATGATTAGTTTTCTGAGTAAGCTGTGTTTACGTACCTCTGAGTTGGTTGACTCTGTGCTCGCTGTTGTCCTCCATAGGCACCATCCGCTGGGACATGTGAGGAGCTGGCAGCATCCACCGGTGTACAGACCGCTGGTGGACCTGTAGACAATGGAGGAAAGGCATGTAATCTTCACCTACAGGCTTGATCGTGCCACAATCCTGGAACTGTGTGCCCAGTTGGAGCCAGACCTGATGTCAGCTGTCCGCCATCCCACAGGTTTCCCCCCTCTAGTGCAGGTCCTGTCAGAACTCCATTTCCTGGCAAGTGGGTCTTTTCAAACTACAGTGGCCATAGCATCAGGGATGTCCCAGCCTATGTTTTCCAACGTGTTGTCCAGAGTGTTGTCTGCCCTGCTGAAACACATGTGGAGCTACATCATTTTCCCTCAGGTGGAAGATTTGCCAACAGTGAAAGGTGACTTCTATGCCCTGGGACATATCCCCAACATCATAGGTGCCATTGATGGGACACATGTGGCCTTGGTCCCCCCGCAGGAGTGAACAGGTGTACAGAAACCAGAAGAGTTACCATTCAATTAATGTGCAGATGGTGTGTTTGGTAGACCAGCACATCTCCCATGTTAATGCCAAATTCCCCAGCTCAGTGCATGACGCTTATATCCTGCGGAATAGCAGCATCCCTTATGTGATGGGGCAACTCCAGAGGCACCGTGTGTGGCTACTAGGTGAGCACCTGGAACCAAATCAGTGGGAATAGTTGTCTGGGGTTATCCCTAAGAGTTAGTGTGTGTCTAACAGTTGTCCCTCGCCATTTGCACGTGACTCTGGTTACCCCTACCCGTCATGGTTGCTGACCCCAGTGAGGAATCCGAAGACAAGGGCAGAGGAACGCTACAATGAGGCCCATGGACGAACTAGGAGGATTATAAAATGCACCTTCGGCCTCCTGAAGGCCAGGTTCCGGTGCCTCCATATGACAAGTGGTTCCCTATTCTACTCACCAAAGAAGGTGTGCCCGATCATCGTGGCCTGCTGTATGCTTCACAACTTGGCTTTGCGACGACAGGTGCCTTTTCTGCAGGGGGAGGGTCCAGATGGAGGTGTTGTGGCAGCAGTGGAGCCTGAGTACAGTGAAGACGAGGAAGCAGAAGAGGACATCGACAACAGGAACTCTGTGATCCTGCAATACTTCCAGTGAGACACAGGTAAGAAGACAAACCTGCCTACTACATGTACTTTAACACTACCACCTTTCCACTATCTGTCCTTTTCACCCAGTGTATGGTCACTGATTTGTCACTTTCCCTTACGATTTCACAGATGTGGGTCCCACTGTGTGACATCTGCTTTGATTCCTCATGGACTAGAGCTGTGTGACATAGGTATGTTGACATTACAATTGAAAGAGCATTTTGTCACTGTAATTGCTAACACACTAATTCAAAATCACAGACAGACTCCTGATTTTTTTGTGCTTTAAGGGTGTTTATTTAAGTGCTCAATATTGGAGGGGGTTGTAAAATGGTGAGGGGTGATGGTGGAGGAATGTCCATGGCAGAGTCCAGTCTATCAGTCTCACAGGTGCATTGTTCCAAGGGGCATAGGAAGTGGAGCAGGGGGCAGTTTGAGGATGGACAGGGTGACAAGGTGGGACAAAAGGATGACATTCAGGGTGGTCTCATTTCTTGGCGGGGGTCTTGGCATTGTTCTCTGTCTTTGTCCTGGATCTCAGGGACCGTTTGCGGGGTGGTTCTCCCTCTGCAGGGGGAGGGGTGCTGGTGTGGTGGTCCTGTGGCGGTGACTCCTGTCCACTAGCGCCGGCGGAGGTGGTGGGCAGTTCATCGGCCAGGCTGGTGTCAGGGGCCCCTTGTTGTGCCACTGTGTCCCTCCTGGTATTGAGGACTTCCTTCAGCACCACTACGATGGTGCCCAGGGTGGAATTGATGGATCTGAGTTCCTCCCTAAAGCCCAAATACTGTTCCTCCTGCAGCCGCTGGGTCTCCTGAAACTTGGCCAGTACCATTGCCATCGTCTCCTGGGAATGGTGGTAGGCTCCCATGATGTTGGAGAGGGCCTTGTGGAGAGTGGGTTCCCTGGGCCTGTCCTCCCCCTGTCGCACAGCAGCCCTCCCAGTTCCCCTGTTTCCCTGGGCCTCTGTCCCCTGAATGGTGTGCCCACTGCCTCCAGGTCCCTGTTGTTGTTGGGGTGGTGGGTTAGCCTGGGTTCCCTGTAGTGGTGGACACATTGCTGATTGACGTGTCCTGGGGACAGAGATATGGGCCCGCTGGGTGGGTGCTGTGCTGGTGTTTCCAGAGGGGGGAAGCTCTGTGGTTGCCTGTGACTGTGTGAGGGGAACCGACTGTCCTGAAGTCCCAGATGGGCCGGGCTGGTCGTCTAGATCCAGTTAGACAGAGCTGCTGTCATCACTGTGGGTGTCTTCTGTTGGTGGTGTGGAAATGTCTGGACCCTCCAGTGCGGTGACTTTTGGTAGGGGTCCTGCAGGGGTGTAAAAACATGATCATTGCATCTGTGTGTGCCATGGTGTACAATGGGTGGGTGACCGTGTACCCCAGTGCTTGCATTCCTGTGTGGGACCTTGTGTGATGATGGTTTAGGGGGGTGTATGGCTATGTGCAGTGGCCATGCTTTGGTGATGGGTGTCCATGCTTTGTTGTTGCATGCAGGGCTTGGTGTTGGGATGTGTGGTTTGTGATATTGGGACATTTGTGAGGAGTTGGAGTGACGGGGGTGAGGACAAGGGTGGGGGTATGTGATGGCATGCAGGTAGGGTGGGGGATATAGTAGTAAAGATTTGACTTACCAGAGTCCATTCCTCCAGCTACTCCTGCGAGGCCCTCAGGATGCAGAATAGCCAAGACTTGCTCCTCCCGAGTTGTTAGTTGTGGGGGAGGAGGTGGGGGTCCGCCGCCAGTCCTCTGAACCGCAAGGTGTCTTGAGATCACGGGATGCACCTTACCCCGTAGGTCGTTCCATCTCTTCCTGATGTCATCCCTATTTCTTGGGTGGTGTCCCACTGCATTGACCCTGTCCACTATTCTTTGCCATAGCTCCATCTTCCTAGCTATGGAGGTGTGCTGCACCTGTGATCCGAATAGCTATGGTTCTACCCGGATGATTTCCTCCACCATGACCCTGAGCTCCTCCTCAGAGAACCTGGGGTGTCTTTGCCGTGCCATGGGGTGGTGTGGGTGATGTGTGGGGTGTTGTGTGTTATGATGTGTGGGGTGATATTTATTGGTGTGTTGTGTGAGGTGCGTGGATGTTATGTGGGTGATGGTGTTGTGTGCCTGTGGCTGCTTGTTTGTAGATTGTGGTGTCTCTCTCTCTGGCCTTCTTTCTGGATTTTGATCGTAGGGGTTTGTGGGTGATGTGGGTGTGTTTTTTATATTGTATTGGGTGTGTGGGAGTGGTGTGCGTATGTGTATCAGGTGTGTGTATTTCGATTTGTCCAATGTGGTAGTGTTTTGTAAATGTGTTTGTATTTTGAGCGCGGCGGTGTGTACCGCCAATGGAATACCGTGGTTGAAAGACCGCCACGTGGATTCGTGAGTCATGATAGTGTGGGCGTATTCCTGTTGGGGTGACAGTGGAGGTTTTGTTTTCGCCAGTTTATCACTGACCTTTGGTTTGGCGGACTTGTGTGGGTGTCTACATTTTGGCGGATTCCGAGGTGTGGGACGTAATTGCTGTGGCGGAATTCCGCTGCCGCGGCGGTGTGTTGACGGTCTTCTGCACAGCGGTAAGCGGCTTTTTACCGCCAATGTTGTGATGACCCCCTATGTCTCTTTTTCTCAATGGAGAAATGTTACATTTGTTTGGGAGAATATAAGAGGCTCACATGATGCACAAATCTAAGTGTTGACTCATTCACATGGGCAACATTTTGGGCTAAAGCGGACAGCACACTATCAGACTCTTTTGGAATCTCTTGCTAATCCCAATTTGTCAAAATATGGTGTTATTTGTGAATGAAAAATACTGAACCTTCTGAGTTCCGCAGAACAGAACTGGGAAATATATGGCTGGATTAACTTTCATTACTCTCAGCTCTACTCGTCTCAGTCATTACTTTTATCTCCTAAGACAGGAAACAAACAAGAGTTCTGAAATGCAAACTTTGCCCACCCTCAGCTGGGTGACACTACAAGGCTAGCATTCCCAGCATCTCCCTGAATTATCTAATCTCTGTTAGAGTCATAGAATAGAAGGAGGTTCTCAGAGGCTAGGACGAGTAGGTGAAAGGAGAATGAAACATACTAGTAAGTAACCATGCCTTTGTTTGATTTCCTAAATTGGTGCAGCTGAGCTGGAAATTTGCCCTGGAGAGTAATATTTACAGCTAGATTTCCTTATTATACACATTGCCAGTAACTTGGGTACACACTGGGTTGGTGATATTTTGACAATATTGTGTATTCAGAGGGATGAGGCCGGGTTGTCTGAACTCCCATCTGCTGTTCACCATGGAGAAGAACACAGACAAGTGATGGATGGAATGCTAGAAATAATATCATCCACCTGTAATTACCTGGGTCACATTGCAGACCATTGCTTCCTTGCCCACCATGCCATCTCAGTTTAGATTCAACCATATGCAAATAGTGTTGGTTCTGCCCCACTGGAACAGTCCAGGCCGAATTGCCAAGCCAAGCCCTGATGACTAAACCTTTTGCTGTACGCTGAAACTAAAGAGGAGGGCTCAGAGATGCGCATGGGGGAAAGAGTCAATATGGTCTTCATATATGCAAACAATCTGCTGCTCTGTGACTTGGTAGCTGACTAGAACTCCGTTACGGGGTCCCTCCGTGAGTATGGGTACTGCTTTGGGCCATGTACCAATTGATCAATATCTTACTTTTCTCTATAGGCCGAGCAGTATGTCAGAAAGGGATGGGTCTGGATGGTGAGGCAGTGCGTTGGGAAGAGACTACATTTATATAAGTGTCATTATAGGTATATGACTTAACTACAGACCTTTCAGTTGGCAAGATATAGCTGGTTATTGGGTCCTTGAGACCTTTCGATAGCCCTCTGGTAAACCCTCCTGCTTACATACATACAGTATCTATTCTCCATATGAAGTGGAGTGCAATGTGCTCAATCTTTCAAGAATGAATATCACAGAACTTAGCAAAAACAACAAATGTTGCATGATTACCAGTCTTAGAATTTGTATCCATATGCTATCACAGTGTCAGGAACTGCATTGAAAAGTGTATTGAGTAGCTGGTGTCATACCGCTTCTAATCGGACAGGTCTTTGGTCATAGGGATTACACATAGTCACACATGTAAATCAATACTGAAAGGCATTTGTCTAACATGGCCAGTGTAGCCATGATAATACCCAGACAGCCAATCATCATGGACACCATATTGTAGAAAACTAACAAGATTTATTTATACTAAAAAGACACTACCTATCTGTTGTGTTTTGTGTGTCATGCTCTGTAGGTTCGGCGCACGGTGTCGCTTGCAGAACCGTCGCGTGCTGCCCGCGGTTGCGTCTTCGTGCCCTCGAGTGTTTATCTCCAACCCGAATATCCACCTTTTATCCCCGGGTGGATATTCGGGTTGGAGATAAATGGCTTCGTTTGTTGGTGGACTCTGGGGCACGTATTACTATGATTACATCGGATCTGTTACACACACTTGGGGTGATAGAGAGTTATTGCCTCCTGACAGATCACCGGTCTCTTATGAGGGCAGGAAAATTGAGTTAGAAGGCTACATAGAAGACAGTCTAGAGTTCAAGGGTCAGAGGATCTTTGGTAAAATGTATGTGGCCTATAAGGGTCTGAACATTTTGGGTTGGTACCACCAAGGGTTGTTTGGTATGGTGCTGAAACCCGGAACGAAAGAACAAGTCCTGGTTGTGGAGAACGCAGAATCCAAGGCACCGTTTGAAGATGAGTTTCCAGGTATCTTTGCCCTGGGTTTGGGAAAGATTTCAGGTTTCAAACACAGGATAAAGGTAAAGGATAGGGCCATCCCTGTGAGACATAAAGTCAGGTCGGTGCCGTTTAGTCTGAGAGAGGATCTTAAAGCTGAATTGAACAAGCTTCAACATAATGGTGTAATTGAGCCTATTGAGTCCAGTCTGTGGCTTTCACCACTGGTGGTTGCCCAAAAACGTAATGGAGACCTATGTGTATGTGTGGACCTGAGGAGTCTCAATGAGGAAATATGGGTAGACTTGTATCCCTTACCTAAGATCAGCGACCTACTCGAAGAGCTTAGAGGCTCAGTGTGGTTTTCCAAGATATATCTGGCATCTGCGTATCACCGGGTGGTGTTAGATGAGGATTAGCGCCATTACACAGCCTTCAATTCCCCGTTTGGCACTTTCCAGTTTTGCAGGATGCCATTTGGGTTGGCCTCCGCTGCGTCAGCTTTCCAACGCATCATGAACAAAATTTTGGGGAAAGTCCAGGGCATTCTAATTTTTCAAGATGATATCTTGATCCACACTATGGGTTTAGAAGATCACCATGAGAAAATTAGATCTGTGTTTAAGATTTTTCAGTACTATGGCGTCTGCGTGAAGAAAGAAAAATGTGAATTTTACAAGAAAAAGATAGAATTTTTGTGCCACTGCGTGTCTGGGGAAGGTGTTGCACCTCGGCCCGGGCTCGTAAAGGCGATTTTGGAATCTCCAAACCCTAAGGACAAAGACGAGTTGCGATCATTCATGGGCATGTGAGAATATTACTTTACGCTCATTTCCAACTATGCTAGCAAAATGAAAGTTTTGTCTAATATGCTCAAGAACAAAGTACCATTTAAATGGGACAGTGAGTGTCAAACTGCATTTGAAAGGGTGAAGCAGGAGTTGGTGGATGCCAGACCATTGAGTCCTTATGACCCCAGCCAATTGTGCACCATCACGGCTGATGCTAGTAGGTATGGGTTGGGGGCAGTTCTGTCACAAGGTATGGGAAAAGATGAGAAGGTCATTAGTTATGCCTCTAGAGTTTTATGTGAACCAGAACTCAATTATAAAGTGATTGAAAAAGAGTTTCTAGCATGCTATTGGGCTAGTGAGAAATTTAGGAGCTATGTTTGGGGCAGAAACTATGTAATTCAAACTGATCATAAACCGTTGGTTTACATTTTAAACAGGGACAAAATGAACTACACAACCCCCCGCATTGCACGCCTCACCACAAAATTGTTACAGTATGATTTCCAAGTCAGGTAAATTCCGGGGAAAGATAATTTCACAGCAGACTTTCTATCTCGATTACCTATCAATGAAGAAAGTAATGTTGATTTGGAGGATGATGTGGAAGGTTGTTTTATAGCGGCTGTAGATGCTGATGAATCCAAGGTGTGCACGGAGAGTGTGTGGAGGATGGCTGAAAGCAGTGATGAGGTGTTGTGCATTGTTAAGCAGCATACAATCAACGGCTGGCCTAAAGAAAGAAATTTGAATTCAGAGGTCCAACCATATGCCAATGTGGGTGATGAGCTGTCAATTGAAGATGGAATTGTTTTGAGGAATGATAAAAGTGTACCCCCGTGCGATGTTCGATCAATGTTGGTGGACCATGTGCATGAGGGGCACCTTGGTGCCACTATGACTAAGAGACGTATTAGGGCACACTATTGGTGGCCTTCTATGGATAGAGATGTGGAAAGGGCTGTTGATGGATGCGTTGTGTGTAACAGTGCAGAAAAAGGGTTGAAGGTTGTAAAACCACCATTACAACCCATATCTTTACCGGACAAGGCTGGGTTAAAGTTGGGGTCGATATGGTAGGACCCTTCAATTTTCTCCCCAGTCAGATGCGTTATGCCTTTGTACTAATTGATTACTTCAGTAAGTGGCCAGAAGTGTTTTTTTTTTGCCAAGCCTACGGCTGCTAGTGCCATACAGTTTCTCAAAGAGATTTTTTGGAGGTAAGGATTTCCGGAGTTTTTGATCTCGGATAATGGAGTACAGTTTGTGAGCAATGAGATGGAAACGTTTCTGGGAGAGTCTGTTGTGAAATATTTGAAGAGTTCTCTGTACCATCCTCAAACGAATGGTTTAGTAGAGAGAATGAATAGGGTGGTTGTGGAGTGTATCAAGTGGGCTAAAGCGAGTAAATTGGATGTGGAAGAAGCTGTGAATTCAATGTTGTGGTTCTATCGTACCACTCCACATTCAGTGACGAAAATCTCTCCGTTTGAGCTTTTGAAGGGTAGACGTTGCACGTCAAGACTTTTCCCGGCTTGGTTAGCCAAGGTTGTGTCTGGTAAATTTCCCGATTCGGTTGACAAGGACAGGGTGTTGGGTCAAGTAAAAACAAAATCAAGATAAGGTGAAAGCTAGGTATGACCAGAAAAAGTCTACAAAATAACTCTCATTTCAACCTGGAGATGTGGTGCGCATCAAGTTACAGACATTTGTGAGGAAAGGGGAGGCCTGCTATGGGAGTCCGGTGACGGTGAAGAAAGTGTGTGGTAATGCTATCATGTTTGAGGGTGGTCAATGGTGGAATGTTGATAAGGTTGTGAAAGTGAATGATGTCAGTCACAGTGGAATGAAAAGGGGTAGTAAGTCTGGGTCAGAAGGCATGGATCAGGAAAGGAAGGCGTCAGACACAAATTTGTTGGAACCCCATACACTGAGGAGATCTGTCTGTGAGAAACGTGTACCGATCAAACTCAGGGAATATCATGGCTTTTAGCAGGAATGTTACTTATTATTGTCAGTTTAAGGACAGATTTATTTGGTTGTTTAATGTTATGTAATTTCCTCTTTTGTGGAAGTTGATCTTATTCAAAAAAACAAAAAGGAGGTAATATGTTGTGTTTTGTGTTTCATGCTCTGTAGGTTCGGCGCGTGGTGTAGAGTGCCGAACCGTCACGTCCTGCCCGCGATCATATCTTTGTGCCCTCGAGCGTTCGCCGAGGATGAGGCTGGAAGACGCGACAGCGGCAGTCTGCGTTTCTGAAGGCATAAGAAATAAACTTGGTTACCACAACTGAAACAACTCCTACCGTGATTACAACACTGTAAGGAAATGCCTCCTTGGCATGGTTACCCCCTGACTTTTTGCCTTTGCTGATGCTATGTTTTGAAATGAAAGTGTGCTGAGGCCTGCTAACCAGGCCCCAGCACCAGTGTTCTTTCCCTAACCTGTACTTTTGTTTTCACAATTGGCACACCCTGGCATCCAGGTAAGTCCCTTGTAACTGGTACCCCTGGTACCAAGGGCCCTGATGCCAGGGAAGGTCTCTAAGGGCTGCAGCATATCTTATGCCAACCTGGGGACCCCTCACTCAGCACAGACACACTGCTTGCCAGTTTGTGTGTGCTGGTGAGGACAAAACGAGTAAGTCGACATGGCACTCCCCTCAGGGTGCCATGCCAACCTCACACTGCCTATGCAGTATAGATAAGTCACCCCTCTAGCAGGCCTTACAGCCCTAAGGCAGGGTGCACTATACCATAGGTGAGGGCACCAGTGCATGAGCACTGTGGGGGTCATTTCGACCCCGGCGGGCGGCGGGCGCCGCCCGCCAAAAGACCGCACCGCGGTCAAATGACCGCGGCGGTCATTCTGACTTTCCCGCTGGGCCGGCGGGCGACCGCCAAAAGGCCGCCCGCCGGCCCAGCGGGAAAGACCCAGCAACGATGAAGCCGGCTCCGAATGGAGCCAGCGGAGTTGCTGGGGTGCGACGGGTACAGTGGCACCCGTCGCGATTTTCAGTGTCTGCAAAGCAGACACTGAAAATCATTATGGGGCCCTGTTAGGGGGCCCCTGCACTGCCCATGCCATTGGCATGGGCAGTGCAGGGGCCCCCAGGGGCCCCACGACACCCGTTCCCGCCATCCTGTTCCTGGCGGTAACAACCGCCAGGAACAGGGTGGCGGGAAGGGGGTCGGAATCCCCATGGTGGCACTGCAAGCAGCGCCGCCATGGAGGATTCCCTGGGCCAGGGGAAAACCGGCGGGAAACCGCCGGTTCCCCTTTTCTGACAGCGGCTTTACCGCCGCGGTCAGAATGGCCCAGGAAGCACCGCCAGCCTATTGGCGGTGCTTCCGCGGTCGTTGGACCTGGCGGTCGGTGACCGCCAGGGTCAGAATGACCCCCTGTGTCCCTACAGTGTCTAAGCAAAACCTTAGACATTGTAAGTGCAGGGTAGCCATAAGAGTATATGGTCTGGGAGTCTGTCAAACACAAACTCCACAGCACCATAATGGCTACACTGAAAACTGGGAAGTTTGGTATCAAACTTCTCAGCACAATAAATGCACACTGATGCCAGTGTACATTTTATTGTAAAAGACACCCCAGAGGGCACCTTAGAGGTGCCCCCTGAAACCTTAACCAACTACCCATGTAGGCTGACTGGTTTTAGCAGCCTGCCACACTCGAGACATGTTGCTGGCCACATGGGGAGAGTGCCTTTGTCACTCTGTGGCTAGTAACAAAGCCTGCACTGGGTGGAGATGCTATCACCTCCCCCAGGCAGGAGCTGTAACACCTGGCGGTGAGCCTCAAAGGCTCACCCCCTTTGTTCCAGCACAACAAGGCACTCCAGCTAGTGGAGTTGCCCGCACCCTCCGGCCCGCCCCACTTTTGGCGGCAAGCCCGGACGAAATAATGAGAATAACAAGGAGGAGTCACTGACCAGTCAGGACAGCCCCTAAGGTGTCCTGAGCTGAGGTGACTCTAACTTTTAGAAATCCTCCATCTTGCAGATGGAGGATTCCCCCAATAGGGATAGGAATGTGACCCCTTCCCCTTGGGAGGAGGCACAAAGAGGGTGTACCCACCCTCAGGGCTAGTAGCCATTGGCAACTAACCCCCCAGGCATAAACACGCCCTTAAATTTAGTATTTAAGGGCTCCCCTGAACCTAGGAACTCATATTCCTGCAACCTAAGAAGAAGAGGACTGCTGAGCTGAAAAACCCTGCAGAGAAGACGGAGACACCAACTGCTTTGGCCCCAGCTCTACCGGCCTGTCTCCCCCCTTCGGAAGAAAACTGCTCCAGCGACGCTTTCCCCAGGACCAGCGACCTCTGAATCCTCAGAGGACTGCCCTGCTCTAAAAGGACCAAGAAACTCCCGAGAATAGCGGCCCTGTTCACCCAAGACTGCAACTTTGTTTCCAAAGGAGCAACTTAAAGGCAACAGCGTTTCAGGCCAGAAGCGTGAGACTTGCAACCCTGCACCCGGCGACCCCGACTCGACTGGTGGAGAAACAATACTTCAGGGAGGACCCTCCGGCGACTCCGAGACTGTGAGTAACCAAAGTTGTCCCCCCAGAGCCCCCACAGCGACGCCTGCAGAGGGAATCCCGAGGCTCCCCCTGACCGCGACTGCCTGACTCTAAGATCCCGACGTCTGGAAAAGACCCTGCACCCGGAGGTCACGTAGCGTGCTAGGGCGCTTTCCGGTTCCGGTTCCTGGGGGCGTGGCAGGTCGCGGCGGCCGAGCAGGCGGCAGCTGCGAGCACACGGATGTGCACGCCGCAGCTATTGAGACCTGAGGCAATCTGGAGGACAGCGGGGGCTGTCTGGTGGCACCGGGCCGCGCTGGAGCTGCACCGGACCCGTAAAAGTGTGGCGCGAATTCCCCTCCGGGGGAATAGTGGCAGCGGTAACTGCAGCAGCAGAACGGGCGGAGCCGCTCCCGAAAAGTGATGGCCGGGTGAGCAACCCAAAGAGAATCCAGAGAAGGACGCCAGGAAGAAGACGGTGAGGCAGCGTGGGGTGGGGGGCATTTTTCCTGCCCCCCCCGTTCCCCTTAACAAGTGTGGAGGTGACGGCTCAGTCGCCCCAGGACAACTCGGCTGTGACTACAGAGGAAAAGGGGGACAAGGGAGGATCAGCAAAAAAAAAAAATCCTGAGACCTAAACCGGGGGAAGGAGGCAGGAGTGTGGGGAGGAAAGCGGGAGAGAGCAAGCTGAAGGGTAGAGACAAATTGACGCCCTCTCTAAGGTCTTTTTTTAAAGTGAGACCTGAGGTAGTTACACTTACTCTTGGGCAGCCTAGAGTTGCAATGGAGGTTACCACCAGGCAGGTGGAAAACGGTACGGATGAGGGCAGAGAGGGGTCGAGGTCCCCCCCGCCACGGCCAGGAGAAGATCTGACGGCCCCAGTGCTAGTTCAGTCTCCAAACGATAACCCAGCAGAGGTTCAGGACTTCGCATTTAAGTCGGTAGTGCTGGAGCCTCCTCAGGTTGCCTCGGTGATCCCCCCCTTACTGAGTTCCTCGTTGGAGGCGTTAATCTTGTCCATTTCTGAGGATGTAAAAAAGGGCTTTGCGAATTCAGAAGTAAATCAAGGGGAGATAAGAGAGGTTTGTGCTAATTTAGAAAAGAAAATTGATGGCGTAATGGTAAGAACGCAGGCCCTGGAAGAAGCGATGGGGGGTATGAAGGAGGAGATGATTCAGCATAAGGGTGAGATCGATACATTGAAGAGGAGTGAACAGGCTCTAAAAAACAGGGTGGAGCAGATGGAAAACTATTCCAGAAGAAATAATCTAAAACTGCTGAAAGTGCCGGAAGGCACTGAAGGGAGCGATCTTAAAGCCTTCGTAGTATCATTAATTAAATCAGCGGTGGATCTAGAGGAGACCGAGGATGAAATTTGGAAGGATATTCAGAGAATTCATCGAGACCCCTTTAAGCTACGAACAAACAGTAGTAGACCTCGGAAAATTTTGATAAACTTTCTGTCGTACCAGATGAAGGAAAAGATTTTATCTAGAGCATCGAAACTGAAGTCCTTAAGAGTGAAGGATATTGTGTTTGAGATTAGATCGGACCTATCCAGGGAGACTATGGATAGGCAGTGGGAACTGGGAAAACGGTTGGAGATTTTCAAATCTTTGGGGGTCTCAGCCCAGCTGAAATTTCCAGCCTTCCTTAGGGTCATGTATAACAACAAAATGTATAATATCAGAGATATTAGTGAAGCGGATGAGTTATTGGTGGCGGTCAAAAATGGGCAGGCTACTGAGTAAGGCTGCGTGCAATGGGTAATGGTGAAATTCTCCCAGGAACCGGGGGGCGCTCTAATATTTGGATCATTATGGTCCTTAGTTGGGGGGGGTTCTCCATGGGTGGGGGTGAGGGTGAAGGGGGTGGGGAGGGGGAGAGAGGTTTAGGGTGGGGGAGGGGGAGTTGGAAGAAAGTAAAAAGCAGTGCCTCGTTCAGCCCAACTATTGGTTATTCAAGATTAATAGATGGCTAGTAGGGAGAGAAGCCAGAGGGTGCAGAATATACCACTACAAATTCTTTCATGGAATGTTAATGGCTTAAGGGTGTGAGGAAGGAGGGAACGAATATTACAGTATCTGCAGGATTCTACAGCACAAATTTTTGTCTTGCAGGAAACGCACCTCACAAAGATGGAGTGTACTAACATAATACAAAAACTAAGATGGGTGCGAACATTTACATGTACAGAACACAACTATCATAATAAAGGGGTGGCTATTTTAGTTAAACATGCACAGTTGGGGGGTGTGGGAATCCTGGAGTCTAGATCAGACTTAGCAGGGCGATGGGTGATAGCTAAAATACAATTTGGGGGTCGTAATCTGGTTTTAGCAGGCTACTATGGGCCCAACTGCGACGATATAGAACCCTTAAAACAGCTTTTTTCTCAGCTTCTGGAATTCTCGGACCCGGTTATTGTGATGGGCGACTTTAATGTGGTATTAGACAACGAGTTGGATAGGCAGAACTGTAAATCACGAGGTACACCTAAGTCACAACAGTTTTTAAGGAGAATGATGAAGGAATTTGGTTTGGGCGATATTTGGAGGCAAAGGGCAGGGAAGAGCAGGGATTTTTCTTTTTTTAATAAGAAATACAGACATGCGTCGCAAATTGATTATTTTCTATTAGATATGCGTTTGAGAGAGGAGGTGAAGAATATTGTGTATCTGCCCTCGCATTTATCAGATCATTCTGCGGTGGTGTTAAATATGTGCTTTCGTCAGATAAGTTGTAGTGCCCGGTGGACGATTGATCGGACATTATTATTAGATCAAGAGGTGTTGTTAAAGCTGCGCAAAGAAGCCGAATTCTTTTTTAGTGTAAATTTGGGCTCCGCTCCTTTATCTGTAGTATGAGACACGTTTAAAGCAGTCATCCGCGGGGAGTTAAGGAGTTGTGCCATTCAGAAACATAAACGTCAGAAAGAAGAGATTTCTGCGTTGGAGCAGGAAATGCGAAAATATAAAGCCAAAATAATTGAAGCAGGTGAGACGGAGGCTTTGAGGTCCAGCTGGGATGGGTTGAGAAGTCAGTTGGAAAATATACTACAGGGAAGAATTCAAAGTAAATGGGAAGCAAGTAAACTGGCCCATTTCGAATACGGGGAAAATGCGGGGAAGTTGTTAGCCTGGAAAGGTAAAGCTGACCGGGTTAGGAACTACATTAAGGAGGTTGAAGTGGAGTATACAGGTGAAAAAAGATCAGATGAGGCGGCAATAGAATCGGCTTTCCTAAACTTTTTTTCACAATTGTATTCGGAAAGGTTAGTGGTGGATGAAGGTATGGTGACGGACTGGATAGGGGCTGATAGACTTTTAGGTTTATCATTGCAGGAGAAGGAAGCATTGAACGCCCCAATAACGGCTGAGGAAATTAGGAGAACTCTGACTATTAGTAAGTCAGGAACGGCGCCTGGCCCGGATGGTATTCCAGTGGAAGTTTATAAGGTATTAGGAGATTCAGTTATCCCAGTATTGACAGAATTGTTTGGAGGGATCCTGGAGTTTGGCAATGATATTCCTCTTTCATGGAATGAAGCGGTGATCTCCTTAATTTTGAAACCGGATAAAAACCCAGCGAATTGTGCCTCATATAGGCCGATATCATTGCTGAACAGTGATTATAAACTGCTAGCTAAGCTTCTAGCGGATAGGCTGACTAGGATAGCGAATAATCTAGTGCACCCCGACCAGAAAGGCTTTTCTAAAGGCAGATATTTGCATGAATTAACCTTCGAACTGATCGGGGCAATAGATATGGCCACAACGTTTGGTTCGCCTTTGGCAGTTATTATGTTAGACGCAATGGAGGCTTTCGACCAAGTTAATTGGAAATTTTTGAAATCGGTTTTGAGGCGGGCCAATTTAGGCTCCAAGTTTTGTGGTGTAATTGACCGGATTTATACATCCCCTTCTGCGAAGATTCTGGTGAACGGTAAACTTACGGGTCCTATTACTATTTCAAGAGGTACGAGGCAAGGCTGCCCCCTGTCGCCGGTATTGTTCAATCTATATATTGAGCCATTTGCTAGAAAAATCAGACAAAACCCTCTTATCGCTCCCTTCTGCTGTAATGGTTGGGAGAAGAAAATTTCTTTATATGCAGATGACGTACTAATATATACAAATAACCTGTCCCTGGCCTTTAACACAGTCAAAGATTTGGCTGATCAATTTGGAAGGATATCAGGGTACCGGATTAATGTGGGGAAAACAGATATTATGCAGTGGAATATGGAAGGAGGGTCGATAACAAATAAGCAGGAAATACGGTACTTGGGCATTTTAGTGACTCAAAATTTGAAGGACTTAGCAGAGAGGAATACTCGAAAGTTATTAGTGGAATGCAAAATTATGCTACAAAAATGGGCATGTCTCCCCTTGACGATTCTTGGGAGGATAAATCTAATTAAGATGTTTATCTTGCCCAAATGGAACTTTGTGTTTTCAGCTATACCCTTGGCAATGCACAAGGGGCATCTAGATAAAATGCAACAAGCGATAAGTAGTTTCATTTGGAACTCAAAGGGGCCGAGGATATCATGGAAAAAGCTACGCAGAAGGAGGGAAAAAGGTGGACTGACTCTCCCTGATTTGACATATTATGCGTGGGCTTTTTTGTTTAAAAACTCAAGGATGCTGTTTATATCTCCAGACGGCTCAGCAGTAGGTAGAATGTACAAGGCTATGGTTTGTCAGAAAAAGGGGGCTTACAGTCTTTTCTATTTAAATTTGGCGACCCTAAATTCTTCAAAAAAATTAAACTAAAAGTGCTGCAAGGAATGGCAAGGAGCTGGTACCAGTTGAGGAGGCGGTTAGGTGTACATTATTACAGCTATCAGGCCCCTATCTGGGATTCCCCGGGCACACCAGAATGTTGCCAGGATATTCTCGCATTACCACTTAAAAGGGCAGGTGTGGAAAGGTGGGGGGAGATTGCGCGAGATGGCACCCTACTTTCTTGGGAGGAACTGGTAAGAATAACGGACGGTTCTCTGTCCAGGTTAAAATATTTACAGATAAAACAGTGGGAAAAAGAAACTAAGGGGGGATTAGGAGTGGTAAATGGCCTGGAGGACTCTTTTTTAGACCTGGCGGTCTCGGCTTCGGGGAAGAGGGTGGCGGTTTGGTATTGGGAAATATTAGAAACCCTGGATGAGAACTTTGACCTACCAAGCAAGCTATGGGGCAAGGCGATGTTAGGCGACAAGATTGGGTTATGGTGGAGGAAGTCGTGCATGACATTGTATGAAGTAGTGAAACCGGCGCCATTAAGGAAAAATCATCTTTATACTCTACATAGAGCATACATATCTCCGGCAAAATTGTCCAAATTTAAGAAGGGGGAGGTGATCAAGTGTCCGAAATGTGGTGGGCTGGGAGCAACGGATGTACACATGTTCTGGGACTGCCCCTCTGTTCGGTTGTTCTGGGAGGAGGTTTTTAGGGTAGTATCATCGATGTTAGGTTGGAAAATTAATGTATCACTCCCATTAATTATATTCGGGCAGCTCCAGGACGAGGGGATATGGAAAAGGGTGAACAAAACTAATTGTTCATTTTTGTTCTATGTAATTGTGCTGGGACGAAATGAAATCTGCAAAAAATGGTTGAAGGAGCATTCGCCGAGCTATACAGACTGGTTGAACGCGGCTCGCCGTGCGGCAAATATGGACTTAAATACGCAGGGCTCAAAGAAAAGCGTAGAAATATGGTCACCATTATTAAATTGGCAGGGAATTGACTAAATTTGCCCCCCTGCTAAAGTTTACTGCGGGGTACTTATGTGAAAATGTCCTAATGATTAAGCACCATTTGACGCTTCAGCGGGTCTGTTCAGGCTGACCAGGAGCTATAATAAATCCAAAATCCCACCCCCCTAACTATACTATGTCCTAAAACTAACCTACTCTATGCTACCTAACCTATGCCTTCCCACCTAAAACCCACTAAAACTATTTATATGAAAACTAGGGGAAGAAAAGGTACTTGGAAAAGGAAACTGTCCAAAGTTAGAGCTTCTTCATCTTCTTTATGAATTTTAACATTTTGTAGTTGCGCTCGTACGCCTCCTCCAATTTGGCCAACCTTGATTTCATCTCTGACATATCTTTGCACATCTCCTCCTCACATTTTGAGCCAGTGGCAGCTTGTGGTGGCTGCTGCTGGGATGCTGTAGATGTTGACGGATGGAACCTGAAATCCGACCCCTGACCCTCTGCTTTGAGGTTACATTCTTTTTGGTGCTTTTTGCAGGCTGTTTGGCTGGTCCTCCAGGCGGAAATACCTGCCAAGACCCAGATGCTTTCTCCCCTCTGTACCATTTGTCAATCCTGCAATACACTTTCTGGACCTCACAGATGTGCCTGTATCTTTCAGCACTCTTTTCAAAGCCACGCTTCTGTGCTGGAGTCATTGATGCTGCTAAAACATGAGGAGAACATGTCATCAAAAACTGTATTGGGTAGAGGAAGAACAAGCATGCAAGGGAAACAGCATCTTCAGTTGACACATTTTGTCTACCAGACACCCCAAAACAATATCAAGCCCCAAGTCTGTACCAATCTGCCTCTCAATCATCTAGAATATATTGTTCATGTCACAGGGAAAACAGCTATCCAATGTTGCACACTATCTGTGCATAAGCTAAGCTTTATACATCTCCTCAGTACCAGGTAAACACACAGCATGCTCATCTCATGCACAAGTAATGTGACCATGCTCGCTCACACTCATCATGTAGATACATCTGCACACATCTTGTTTGCTACAATCCGTAGACATGTTCCACATCCATTTGGAGAAGATCTGAAATCTCTCTGTGTACTCAACTGAGTGTTGGCCTTCTCAAAATGCTCCTTGCACAGCCGGTGTCTCACTTCATTTCTGAAGAGTAGTGAAGCACTGGTGATGCAAGTGTCTCACTGATAAGGCCCCTTCGAGACCTTGACACATGTACATAACTTGTACCATGTCCAGAGCAAATTAATGCAAAGTGTGGCACAAAGTGTAGTAACATGTGCTGTGACAAATATATTGGCAACTTCCATACATTTCGGAAAGCCAGCACCTGTGACACATATCCTGACTGCCATCACTATGTTTGTGCACATATACAGTATACCTTTTTCAAAGACTCTCAAATCTATTGCAGAACATGTTGGCACCTGTGCAGCATTTAACTCATTCCACATCCTCAACATTACATCAAACATGATATCGATACCCAAGGACAGATTATGGTATCTTAATTGACACACATGCCACTTGAACATGGGATTGCACACATCATACTCTCTCACACACAACCCTTGATCTACACATTTGACGTGTGAGGTAACACTTACCAGTGGCATCGGGGGTCTCCAAAACAGGAAAACTCACCAATGGTGTAGGGTGGAGGTCCACCTGCAAGACATGACAGGAAAACATAGCTTTGTGATTGTTGAACAAAGAAAAGCATGAATAACTGTTACACATTCCACTTGTTTAGCTGAGTGACCAGGAATGACCAACTGGCATTTATAACATGTAATTGATAGAGGCATAGTTAGCCCACAAAAACATGTACAGATATGGGATTTACCCATACATACATGTCTCAGATACATATGTTACAATTTCTTAGGGGCAGAATACTGTCAATTGACACAAGCTTAGTACTTTGTAGAAAATCTATGTGAAAATGGTGCAACCACTCAGATGCTCAACTTTTTCAGCCGCCTACTAACCCCACATAATTTCATCATGTGTGCGCTGTATTTGGCATATGGCATACCATGGCACATGTTAGGACACTAACGTTGTAAACTATGCCATTATGGTGGCACTTAGCATGCTTTGAGCCATACATGGATGTGCCAAACCTGCTAAGTGAAATTAGGCACATTGAAAACAATGGGAGTGTCATTTAACTTTAACCAACCTGCCTTAGGCACGCCTTTAAGTTTACTCCAAAAATGGTGCAGTGGAAACTAGTAGATTTAACTGCTCAGTTGTTGTGTGCCTCCTACCGCAGAAGTATACCCCTTGCATTCCTCATGCTTTGTGCAGCCTTCATGTGACACCGGGGTTTCAAAGTGCCATAATGCTTGCATTGTGCAACTTTTGACATATGATGTGGCAATACTTGCCTCCATCAGCCACATCACCTCCCAAAACTATGACACTAATCTTACAGTCAAAGCCACTAAGTTCTTCTCACATTTGTGTCCTTGTTGTGTCACTTTGCACATACATGACTCAAGGAACAAACACATCCATGACTACCAATACTCCAGCATCATGTTTGTCATCACTTAAAAATTACTTTGCTAATTTCCACAGTTGTCAAGCCCATGATGGACGTGAACATTTGTGCCTGGGAAACATGAACCCTTGCACATGTGTGCTGTGTTTTCAGCACTTCAATATGAATATGCGATACACAATGTACAAAGAGAGGAATGCGCTATTTGTCTCCAGCCAGTGCGTTGCTGACCTCTCATGAATGCCGGTTGGCTGAGACAAAAAACCTGCTGTCCTGACCTCTGTCATGACATGCTAAAGTAATCCTTAGGTCCTACTGTCATGCACATGCACATAAGGATGTTGCAATGTATAACGGGTACTTAACAACAGCTCAGCTGACCCGAATGACCAGGTGATCGATGCGGTTCCTTTCACGGCTGATGAGGTCTGCCCACTGGTGGTCTGACAAATGGTGGTCAGTGCATTCCACCGAGAAGATGTTTCAAAGCTGGAACAGCACCTTGATCCACTGCAGCTTCTGTGCCTCTGTTGGGTAGCCCATGATCACCCAGCCACCCATAGCCACTATGTTGGGGAGGTAGTGGCACACCCACCAGATGAACCCTCCAAGTTCATCCCCGTTCTTCCTCTGTGCCCTTTCTTTTCCTGACATGTTGCAGTTTCCCTCCACTGCAACCTAAATACCCCAAAATAATATAAAAAGCTATTCCCCAACTACAACCAACTACTTTAGCAAACTTAACTACCCAAAGACAGACACCCAACAATACTTACACAATAACAGGACAATAATCTACAACAAAATGACAAATATAAGAACAAGGACAAGACATACATAGACAGGACACAGCATAAAATACTGAAAATTCAACACTCCTCACACCAGTACAAGCACAGCACAACATCTCCCAAGCACAGACTACAAGACTGTAAACTAAAAGTGAAAGTAAGTTCACTTTACCATGTGTGCAGTAAGAAAGACCTATTACATCACTTCCTGGGCGTATGTGTCATGTTTTCTGATATGCGTTGTTTTTTTGACACATGATGGCCATGCATGAAACTTTATATGAAGGTGACAAGGCATGACCACTTAGATAAGATGCACATGGTGCGAGGCATAATTTTTGGTACTTGTGTTGTCTGTAGAACTACCGTATGCATCATTTTTTTTATGCATGATAGGCATGCGTGAATTCTAGAGTGAAGGCTGACAGTGCACCCAGATTCACATTCCTTGTTACAGGGGCTATGCACCTTTATTGTTTGTATGGTAGGGCAACATGTGTCTGCATGAGTATTTCACTGTGTACTGGTAACTTAGGTATTAGAAATGGGGTCTTTGGTTGGCAGTCAGGTTACCCCTGTCCAAGCAAGGACCCTCACTCTAGTCAGGGAAAAAGAGAATCACCCTCAGCTAACCCTGGCATGAGCAGTAGACTTAACTTCAGAGTGCTAGGTGTAAAGTATTTGTACTAACAAACAGTAACGTAATAAAAACACTACAAAATGACACAACACAGATTTAGAAAAATAGAAAATATTTATCTAACAAAACAAGACCAAAATGACAAAAAATCCATAATACACAAGTCAAGTTATCAATTAAAAAGCAAAAAGAGTCTTCATGTAGTTTTAAACACAACGCTAACTCCGTTACCGTGAAGCTGTACCCTGGGCGCGTCAAAAATAACCCTGTCTTGGCGAGTGTGAGTCAAAAATAGCTTGCGATGTGTCGATATCACTCACAAGCGAGACCTTGCATTGTTTCTCCTTCAGTCGGGTCTGCGTGCGTTGTTTTTTCTCTCCACAGGACAGTGATGCGTCGATCCAGTCAGCAGTCTTGGGTCCGGGCAGGGCTTGCTTCATTTTTACATGCCCAGTGGTGTTTGCGTCAGACATTCTGCTGCACGATGATCCAAAAACCACTCAGCGCATGTTGCGACCTCATCAGCATCCGTCAGGGATGCTGCGGGTCATTTCCCCAGCTCTGGGCGTCGATCTCCTGGTCGCGTTGCAGGCGAGCGTCGATTTTCAGCCACAAAGCCAGCGGCATGTCTATTTTTCAGCCGCAGATCTGAGTCGTGTTGATCTTTTCCCCGCACGGCTGTCTGTGTGTAGATTTCTCACTCTTGGGCTGCCAGCTTCTCCTTTCAGGGTTCCAAGAACTGGATGGGCACCACTTGGTGAAGTAGGAGTCAGGTGCTGGCAAAAACAAGTCTTTGCTGTCCTGAGACTTCAAACAACAGGGGGCAAGCTCTAAATCAAGCCCTTGGAGAGTTCTTCACAAGAAGGAAGGCAACACAAAGTCCAGTCTTTGTCCTCTAGCACAGGCAGAAGCAGCAACTGCAGGATAGCTCCACAAAGCACAGTCATAGGCAGGGCAGATCTTATTCCTCAGCTTTTCAGCTCTTCTCCAGGCAGAGGTTCCTCTTGGTTTCCAGAAGTGTTCTAAAGTCTGTGGTTTTGGGTTCCCTACTTATACCCATTTTACCCTTTGAAGTAGGCCTACTTCAAAGGAAAGTCTCTCTTGTTTGTGAAATTCTGCCTTGCCCAGGCCAGGCCCCAGACACACACCAGGGAGTTGGAGACTGCATTGTGTGAGGGCAGGCACAGCCCTTTCAGGTGTGAGTGACCACTCCTCCCCTCCCTCTTAGCACAGATGGCTCATCAGGAAATGCAGACTGCACCCCAGCTCCCTTTTTGTCACTGTCTAGTGTGAGGTACAACCTGCCCAATTGTCAAACTGACCCAGACAGGGAATCCACAAATAGGCAGAGTCACAAAAATGGTTTAAGCAAGGAAATGCTCACGTTCTAAAAGTGACATTTTCAAACACACAATCTTAAAATCAAATTTACTAAAAGATGTATTTTTAAATTGTGAGCTCAGAGACCCCAAAGTCAACATATCTATCTGCTCCCAAAGGGAATCTACACTTTAATCATATTTAAAGGTTGCCCCCATGTTAACCTATGTGAGGGACACGCAAATCTAGCAATATTTCACTGTCAGGACATATAAAACACATTACTGTATGTCCTACCTTAACCATACACTGCACCCTGCCCTTGGGGCTACCTAGGGCCTACCTCAGGGGTGCCTTACATGTAAGAAAAGGGAAGGTTTACGCTTGTCAAGTGGGTACACTTGCCAAGTCGAATTTACAGTTAAACACTGCACACACAGACATTACAGTGGCAGGTCTGAGACATGGTTACAAAGCTACTTATGTGGGTGGCACAACCAGTGCTGCAGGCCCACTAGTAGCATTTGATTTACAGGCCCTGGGCACCTCTAGTGCACTGTACTAGGGACTTATTAGTAAATCAAATATGGCAATAATGGATGAACCAATTGCATACACATTTTGTATAGGAGCACTTGCATTTTAGCACTGGTTGGCAGTGGTAAAGTGCCCAGAGTAATAAAAACTGCAAAAACAGAGTCCAGCACACATCAACAGCCTGGGAAACAGAGGCAAAAAGTTAAGGGAGACCACGCAAAGGATGAAAAGTCCAACATTAGGTATGTGTTTCCATATGTTTGTAGTTGTGTGTGATGCATGGGAGGACTGATACTGTTTGCAAATGTGCATGTGTATGGAGTCTCTTTTCCACTTTCAGGTTACCATGTGTGTACTGAGAGGGTAAAATGTGATGGAACTCGTACTGTGGGTCTACCACATTGTTATGTCAGAATTCCCACTGTTCATTTCACAACACAACATACAATAGGATGGGCCATGTGCAAAATATGTTCATGCATATGATACCCTTGACAAATCTCTAGCAAAGGATGCTGTTGACTAAGGCTGGGTTAAAATCTGGTATCCCTTGACAATGTAAGTGCGAGTATGTCTCACACTCTGGTGTGTTCCAACGGCCAGACTTTATGATGCAAAGCAACATGTGTGATGTATAGTTCCCATGCATACACATTGTTGGAGATGGCGTGCTAACGTTTCAATGTTGATATGTATGTGACATGTTTGTGTGTAAAAGGATATGTTTCATGTATGATAAGTAATGCATACTACAGCAGTGAGTTTAGGAATATGATAAATGTGATTCTCTATCCTAGAATGGTGATATGTGGGCCATTTTGTCAAGGCTGTGTACTCATATCTGCGTTAAATATGTTTCCCTATCTGGAAAAACAATTACTGTTCATAAGTAAATATGTGATACATATATACGTATGATACATATGAATTTTCATATGTACATTGTTCCCTTTCTTCAATACGTAAATAGACAGCACCAAGCCTGGTCTACCGTGGGTCATGTGTGCAAAGATTTAGGAATTATGGCCCTCATTACAACCCTGGCGGTAAATGCCGCTTACCGCCATGCAGAAGACTGCCAACATACCGCTGTGGCAGTGGAATTCCGCTACAGCTATTACGACCCACAGCTCGGAATCCGCCATAATACAGACACCCACATAAGTCCGCCACACCAAAGGTCAGGGATAAACTGGCGATAACAAAACTGACACCGTCACGCCAACAGGAATACGCCCACACTATCACGAACCACGAATCAACCGCGGTAATCCATTGGCGGTGCACACCTCCGCGCTCAAAATACACACACACTTTCAAAACACAACCACATTGGACAATTCGAAATACACACACCTGATACACATACACACACCACTCCCACACACTCACAACACTATAAATCACACACCCACATTACCCACAAACCCTTACTACCAGAAATTTGAAAGCAGGCCAGAGAGATACACTACCTAAAACAACACCAGCATCCACAGACACACAACACCATCACTTACACATCATCCACGCACCTCAAACAACACACAACACATCCCCTCACACATCACCCACACCACATCATGACACCTCAAAGACACCCCAGGTTCACTGAGGAGGAGCTCAGGGTCACGGTGGAGGAAATCGTCCAGGTAGAGCCACAACTATTCGGATCACAGGTGCAGCACACCTCCATTGCAAGGAAGACGGAGCTTTGACGCAGAATTGTCGACAGGGTCAACGCAGTGGGACAGCATCCAAGAACATGGGATGACATCAGGAAGAGGTGGAACGACCTACGGGGGAAGGTGCGTTCCGTGGTCTCCAGACACCAGATTGCTGTACAGAGGACTGGCGGTGGACCTCCACCTCCTCCCCCACAACTAACAACATGGGAGGAGTAAGTCTTGGCAATACTGCATCCTGACGGCCTCGCAGGAGTAGCAGGAGGACTGGTCTCTGGTAAGTCAAATCTTTACTACTTTATCCCCCCACCCCACCTGCATGCCATCACATACCCCCATCCCTGTCACCCCAAACACCTCACATATGGCCCATTATCACAATCAAGCGATCCCAATTCCAAGCCCTGCATGCAACACCAAAGCATGGACACCTATTACCAAAGCATGTCCACTACAGATACCCATACAGACCCTAAACTAACTAGCACACAAGGACCAAGCCAAGAATGCAAGCACTGGAGTACAGGGTCACTCACCCATTGCACACGATGGTACACACAGATGCAATAATCATGCCTTTACACCCCTACAGGACCCCTACCCAATGTCACCGGACAGGAGGTGCCAGATATAGCCAGTCTCTCCACAGAAGAGACCCACAGTGATGACAGCAGCTCTGCACAACTGGATCAAGATGACCAGCCCGGCCCATCAGGGACCTCGGTACAGTCGGTTCCCCTGACACAGTCACAAACCACTACTGAACCCCCTGCAGATAACACTAGCACAGCACCCACCCAGTGGGCCCATCCTTCTGTTCCCAGGACATGTCAATCAACAGTGTGTCCACCACTACAGGGAACCCATTCAACCCCACAAACCCAAGAAAATCAGGGACCTGGGGGCAGTGGCAGTGGGCACACGGTTCAGGGGACAGCGGCACAGGGAAGCTGGGTGGACTGCTGTGCGACAGGGGGAGGACAGGCCCAGGGAACCCACTCTCCACGAAGCACTCTCCAACTTCATGGGAGCTTACCATCATTCCCAGGAGACGATGGCAACGGTACTGGCCAAGTTTCTGGAGACCCAGTGGCTGCAGGAGGAACACTACCTTGGGATCAGGGAGGACTTGAAGTCTATTAACAACACCCTGGTCACCATTGCAGGGGTGCTGGCAGACCTTCTCAACACTAGGAGGGACACTGTGGCACAACAAGGGGCCCCTGACACTAGCCTGGAGGATGAACAGCCCTCCACCTCTGCCGGCGCAGGTGGACAGGAGGCACTGCCACAGGAACACGACACCAGCACCCCACCCCCTGCAGATGGGGAACCACCCCGCAAACGGTCCCAGAGATCCAGGAACAAGACAGAGAACATTGCCAAGACCCCCATCAGGAAATGAGACCCCCCTGAATGTCACCCTTCTGTCCCACTATGTCACCCTGTCCATCCTTCAACTGCCATTGTTATACTTCCTATGCCCCTTTGGACAATGTACCTGTGAAACAAATAGACTGGACTCTGCCATGGACATTCCTCCACCATCACCCCAGCCCATTTTACAACCCCCTCCACTTATTTGCACAGAAATAAACACACTTCAATCACAAAACAATCTGGAGTCAGTCTGTCCTTTCACAAACGTGTAATGGCAATACCCATGGAATATAGCAATGTCAATTTACTTGTGTACATACCGATGTAACACTGCTGTAGGCCTGAAGGAAATATAGCAGAGGGCACAAAGTGGGACCCACATCTGTGAAATGGAAAGGCAAAGTGACAAGTCAGGGTCCATACACTGAGTGAAAATGACAGACTTATGCTTGCTCCAGAAATTGTATGAGATGTGGGAAGTAGTGACATGTTCTTACCTGTGTCTCACTGGAAGTATTGCATGATTATGTTGTTTCAGTTGTCGATATCCTCTTCTTCTGCCTCCTCTTCTTCACTGTCCACAGGTTCCACAGCTGCCACTAGACCACCAGCTGGACCATGCTCCTGCAGAAAAGGCACCTGGCATCGCAAACCCAGGTTGTTCAGCATACAGCAGGCCACTATTATCTGGCATACCTTCTTCGGTGAGTACTAGAGGAAACCACCTGTCATATGGAGGCACCGGAATCTGGCCTTCAGGAGGCTGAAGGTTTGTTCGATCACCCTCGTAGTTCGCCCATGTGCCTCATTGTAGCGTTCCTCTGCCCTTGTCCTGGGATTCCTCACTGGGGTCAGTAGCCATGACAGGTTGGGGTAACCAGTCACCTGCAAATTTTGACAGACAACTGTTAGACACACACTAACCCTTAGGGACAACCCCATACCCAGACACCTATTCACACAGTATTGGGTCCTTGGCCTCACCTATTAGCCACACCCGGTGCCTCTGGAGTTGCCCCATCACATAAGGGATGCTGCTATTCTTCAAGACATAGGCGTCACGCACTGAGCCAGGATATTTGGCATTCACATGGGAGATGTACTGGTCTGCCAAACACACCATGTGCACGTTCATAGAATGGCAGCTCTTCCGGTTTCTGTACACCTGTTCACTCATGCGGGGAGGTACAAATGCCACATGTGTCCCATCAATGGCACCTATGATGTTGGGGATATGTCCCAGGGCATAGAAGTAACCTTTCACTGTTGGCAAATCCTCCACTTGAGGGAACACGATGTAGCTGCGCATGTGGTTCAGCAGGGCAGACAACACTCTGGACAACACGTTAGAGAACATTGGCTGGGACATATCTGATGCAATGGCCACTGTTGTTTGAAATGAACCACTTGCCAGGAAATGGAGTACTGACAGGACCTGCACTAGAGGGGGTATCCCTGTGGGATGGCGGATAGCTGACATCAGCTCTGGCTCCAACTGGGCACACAGCTCCTGGATTGTTGCACGATCAAGTCTGTATGTGATAATTATGTGTCTCTCTTCCATTGTGGACAGGTCCACCAGGGGTCTGTACACTGGAGGATGCTGCCATCTCATCACCTGTCCCAGCAGACGTGCCCTATGGAGGAGCACAGCGAGCAGAGAGTCAGCCAACACTGAGGTATCCCAAAATGTAATTTGCACAAATGTATTAATAAGCAATGTGCCTGTAACTGTGAGTATTCCAGGCCTACATAGGTGTGACACAGTTATTATTAATGCCAGGTGGCCTCCTGAAATGGCGGCTGCCTGACCTGTAAGGTGGGACAAGGGGATATGAGTTAACTGCGCTGGCGTTCTACACCGTCGGGGTGGGCGGTCGAAGACGCGGCGCTATTCAGCATTGGTTAACATTGGGCCCTATGGGTCCCAGGAGCCAATGACGATGTACGCCGGTGGTGACGGTAGGCACCGCCGCGGACATGACCACCATTTTCTGGATTTTCACTCACTTGCTACCTGACCTTCAACAGGTGAGGACCCACACTGCAAGTGTTGCTGTGACCTGTGTATGGAAGCGACAATGGCTCATGTGTCTGGGGAAAGGGCCCCTGCCTTCACTTCGGAGGAGTTGGAGAGACTAGTGGATGGGGTCCTCCCCCAGTACACGCAACTGTACGGTCCTCCAAACAAACAGGTAAGTACACTGTGAGCATGCTGCATGGGCAATGCCTGTTGTGAGTGGTGTGGATGGAAGATACATAGGGGCATGAGGCCTGCATGTGCGGATGGGGAGTGTATGTGTGTCAGGTCAAGAGTGGGAACAGGAGGCAATGAGTATGACGGTCCGGATGGGTAAGTAATGTCCTTTCCCCCTGTACCATACCTCTAGGTCAGCACCCACCAGAAGCAGGGTATTTGGCGTGCCATCGCCAAGGACGTCTGGACCCTGGGGGTCCACCACAGACGGAGCACCCACTGCCGGAAAAGATGGGAGGACCTGCGCCGCTGGGGCAAGAAGACGACGGAGGCACAGCTGGGGATGACCTCCCAACGTGGGAGGGGTGCCCTTCGCACCATGACCCCCCTGATGTTCCGGATCCAGGCGGTGGCATTTCCGGAGTTGGATTGGTGCTTGAGGGCATCACAGCAGCCACAACGGGGTGAGTACACTCTCATTCAGCTGATTTGCATGCATTATGAGGTCTCTAGGCGGGTGAAGTGGCCAGTGGGTTCCCTAGGCCAGGGCGATCTTGGTAGGCAAGGTCTCTTGTGAGGCAGGCTATGTGGCACCCCAACCCCACTAGTGGTGAGAGCAATCTACACCTAGTCAGGCTCCTGTGACTTCCAGGTGTGCAGTAATTGGGCTTAGGCCTCGTACCCCATGGTCAGCTGAAATTTCTAGGAACTGTTAGTGCATGGCGTAGTGCAGAGGGCTGCTCCCTGTGTGTTGTGTCTGACAATAGTAGTGGTGTTGCATGCACTGAGCATGTCTTTCTTCTGTCTTCTCCCCCCTTTTTGTGGTCTCCCTATTCTTGTGTGCAATAGCATCATCAGGCGGAGGAGGATTGGCACCGGAGCAGGAGGGAGCTGCATCCCACTTGGCCCTGGAGGGTGAAGCAATGGAGTCTAAAGCCACCAGTGGGACGGAGGGCGAGGGGAGCTCCACGACGGGGACAGGAGCAGAGACCAGCGACAGCGACTCCCCCTCTGATGGGAGCTCTCTTTTGGTGGTGGGCCCCTCTGTGCCCACCGCATCAACAGGTACAGGCGCCACCACCCCTGCCAGAACCACCCTCTCAGCAGCCCCTAAGAGTGTGTCCTGTGCCCACTCACCCAGGAGGGTGGGCATCTCCTTCGCCCCAGGCACCTCAGGCCCTGCCCCAGACAGCCCTGCTGCCCTCAGTGAGGAAGCTATTGACCTCCTTAGATCCCTCATTGTTGGGCAATCTGCCATTCTGAATACCATCCAGCGTGATGAGAGCCATTTGCAACAAAGAAATGCATACCTGTAGGGCATTCATTCTGGCCAGGCAGCCCACCAGAGAGCATTTCAGGCTCTGGCCTCAGCACTGATGGCAGTCATTGTCCCTGTGTCCAGTCTCCCCCCTCCAACCTCCTCCACCCAGACCCAATCCCCTGTACCTCAGCCTATCCCAAGCACACCATCATACCAGCATGCACACACATCAACACACAAGAGTGGACAAGCAAACATAAGCACCACACATCCCACAGGCACTCATACAAGCAACATACCCATACTCACATACCAACATCCACTTCCACCACTGTATCCCCCTCCTCCACGTCTCCCTACTCCCTCCCAGTCTCATCTCCACTCACACCTGCATGCACTACATCCTCAGCCACTACATCTATCACCAGCACGCCCATCACCACACACCGCTCATGTGCCCTCACCACCCCCACTACCATTCAAACATCCCCAGTGTCCTCTTACAGTGTGTCAGTGAGCCCTCCTCCCAAAGTACACAAACGCAGGCACACACCCACCCAACAGCCATCCACCTCACAACAGCCTCCAGCCCATGCACCTTCACCCAAATTCAGCAGACGTACACCTCCTACAACCACTACCTCTTCCTCCACTCCCAAACCCCCTCCATCTACCCGTCCCAGTGTGTCTAAAAAACTTTTCCTGGCTAACATTGACCTCTTCCCTACACCTCCTCCCCTGTCCTTCCCTTAGGGCCAGGCTTTCTAGGTCCCAGACCAGCATGTCAGCCACCCCATCCCCAGGCACAGTGGTGCCAGCAACTGCGGGGTCATGGAGTGCACCAACCATCAGTGCTGACAGTGTGCCATGCAGCGAGGGCAAGGACATTCCGCCACCTGCCAAGGTTAAAAGGTTGCCCACATCCCAGAGGGAGAAGCCGAAAACACCTGCCACCAAGGGGTCAGCAAAAACGAAAGGGGATAGTGGCAAGACAACAGCGCCACCATCAAAGGTGGGGAAATGCCAAATAATGAAGGGCATAGTGGCACAGACTGAGGGACCAGTGTCACACCTTCTGTCCACGTCCATGCCAACCTGTACGGCGGAGAACACCGCCACCTGCACCACCACCTGCACTGTCTCCAGCACGTCTACAGCCGCTGCGACAGTCCCCAGCCTCATCCCCGGTGGGCAGCCATCTGAGGCTGCAGGAGACATCCAGCTTTCTCCCTCAGCAGGTGCTGACACATGCCTCGCCGCCTCGGGCCCCGTCACCAGCACCGCCACCACGGACCCCACCGCCAGCACCACCGCCACAGACCCTGCAGCCAGCACTGCCGCCACAAACCCCGCAGCCAGCAGCGCTGCCACAGACCCTGCAGCCAGTACCGCCGTCACAGACCCCGCAGTCAGCACCGCCAGGACTGACACTGCCGCAAGCACCGCCACCACAGACCCCGCCGCCAGCACCGCCGCCACAGACCCCGCCACCAGCACTGCCACCACAGACCCCGCAGCCAGCACTGCCACCACAGACCCCGCAGCCAGCACTGCCGCCACAGACCCCGCCATCAGCACCACCGCCACAGACCAAACAGCCAGCACTGCCAAGACTGACATCACTGCAAGCACCGCCAGGACTGACACCGCTGCAAGCACTGCCAGCGGCCCCGTGACGTTCTCGGACAGTGGCACCACCGCAGACATGCCTACCATCCCCAGTGGTCAGCCGTCAGGCTGGTGATGAGTTCCAGGACCTTGGGCAGCTTCCATGAAGAATTACAGACATCACAGTTGTCACCTGCATGTGGAATACGAAGCCACAGCAGTGTGGGGTATGTCGCAGCCTCCATGGCGTATCATGCTAACTGTACCTCGCAATCTCGTGGCACACACACCCAGGTGAGGGAATTGTACCGGCCATACTGCACGTGGAGCACTCTGGGCACCAAGCCCCCGCCAGAACCAGTGGAGAAAGGCATCCACTACCTCAGTCCTTGGCAGGATGAAGCACTCTGGGCACCAAGCCCCCTCCAGAACCAGTGGAGAAAGGCATCCACTACCTCAGTCCTTGGCAGGATGAAGCACTCTGGGCACCAAGCCCCCTCCAGAACCAGTGGAGAAAGGCATCCACTACCTCAGTCCTTGGCAGGATAAAGCACTCTGGGCACCAAGCCTCCTCCAGAACCAGTGGAGAAAGGCATCCACTACCTCCGTCCTTGGCAGGATGAAGCACTCTGGGCACCAAGTCCCCTCCAGAACCAGTGGAGACTGCTATCCACTTGAGAGACAGTGGCTTTGCACTCCCCAGGATAAAGCAGTGGGCAAACCACCCACCTGAGAGACTTGAGAGACTGTGGTGTTGCACTCCCCAGGATAAAGAAGTGGGCAAACAACCCACTTGAGAGACTTGAGAGACTGTGGCTTTGCACTCCCCAGGATAAAACAGTGGGCATACCACCCACTTGAGAGACTTGAGAGACTGTGGCTTTGCACTCCCCAGGATAAAGCAGTGGGCATGGAGCCCCCTCGTGCAGCAGTGGCGTCGTGCGTTCATCTGGCTGAGGTGCCGCATCTCCCCTTCCCCGAGGTGCCTGTTTCATTTCGATCTGATGCCCCTGCAGTGTTCTCTCCGTTTACAGTCAGGTGTCATGTATGGGCTTGGCCCATGCATTTTGGGCCCAGTGGTCCACGGACATTGATTGGTGCACTATCCCGACTTGTGTAGTTGGTGTACATAATTGCTTTTACTGGATTTTGAACTTTGATAATGAGATTTCACATGATTACATTAATTCAAATCAATTCTATTTGTCCTTGCGTTCTTCCAGGGGGTGGGAGGGTTTATGTATACTGTTGCTGCATGTATTTGTGTGTATGGTGTTGTGGGTGGGGGTGGGGGTGTTGCGTGTTGCGTGTGTGTGTGTCACTCTCTTTTCCCTCCCCCTTCCCTGTGTTGTAGGTGCAGTACTCACCGTGGTCTTCGCCACCGTCTTTGGTGCTCCTGATAGAAGAGGAGGAAGACCATCATCTGCAGTATCTGTAATTCGGGCTTCATGGCGTCCTGGTTCCTCGAGGGGTGTGGAGAGGTGAGTGTTTTCCCTTTTGTGTACTGTTTCCGCCGTGTTTTTGTTCGCGTTGGTTCCGCCCCGGTAAAGGTGGCGGATAGGGCTGTTATAATAGGATGGGTGGTACATTGTCTTCTGCCTGTCTGTTGGCGGTGTCCGCTGCGCTGTTTGTTTGTAGCACCGTGGCAGTCGGAGTGTTAAAGTGGCTGTCTATGTTGGTGGTTTCTACCACAATCGTAATCCCATTTTTAGTTCCCGCCGGCCTATTTGCAGTATTACCGCTGCTTTAACACCGACCGCCAGGGTTGTAATGAGGGCCTATATGTTTAACACATACACTTGCTTATGTCACAACCTATGTCACATTCACCATGAGTGCATTTAGTATACGTGATTACTCATGACAGCTATAAGTAGAGAAGATGCAACATTCAACCTATCTGTTTCCTTCATCACATGTGCAATTTGGCAAGGGTCTGTGACTTGTTTGGACGCCGGCCCAGCGGGAAACCCCCCTCAACAATGAAGCCGGGTCCGAATGGAGCCGGCGGAGTTGTAGGGGTGCGACGGGTGCAGTGGCACCCGTCGCGATTTTCAGTGTCTGCAAAGCAGACTCTGAAAATCATTATGGGGCCCTGTTAGGGGGCCCCTGCACTGCCCATGCCAGTGGCATGGTGTTAGACCTGACATGCCTTAGGGTGGTCACCCCTAACTTTTTGCCTGCCTCCCTCCACTTTTTGGACCCTGTTTTGCCGGCTTTTAGACTCTGCGCACTTTACCGCTGCTAACCAGTGCTAAAGTGCATATGCTCTCTTCCTCTTTAAACATGGTAACTTTGGATCATACCTGATTGGACTATTTAAACTACTTATAAGTCCCTAGTAATGTGCACTACATGTGCCTAGGGCCTGTAGATTAAATACTACTAGTGGACCTGCAGCACTGGTTGTGCCACCCACTTAAGTAGCCCCCTTAACCTTGTCTCAGGCTTGCGATTGCAAGGCCTGTGTGTGCAGTTTCACTGCCACCTCGACTTGGCATTTAAAAGTACTTGCCAAGCCTAGAACTCCCCTTTTTCTACATATAAGTCACCCTTAATGTGTGCCCTAGGTAACCCCTAGAGCCGGGTGCTGTGTAGGTAAAAGGCAGGACATGTACCTGTGTAATTATATGTCCTGGTAGTGTAAAACTCCTAAATTTGTTTTTACACTACTGTGAGGCCTGCTCTCTTCATAGGCTAACATTGGGGCTGCCCTCCTACACTGTTGAAGTGGCAGCTGCTGATCTGAAAGGAAGGTCATATTTAGTTTGGCCAGAATGGTAATACAAAATCCTGCTGACTGGTGAAGTCGGATTTAATATTACTATTCTAGAAATGCCACTTTTAGAAAGTGAGCATTTCTTTGCACTTAAATCTTTCTGTGCCTTACAATCCACATCTGGCTGGGCTTGGTTGACAGCTCCTTGTGCATTCACTCAGACACACCCCAAACACAGGGTACTCAGCCTCACTTGCATACATCTGCATTTTTAATGGGTCTTCCTGGGCTGGGAGGGTGGAGGGCCTGCTCTCACACAAAGGACTGCCACACCCCCTACTTGGACCCTGGCAGACAGGATTGAACTGAAAGGGGACTTGGTGCACTTCTTAGCCACTCTTTGAAGTCTCCCCCACTTCAAAGGCACATTTGGGTATAAAACAGGGCCTCTGCCCTACCTCATCAGACACTTGCTGGAGAAGAAACCTGAACCAGAAACTACATCCTGCCAAGAAGACCTGCCTGGCTGCTCAAAGGACTCACCTGTCTGCTTTCTACAAAGGACTGCTGCCTTGCTGTTGGCCTGCTGCCTTGCTGAACTCTTGTCTGGCTGTGAAAGTGCTCTCCAAGGGCTTGGATAGAGCTTGCCTCCTGTTCCCTGAAGTCTCAGGACCAAAAAGACTTCCCTCTTTCACTTGGACGCTCCGTGCGCCGCAAAATTTCGACGCACAGCTTGTTCCGTGGCGAGAAAAATGCCGCACACCGACGCTGATCGAGTCGACGCTCTTTGGACGACCGAAAATCCGACGCACGGCTTCTCAAGGACAACGCCGCCGACCTCTAGAGGAGAAATCGACGCGACGCCTGCCGTGAGATCGGAATTTCGACGCGCAGCCCCGCAGAATGATGCGCACCCGGAAAACAAGCAGGAAAATCCACGCACAGACCCGGGACATCTGGTCATCCCCGCGATCCACGAAAAGAGACTGTCCGCGCGCCGGAAAACGACGCACGACTTCCCCGCGTGGAAAATAACAACGCAAGTCCGTGTGTGCTGGGGAGAAATCGACGCACACACCCTTTTTCCACGCACCTCTTCTTTTGTGGCCCTCTGAGGAGATTTTACCACTCTAAACCAGGTACTTGTGCTTGAAAGAGACTTTGTTTATATTCTAAAGACTTAAGACACTTTATATCACTTTTCAGTGATATCTCTACAATTTCCCATTGCAAACTTTATTCTTTTTGACCTACAATTATCCTGATAAATATTATATATTTTTCTAAACACTGTGTGGTGTATTTTTGTGGTGCTATATGGTGGTATTGTATGATTTATTGCACAAATACTTTACACATTGCCTTCTAAGTTAAGCCTGACTGCTCGTGCCAAGCTACCAGAGGGTGGGCACAGGATAATCTTGGATTGTGTGTGACTTACCCTGACTAGAGTGAGGGCTTTTGCTTGGACAGGGGGTAACCTGACTGCCAACCAAAAACCCAATTTCTAACATTGGTGGCAGCGGTGGGATTAGGACTTGTATTTGTGCAGTGACATACAGTAGCTAAGTATTTCACTACCTACCCACAGTTGAAGGTCAACTTGGCTTTTTATCTCTTTTTGCAAATCCGTTTTTTTTTCCTGACAATTTTCAAAAACTAAATCCTCACTCAACATGTCTCTGACTGGGTCTCAGACAGGGGACTTTGACCTAGTCCAGTTGGATACATATACGGTCAAACAACTAAGAGGATTCTGCAGGGCATTGAGGGTACCCACCCAAGGGGCCTCCAGAAAGGAGGACTTTCAAGTGGCGCTGAGGGCCTGGGCAGAAGCCCATTTAGAGGATGATGAGGAAGAGGAGCCAGAAAATGGCACCTCAGGGGAATTTTCACTATCTGTGGATGGTGCTACCACTGCAATTGTGCCCCCTTCCAGACCAGGGAGCAGTGTCTCTATGCAAAGCCTGACCGCAGAGGAAAGGAGAGAGGAAAGGGAGTTCCAATTGCAAATGGAAAAACTGAAAATTGAGGCTCAACAGGAGGAGAGAAGGGCAGAGAGAGAAGCCAAACAAGGTGAGGCTGAAAGAGCAGCCAAACAGATTGAAGCTGAAAGAACAGCCAAACAGATTCAAGCAGAAGCTGAAAGGGCAGCCAAACAAGCGGAAGCTGAAAGAACAGCCAAACAGGTGGAAGCTGAAAGAGCTTTGGCTGAAAAGAAACTATTGTTGGCTCATGAACTGAGTCTCAAGGAGCTGGAGATCAAGGCGAGACAGTCTGAATCCAGCAATAATGGTGGCAGCATACAGACAGGACCTGCTGGAGAAAAGAAGGTTCGTATACCCAAAAATGTGGTGCCCAGTTTTGTGGTGGGAGATGACATAGATAAATGGTTAGCTGCTTATGAAGTTGCACTAAGGGCTCATGAGGTTCCTGAAGGGCAATGGGGGGTAGCTATGTGGGGTTATGTGCCGCCATTGGGGAGGGACACACTTCTCACATTGTATCAACCTGATCAAAACACATACCCACTTCAGAAAGCCACTTTACTTGCCAAGTTTGGGCTGACCCCTGAGGGATACCGTCAGAGGTTCAGGGACAGCACCAAACAAAACACACAAACATGGGTAGATTTCTTTGACTTTTCCAGTAAGGCACTGAATGGATGGGTGCGGGGCAACAAAGTAAATGACTTTAAAGGGTTATATGACTTGATTCTGAGAGAGCATATGCTTAATACTACTTTTACAGAGTTGCGCCAGCACTTGGTAGACAGTAAGCTGACTGATCCCAGGAAGCTTGCTTATGAGGCGGACCTCTGGGTTAGCACCAGAGTGTCCAAAAAGGTACCTGGGGGGGACTCCCACAAAGGTGGTCAGGGTTCCCAACAGAAGAAAGAGGGGGGAGATAAACTTACAGATAAGGAACTCTCAAAAGGCCCCCAAAAGAATTCCCAGGGAGGGGGTGGCAACCATTCCTTCTCTAGATTTGGGAAGAAGCCAGGGACATTTGATAAGTCAGGGAAATCCAACCCCAAATGTATGGAGTGTTACCAGTATGGTCACTATAAAGGCGACCCCCAGTGCTCCAAATGGACACCGTCCACTACCGGACAGACACCTGGGCTAACTAGTGTAGCGCTTGGAGGGGAGATGGACCCAGATAGCTTTGGGGAGCAAGTAGAGATTTCCCTAGTGTCCCTGGGAGAAAGAGAAATGGTGCCCAAAGCCCACATGCCCCGAAATACTTCCAAGTACAGGCAGTGGGTCACCATTAATGGGCAGAAGGTGGAGGCTCTGCGTGACACAGGAGCCAGTATGACTACTATCAAGAGTCAGCTGGTGTCCACAGAGCAGATAGTCCCTAATACATTCCACCAGGTCATAGTCGCTGACAATCGTGAGAGTCACCTACCAGTGGCTCTGGTTCCCCTTGAGTGGGGGGGGGGTCTCTGGTACTCTGAAAGTAGCTGTGAGTCCTGCCATGCCTGTAGATTGTCTGTTAGGCAATGATCTTGAGCACACTGCTTGGAAAGAAGTAGAGCTCAGATCTCACCTGGAGATGTTAGGGTTACCTGAGTGGGTCTGCATGACCACCAGGTCCATGGCTGCCCGGGAAGGGAGTCAAGGGCGTCTGGAGCCTGGAAAAATGGCCCAGACCGCCCCCCAAGAGGGGGGCCAGGGGCGTGGGAAACCCGCCTCCAATGTTCCCACGGTGGTAGACGAGGTCCCTGAGGAAGAGGAGGCCCCCGAGCCAACCGGGGAGGACATAGCTGCCCTGGGTAACCTACCTGAACTTGCTGGCTGGCAAGTAGAGGGGGGGCCAACCAGGGAAGCATTCTGCAAGGCGCAGAGAGAATGCCCCACCCTTGAGGGTCTGAGGAAGCAGGCCACAGACCACGCAGCAGGTGACGCCTCTGGCGCTCACCATATTTACTGGGAGAATGATCTCCTTTACAGTGAGCGTAGAATTCCAGGTCCTGGGCCACACCGTGTGCTGGTGATCCCCCAGTGTTACCGGTAATTCCTACTAGGCCTGGCTCACGACATTCCCCTAGCAGGACACCTGGGCCAAGACAAGACCTTTGACAGGCTTAACACCCACTTTCATTGGCCCAGAATGAGGAAAGCCTCAGATAACTTCTGCAGAGGTTGCCCCACCTGCCAGGCTAGTGGGAAGGCAGGGAAACGGCTTAAAGCTCCCCTGATCCCACTCCCAGTCGTTGGCACCCCCTTTGAAAGGGTGGGCATCGACATTGTTGGTCCCTTGGACCCCAAAACTGCCCTGGGCAACAGGTTTATCCTGGTTTTGGTGGACCATGCCACCCGCTATCCAGAGGCAATCCCTCTGAGAACAGTGACTGCAAAGGTGGTGACCAGAGCCCTGATGGGAATATTTACCCGTGTGGGATTCCCTAAGGAGTTCGTGTCTGACAGGGGCACAAACTTCATGTCTGCATACATGAAGACCCTGTGGGATGAGTGTGGGGTGACCTACCGGTTTACCACCCCTTATCATCCTCAAACCAATGGGCTGGTTGAGAGATTCAACCAGACCCTGAATGGCATGATTGGTGGCCTGACTGAGGCCATGAGGCGTAAGTGGGACGTCCTCTTACCCTGCCTGTTGTTTGCTTATAGAGAGGTGCCCCAGAAAGGGGTGGGGTTCAGCCCCTTTGAACTTCTCTATGGTCACCCTGTCAGGGGACCCCTAAGCATCGTTAAGGAGGGCTGGGAGAGAGCTCCCCAAGCCCCTCCCCAGGATGTGGTCAGCTACATGCTGGCCCTCCGCAAACAAACCCAACACTTCTGGAAGGAGGCCCAGAGTAACCTCAAGGCCAGTCAAGAGGTGATGAAGGAGTGATACGACCAAAAGGCCACTCTAGTTGAGTTCTCACCTGGAGACAAAGTTTGGGTGATGGAGCCAGTAGAGCCCAGGGCTCTCCAGGACCGCTGGACTGGCCCCTTTGAGATCAAGGAGCGTAAAGGGGAGGCCACTTACCTAGTGGACCTCAAGACCCCTAGGCAACCCCTAAGGGTCCTCCATCACAACCGGCTCAAACCTCACTGTGAGAGGTCTGAGGTCAGTATGCTCCTAGTCACCGATGAGGGCATGGAAGAGGAGAGTGAACCTCTCCCCGACCTCCTTGCTGTCAAAGAAGGGGATGGGTCAGTAGGTGGTGTCATTCTCTCTGACTCCCTGACTCCAACCCAGAGAGGGGACTGCTATGAGCTGTTAGAGCAGTTCTCCCCCCTGTTCTCCCTTACACCTGGACTAACCCACCTCTGTGTGCATGACATTGACACAGGTGACAGTGCTCCTGTAAAGAACAAAATTTACAGGTTGTCAGATAAGGTGAAGGCCAGCATCAAGGAGGAGGTCTCCAAGATGTTGACTTTGGGGGTTATTGAGAAATCCAGTAGTCCCTGGGCCAGCCCTGTGGTATTGGTTCCCAAGGCTACCGCCCCAGGTGCGAAACCAGAACTCCGGTTCTGTGTGGACTACCGGGGTCTCAATTCAGTCACCCGGACTGATGCTCACCCCTTCCCCCGAGCTGATGAGCTCGTTGACAGGCTAGGCGCTGCCAAGTTCCTGAGTACGTTCGATCTTACTTCCGGGTACTGGCAGATCGGCCTGACTGAGGGGGCTAAAAAAGATCTGCTTTTTCCACCCCTGATGGCCATTACCAATTCCGGGTGATGCCATTTGGGCTGAAAAATGGCCCCGCTACCTTCCAACGGTTGGTTAACGGGGTCCTAGCTGGTAAAGATGCCTTCTGTGCAGCTTACCTAGACGACATAGCTGTCTACAGTTCCAGCTGGGAGGAACACCTGCTCCACCTCAAGGAGGTGCTTCAGGCCCTGCAACAGGCAGGCCTGACTATCAAGGCTAGTAAGTGCCAGATTGGGCAGGGTTCCGTGGTGTACTTGGGACACCTCGTAGGTGGTGGAAGGGTGCAGCCGCTCCAGGCCAAGATTGAAACTATCAAGGCCTGGCAACCACCTAGAACACAGACTGAGGTGAGAGCCTTTTTGGGCCTCACTGGATACTACTGCAGGTTCGTCAAGGGCTATGGTACCATTGTGCCCCCCTTGATTGAACTCACTTCCAAGAAACAACCTAGGTTGGTGAATTGGACAGAGGCCTGTCAGAAAGCCTTTGATTCTCTGAAGGAAGCCATGTGCACGGCCCCGTGCTCAAGGCCCCTGACTACTCCCAGGAATTTATTGTTCAGCCAGACGCTTTAGAGCATGGCATAGGGGCTGTTCTAGCACAGCTGAATGAGGAGGGCTCAGACCTACCAGTAGTCTTTATTAGCAGAAGATTATTACAACGGGAACAAAGGTGGAGTGCTATTGAAAGAGAAGCATTTGCTGTGTCTGGGCACTGAAGAAGCTAAGACCCTACCTGTTTGGGACTCACTTCCGGGTTCAGACAGACCACAGGCCCCTCAGATGGCTCATGCAGATGAAGGGTGAGAATCCAAAACTCTTGAGATGGTCCATTTCCCTACAGGGGATGGACTTTACGGTGGAGCATCGCCCAGGGGCTGACCACACCAATGCTGATGGTCTCTCCAGATACTTCCGCCTTAGCGATGAGAGCTCCCAGGAGGTCGGGTAGCTCTCCCCACTTTCAGCTGGGGGGGACACATGTTAGACCTGACAAGCCTTAGGGTGGTCACCCCTAACTTTTTGCCTGCCTCCCTCCACTTTTTGGACCCTGTTTTGCTGGCTTTTAGACTCTGCGCACTTTACCACTGCTAACCAGTGCTAAAGTGCATATGCTCTCTTCCTCTTTAAACATAGTAACTTTGGATCATACCTGATTGGACTATTTAATCTACTTATAAGTCCCTAGTAATGTGCACTACATGTGTCTAGGGCCTGTAGATTAAATGCTACTGGACCTGCAGCACTGGTTGTGCCACCCACTTAAGTAGCCCCCTTAACCTTGTCTCAGGCTTGCCATTGCAAGGCCTGTGTGTGCAGTTTCACTGCCACCTCGACTTGGCATTTAAAAGTACTTGCCAAGCCTAGAACTCCCCTTTTTCTACATATAAGTCACCCTTAATGTGTGCCCTAGGTAACCCCTAGAGCCGGGTGCTGTGTAGGTAAAAGGCAGGACATGTACCTGTGTAATTATATGTCCTGGTAGTGTAAAACTCCTAAATTCGTTTTTACACTACTGTGAGGCCTGCTCCCTTCATAGGCTAACATTGGGGCTGCCCTCCTACACTGTTGAAGTGGCAGCTGCTGATCTGAAAGGAGCAGAAAGGTCATATTTAGTATGGCCAGAATGGTAATACAAAATCCTGCTGACTGGTGAAGTCGGATTTAATATTACTATTCTAGAAATGCCACTTTTAGAAAGTGAGCATTTCTTTGCACTTAAATCTTTCTGTGCCTTACAATCCACGTCTGGCTGGGCTTGGTTGACAGCTCCTTGTGCATTCACTCAGACACACCCCAAACACAGGGTACTCAGCCTCACTTGCATACATCTGCATTTTGAATGGGTCCTCCTGGGCTGGGAGGGTGGAGGGCCTGCTCTCACACAAAGGACTGCCACACCCCTGGATAGAGCTTGCCTCCTGTTCCCTGAAGTCTCAGGACCAAAAAGACTTACCTCTTTCACTTGGACGCTCAGTGCGGCGAAACTTCTGACGCACAGCTTGTTCCGCGGCGAGAAAAACGCCGCACACCGACGCGACGCTCTTTGGACGACCGAAAATCCGACGCACGGCTTCGCAAGGACAACGCCGCCGACCTCTAGAGGAGAAATCGACGCGACGCCTGCCGTGAGATCGTAATTTTGACGCGCAGCCCCGCAGAACGACGCGCAGCCGGAAAACAAGCAGGAAAATCCACGCACAGACCCGGGACATCAGGTAATCCCCACGATCCACGAAAGAGACTGTCCGCGCGCCGGAAAACGATGCACGACTTCCCCGCGTGAAAAATAACGACGCAAGTCCGTGTGTGCTGGGGAGACACACACACACACCCTTTTTCCACGCACCTCTTCTTTTGTGGCCCTCTGAGGAGATTTTTCCACTCTAAACCAGGTACTTGTGCTTGAAAGAGACTTTGTTTATATTCTAAAGACTTAAGACACTTTGGGGGTCATTCTGACCCCCGCGGGCGGCGGTCGCCGCCCGCCTGGAGGGAGCCACCATATGGCCGCTCTGCGGTCGAAAGACCGCGGAGGCCATTCTGGCTTTCCCGCTGGGCTGGCGGGCGACCGCCAGAAGGCCGCCTGCCAGCCCAGCGGGAAACCCCTCCCCACGAGGAAGCCGGCTCCGAATGGAGCCGGCGGAGTGGGTATGTGCGACGGGTGCAGTGGCACCCGTCGCGTATTTCAGTGTCTGCAAAGCAGACACTGAAATACAAAGTGGGGCCCTCTTACGGGGGCCCCTGCAGTGCCCATGCCATTGGCATGGGCACTGCAGGGGCCACCAGGGGCCCCACAACACCCCATACCACCATCCTGTTCCTGGCGGGTAATGGCGGTGTGGGGTGTCAGAATCCCCATGGCGGCGCAGCAAGCTGCGCCGCCATGGAGGATTCTGCAGGACAGCGGAAAACTGGCGGGAGACCGCCGGTTTTCCTGTTCTGACCGCGGCTGAACCGTCGCGGTCAGAATGTCCTGAGGAGCACCGCCAGCCTGTTGGCGGTGCTCCCGCATCCCCGGCCCCGGCGGTCCTTGACCGCCGGGGTCAGAATGACCCCCTTTATATCACTTTTCAGTGATATCTCTACAATTTCCCATTGCAAACATTATTCTTTTTGACCTACAATTATCCTGATAAATATTATATATTTTTCTAAACACTGTGTGGTGTATTTTTGTGGTGCTATATGGTGGTATTGTATGATTTATTGCACAAATACTTTACACATTGCCTTCTAAGTTAAGCCTGACTGCTCGTGCCAAGCTACCAGAGGGTGGGCACAGGATAATATTGGATTGTGTGTGACTTACCCTGACTAGAGTGAGGGCTTTTGCTTGGACAGGGGGTAACCTGACTGCCAACCAAAAACCCCATTTCTAACACATGGGCAGTGCAGGGGCCCCCAGGGGCTCCACGACACCCGTTCCCGCCATCCTGTTCCTGGCGGTAAAAACCGCCAGGAACAGGATGGCGGGAAGGGGGTTGGAATCCCCATGGCGGCGCTGCAAGCAGCGCCGCCATGGAGGATTCCCCGGGCCAGGGGTAAACCGGCGGGAAACCGCCGGTTGCCCTTTTCTGACCGCGGCTTTACCGCCGCGTCAGAATGGCCCAGGAAGCACCGCCAGCATGATGGTGGTGCTTCCGCGGTCCCCGGCCCTGGCGGTCATGGACCGCCAGGGTCGGAATTACCCCCTTAGTCTTTTTTTTGAAGATTTTCTTCAGCGGGACGAACCTGCCAGTTCAATCCGACCTCCTGGAGCCCTTCTCCGGATACGCAATGCTGGAATCCTCGGTGGAGATTTTTACCTTCGGACTTAGTCGTTTTTTCGAGGTGAAAATCCTTCGACCGGGGTAAACCTGGATCTAGAGCCGACGTCCATGGAGCCCTTCTTGGATACGATGGCTGGGAGGTCCCGGTCAACTTTTTACCTTCGGACTTAGTCTCTTTTTCAGAGATTTTTCTTTACCTGGACGAACCAGCAAATCAGGCCGGGTCGCGGTTGAGGCAATCCGGCTATAGTTGCCGCAGCGGGTCGGAGTTGCAGGGGTGCGACGGGTGCAGTGGCACCCGTCGCGATTTTCACTGTCTGCAAAGCAGACAGTGAAAATCTTTGTGGGGCCCTGTTAGGGGGCCCCTGCACTGACAATGCCAGTGGCATGGGCAGTGCAGGGGCCCCCAGGGGCCACACAACACCCGTTCCCGCCATCCTGGTTCTGGCGGTGACGGGAAGGGGGTCGGAATCCCCATGGCGGTGCTGCAATCCGCGCCGCCATGGCGGATTCCCTGGGCCAGGGGAAAACCGGCGGCAAACTGCCGGTTCCCCTTTTCTGACCGCGGCTTTACCGCCGCGGTCAGAATAGCCCAGGAAGCACCGCCAGCCTGTTGGCGGTGCTTCCGCCGCCCTCCGCCATGGCGATCATGGACCGCCAGGGTCGGATTAACCCCTTAGTCTCTTTTTCTGAAATTTTTCTTTACCGGGACGAACCAGCAAATCAGGCCGGGTCACGGTTGAGGCAAGCCGGCTAGAGTTGCTGCGGCGGGTCGGTCCCTCTATGGAGCTTTTTTACAAAAATTCTCCAAACTTCTGAAAACTTCGGGGGCTTCTCCCAGATGTCCTTTTAAGGTTCTTTTGGGGTCCACAGCTCACCCCAAGGGTCCAGAGGTTATGAGATGGTCCTTGGGGGGTGCGGACTACAACTCTCAGAATGCACCTGGCGCAAACTCCTTTTTGGCCACTGGACAGTGGTCAGCTGGTCGCTTTCTTCAGGAGTTGGTGCAGGGGAATCTGGATAGCAATTTTTCACCTGTAGCAAACAGGGAGTCCCTCCTTGAACCAGTTGAAGCCAGGCAAAGTCCTTCTTGTGGTGAAGCCCAAGTGTGCAGCTGGTGCAGTCCTTCTGAGTGCAGGTTCCAGGTGCAGGCCAGGGGTCCAGCAGGGCAGTCCTTCTTCTTCTGTTGTTCTTCCTTGTTGGATGTGGTAGGGAACTGAGGTGTGGGTGCAGGTCTGCCAGTTTTATCCTTGCTCCTGGGTGAAAAGCAGGCGGGTCCTGGTTCTCCAATCAGGTGCAGGGTCCTTCCCCCTGTGATGACCACTTCCTGGGAAGTGTGGCAAAAATCAATCCCAGGAGGCAACATTCTCCAAAAATCCATCATGGCTGAATCTGATTTTTGGAGGTTACATCTGGCTGAGCCCACCCACTGGTGTGGCTAAAAATCATAAACACACCCCTCTCCTGCCCTTTCCTAATCTAATCAAGGGGGCACCTAGTTGTCTGGGGTTGCAGGATGTGGGGGTGTTGCTGGTTGCTCCAAATGTCCTTCTCTGCCTTTGAAGACCAGTTTGGCAGCCCTCCCCCTTCCTGTCTCACCATCTGCTGAGGGGAGATTCCCTCCCACAGGCACATTCCTTTGTGTGAATCCAGGCCACTTCACACTTCATCAAGGCAGCTTGGCCAAGCTGCTGAGGCTGGCCAATCAGAGTACAGCAGCAAAAACAATGCAGGGCTGAAATTGGCAACTTTTTCAGGTAAAGTTTAAAACTCTTTACCTGAACAAGTTATATTAAATCCCACAACTGGAAGTTGTGGGATTTATTACAACAATTAATTTGATACCAAACTCTTGGTATGCATCATTTAAGGAGACTTTAAAAATTAAAATAAAGTCTCCCCATTCTAGCCTATGAAGGCCATTTACTACAATGAGGGAAAAACGAATTTGGCTGTTTTTACCTCACCAGGGCTTATAAAACTATTTTTATAAGGTCCCTGCTTATAGTTACATGGCACCCAGCCCTAGGGGCACATAGGGCACACCTTAGGGGTGACTTATATGTAAAAATAAGGTAGTTTAAGACTTTGGAACTACTTTTAATTCCAAAGTCGAATTTGCATATAACTTTAATTTAAAAGCAGCCAGCAAGGCAGGCCTGCCTTTAAAATGACACTGGGCACCTCAGCAGTGCACCTATGGGTGCACTACCTATGCTGTGGTCCCTAAACCTACATGCCCTACCATATACTAGGGACTTATAGGTAGGTTAACTTAGCCAATTATAATTAGCCTAATTTGCATATTGATTTTACACAGAGCACAGGCCCTGGGACTGGTTAGCAGTACCCAGGGCACCATCAGAGTCAGGAAAACACCAGGAAAAAGTAGAAAATGGGGGCAAAACGTTAGGGGGCCTCTGCAATCAGCCCTGTTTTCTCACACAAGCCCCCCCCCCCGGCCCACACGCCCAGGAGACTCAGCCCAACCCTGGGAGAGCCTTCCTGGCTTGTTAGGCGAGGAAGACAGTGAAGAAAACTGGCTGTCCCTTTGCAGGGCCTACTCTGCCTTACATCCTCCTGTCAGGGTCACTCCCTCTGGGTAGTGAACCCACCCCAACAGTGAAAGGACCCATCTCAAACTGAAACTTCCCTCTAGGGGGGTCTTCCTCCTCTCTCTCTGCCAACTTGGGTAGTGAGGTGCCCACCTCCCCTACTCCTAACTTTGGTAGGGCAACACCTAGCTTACCCAAAGAGGTCACCCAACACTTGAGCAACCCCACCATGACCAACAGGGTCAGGGGGCCTACTTTGCTATTGGCCCTGGGGTCTGCCTCCCAGGCCAAGTACAGTGCTGCCAGGAAGGCTAGCACCCAGCAGAGGCTACTGACAGCTGTCAGTACCCAGAACCACACCCTAAGCTCTCCACTGACAGGTGGCTGAGCTGCTTTAGGGGCAACTGTGGGGTCCTGGCACCCCTCTTGCTGTCTAGAGTGGGGGGCTACCACCTCCTGTGGCAGACACCCTCCTTCCACTCTCCCTTCTGTCAGTGCAGGAGCAACACCTTGCATCTGGACAGCTGCCTGACTACTCGGGACTTCCTTGGGGTCAGGTGAGGCCTCACCAGTGCCAACTCTGGGCTCTCCCCCTACTGGGGCAGAAGGCCTTTGGCTCCCTGAAACCCTCTTTAAGAGTGGCCTACCCTTCCTTTTCTTCTTTCCTTTTCTTGGGGACCCCTGTCTCCTAACTGTAGGGACTGACTCCCCAGGACTTTGGTTTGGGTGGGCGCCCTGGGCGACCGCCCCATCTGGGACCAGACTCACCTCGGGGAGGTCGTTGCCCAGGATACAATCTAGGGGGAGGTCAGCACTGACTACCACCCTAAACCAGTCAAGGATACCCTCCCTCTCTAGGGGCACTATGGCTACAGGTTTGGAGGTGACCTCCCCTGTGGCTATCCTGACTTTCCTAGTCTCTCCTGGTACATACATGTCTGGGGTCACTAACCGGTCACTCACTATAGTGTGACTGGCACAGGTGTCTCTCAGGCCAGTGGTAGGGATCCCATTCACCTCAATGGGTTGGAAGTGCCTACTCCCACCCCCAGGGATCACCAGCTTACCATCTGGTCCTGTCTCCCAGCTCAATGCTAGGAGGACTTCATCATCTGAGGTGTCCTCCTCCATGGCTACACTGGACAGCCCAGTGCTAACCACCTTCTTTGGACAGGCTGCATCTCCTCTGAAGTGACCTGTCTGCTGACAGTCAAAGCAAGCCTTACTGTCCAAGAGCTTTTTTAACCTTGGGTCTCCCTGTCTCTGCTTGTCAGAGTGGGAGTAGGATTTACTCTCCTCCTTCTTAGGGTTCTGGGGTACAGAGGGAGTCTCTGTGGTTGGCTTACCACCTCCCTCCTTAGGTTTTTGGGGACCTGACTCCCCCTTCTTGGAGTCTCCCCCCTGGGACTTGACAACCACCCTGGTTCTCAACCACTCATCAGCTGCCTCCCCTAGCTCTCTAGGGTTGGTCAGCTTAGAGTCCACTAGATGCTGGCGTAACCTTTCTTGGGTACAATTGGTCAAGATGTGCTCTCTCATGATCAGATTGTATAACCCCTCATAAGTATTTACTTTGTTACCAATAATCCAGCCCTCTAGTGCCTTTAAGTGAGGTGTCTACAAAGTCAACCCAAGACTGGGTAGTGACCTTCTGGGTGTCCCTGAACTTCATTCTATACTGCTCTGGGGTTAGACCAAACTTCTTGGTTAAGCACCTCTTCATACTAGGGTATGAATCTGCCTCCTCCCCCCTTAAGGTCAGAAGCCTATCCCTCCCTGAGTTGGGGACCAACTCCCACAAAAGGGAACCCCAGTATTGAGGCCTAACCCTTCTCATTTGGAGTGCCCCCTCAAAGGCCTCCAACCACTTGTCTATATCATCCCCCTCTACATAAGCAGGAACCTCCCCCTTGGGTAATCTGGGGCAAAACCCCCCACCCAGGGACACCTCAACTTCTCTGTCGCTGCCACCATCTCTTTTCTCTCTCTTTGACCACTTTTTCTTTTCTAGGGCCAGCTTCTCTGCCTCCAAAGCTATGAATGCTAGCTGGGCCTCCAGCTCTCTTTCTCTGAGGGACAGGTTCTCTCCTCCTGAAGGGACCCCCTTCCCCCAACTAGCTTTGGGACTGCCCCTAGTGACTGTATGTAATGAGGACCGGTCTTCCTCATCCTCACTTAGGCTCAGATGCCCTCCCTCCCCTGAGTGGTGAGAGCTAGCATCCTCCCCTACTTCTCCCTCCTCTGGAGATTCCTTTGGGTCTACCTCTTGGGCCTCAGCCCATGCTGTCAGGGATTTGATCAGGACATGCTTCCTGAGGTCAGTGGTTGCAGGCAACCCTCTTTCAGTACACAACCCCCTAAGCTGGACTACTGTCATTGTGGGTAGGCTAGCCAGATCAAGCTCCATGGTTCCCTAGTTTTGTGTCAACAAAAACGTTTTGCAAAAATTGGAAACAAGAATTTAGAAAAATCACAAAAATTCAATAATTGAAATTAATCCAAATTAAAAATTAAAAACAATTTTTGCACTAGGACAATTTAAAGGATTTTTAATTTGTTTTACTTAAAACTGTAACGTGATACTGAACACAAGTACATGATCCCACCACTGCTCACCAAAAATTTTGGAAAATGGGTTATTGGTAAGGGCAGGTAGGTACCTACACTTAGCAATAGGCCACTAACCTCCACTAAGGTCCAGTTAGGTCTCAGTAAATTAACCCCAGCTCAACCCTTGGTAGCTTGGCAACGAGCGTCAAGGCTTAACTTAGGAGACAGAGTGTAAAGCATTCAAATATCACAAAACAGTAATTAAATAAAACACAGGAAACAGTTTAAAAATCCAAAACCAATTTATAACAATAGAATATATTTTTATCTTTAAAATGACACCAAAACGAATAAAATCGAATAAGGGGAACCGGAGATATGAATTTTTAAAGATTTTTTTTTTTTTATCGCCTAGAAACAAAAAGCGCCAATCGGGTCATCTGGTTGCACCTCGACCGGGGCAAAGTCAAAGTTTCAGGCCGACCGCGATGGAGCCCTGCTCGGCTACAGGCCGCGTGAGGCCTCGGTTAAAATGTTACCTTCACACTTAGTCTTTTTTTCGAAGATTTTCTTCAGCGGGACGAACCTGCCAGTCCAATCCGACCTCCTGGAGCCCTTCTCCGGATACGCGATGCTGGAATCCTCGGTGGAGATTTTTACCTTCGGACTTAGTCGTTTTTTTGAGGTGAAAATCCTTCGACCGGGTTAAACCTGGATCTTGATCCGACGTCCATGGAGCCCTTCTCGGATACGATGGCTGGGAGGTCCCGGTCAACTTTTTACCTTTGGACTTAGGCGGTCATTCTGACCGCGGCGGGCGGCGGTCGCCGGCCGCCATGCGGTTACCACCGAATGACCACACCGCGGTCAAAAGACCGCGGCGGTCATTCCAACTTTCCCGCTGGGCCGGCGGGCGACTGCCAAAAGGCCGTCCGCCGGCCCAGCGGGAAAGCCCCTGCAACGAGGAAGCCGGCTCCGAATGGAGCCGGCGGAGTTGCAGGGGTGCGACGGGTGCAGTGGCACCCGTCGCGATTTTCACTGTCTGCAAAGCAGACAGTGAAAATCTTTGTGGGGCCCTGTTAGGGGGCCCCTGCACTGCCCATGCCAGTGGCATGGGGAGTGCAGGGGCCCCCAGGGGCCCCACGACACCCGTTCCCGCCATCCTGGTTCTGGCGGTGGACACCGCCAGAAACAGGCTGGCGGGAAGGGGGTCGGAATCCCAATGGCGGTGCTGCGAGCCGCGCCGCCATGGCGGATTCCCTGGGCCAGGGGAAAACCGGCAGGAAACCGCCGGTTCCCCTTTTCTGACCGCGGCTTTACCGCCGCAGTCAGAATAGCGCAGGAAGCACCGCCAGCCTGCTGGCGGAGCTTCCGCAGCCCTCCGCATGGCGGTTATGGACCGCCAGGGTCGGAATGACCCCCTTAGTCTCTTTTTCGGAGATTTTTCTTTACCGGGACGAACCAGCAAATCAGGCCGGGTCGCGGTTGAGGCAAGCCGGCTAGAGTTGCTGCGGCGGGTCGGTCCCTCTATGGAGCTTTTTTACAAAAATTCTCCAAACTTCTGGGGCTTCTCCCAGATTTCCTTTTAAGGTTCTTTTGGGGTCCACAGCTCACCCCAAGGGTCCAGAAGTTCTGAGATGGTCCTTGGGGGGTGCGGACTACAACTCCCAGAATGCACCTGGCGCAAACTCCTTTTTGGCCACTGGACAGTAGTCAGCTGGTCGCTTTCTTTAGGAGTTGGTGCAGGGGACTCTGGATAGCAATTTTTCACCTGTAGCAAACAGGGAGTCCCTCCTTGAACCAGTTGAAGCCAGGCAAAGTCCTTCTTGTGGTGAAGCCCAAGTGTGGAGCTGGTGCAGTCCTTCTGAGTGCAGGTTCCAGGTGCAGGCCAGGGGTCCAGCAGGGCAGTCCTTCTTCTCCTTTGGTTCTTTCTTGTTGGAATCTGATGGGGATCTGAGGTGTGGGTGCAGGTCTGCCAGTTTTATCCTTGCTCCTGGGTGAAAAGCAGGGGGGTCCTGGGTCTCCAATCAGGTGGAGGGTCCTTCCCCTTGTGATGACCACTTCCTGGGAAGTGTGGCAAAAATCAATCCCAGGAGGCAACATTCTCTAAAAATCCATCATGGCTGAATCTGATTTTTGGAGGTTACATCTGGCTGAGCCCACCCACTGGTGTGGCTAAAAATCATAAACACACCCCTCTCCTGCCCTCTCCTAATCTAATCAAGGGGGCACCTAGTTGTCTGGGGTTGCAGGATGTGGGGGTGTTGCTGGTTGCTCCAAATATCCTTCTCTGCCTTTGAAGACCAGTTTGGCAGCCCTCCCACTTCCTGCCTCACCATCTGCTTAGGGGAGATTCCCTCCCACAGGCACATTCCTTTGTGTGAATCCAGGCCACTTCACACTTCATCAAGGCAGCTTGGCCAAGCTGCTGAGGCTGGCCAATCAGAGTACAGCAGCAAAAACAATGCAGGGCTGAAATTGGCAACTTTTTCAGGTAAAGTTTAAAACTCTTTACCTGAACAAGTTATATTAAATCCCACAACTGGAAGTTGTGGGATTTATTACAACAATTAATTTGATACCAAACTCTTGGTATGCATCATTTAAGGAGACTTTAAAAATTAAAATAAAGTCTCCCCATTCTAGCCTATGAAGGCCATTTACTACAATGAGGGAAAACGAATTTGGCTGTTTTTACCTCACCAGGGCTTATAAAACTATTTTTATAAAGTCCCTGCTTATAGTTACATGGCACCCAGCCCTAGGGGCACATAGGGCACATCTTAGGGGTGACTTATATGTAAAAATAAGGTAGTTTGAGACTTTGGAACTACTTTTAATTCCAAAGTCGAATTTGCATATAACTTTCATTTAAAAGCAGCCAGCAAGGCAGGCCTGCCTTTAAAATGACACTGGGCACCTCAGCAGTGCACCTATGGGTGCACTACCTATGCTGTGGTCCCTAAACCTACATGCCCTACGATACACTAGGGACTTATAGGTAGGTTAACTTAGCCAATTATAATTAGCCTAATTTGCATATCCATTTTACACAGAGCACAGGCCCTGGGACTGGTTAGCGGTACCCAGGGCACCATCAGAGTCAGGAAAACACCAGCAAAAAGTGGAAAATGGGGGCAAAAAGTTAGGGGGCCTCTGCAATCAGCCCTGTTTTCCCACACCCATGTATTACAATGTTCCACTGTGGGAACCATGCCAAATGGTAAACACATAGTTAATATTGTATGTTTGTCATGAGGTCCCGTATGGGGAAATACCGCCTCCAGCGTATTAATTTTCTGTGCCAGACAAAATGGAGTCTCCTCCCGTTTTGCTGGAACTTTTCCCATGATAGAGTGAACAGTTGCCGGGTTTATACCTGGAGCTACTGCATGTGGTTGGCTGGAGCAGCACGCGCTAGGTTTGAATTTAGTGTCTGCATCACAAATTGTACTAAGCGTCTATATGTAGCCGTTAAGTCTGTATATAAACAACGAACTTCAGCCACCGGCATGTTTGCAACCGCAGGATGTGGTGTATATGTGGCCAATAAAGGCCAGGTCGGACCATCATTACTCAGTGGACCTAACCTTACTGGCAATATTGTATGTGGTAGGGTGCCATCAAGCCAATTATTATGTTCTTGATAAGATATAGGCATCTTTAGGTATGCGTACGCCCTGTACTGACCAGGCGCGTTCGCAATCGTATATGTGTGAAATGTATTTGTATTCCCATCAACTGCTGGAAATGTGACCCAAGAGTAAAAAAGTTCTGTTCTATACGCTGCATGGGCGGCCACCACAAACGTGACTGGACCCCCCTGGATCGTAAGACCATGTGCAAGCAAATGTGCCGTGAGCGGCTGTCTCATATTAAGAGCTATTTGTATTACCTGGGGATTCGCCATTAGAAAAACAGCGATGGTTCAGAGAAGGCACACCAAAAATGGGGTCTTTCCTTTTAAGGTTCAAGCTTGAACAACGATCCGCTATATCATGGATTACCTATATCGCGGTGGTGGAAGTCCTCAGTGCCACGGACGTCTCCGTTAAAGGAACTGAGGGATCATTATAATATATGAGACCAAGAGAGACTGGTGGACCCGAATAATAGAGCCAAACCAATCGTTGGCGGCGCCATGTCACGTAGGCTCTCTTTATCCTAATGAGACTACTGGATTTTTGGGTGGCAGGATCGTTCACAGTGTGGGGGACTAAGTCTAACCCACAGCGAAGGACCCTTGTCACCCCAAATCCGGGTTGAGCTCCTGCTAACTAGCAGTGCCTCATCTCTCCCAAAAGGAAGAGACAATTGGGCAGCCGAGCGCATGACATCTTAGTCATGGTCACTCAGATCCCAATCAGTTCTCTCATACACAGTGTGGTCTCATATATAAATGACAAAGGCAGTTTGAGTTTTAAATATTGGTTTAATAAAACGACTGCATTTTAGATAACAAGGCGTGAGCCCCAATAACCAGAACAATACAACACAGTAGGACTGAAATAGTAACGAGGAGAGTGAAACATAAGAATAACGCTATCATAGTGCTACTAGATTACGTTCTCTCTTCTAAGTTCTATTTTGAGCACAGAATGTTAAGCTCTAAGCCTGCCTTTCAGGTTCCCCCAGGAGGACATCAACCCTCATACCTGAGCAAAGGCCTGTGATCGGGATCAGCATCCGCAACAGGGCAGTCAGCGTCTAGTTGTGGTTCCCTGGTCGGAATCTCTCTCTCACGTGTACCAGGACTAGGAAGTGTTTTTATAACTAACACGCCGGTGTTCTAAGAAACGTCCCTACGTAAGAATGTGTACTTTCTTCGAACCCTAAAGACTAAACTTCTACCACGTCTATCGGCAATGTACCAGACTATATCCTTGACTGAAGCACAGAGCGAGCAAGAATGTATTGTTTGAGAACTCCAGTGCTGAAGTAAGCTAAACAGTGTGATAGAAGAAAATAAAACAAGACCGTGAAACTGGTTATTGAAAAATAACAGAGCAAGGCTAAATAAAGTGCATCTAGGACAAAGTGCACAGAGGCCTAATACTGCAAGCAAACGCGCAAAAGCTACATTAAAAAATGGCTACACTACACTATTGTTAGTAGAAAAGGGTTTGCATCCAAAGTCATAGGTGGTTGCATTGGAATACCCCCTTGATGCTTTGCACTGTGTTGCATTACTTTAAGGCAACTTTCCAGCACAAAACATGTTTGAGGCTGTAAAGTAAATTTAAAAAAAAAACATGTTGCATATGTCTGCATTACTTTTGTGGAAAATATCTAGCATAAAATGTTTCTTAATCTAGGTCTAAATTCCTTCTCTCCCTGCACCAGTAGCTATGACTGCCTGTCCCTGTGTGTCGTCTGGTGTGAAGACTCCAAATCCCGCACCCTTCATTGTTTGTGCTTAACTTTTTTTACATAATTTCACTGTTGTTAAGAACTCCTGGTGAAAACAACTGACAGAAAGTAGGCTGATGCCTATTCAACTATTTTCAATCTAGGAGAATGTGTTCATTGAATGGCACCACAAGTGAGAAACTTGCTTATCAACCTTTTAGAAACTTGATTTTGTTACTTGCAGCAGCTGTAGAATCCTGTATTCTGATGGCGGTATTGAGCCACTACCAGTGATATCACTTTCATAAAGACCATTGGTGCTGCTCAGAGCTCAAACTGGGGAACCTTGAGCTGCCAGGGCTGATTTGTTATGCAGATCCTCATGAACCTTTGGTGGTCACTTGCAATAGCTATATGGAAATAGCAATCCATAAAATCTGTTGAAACCATAGAAGTATTTTTGGGACTCAAGGGACTGCATCACTGTAATTTCTCTATCTTGAACAGGATGTTGTACACATATCTATTCACTCTCCTAAGATCTATCACAGTCTGATAAACGTAGCTTTTTTGGGAACCAGGAAGAAAATCAAATAGACACCTTTCATTTCTTCTGCAGAGCTGCAATTATTTCTCCTTTTAAAGCTGTAATTTTGTGTTGGCAAAATCAATGACGTAGGGATGGCCTCCATATTCATAATATGGGGGAAGAACACTCTCCTGTCTTCATTATACAATGTTCAGATCCCACACCTCTTGAGAGGATTCTTCCAGTGCCTTTAGAAAGTGATAAACCTGGGTTTTAAGCTGAAATTCTTGGCAAAGAGATCCCGCATTGTCAGAAAAGAGGATCTTTGGGAGAGATTCCAGTTTCTGTCTTCTTCAAAATTTATTAAAGAAGGGTTTCCTTGAAACTTTGAATGTTTTTTTAAGATTGTTGCATTCACGATTTCTTCTTGAAAGACGAACTCCGATTTAGGAGATGTGGTATTTTTATTGTGTTGGTTTCTGAAGAAAAATAAGTATTTTCTTTATTTGAAACTGTGATGAAGTTTGTCTTCCTATTCTGGACCAAAAATCCATGTTCCTGCCAAGGACATCCAAGAAGCTACAGATCTCTGGGCTGCATCAGTATTCTATTATTTTCTAAACAGAGTTTGATGAACTGCTATTAATGCACCATTATGTAAAGCTGAAATTAATATAATGTCTGAGAGAAATTCCACTTTGCCTTTCAAACTTTCTAGTAATTATAGCATTCATTCCCATCTTTGACAGTTTTAAAAAGAGTCTGGAGAACCATGTTCAGTGACTTTGTAATGTATGCCCCATAAATACCTTTATGAAGTGGCAAGTGTGGACTTCAATACAGCTTTTTTAAGGCTGCATTCACTTATTTTCTCAACAGGATCCTTCAAGATATTCTACTTTGCAATTGAACTTCTGGCAAGGCTGTCAATCATAGATTAAATGTGAAACATATCTGGTAATCTTTTCTCCATAGTCAAAAGGATTTAAAACGAGCCATAAATGCAGGCATATTATTCATATCAGGTTTTTTCCATTTATATAGGACAACATCCTTAAAATTCGTATTAATGAAAAACCTCACCATCAGGAGTTTTCTAGAACTGCCAAATTGAGTTTCTTCAGAAGTTCCGCAATGGGAAGACCTATATTCTCATTTACATGTGTCAAAATATCAGGGAATATATCTCTTGAAATATACTTTCCGTTTCTGCACCGCTCCAAAGAAGGGCACGCTTTCAGCTATCATTCGAGTCCGACACACTGGGATATAAATTAGCATGCTCCATGGATTTTCTGCCATTAGACTCGCTCTTCTTTTTCTCAAGATTTTAAAAGTGAATATTCTAATCCTCTCTTCCTCCTCATCAGATCTGCCCTGTTTTTCTGACGTGGCAGAGGGAGATCTGGTAGGGAATAAATAAAGAGACAAATGCCTCCTCTTGGGCGAAGGTTTCCCTTTCTCAGCACTACCACTGGAGAAAATGCAGCAGGTATCAAGTAGAATTAATATGTCCAAGCATTTCAAGTGCCCAAATTATGGTCTCCCCAACTGGTACACTTACCAACGGAGATGGTGTCATTAAATAGCCCTGGGTACCACCAGTTCTTTTCACTTAGGGCCAGATGTAGCAAAGGGTTTTACCCATTCTGTGTCTACGGGAAAATGTGTTCGTACATATGGCCCTAAATTCGGTTCCGAAATATAAGTGAGAGCTTGTGCAGTGATCGCCAGCTTTTGCATATGTGCGAGCCAGAAGCACTTTCTACCAACAATATCATTCAATAAGCTATATTACATCAGTACTTCACAACGCTTAGACTACGGACCATGTCCATGATCCTTTTCATCTACTGCTCCATCCATGGGCCGCTGGTTCCCAACCAGCCCAGTAGGGGAGGAATCCAGAGATCACAGTGACAGGTGTAAGCCCAGCAGAGACGTCATTCCTGCTGACGTTTTCGTCTCAGAAGAGACAGAAAAAAACATGAGAATCCTGGGTATGACAGCCCAGGTATAGCACGCAGCGGAGGGTGGCCGGGTTTTGAATTTCAGCAATCCTTTATGTTTTCTGTTTAAGGAGGTGGGATTCACCTCAGACGGAATTACTGCTATGAGAACGAGGGAAGTAGTGGGAATGCATTATTATTATCATTCCAAAGTACAGCATTCGGGGCAGTGCTTAATTTGTAAATAAAAACGTGCCGGTGCTCAAAGTCTTCCTCTTAAACCAGGAGCTGCTGCAATTAAATGTGGGAACACAGAATACTGAGGCAGCGTAATCCAGAAGCCATCTTGGGCCTCTTCAATCCATTTAAAGCCATTCTGCTTTCTCCTATTGTGACGCTGTTTCGCTTTTCTTTTCCTCCGTCTTTCCCATATGTGTCTTTTGCTTGCAGCAAATGCTTGGCGCAGAAGACTAAGGCCAATATTCATACTTTTTTACCGCTGCATTTGAGCTGCTTTTTGATGCAAAAGCGTCTCAAACATACAAAATACAATTGTATTTAATTGTAAAGGTTTGCACCGCTTTAGCGTCAAAAAGCAGAGCAAATGCAGCGCTAAAAAAGTACAAATATAGGCCTAAGCGCCGACCCTCAAAAATAAGTGCCGGTGCACAGCACCGGAAACAACAAGCACAAATTAAGCACTTATTCGGAGTAGGAGTTTGTATCGTTTATTGATATTTCAGAACATTTGTTCCACAACCAAAAATACATTAATAAAAAACACAATTGCGAAAACAGATAAAAACAACAATAAATATCATTATCCATCAGTCAAATTTAAATACAGGCGGACTGTTCAATACCTATCAGGCGGACTGTTTCAATACTTTGCTCCTGATTAACTATGCTGAATACAGGAATTTGGAGACCGGCACAACCACGGTCGAGGTAGTGTTTCTTTAGCATTTTCTGTGTGCATCCCCTTTTACCAATAGACGGAGGGCTCCACACATAGTGGCAATCCATGTGGGCCCTGGTTTTGCGTAAATGGGACAAAAAAACTGCATTTGTTTGTCACTTTCACGTACGGTTGTGGAACACAGTGGGCAGTCAGATTCCTTGCTTAACTTCCTCTAATTTGTAGTAAAGTCTGCTACAGTTAAACACCCATACCTGAATTGTAGGTAAAGGGTTCACACCAGTACCATGTGTATAGAATCCAAAAACTCCTCAGTCTTATAAACAAACGTATGGGGGAGGTACACACTTGTCACACTCCCTATCTTGGAAGTGTGATCTCTAAGGCTGTTGACTTTCTCTTCCACTGCTTTTGAACTACAGCAGCATCACCTCTCCCAATGGTCAGAGGCTCACTTCAAAACTTTCTTAGAGCTAAGTCAAGTCAATTATTTTTAAGCAGGGGGGGTGGACTTCCAAAAGGGTGGTCAGGTTTCCCACCAGAAAGAGGAGGGGGGAGTTAAAAAGAAAGAGTTTTCTAAAGGCACCCAAAACAAATCACAAGTGAAAGGGTCTGGTTCTCATTCCGAGTGTTGCCACCAGAAACAAACAAAACTACCATGACAAAAGTCAGCAGCCCAAAACACCGAAGTGCTATGAGTGCAGAGAGTATATACACTACAAGGGAGACCCAAAGTGTCCAAAACGAGCATACCATCCCACTGGAGGTAAGACCCCAGGGGGGCTAACATAGTGCTGTGAAAGGAGTGTGTCCCAGTTAACGGAGGGAGTTTAGCGGCATACCCTTGTGTCCTAGGGTGACAGTGAGATGGTTCTCAAGATCCACGTGCCATCAAAAACTACCAAGTAGAGGCAATGGTGCACCATGAATGGGCAAGGTGTTGAGGAGGTGAGGGACACAGGTGCCAGTATGGCTAAGCTAAGGAGTCAGCTGGTGTTTCCAGAGCAAGTGATGCCCAATACGTTCCACCAAGTTGGGGGTGGCTAACAACAGAGAGGGTAAATATCCAGTGGCAGTGAAGGATTGAAAAACCCACATTGTATTCAAATATGAGAGTTGAATACAATGTGGGTTCTTCAATCCTTCACAGCTTCAAGATTTTGATTTGGGGCAGATTGGTTCATACCCCACATGATAACCCACAAACTGGAAAGAACATTTTATTGGATGAGAGAGTTGGGCCATTGGAACTTTGCTTCTTCCATCAATATCCAGTAGCTCTTGTTCAACTAAGTGGGGGTTGTTCAGCACTTCTGAAGATTGCTGTGAGCCCTGCCATGCCTGTGGACTGTTTGTTGAGTAATGACCTGGAGTCCACAATGAGATGGATGGGTCACTTGTGATGGCTACACCAGAGTTCATTCAGGAGGGCACTACTCCCTTTGGTGACCTTCCTACAACTGCTGATTGGTATGTGAAAGGAGGACCGACTAAGGAGGAGTTCTGTAGGGAACAGGGGGAGTGCCTAACCATTGAGGTCATAAAGAGACAGACTGAAGCCCAAGCAGCAGGTGATGTCTCTGGGAGCCATAACATTTGCTTGGAGAACAATCTCCTTTACAGTGAGCCTAAGATTCCTGTGCATTGGACAAAAAGGACCCAGGTGGTCCCCCAAATGCTACAAAGCCTTCCTACTGGAGCTGGCTCATGAGATTACACTGGCAGGACACTTGGGTCAAGACAAAACCTTTGCAAGGCTTGTCCCCCACTTTTATTGCCCTACGATCAGGACTTTCTTAGACACGGTCGGCAGGATCTGGGTGACCTGCCAGGCCAGTGGGAAAACAGGGGAAAAGCTAAAGGCACCCCTGTAATCACTACCAATCGTTAGCACCCCCTTTGAAAGGGTGGGCATCAAGATTGTTAGGCCTATGGATCTCCCAACTTTCTGGTCATAGGTTTATCCTGGTTCTGGTGGATCATGCCACACAGTACCCACAGGTCATCCTTTGGAGCACAACTACTGCACCTGTAATGGGAAGAGCTCTGATGTGGATTTTTCCCCAGGAAGTGGTACCTGACAGCGGCACCAACTTCATTTCTGCACATATGCATTCCATGTGGAAAGGGTGTGGAGTAACTTAAAAGTTCTCTACCCCTTACCATCCCCAAACCAATGGGCTTCTTGAAAGACTCAACAAGACCAACACGACTCTGAAGAGCATGATCACTGTCTCCCTGAAGAACAGAGGAAAAAGTTAGATATTTTCTTGCCCTGTTTGATATTTGCCTACTCGGATGTACAGCTAAGGGGTGTGGACTTCAGCACCTTCTATACAGGCACTCTATCAGAGGACCTCTTGGTTTGGTGAAGAAGGGTTAGGAGCAAGCTCCTTAAAAAGTGTACCAGGACGTAGTGAGATACATGCTGGCCATCTGGAGCCAAATGGCTAAGTTGTGGAGGCAAGCTTCTGACAACCTTGAAGCCATCCAGGCTGTTATAAAATAATGGTTTCATCAAAATTCTACCAGTGTGGAATACCAGCCTGGGCAGAAGATGGGGATGATGGAACCAGTGGATTCTGGGACCCTCCAGGACTAGTGGTCTGGGCACTATGAGGGGGTTAAAAAGATGGGTAAGATCACCTATATGGTGGACCTTAAGACCCCCAGGCAGCTCCAAAGGGTGCTTTATATCAATCGCCTCAAACCTCACTTTGAGAGGTCTGATGTCACCATGCTGCTAGGTGACTCACTGAGCTGAAGAAGAGGAGAGTGAACCTCTACCTGACCTCTTAGCCTCCAAGGAGAAGGATGATTCTGAGGAAGGAGTAATCCTTTCACCCACTCTGACTCCCGGACAGAAGAAGAACTGTTGACAATTGTTGGAACAGTATTCCTCTATTTTCTCCCTTACTCCTGGGATTACCCATCTGTGTACAAATAATGTGGACACAGGGGATAACCTCCCTGTCACGAACAAACTTTACAGGTTGTTGAATAAGGTCAGGGCCAGCATCAAAAGTGAGTACTCTTAGATGCTGGAGTTGAGAGTTGTATAATTCTCCAGTAGCCCCTGGACCAGTCCCATGGTTCTGGTACCAATAGCTGCCCTTCTCGGCACCACACCTGAACTGAGGTTCTGTGTTTGTTTATAGATGTAGGAAAGTACTAACTTGCCTGGCATGTTACCCTCATTTTTACTTGTGTGTCAGTTTGTTTTTGCCTGTCTCATTGGGATCCTGCTAGCCAGGACCCCAGTGCTCATAGTTTGTGGCCTGAATGTGTTCCCTGTGTGGTGCCTAACTGTGTCAATGAGGCTCTGCTAACCAGAACCTCAGTGCTTATGTTCTCTCTGCTTTTAAAATTGTCACTGCAGGCTAGTGACCATTTTTACCAATTCTGATTGGCACACTGGAATACCTGTATAATTCCCTAGTATAGGGTACCTCAGTACCCAGGGTATTGGGGTTCCAGGAGACCCCTATGGGCTGCAGCATTTATTTTGCCACCCATAGGGAGCTCAGACAGTTCTCACACAGGACTGCCACTGCAGCCTGAGTGAAATAACGTCCACGTTATTTTACAGCCATTTTACACTGTACTTAAGTAACTTATAAGTCACCTATATGTCTAACCCTCACTTAGTGAAGGTTAGGTGCAAAGTTACTAAGTGTGAGGGCACCCTGGCACTAGCCAATGTGCCCCCACATTGTTGAGGGCAATTTCCCTAGACTTTGTGAGTGCAGGGACACCATTACACACCTGCACTACATATAGGTCAATACCTATATGTAGCTTCACAATGGTAACTCCGAATATGGCTATGTAACCAATCTAAGATCATGCAATTGTCCCCCCATGCCAAATCTGGTATTGGGGTCCAGCATGGACCCCGGGTACTGCCAAACTAGCTCTCCAGGGTTTTCACTGCAGCTACCGCTGCTGCCAACCCACAGACAGGCTTCTGCCCTTCTGGGGTCTGGGCAGCCCAGTTCCAGGAAAGCAGAACAAAGGATTTCCTCTGAGAGAGGGTGTTACAACCTCTCCCTTTGGAAATAGGTGTTAAGGGCCTGAGAGGAGTAGCCTCTCATGGCCTCTGGGAATGCTTTGAATGGCACAGATGGTGCCCTCTTTGCATAAACCAGTCTACACTGGTTCAGGGATCCCCAGCCCCTGCTCTGGTGTGAAACTGGACAAAGGAAAGGGGAGTGACCACTCCCCTGTCCATCACCACCCCAGGGGTGGTGCCCAGAGCTCCTCGGTGTGTTCCAGACCTCTGCCATCTTGAATACAGAGGTCTGAGGGCACAATGGAGGCCTCTGAGTGGCCAGTGCCAGCAGGTGACATCAGAGAACTCTCCTGATAGGTGCTTACCTGGTTAGGTGGCCAATCCTCTTCTGAGGGCTATTTGTGGTCTCTCCTGAGGGTTCCTCTTCAGATAATGAATGAAGAGCTCACCAGAGTTCCTCTGCATCTCCCTCTTCGACTCCTGCCAAGCATCGACCACTGACTGGTCCAGGACGCCTGCAAAACCGCAACAAAGTAGCAAGAAGACTACCAGCAACATTGTAGCGCCTAATCCTGCAGGCTTTCTCAACTGTTTCCTGGTGGTGTATGCTCTAGGGGCTGTCTGCCTTCACCCTGCACTGGAAGCCAAGAAGAAATCTCTTGTGGGTCAACTGAATCTTCCCCCTGTTAAAGCAGGCACCAAACATCTGCCTCACCGGTCCTCTGGGTCCCCTCTCATCTCGACGAGCTTGGTCAGTGGAACACAGGAGCTAGATCCAAGTGACCCCGACAGTCCAGTGGTCCTTCTGTCCAAAATTGGTGGAGATAAGTCCTTGCTTCCCCACGCCAGACAGTAATCCTGTGCACTGCTTGAACTTCAGCAGCTAGGGATTCTGCGCACTTTTGCAAGGAATCCTTCATGAACAGCATAGCCCAGGTCCCCAGCACTCCGTCCTGCATTGCTCAACTGGCTGAGTTGACCACCGACTTCGTGGGACCCTCCTTTGTAGTGCTGAGATGACCGCCATGCTCAGATATCTTGAATGCCTGTTCAAGTGCTTCTGTGGATACTGTCTGCTTCTGCATGGGCTCTCTGTGCTTCTGAGCACCCCTTCTGTCTCCTCCTCCAAGGGGCAACCTCCTAGTCCTTCCTGGGCCCGGACAGCACCCATTTACATTAACTGCAACCATTGCAACTAGCCATGGGACATCTTCTGTGCAAAAGAGAAGTTCCTGGCAACTTCTGTTGTTACAGAATCTTCAACTTCTTCCTCCCAGAGGCAGCCATTTTACACCTTCATCTGGGGTTTAATGGGCTCCTGCCCCCCCCGGACACTTTTGTGACTCTTGGACTTGGTCCCCTTCTTTTGCAGGTCCTCAGGTCCAGGAATCCGTCTTCAGTGCTTTGCAGTCTGTTGTGGTCTTTGCAGAATCTCCTATCACGACTTTAGTGGGTTTCTGGGGAAGTAGGGTAACTTTACTCCTACTTTTCAGGGTCTTGGGGTGGGGTATCTTGGACACCCTTAGGGGGTCATTCTGACCTCGGCGGTTAAAGGTGCTTACCGCCGGTCAGAAGACTGCCATAACACCGCCGCGGTCGCGGTAAACCGCCACGGTGATTCTGACCCGCAACTGGCAAACCGCCAAAAACCCAACATCAACAAAAGACCGCGACACCAACGGCCAGCGAAAAACTGGCGATGACCAAACCTCCACCGTCACGCCAACAGAAATACGCCCATGCTATTCCGACCCACAAATCCCCGCAGCGGTCTTTCAACCGCGGTATTCCATTGGCGGTACACACCGCCGCGCTCAAAATACACACACCTTTACAAAACACAGCCACATTGGACAATTCAAAATACACACACCTGAGACACATACACACAACACTCCCACACACCCAATACAATATAAAACACACACCCACATCACCCACAAACCCTTACGACCACAATTGCGACTGAAGGCCAGAGAGAGACAGCACAGAATAGAGTACACCATCACACAGAGGCAAATCACAACATCACCCACACAATATCCATGCACAAAACACCACCACACTCACCACACTCTACAACACATACACCACCCCACACCTCATCCACACCACCCCATGGCACCCCAAAGACACCCCAGGTTTTCTGACGCAGAACTCAGGGTCATGGTGGAGGAAATAGTTTGGGTAGAGCCCCAGCTCTTCAGGACACAGGTGCAGCACACCACCATTGCCAGGAAGATGGAGCTATGGCAAAGAATAGTGGACAGGGTCAACGCCGTGGGACAGCATCCACGAAATCGGGACGATATCAGGAAGCGGTGGAACGACCTACGGGGGAAGGTGCGTTCCATGGTATCAAGGCACAACATCGCGGTGCAGAAGACTGGCGGCAGACCCCCACCTACTCCCCCAGAATTTACAGCATGGGACGAGCAAGACTTGCACATCCTGCATCCTGAGGGCCTCGCAGGAGTAGCTGGAGGAATGGACTCTGGTAAGTCAAATCTCACCTGCATGTCAAATCATACCCCCACCCTCACCCCCACCCCCATCACACCAACTCCTTGCAAATGGCTCACCATCACAACCCACCCATCCCAACACCTAGCCCTGCATGCGTCCACAAAGCATGGACACCCATCACCAAAGCATGCCCACTGCACATACCCATCTCCCCCACAAGCCACCGTCACAACAGCCCCCACAAGGGAATGCCAGCACTGGGGTACACGGTCACCCACCCATTGCACACTATGGCACACACAGAAGCAATAACCATACTCTTATACCCCTGCAGGACCCGAACGCCACCACACCGCTCAGGAGGGTCCAGAAATGTCCATCCCACCCCCAGAAGAGGCCCCCAGTGATGACAGCAGATCTGTCTCCCTGGACCCAGATGACCAGCCCGGCCCATCGGGGACCTCGGGACAGTCGGTTCCCCTCACACAGCCACAGGCCACAGCAGACCTACCCCCCTCTGGGAACACCAGCACAGCTCCCACCCAACGGGCCCATGCCTCTGTCTCCAGGACACGTCAATCAGCGGTGTGTCAACCACTACAGGGCACCCAGGTTGACCCACCACCCCAACAACAGCAGGGACCTGGGGGCAGTGGTAGTGGGCACACGGTCCAGGGGACAGAGGCCCAGGGAAACAGGGGAACTGGGAGGGCTGCTGTGCGACAGGGGGGGGACAGGCCCAGGGAACCCACTCTCCACAAGGCCCTCTCCTCCATCATGGGACCATACCACCACTCCCAGGAGACGATGGCTACGGTACTGGCCAGGTTCCAGGAGATCCAGGTACTGCAGGAGGAACAGTACATGGGGTTCAGGGAAGAACTCTGAGCCATTAGTTCCGCAATGGGGACCATCGTCGTGGCTCTTAACCAGATTGTCACCACATTGCGGGACCATGTGGCACCACAAAGGGCCCCTGTCACTAGCATGGACCAAGAAGAGGCTACCACCTCCGCCGGCGCTAGTGGACAGGAGGCCCCCACACAACAACAGGCCATCAGAACCCCACCTCCTGCAGAAGAAGAACCACCCCGCAAGCGGTGCTTGAGATCTAGGAAGAAGACAGAGTAGGATGCCAAGACCCCCGCCAGCAAAGGATACCCCCTGATGTCATCCCACTGTCCCACATTGTCACCCTGTCCAACCTTAAACTGTCCCTGCTCCATCCTTCCACAGGCATATGGACAATGCACCTGTGAGACTTAAAATCTTGACTCTGCCATGGACATTACTCCACCATCACCCATCACCGATTTTCAAGCATGTCCCTAAATTTAGCACTTAAATAAAATCACTTATTGCACTAAATGTATCTGGAGTCTGCTTGTATTTTGAACAAATGTATTAGACATAACGGTGCCAAAATGTTCAGTTACATTGTGATGACAACACACCACTGTCACACAGCTGTAGTCCATGGGTAAACAAAGCAGAGGTCACGCAGTGGGGCCCACATCTCTGAAAACGGAAGGGAAAGTCACAACTCAGTTAACATAAACTGGGGGGAAACTCAGACAGTAGAGAGGCAGGAGACTGTAAGTAAATGTAAAATGGCGGTGTTGATTCGTACCTGTGTGTTATTGAAAATACTGTTGTATCACTGTGTCCCTGTTGTCTGTGTCGTCCCCGTCGTCTTCCTCCTCTTCACTCTCCACAGGCTCCACAGCTGCCACAACACCACCCTCTGGACCATCCTCCTGCAGAAAAGGCACCTGGCGTCGAAAAGCCAGGTTGTGAAGCATACAGCAGGCCACGATGATCTGGCACACCTTCTTCGGTGAGTACATTAGGGATCCACCTGTCATATGCATGCACCTAAACCTGGCCTTCAGGAGGCCGAAGGTCCGCTCGATCACCCTCCTAGTCCGCCCATGGGCCTCATTGTACCGTTCCTCTCCCTGGTCCGGGGATTCCTCACTGGGGTCAGTAGCCACGACAGGTTGGGGTAACCAGAGTCACCAATTAGCCACACACGGTGTCTCTGTAGCTGTTCCATCACATAAGGGATGCTGCTATTTTGCATGATGTACGCGTCATGCACTGACCCAGGGAACTTGGCATTTACATGGGAGATGTACTGGTCAGCCAAACAGACCACCTGGACATTCATAGAATGATAACTTTTTCTGTTCCTGTACACCTGTTCACTTTCACTGGGGGGAAACAAAGCCACATGGGTCCCATCAATGGCACCAATGATGTTGGGAATATGTCCAAGGGCATAGAAATCACCCTTCACTGTAGCCAAATCGCCCACCTCAGGGAAAACAATGTAGCTCCGCATGTATTTCATCAGGGCAGACAACACTCTGGACAAAACCTTAGAAAACATAGGCTGAGACATCCCTGATGAAATGGCCACTGTTGTTTGGAATGATCCACTTGCCAAAAAATGGAGTACTGACAGAACCTGCACCAGAGGGGGAATCCCTGTGGGTTGGCGAATGGGTGACATCAGGTCTGGCTCCAGCTGGGCACACAGTTCCTGTATAGTGGCTCGGTCAAGTCTGTATGTCAGTATGACATGTCTTTCTTCCATTGTCGACAGGTCCACCAGTGGTCTGTACACGGGAACATTCCTCCATCTCCTCGCAAGTCCCAGCGGACGGTGCCTAGGAAGGACAACATGGAGCACAGAGTCAAGCAAACCACAGGTACGTTCCCACAGCTTGCACAGTACACGATTCGCTATGCATTGAATGGCTTGTATGAGTGGCAATGCAAGGCCTAGGCCTGTGTGACGCAGTAGAAATTAAGCCATGTGGGCCCTTGAAATGGCGGCTGCCTGACCTGTGAAGTGTGACAATGGGATGTGAGGTCAATGCGCTGGCGTGGCACACCGTGGCGGTAGGCGGTCGAAGACCGCGGTGCAAAGCCACATTGGTTAACATAGAACCCTATGGGTTTCAGGAGCCAATGACGAAGTGCGCCGGCGGTCGCGGTACGCACCGCCGCGGTACGCATCGCCGCGGGCGTGACCGCCATTTTCTATCAGCTTAATCACTCGAGACCTGATCATCCACAGGAGAGGACCTATACTGCAAGTGCTGCTGTGACCTTGGTCTGGAAGAGACAATGGCTGCTGCGACTGGGGAAAGGGCCCCTGCTTTCACTTCTGAAGAATTGGAGAAACTCGTGGATGGGGTCCTCCCCCAGTATGCGCTACTCTACGGTTCTCCAGACCAACAGGTTAGTACACTGGGACCATGCTTTGTGGGCAATGCCTGCGTTGAGTGGGGTGAATGAACGATGGTGCGGAGGGGAGCGTATGAGGCATGCATCAAACGACAGATGAGAGCATGTGCCACATGGCAAGGGTGGGGATGGGGGGACACTCACATGGAGCATGCAGAAAATGATGATATTTTATTTTCTCTCCCTGTACGTGTCACATAGGTCAGCGCCCATCAGAAAGTCGACATTTGGCGTGCCATTGCCAAGGACGTCCGGACCCTGGGGGTCCACAACAGACGGGGCACCAACTGCCGCAAGAGGTGGGAGGACATCCGCCGCGGGAGCAGAAAGACCACGGAGGCTCTGCTGGGGATGGCCTCCCAACGTAGGAGGGGTGCCACTCGTCAATTGACCCCCCTGATGTCTCGGATCCTGGCGGTGGCCTACCCAGATTTGGATGGGCGCATGAGGACATCACAGCAGACACAAGGGGGTGAGTACAAGCACATTCTGCTATCTTAGCGCGCAGTGGAGGTGTCTGGGTGGGGGAGAAGGGATGTGGGTATCCCTAGGCCAGGGCAATTTCTGTAGGCTAGTCCCCTCCATAAGGCATGGCCCTGTGCCCCCGCCTTCCACCTCTGTAGGGTGCCAAGTACAGCTATCCATGGCCTTGTGTCACCTATGTGTGCAGATGTCGTCCATTGGCTTGTAGGCCAAGTCTCACTGATTGAGTAGTGTACCCCAAGTGCGCAGCGTAGTGCAGGGGGCTTCTGTGTCTGTCCTCTCCGCCAACTGTGTTGCCAATGCATGCACTCAACATGTCTTTATTTCTCCCCCCCCCCTTTTTTTGTCTGCTCTTCCTGTTCATGTGTGCATTAGCATCATCTGGCGGAGGAGAAGTGGCACTGAAGCACGAGGGAACTGCATCTCACATGGCCCCGGAGGGCCATGCAACGGACTCTGATTTCACCAGTGAGACGGAGGGCGAGGGGGGCTCCACAACGGGGACACGTGGAGACATCAGCGACACCGACACGTCCTCGGAAGGGAGCTCCCTTGTGGTGGCGGCAACATCCGTGCCCACCGCAACAACAGGTACAGCCGCCACCCAGCGCACCAGCTCCGCCCTCCAAGCAGCCCCTCAGCGTTCGCCCCGTGCCCGCTCGCACACCAAGGCGGGCATCTCCTTCGCCCCAGGCACCTCAGGCCCTGCCCCAGTTACCCCTGCTGCCCTCAGTGAGGAGGTCATTGACCTCCTCCGGACGCTCATTGTTGGGCAGTCTACCCTTTTGAATGCCATCCAGGGGGTGGAAAGGGAGGTGCATCGCAGCAATGCATACCTGGAGGGCATTCGTTCGGGTCAGGCTGCCCATCAGCGATCGTTCAACGCTCTGGCCTCAACACTGACGGCAGCCATTGTCCCTGTCTCCTGCCTCCCTCCTCCAACTCCCTCCACCCAGTCCCACTCCCCTGTTCCTCTGCCTATCCCAGACACACCTACAGACCAGCCTGCACACACCTCAACACCCAAGGTCAGCTCATCCAAACATAAGCACCACACATCCCACAAGCATTCACACAAGCAACATCCACATGCAGACATGCCAACAGCCACTGCCTCCTCTGTGTCCCCCTCCTCCTCGCCTCCCTCCTCCCTCCCTGTGACGTCTCCACTCACACTTGCATGCACCACTTCATCAGCCACTACGTCCATCACCAGCACACCCACCAGAACACTCCGCACACGTGCAGTCACCACCCCCACTGCCATTTACACGTCCCCTGTGTCCTCTCCCAGTGTGTCTGTCACCCCCTCTTCCAAACCACACAAACGCAGGCAGCCACCCACCCAACAGCCATCAACCTCACGACAGCCTCCGTCACAAGCACCTGCACCCAAAGACAGCACACTTGACTCTCCTACAACCACATCCTCTTCCTCCACTCCCATACCCACTGCACCTACCCTTCCCATTGCTCCTAAAAAGTTTTTCCTCTCCAAAATTAACCTCTTTCCATCACCTGACCCACCCCCTCCATCTCGTAAAAGTCCAATCAGCACCTCAGCCACCACAACCCCTGGACCTACAAGGACCACAGTCCAGGGATATTGGAGTCCACCACCTTCGAGGGCAGCTACATCGGCCAGCAGCAAAGGGACAGCCAGCCCACCCCCTGGGAAAAAATCCAAAAAAGGCAAGGGCCGGTGCGAGAGGACAGAGACGGCAGCCTCCACAGGCACCACCCTAGCACCGTCAGGAAGTGGGGTGCCACCTGGCACATCTCCAAAGGGAGGCAAGGGCCACAGAGGATCAGGCAAGAATGGCAAGGGCAGCACGGCCGACAAGTCCGGCAGCAGGCGAGCTGCCCAGGAGGGCCCCACCAGCCGCATTCAGGGGGTGAAGGAGTACACCCACGGGCACGGGACACCAGCACAGGAGGGCCCCGCAAGCGAGAAGTCGGATGGCGAGTGAACACCATATATTGGCCGGATCTGGTGCCCTGGAGACACATGTGAAGAACCGCTGAACAGGGCCCTTCAAGACAAGCACCGCTGAACAGGGCACCGCCGTCTCAAGAACCGCTGAACAGGGCCCTTCAAGACAAGCACCGCTGAACAGGGCACCGCCGTCTCAAGAACCACTGAACAGGGCCCTTCAAGACAAGCACCGCTGAACAGGGCACCGCCGTCTCAAGAACCGCTGAACAGGGCCCTTCAAGACAAGCACCGCTGAACAGGGCCCTTCAAGACAAGCACCGCTCCGCTGGGCACCGCCGTCTCTGCATCGCTCCGCTGGGCCCTTCAACTCAAGCACCGCTCCGCTGGGCCATTCCTCTCAAGCACCGCTCCGCTGGGCCCTTCAACTCAAGCACCGCTCCGCTGGGCCCTTCCTCTCAAGCACCGCTCTGCTGGGCCCTTCAACTCAAGCACCGCTCCGCTGGGCCCTTCCTCTCAAGCATCGCTCCGCTGGGCCCTTCCTCTCAAGCACCGCTCCGCTGGGCCCTTCAACTCAAGCACCGCTCCGCTGGGCCCTTCAACTCAAGCACCGCTGACACATTGGCAGAAGGGGCAGGCCCGGATCAGTGTCGGACAGGGCTGCACGATACACTCTGGGCACCAAGACTCCTCCAGTACCGCTGGAGTCTGTCATCCACTTGAGAGACTGTGGCTTTGCACTCCCCAGGATGGCACAGTGGGCAAGCCACCCACTGTAGAGACTTGAGAGACTGTGGCTTTGCACTCCCCAGGATGGCACAGTGGGCAAGCCACCCACTGTAGGGACTTGTGAGACTGTGGCTTTGCACACCCCAGGATGGCACAGTGGGCAACCCACCCACTGTAGGGACTTGTGAGACTGTGGCTTTGCACTCCCCAGGATGGCACAGTGGGCAACCCACCCACTGTAGGGACTTCTGAGACTGTGGCTTTGCACTCCCCAGGATGGCACAGTGGGCAACCCACCCACTGTAGGGACTTGTGAGACTGTGGCTTTGCACTCCCCAGGATGGCACAGTGGGCAAGCCACCCACTGTAGGGACTTGAGAGACTGTGGCTTTGCACTCCCCAGGATTGAACAGTGGCCATGGAGGCCCCTCGTGGATGTGGCTGAGGTGCCCCCCCTTCCATTCCCCCTGAGGTGCCTGTAGTTTTCCTATCTGATGCCCCTGCAGTGTTCTCTCCAATGGATTCGGGTCTCATGTGTGGGCTTTGCCCATGTGTTGAGGACCATTGGCCCACGTACAATGACAAAAAGCCAATTTCGACGGGACAATTTTCATATGTGTATATAGTTATGGGATGTTCGACTTACTTATTTACTTAGCCTTACAATATATTTCAATTCCAATATTTTGCATTCTTCTGTGGGGTTTGGGGGGTGTCACTCTGAGTTGTTGCTCTGCATTGGTGTGTAGGTAGTTGGGTGGGGGGGGTGTCGCGTATGTGTGTGCCCGTATTCTTTTCTCCTCCCCCGTCCCCTGTGTCGTAGGTGCAGTACTCACCGTTGTCTTCTGCGCCGGCGTTCGTGCTCCTGGTAGAGGAGCAGGTAGACAATTGCTGGTAGGATGTGTAGTTCTGGTTCCATGCTGTCCAGATTCCTCGTGGAGTGTGTAGGGTGAGCGTTTTCCCGTTCGTAGTCTGTTTCCGCCTTGTTTTTATCGGCGGGGCTCCCGCCCCGGAAAAGGTGGCGGATTGGTGAGTTGTGATAGGGTGGGCGGTACATTGTCTGCCGCCTGTCTGTTGGCGGTGACCGCCGCGCTGTTTGTTTGTCCCGCTGTGGCGGTCAGAGTGTTAAAGTGGCGGTCTCTGTTGGCGGTTCCCGCCAGGGTCAGAATTCCATTTTTTTAACCGCCAGCCTGTTGGCGGGTTAGCCGACGCTTTAACACCGACCGCCAGGTTTGGAATGACCCCCTTAGTGTTTTCTTACGCTCCCAGCAACTCTCTACACACTACACTAGGCCTGGGGTCCCTAAGTGGTTCGCATTCCACTTTCTTAGTATATGTTTTGTGTTTCCCCAGGCCTATTGCATCCTATTGTATTCTACAGTGTTTGCACTACTTTTCTAACTGTTTACTTACCTGATTTTGGTTTTTGTGCATATTTTGTGTATTTTACTTACCTCCTCAGGGAATATATCCTCTGAGATATTTTTGGCACATTGTCACTAAAATAAAGTACCTTTATTTTTAGTAACTCTGAGTATTGTGATTCTTATGATATAGTGCTATATGATATAAGTGGTATAGTAGGAGCTTTTGCATTTCTACTAGTTGCAAAGTAACTAGCTTTGCAAGTTAAGCTGCTCTGCTATAGCTACCTCTATCAGCCTAAGCTGCTAGAACACTACTAATCCACTAATAAGGGATAACTGGACCTGGCACAAGGTGTAAGTACCATCAGGTACCCACTATAAGCCAGGCCAGCCTCCTACAATAGAGGGTTACGTTTTGTAACCAAGGGTGATGCTCATTGTTAGAAATTGGGGTCTCTAGTTGGCAGAGGTATGTACCCTGTCCAAGTAGGGACCACAATCCTAGTAAGAGTAAGTCAGATACACACTCTAGTTTAAACTGTGCTCACCCTCTGGTAGTTTGGCACAAAGCAGTCAGGCTTAACTTATGAGGCAATGTGTAAAGTATTTGTGCAACACTTAAAGGCACCACAAAAATACTCCACACCAGTTTAGAAAAATAGATAATATTTATCTAATAAAAACAAGACCAGACTGTAAAACAATCTAATTGGTATTCCACAAGTTATTCACTTTTTGATGTTTCCCAACCATGCTTTTGAGCGTGGATTCTTTCAGATACTTTGCGGTAACCTACAAGTTCTCTACTATGGCTAGATTAACCTCAGAAGTCCAGAATGTAGCAAGAGAATCTCCTGTGACGTTGAGGGAGTCTGGAGCAAGTTGCACAGATTCTGGCAGACACCGTACCGGGGCTTGCGTAGTAGCAAGGTGAAATGTGTTGGTATTCTCCTCTGGAGAGATCATTCAATTACTTCCACTGCAGTGGGGTTTCCTGACAACCGGGTGGGATACTCATGCTACTTGGCAAAAGAACAATGGAAAAAAGCTCATTGATGATGACGGGCCGAAAGGTGACGCCACTATGGTCGGTTTCTCTCAATGCTTCCAGCATGGTCGTGCCTCCCAAAATCAGCAATCTCCGACTATGGCTCACACCTGAAAGTGATCAGCGACCAACACAGCAAGCACTGGATTATGGGAGTGCATCTGATGGCCCAATAACACTTGCAATTATCCCGTAGGAGGTGTTGTTTTGCAGGCAGTGCTCGGTCTGAGCACACAGAAGACTTTGATGGCCCTGAGTATTCCACAAAAGGAAGCAAGCCATTGGAGTTCATCAGGAATGTGTGGGATGTAGAGGGCAGGTTCAGTCCTCCCTCACTGCAGAGGTAGCAGGCAGTAGTCCAACACAGCAGAGCACAATCCAGAGTGGCAGTCCCTCATGGCAGCAGAGCAATCAGTCGGCAGAAGCCAACAGAGCAAAGCAAGTGACATAGTAGCAGTCCCTCATCTGTCTCTGTAATGAGAACTCCCAAGAGGTTGGTGGCTCTCCTCACTTTCAGCTGGGGGCACACATGTTAGACCTAACATCCTTAGGGTGGTCTTCTCCCAGACCTTTTGCCTTTCACCTCCTGTTTTCACTGATTCTTTTTGCTGGCCTTAGGACTCAGCCCACTTTATCACTGCTAACCAGTGCTAAAATGCATGTGCTTTCTCCCGTAAGTGTGGTAACATTGGAGTATCCACAATTGGCACATTTAATTCACTTGTAAGTCCCTTGTAACTCGGTATACCATGTAATCGGGGCCTGTAAATTAAATGCTACTAGTGGGCCTGCAGCACTGATTATGTCAGCCAGTTCAGTAGCCTTTAAACATGTCTAAGGCCTGCCATTGCAGAGCCTGTGTGTTTCACTGCCATTTCGACTTGGCATTTAAAACTTCTTGCCACGCCTTGAACTCCCCTTTTCTTACATACAAGTCACTCACAAGGCAGGCCCTAGGCAGCACTAAGGGCAGGGTTCCATGTGTGTAAAAGGCAGGACAAGTACTCTTAATTCTTACATGCTCTGATCATGAAAAACTCCCAAAGTTGTTTTTCATTACTGTGAGTCCTACTGCTCTCATAGGCCAGACTTGGGAATTCCTTAATATATGTTTAAGCTGTCATTTCTGATCTGAAAGGAGTAGCTGCATCATGTTTCATATGATAGGCATGGTAATAATAAATCCACTTTACTGATAAAGTGGGATTTATTATTACTATTTTAGAAATACCACCTTTAAAAAGTGAGTATTTCTCTGCTGCCACTGCTCTGTGTGTCTGACTGCCTGTCTCCAATACTCATCTGGTCTGGGCTGAGTGACAGCTACATTTATGCATTCCCTCAAAGCACTAACAACACAGGACACTCAACTGCATCTGCATTCATCTGCATACTGATGGGTCTTCCTGGACCGGAAGGGTGAAGGGGCACTCACACCTACATTTCAAGAGGGAAGTGCCTGTCTCCATGCCAAGGGCTGATTACTCCGTACAGATAGTGTGGAGCCAGGACTGCGTTGAAAGAGGGAGCTTGTGATCTTCAGAAGGACCCTTTGAAGTCATTCCCCATATCAAAGGCACTTGTTAGTGTAGGTACTGGGGCTCTGACCCCCTTAAATCAGTACACTTTTAGACCTGAAGGAAACTCAGCTGGAGGAAAGGCTGCTGTGCTGAAATGATTGCCACCTTGCAATGCCTGACTACTCCCAAGAACTGCTGTCCTTCTTTGAAGAGCTGCCCTGATGCCTGCTGACCTCTGCCCTGCCAGATGGAACTACAGGCTACGCCACAGTGACTCTAAGGGCTTGTTTGCTTGCATCTGACTCCAAGGGCCTGTTGGCTTGCCCCCTGTTTTAGCCCAATGTCTCAGGGACATCAAAGGTCTTGTGAGCACCTCAAACCTACCTCTATGCACCATTCTTCTAGCACCCACTCTCCGCTTTGAGGGGCATTCCCGACGGACCGGTTGGAGCCAGTGTGTAGCGCATAATTGCCAGTGCTGCCCAGCTTTGGGAAAAATGGATTGTTCCTTTCGAAGTCTCCCTGGTGAGTGCAGAACTTCATTGTGATCTGCTCCAGACGAGACCTTCCCATTAATGTGAACAACTCTGACGTGCTGGACACACCTTCGGTGATCTCCACTGGCATTGCTGACTGAGGTGCCCACCCGGATGCCCAGGCAACTGCAACATGCTCTACGTTCCTGCATCTTGTCTGCCCTGTGAGCCACATCTCAGTACGACTACGCTCACAGCAGCCGCGCCTGCTTCTAACCAGGTACTTGATTGTCCTGGCCCATGTAGGTATGTTTAGTTGCTTAACTAGGACCCAAGGTGTCCTCAATATTGAGAGACATTTACTTTATCCATAACTGTTATACCACCCTTGTGGGTCACAATTCACTTATGAGAAATGCATCAGCTTCTGGAACAGCAACATTTTAAACTGTACCCAAATTACTGTAAAGACTGTAAGATAAGTCAAGTTGAAAGCACAGCATTTGATGTATTGAAAAGTGAATAAATCTTATTATACTCAATGGATTTTTGTCATTTTGTTCTCATTCAACTCAGATAAATATTCTTTCCAAACCTTTGTGGAATCATCTTTGTGGTGTTTTCATTCTGTTTGTGTTGCACAAATACTTTACAAGTTGCCTCTTACGTTAAGCCTGACTGCTCTGCGCCAAGCTACTGAAGGGTGAGCACATAATAATTTAGGGTGTGCATCTGACTTACCCTGACTAGGACTGTGGTCCTTACTTGGACCAGGTTCATACCTCTGCCAACTAGAGACCAAATTTCTAACAACTGCTCAAATGTAATATAACACTGGCCATTAAACTGAGACAAACAAGATGAATTGTGATGTGGAAAATTCTAGAAATATTCTACCATTATTCCCTGACATTTTCAAAGCAAATCAGCTGAAATATATGTGAGGATAATGCATTCCTTCAATGAGACAGTGAATTCTCAATATTAGGCAAGTGTGTGCTATGAAAGGCTGGTAGTGTTAATATACCAGTGGTGGCTCCTCCGCTATGTCAGAGGAGTGTCACCCCCTGCTGGCAGCAGAAGCTGCAAACCTTTCACAACAAAGGGATAATAAACTATGTTTATTATCCCTTTGTTGTGAAAGGGGCGGGCCATGTGATGACGAGGAGTGAGGGGAGTGCACTGTGTACTCCCTCACTCCGCATGTATGTGTGGCCAGCCGTCTAGGGCAGCCCGAACACAAATGCGAAATGTGTGCCCTTTCCAGCCCGGCACTGTGTTGCCGGGCTGGAGAGAGCAGACACAGGCTCCCAGTCTGCCTGGGAGTGCCCTGCCTGGGTGCTCCCAGCCAATCCTGATGCTGCTTTGAGCAGCATCAGGATTGACCGCAGGGCAGTCCTGCAAGACGGAGAAGTGGCAGCACGGCACAGCAGAGCGGAGGTAAGTTAATTTTTTTTTTCTTTTTTAAGTTTATTATTAAAATACTTCCACGTCTCACCCCATTCGCAAGCTGCCCCACCCCCTGTAACCCTAGTGAGATGTGACTGTAATATACACTGAGGTATCAAAGGAAATATTTTATTTCCAAGATAAAAATGCTGTGATGTGATGCGAACGACTGCAACTACCAATATACACTGGAGGTCCTCTTGGAGAACAACCGTGAAAACTATAAATGATGAAGCTGCCTTGCCTGTGAGCAATCAGGGTAAACTGGGACAGAAAATAGGCACACGCAGCAGAATAAAAGTGCTCGAACAGGCCAATGTACTAAGTAAAAAGTGGTACACATTCTGAAAATCTGGCTATTTTGAATTAGTAAACACATGGGCGGTCATTACAACATTGGTGGTAAAAGCCACTTACCGCCGTGCAGAAGACTGCCAACACACCGCCACAGCCGCGGAATTCCACCACGGCCATTATGACCCACTGCTCGGAATCCACCAAAATTCAGACACCTACACAAGTCCGCCACACCAAAGGTCAGTGATAAACTGGTGAAAACAAAACCTCCACCGTCACAACAACAGAAATACGCCCACACTATCACAACACACGAATCCACGCGGCGGTCTTTCAACCGCGGTATTCCATTGGCGGTACACACCGTCGCGCTCAAAGTACACACACATTTACAAAACACAGCCACATTGGACAATTCGAAACACACACACCTGATACACATACACACACCACACCCACACACCCAATACAATATAAAACATACAACCACATCACCCACAAACCCCTATGACAAAAATCCAGAACGAAGGCCAGAGAGAGACACCACAAACAACTAGCAAGCATCCACAGGCACACAATACCATCACCCACAGAACTTCCACGCACCTCACACAACACACCACTAAATATCACCCCACTTATCACTACACACACCACCCCACACATAACCCACACCACCCCATGGCACGGCAAAGACACCCCAGGTTCTCTGAGGAGGAGCTCAGGGTCATGGTGGAAGAAATCGTCCGGGTAGAGCCACAGCTATTCGGATCACAGGTGCAGCACACTTCCATAGCTAGGAAGAAGGAGCTATGGCGCAGAATAGTGGACAGGGTCAACGCAGTGGGACAGCACCCAAGAAATTGGGATGACATCAGGAAGAGGTGGAACGACCTACGGGGAAGGTGTGTTCCGTGGTCTCAGAACACCACCTTGCGGTTCAGCGGACTGGCGGCGGACCCCCACCTCCTCCCCCACAACTAACAACATGGGAGGAGCAAGCCTTGGCGATTCTGCATCCTGAGGGCCTCGCAGGAGTAGATGGAGGAAGGGACTCTGGTAAGTCAAATCTTAACTATTTCATCCCCCACCCTACCTGCATGCCATCACATACCCCCACCCTCACCCTCACCCCATCACTCCTACTCCTCACAAATGTTCCACTATCACACCCCACACATCCCAACACCAAGCCCTGCATGCAACAACAAAGCATGGACACCCATCACCAAAGCATGGCCACTGCACATACCCATACACCCCCCTAAACCACCATCACACAAGGTCCTACACAGGAATGCAAGCACTGGGGTACACGGACACCCACCCATTGCACACCATGGCACACAGAGATGTAATAAACATCCTTTTATACCCCTGCAAGACCCCTACCCAACGTCACCGGACAGGAGGGTCCACACATGTCCACTCCATCCACAGAAGAGGCCCACAGTGATGACAGCAGCTCTGTCCAACAGGATCTGGATGACCAGCCCAGCCCATCAGGGACCTCTGGACAGTCGGTTCCCCTCACACAGTCACAGGCCACCACAGAGCTTCCCCCCTCTGGAAACACCAGCACAGCACCCACCCAGCGGGCCCATACCTCTGTCCCCAGGACACGTCAATCAGCAGTGTGTCCACCACTACAGGGAAACAAGGCTAACCCACCACCCCAACAACAACAGGGACCTGGGGGCAGTGGCAGTGGGCACACGGTCCAGGGGAGGGAGGCACAGGAACACAGGGGAACTGGGAGGGCTGCTGTGCGACAGGGGGTGGACAGGCCAAGGGAACCCACCCTCCACGAGGCCCCCTCCTCCATCATGGGAGCCTACCACCACTCCCAGGAGACGATGGTGACGGTACTGGCCAAGTTTCAGGAGACCCAGCGCCTGCAGGATGAACTGTATTTGGGGTTCAGGGAGGAGCTCAGAACCATCAGCTCCTCCCTGCGCACCATCGTAGGGGTGCTGAAGGACATACAAAAGACCATGAGGGACACCGTGGCACTCCAAGGGCCCCTGACACTAGCATGGACGATGAACTGCCCACCACCTCCGCCGGCACTAGTGGACAGGACGTCCTGCCACAGGACCACCACACCAGCACCCCACCCCCTGTAGACGGACAACCACCCCGCAAGCGGTCCCTGAGATCCAGGAACAGGACAGAGCAAGATGGCAAGACCCCGCCAGGAAATGAGACCACCCTGATTGTCCTCCCACTGTCTTACTTTGTTACCCTGTCCCGATTGGAACTGCCCCATCTCCACTTCCTATGCCCATATGGGCAGTGCACCTGTGTGACTAATGGACTGGACTCTGCCATGGACATTCCTCCACCGTCCCCCATCACCATATCACTACCCCCCTCCATTTTTGAGCACTGAAATAAACACCCTTGAAGCACAAAACAATCTGGAGTCAGTCTGTGATTTGGTAAATATGTATAATCAATGACAGTGTCAACATGCGTTTCCAATTTTAAAGCCAACATACCTATGTCACACATCACAAGTCCTTGAAGGATGCAAGCAGATGACAAACGTTGCGAACCACACCTGTGAAACCGTAATGGAAAGGTACAACTCAGTGACCAAATACTGCTATGAACTGACAGACAGGATAGAGGTAGAAGTGTGCAAGTGTATGTAATGGTAAAAAGAAAACTGTTCTGACCTGTGTGTCACTGGAAATATTGCCGTATGACTGACTCCCTGTTGTCTATGTCTTCTTCCTCAGCGTCCTCCTCATCACTGTCCACAGGCTCCACAGGCTCCACAGCTGCCACAACACCACCATCTGGACCATCCTCCTGCAGAAAAGGCACCTGGCGTCGCAAAGCAAGATTGTGAAGCATCGAGCAGGCGATGATGATCTGGCACACCTTCCTTGGTGAGTAGAATAGGGATCCACCTGTCATATGCAGGCACCTGAACCTGGCCTTCAGGAGGCCAAAGGTGCGCTCGATCACCCTCCTAGTCCGCCCATGGGCTTCATTTTAGCGTTCCTCTGCCCTGGCCCTGGGATTCCTCACTGGGGTCAATAGCCAGGACAGGTTGGGGTAACCAGAGTCCCCCAATAGCCACACCCGGTGCCTCTGGAGTTGACCCATCATAAAAGGGATGCTGCTATTGCGCAGGATGTAGGCGTCATGCACTGAGCCAGGGAACATAGCATTTACCTGCGAGATGTACTGGTCTGCCAAACATACCATCTGTACATTCATGGAATGATAACTCTTCCGGTTCCTGTACACCTCTTCACTCCTGTGGGGGGGACCAGAGCTACATGGGTCCCATCAATAGCACCTATGATGTTGGGGATACGTCCAAGGGCATAGAAGTCACCTTTCACTGTTGGCAAATCCTCCACCTGAGGGAAAACAATGTAGCTCCTTACGTGTTTCAGCAGGGCAGACAACACTCTGGACAACACGTTGGAAAACACAGGCTGGGACATCCCTGATGCCATGGCCACGGTTGTCTGAAACGATCCACTTGCAAGGAAATGGAGCACTGATAGCACCTGCACTTGAGGGGGGATTCCTGTGGGATGGCGGATTGGTGACATCAGGTCTGGCTCCAACTGGGTACATAGTTCCTGGATAGTGGCACGGTCAAACCTGTAGGTGATGAGTAAATGTCGCTCCTCCATTGTCAACAGGTCCACCAGCGGTCGGTACACCGGAGGATTCCACCATCTTCTCAAATGTCCAAGCTGACGGTGCTTAGGAAGGACAACAGCGACCACAGAGTCAACAAAATCCCAGGTATGTACCCACAGATACACAGAACACGACATCAAAGACAAAAATCTTCCTGTATGTGTGTCGAGTGTAGGCCCAGGTATGTGTGACGCAGTTGCAAATTAAGCCATGTGGGTCCCTGAAATGGCGGCTGCCTGACCTCTAAGCTGGGACAATGGGATGTGAGGTAACCGCGCTGGCGTTGCACACTGTCGCGGTAGGCTGTCGAAGACCGTGTCGCAAAGCTGCATTGGTTAACATTGGACCCTATGGGTCCCAGGAGCCAATGATGAAGTACGCCGGCGGTGATGAGATGCACCGCCGTGGACGTCACCGCTGCGGACTTGACTGCCATTTTCTATCTGTTCAATCACTCGATACCTGATCTTCGACAGGAGAGGACCTACACTGCAAGTGCTGCTGTGACCTCGGTCTGGAAGAGACAATGGCTGCTGCGTCTGGGGAAAGGGCCCCTGCCTTCACTGCTCAGGAGCTGGAGAAGCTCGTGGATGGAGTCCTCCCCCAGTACACGCTACTCTACGGTCCTCCAGACCAACAGGTAAGTACACAGGGAGCACGTTGTATGGGCTATGCCTGGGTGTAGAGGACTGGTTGTAAGAGGGACGGGGGCAGAGTGCAGTGAACATGAAGGACTGTGAATGCATGTGCCACATGGCAAGGGCAGGGATGGGGGCCACTCACTTCAACGGTGCTCTTGCTAATGACTTCTTTTCTTCCCCTGTGCATGTCATGTAGGTCAGCGCCCACCAGAAGAAGGACATTTGGCGTGCCATCGCCAAGGACGTCCGGACCCTGGGGGTCCACCAGAGACGGGCACCCACTGCCGTAAAAGATGGGAGGACATTCGCCGCTGGAGCAAGAAGATGGCGGAGGCTCAGCTGGGGATGGCCTCCCAACGTGGGAGGGGTGCCCGTCGCCCCATGACCCCCCTGATGTTCCAGATCCTGGCGGTGGCCTACCCTGAGTTGGATGGGCGCTTGAGGGCCTCACAGCAGACACAAGGGGGTGAGTACACACTCATTCTGGGGACTTTGCGCGCAGTTGAGGGGTCTAGGTGTGGGAGGAGGGCTGTGGGTTTCTCTAGGCCAGGGCGACTTCCATAGGCTAGGCCCCTCCGTAATGCAGGCCATGTGGCACTCCACACCACCGCAGTAGAGTGCCAAGTACAGGTATACATGCCCCTGTGGCATCCATGTGTGCAGATGTCCACCATAGCGATGTAGGCCATATCCCAGGAATTGCATCTGTAGAGGCGAAGAGCACGGCGTAGTGCAGGGGGCTGCTGTGTCTGTATTGTCCGCCAACGGTAGCGGTATGCCATGCACTCTACCTGTCTTTCTTCTGTTGTTCCCCCCCCCCCCCGTTTTCTGCTCTCTCTGTTCTTTTGTGCATCAGCATCATCAGGCGGAGGTACAGTGGCACCGGAGCACGAGGGAGCTGCATCCCACATGGCCTTGGAGGGCCACACCACGGACTCAGAATGCACCAGTGGGACGGAGGGCGAGGGGAGCCTCTCGTCGTGCACCGGATCACCAACCAGCAACACGGACTCGTCCGCCGATGGGAGCTCCCTTGTGTTGGCAGCACCATCTGTGTCCCACACTTCTACAGGTACAGCCGCCACCTCCCCTACCTGCACCGCCCTCCCAGCAGCCCCTCAGCGTTCGCCCCGTGCCCACACACCCAGGAGGGTGGGCATCACCTTTGCCCCAGGCACCTCGGCCCATGCCCCAGCCACCCCTGCTGCCCTCAGTGAGGAGGCCATTGCCCTCCTCAGGTCACTCACTGTTGGGCAGTCTACCATTGTGAATGCCATCCAGGGTGTAGAAAGGGAGTTGCAACACAGTAATGCATTCCTGGAGGGCATTCATTCTGGTCAGACTGCCCTTCATCGAACCCTGCAATCTTTGGCCTCAACACTGATGGCAGCCATTGTGCCTGTGTCTAGCCTCCCCCCTCCAACTTCCTTCACCCAGACCCAAGCCCCTGTACCCCAGCATATCCCAAGCACACCAACAGACAAGCATGCACACACCTCAACACACAAAAGTAGCTCAGGCAAACATAGGCACCACACATCCCACAGGCACTCACACAAGCATCAGACACATACAGACACAGCAACATCCACTGCCTCCACTGTGTCCCCCTCATCCTCGTCATCCACCTCCCTCCCAGTAGCATCTCCACTCACACCTGCATACATTACATCCTCATCCACTACCTCCATCACCAGCACGCCTATCACTACACGCTCCTCACTGGCAGTCACCACCCCCACATCCATGCACACGTCCCCTGTGTCCTCTCCCACTGTGTCTGTGCCCCCCCTCCCAAGGTACACAAACGGAAGCACTCAGACACCCAACAGCCATCAAGCTCACGACAGCATCCAGCCCATGCACCTGCAACTGCACTCAAACACAACAGACAGACACCTCCTACAACCATTCTCTCTTCTTCCACTCCCAAACCTTCACCCTCTTCCAGCCCCAGTGTCCCTAAAAGGCTTTTCCTCTCCACCCTTGACCTATTCCCTCCCCCCCGTCCTTCACTTCGGGCCAGGGTGGGCAGAACCCAAGCCAGCACTTCAGCCACCCAGTCCACGGCCACTGTAGTTTCTGCACCTACTGCATGTGTGAGTGGCTCCAAGGAGGCACTCGTCAGCACTGCCATTGTGCCTGCACCACCTGCCAAGGGCAAGAAGGGTCCGCCAGATAGCAAGGGCAGGAAGGGAATACCAGCCAGCAAAGGGAAGGAGGCACCATAAGCCAGCAAGGGCAAGGAGGCACCACCAGCCAGCAAGGGCAATTAGGCACCACCAGCTAGCAAGGGCAAGGAGGCACCACCAGCTAGCAAGCAAAAATTCAACTTTTTTTACCGCCAGCCTGTTGGCGTTATTACCGCCGCTTTATTAACGACCGCCAGGGTTGTAATGAGGGCCTTTTTTTTTATTACAAACACATCATTTTGCAAAATATGCCTGTCGAGCGTTTTTGTAGTTGAATGGTAAACATGCTGGTTAATTGTTCCTACTGATACTACTACTCTTGAAAATGTCGCCCCACTTGACAGCACCGCGGTACAGTTTTTATATCAATAACAATATAATTTCAAAACATTAGAGCAAGCGCTAAACACGCAATCCAGTACTTGCCACTCTCATATAAAACATGTGTTGACACTTCAGAACCATTTACTCTTTCACTTTCATATTAGCACTGCCAACAATCAACCCAGTTGTCACAATCGGCTGGAAACAAAAGATTTCCATTACCACCTATCAACACCTCTTTTGTTGCTGATTGCTGCTGTCAGAAATAGCTGAGTGAAATGTTTTCCCGTGGATGTCCTGAACATCACCAATTGGACATGACAGCTTCTCTAATGAATTGAATTGGAAAATGTATCTCGTTGTTCAGACAGAACAGAAAGGGGTTACTTTTCCTGTAAGATATGCAGCATTCTTCAGTGGGCCATACTATGACTAAAGGAATGGAGTTGTGCGATTGTCTCGGAATAATATTATGCAATTATACACACACTAACTCGGTAACTGTAACTGAGATACGGATATAGAAAAGCACAGTTATTTCCAAACTTTGGAACGATATTTTTGATACTCTAAACCTGAGTTCAAAAGCTATATAGTGGTATGTAGTGCTATAAGTCTAGCTTAAGCATGCTAATGTCTTTTGCACTAGTGCGAACCACTTTTTGAAATCGTAGGAGTTGGTTTTATAATCTTGAAATATTTACCTAGTTCAACATTTTCACATGAACAAAACCTGGACCTGCCTTTTCACTTGCTACGCAGCATTTCGCATAAGTAACTATACATGGGTACATTTGCTGATGCAAACCTGAATTCACAAATATTTTCCAGGAATACGTCAAGAAACCTGCAACTGGCACCAGTTTCCAACGGTTCTTCTAGAAAGATTTGTGAACCATAAAAGTCGTATGGTTGCGAGAGGATAGGTCACAGGCCTGCACACGTACATTTACAATAAGGATTCGGTTATGAATGTTTTACATCGGAGGAAAGCCTGTCAGATGGGAGGGAGAAGAGGGGGCGCCAAAAGGTCATCATTGCCTAGGGTCATGCGTTCTAACGGTCTTGTGCTCATGTTTCAGCATTTACTTTGCATTTTTTAAAGCAAAACAAGGCTATTTAATGACAGCTAACACAGTTAATAGCACTGACTATGTGTTTCTTTTCTTTACAGGACATATTTAAAGCTGTGAAACAGATTCTCAGTCTATGAAGGGCCTTGCTTCAGTTGGTTGACCTAGACCTTGCAAAACCTTTGCACGTGCCTGATCAGAGATGTAGTTCAGAAGAAAATTTAGAGTGGTCATACCAAATCAGAAAAAAGTGTGGCCGATGACTGAGTAATATTGATACACAAATAAGGTCAAATGAATGTAATATTAGTTTGGGTTCAAACCATATGTTATACTCTGTTGTCATGGTGCAATGTTTGTGTTCAAGTGAATATTTAACGTCTTTGCTGCTAGCACCCACCACCCCCCGTAGCAGTGCTTGCGGAGCCCTTTTTTGGCTATTTGGGGTAGTTTACTCATAGGCCTCCATAACGTTTTATCCACATAAGTTATCCACACCAAATTTGTCCTTTTTTTACAACATACTGAGAATACCAAAGGTACCGAGGGAGTCTGTGGATTCACCTGGAAAGAACCAAGAAAATGGGAAAACTATAGCTAAATTTTGAGTTTGGGGGAGGGGAATGGGAGAAAAGTGCTGCAGAACAAAACTTATTTTTTTTCCTGCAAACGTCATCAGCAAAGGATTCATGGAGCTAAAATCACAATTTCCCAGCTTTTAGGAACAGGTAGTCTTGAAACACAAAACCAAAATTGTCAACACAGATTTAGGGCCATATGTACGAACACATTTTCCCATAGACACAGAATGGGTAAAACCCTTTGCTACATCTGGCCCTTAGCGTGTTACTGGGACAGCCAACTTTTCCAATTTTTACTGCTTCCAGCCTCTTTCCAGTTATTGGTAGAAATGGGTCTGCAACCACTGGTGCATCCTAGAAAGCTATACATTGTTGAAAAGTAGACACATTTGTGAATTCAGCAAGGGGTCATTTGAGTAGATTCTTCAAGGTTTTCATATACAAAGTAACAGTTGAAATAAAATAATATTGAAATTGAGTTTAAAAATAAAAGAGCCATTTTGTCTATGTTTTAATCTGTAACTTCTCCTAACAATGGCAGATTTTCAAAAGCAATATACATGTATGCCTTCTGGACCCTTGTGGTTGTGGAGATATAAAGGGCTTGTAGGTTCCCCAAAATCCTAGGTAGCCAGAGCCAATAACTAAGCTGCATCTTGCAAAGGTTTTTCACTGTGTACTGGGTATACAGAAATTAATTGGGTAAACTATAAAGAGTGAACAATAAGTATCAAGGAAACCCATGTATTTCTGAAAGGGGCACAAGATATGAAGTTCAGAAGCAGTGGTTATTTGCAAATCTCTAATTTGTGGGCACCCATACTAGCATGTGAATTATAGGGTATTTCTCAAAATGACTTCTTTCTTACATACTGTCTTAAATTTGGAAGGTGCAAATTTAGAGAAAGACAATTGGTAATAACACTTGTTCTACTCTACTGTGTTCGCGTTAATCTCCCGATAAAATTGGTACCTCACTTGTGTGGGTAGGCCTAGTACCCTCGACAGGAAAAGGCCCAAAATGTAACATGGACACATCAAATTTTTCACCCAAAACTGACCATTTTTTTGCAATGTGCCTAGGTGTGGATTTTGGGCCGTAGCTCAGACTGAACCGAGGGAAACCATGCAAAACTGTACATGTTTGAAAACTAGACAGCCAGGTAAATCCAAGATGGGGGTGACTTGTGTGGCTCTCACCAGGTGTTCGTAACGAGAATCCCTTGAAAACCTCAACATTTGTCTAAAATCACATTTTCCACATATTTCTGTGATGGACAGTATGGAATCTGAGGGGAGCCACAAACTGCCTTTCACCCAGTAGTTTCTCAGGTCTCCCGATAAAACTGCTACCTCACTGTGCCCATGACAGGGGAGAGTCCAAAACGTATTGTAGATACATCTGTCACAAAAAAACTGTTTTTGCAAGGGGGCACCTGTGGTTTTGGTCCTGGCTCGACAGCCATGAAAGGAAGCCTACCAAACCCAGGCATTTCTGAAAACTAGATTTCCCAATATTTTATTACCCAGAATCCCCTGGAAACCTCGAATTTAGCTAAAACATTAAATTTTCCTAAAATTTCTGTGTGTGATCATTGTGCCGGCACAAATTTCCTACCACCGAACATTCCCCTTGGTCTCCCGATAAAAATGGTACCTTACTTGTATGGGTGGAACCGGTGCCTGCGACAGGGAAGGGCCAAAAACTTGTAGAAATTGAGGTGGAACCAAAGCGGGTGAAATAGGTAGTTTTTTAAATGTGTTTTTAGGCCGACTCTGATTTGGGAACCCAAACAAGTGGGCCAGAGTTTTTATCAGTACAGATGGGGTATTGCTGGGTGGTAAGAATGTTGTGGATTCCTGTGGATTCCAGATGTTTCCATCACAGAAAGGTAGAGAAAATGTGTGATTTCAGGCAATGTTGGAGGTTTGCAAGGCATTGTGGGTAAGAAAATGGTGTGATGTGCATGTGAAGCACACCACCCTGGACTCCTCTAAATGTTTAGTTTTTAGATTTGTCTGGGTCTGGTAGATTTTTCTAGGTCGTAGCGTACCCAAGTCCAAAAAGTGCAGCTGCACACCATCGCAAGTCGGATGATATTGGAAGTTATCAGGGCTCTTTTGGCCCATATGAAAAATCAAAACCCAAGAGTCACATGTCTTCTTGCTTGCTGTTGGTATGAGATGCTTTAGTCCACAAGGTGGGGGGCAGGATCAGAAATACTTTCGCTCCCCTCAGTTGTTTTGGGGACATAATCATGCCCATGGTGGTGGGCAACACTCACCCTCTATATTCTTTTAAGTCCCTGATGTCTAGTTGGCTGTCTGCACTTCCGTAGGGCTAATCGGGGTCATTACATCCACATAGCTCCCAGCAGTGGCAGAAAGACTGTGTCACCATTTATTTGGGGGTGGGGCATGGCCATGGGTGGGCAGAAAGATTTTGGTTCCCATTAATGTGGGTTTGGGGCATTGCCATGCCCAAGGTATGCACACCCGACCACTCTTTTTTAAAATAAAAACTGGTGTCTAGTGGGCTTTCTGCCCCGAGGGGCAGATTGGAGGTTATAATACCCAATCTGGCCCCCAGGGGTGCAGAAAGACTGTGGAGGCGGGCATTGCCATGCCCATAGTGGTCAGTCCCCACCCCTCTTTCATAAAAAAACAACAAAACAAGCAGGTGGCTAATGGGCTTTCTGCCCCCCAAACCCCTGGGGCAGATTGGGGATAATAACCCATATCTGGGAAGGGTGGGAACATGGCATGCCTATTTTGGTCAGCCCCTTCATATGAAAAAAAGAATCCTTGGTGCCTAGTGGGCTTTCAACCCCCTCTTGTGGAGGTCAGAATGGTGGCTATTGTCCCTATGCCCCTCACAGGGCAGAAAGACTGAACTGCCCCAAAAACATGGTGGGAGCTAAAGCCCTTGCCAAGGGGCCACTCCCCTCCGTGTCTATTGGGTGGATCCCTGCTTAGGGCTTGCACTCCTACTGCGATCCACAAGCAGGAATCAACTAGGGAGGGGTACCTTTGGAAAGATGACAGGCGGTCAAAGTGAATTGAGTAGATCGGCTCATTTCACTTAAGTTTTCACTAAAATGTCTCTGACTGCCTTTCCGTGAAAGCTAAAAATAGCCTCGGGAGATGGGAAAGCTCCTTCCCAGCTTTCGGGCTGTTTTTAGAAAAAACAAATCCCTTTTCTGTAAACAGCAGAGGTATTTGGAGGTTGTGTGCAGAGAACGTCATGGTTATGTCATCAGCACACTACCACCATGGCTGAGGATGTAACTGTTTTGTCCTCAGTAGGGAAGGGGCTAAATAACTCTGGTGGATGTGGAATACTTATAATAAAACATTGCAAGGATTTGGTCAGTGGGCTGGTCATCAAACATTGTATGTTATTGTCTGTTAGATATGCACTGGGTGGACACACTTTGATATAGTGTGATATAGTGTTAGATCCAGCATCTTTTGTGTGATTCTCCCTTTAATATTTTGACTTCAATCCTCTTGTTTCGCTGACTTCCTTTTGTTGGCTGTAGGACTCTGCACACTTTACCACTACCAACCAGTGCTAATCTGCTTGTGTTCTCTCCCTTAACATAGTAAAATCAGCGTAGACCCAATTGGCATATTTAATCTACTTATAAGTCCCTCGTAAAGTGGCACTACATGTGCACAGGGTCTGGATATTAAATGCTTGTAGTGGGCCTGCAGTTCTGACTGTACCACACACTTAAGTAGCCCTTTAAACATGTTACAGGCCTGCCACTGCAGCCTGTGTGTGCAGCTTTAAACTCCCATTTTGACCTGGCAAAGCAAACTTTTTGCCAAGTCCAAATCTTCCTTTATGATACATATAAGTCACACCTAGGGTAGGCCCTGGACAGCCGTGAGGGCCGGGTGCATTGTATGTAAAAAGTTGGGTATGGACATTTTAGTTGTACATGTCCTGGTAGAGAAAAACTCTTAAATTCACGTTTGACTACTGCAAGGATTGCCTCTTCCATAGGATATCATTTGAGTTACCTTATTAAAGTTAATAAATGATAATATCCAAATGGAGGCAGGGCACCAGTTCATGTTTGGTGTCTTTGGAGTAGTTATGAAAATTCCTCTCTCATGGTGAAGTCAAATTTGAAATTTCAATTTCGAAAATGCCACTTTTAGAAAGTTGGTATTTTCCTGCCTTAACCAATTAATACCTGCAGCCTGTTGTTGGGTCACATGACGGGACATAGCTGACATTTGGGCTTAGAGATGGGCCATCACTGGTAGGCTAGGAGGGAGGAGCTTGGCACAGCCCTCCATATGCTTGAATAGGCTGTGCCCTGGCTCCACACAATGGGGTATATAACACCCATTAAATTAGTCTGGGGCCAGAACAGGAAAGGAAGGAAGCCTGCAAAAGAAACCTCTAGAAGCTTCCCCTACTTCAAGGGAAGGCCAGATTTAAAAAATGGACCCTAGACACCAGCTCCTCTGTACACTTCTGGGCCTGAGAACACTCTACCAGGAAAAAGGACTACTGTGCTGCTGAAAGGACTGCCACTTTGCTGGACTGCTGCTCTAAAAGACTGCTGTCCTGCTGTGATGACCTGCTGCCCTCCTGCATGGGTGAGAAGGATTGGACCTACATCTGTTGAACCTACGTTCACAGAGTGACTGAAAGGGCTAATTGGCTCGCATCCTGACTAGAGCCTCAGGTACAGAAGGTACCATCAAACTTGATCCCAGCACTTGGACTCTGTCATCTGTGAGTCCTACCCTGCCGAGTTGTGGCACCCAGTGATCAGTCCATGGAAATGGACCAGCCCAATTCTGGATCCAGCAAAATTGACACATTTCCCCTGCTACGCAGAGTCTCTCAGCGCAAGGACTCCACATCAACCTTGCATCCTGCATCAGAACAGCTGCTGTGTGAAGCTTCACCAGTGCTTTCCTTAGCATCAGAAATCTATAATTGACGGCAGCCTTGATGATGACACAGGTTTATGAATTTCTTACTCTCAGCTCTTCAGAACCGACACATTGCTTTGAATGCATAATGCATCCTCAACGCTGGACTACGCATAACAGGCCTTCATCAATGGGATCCCCTCTGATGACGAGGGCCTCAATTTACCTCAGCAGTGTGAAACATTCCCCTCACAGGAAGCCTCATAATGCTCCGAAACCATACTCTTTTTCAGTGGATCTAACTAGGTCTCTGTAGCCCGCACACCATAGCAGTTGGCCTGAACCTGTGGCTTTATCTTGGTCCGGCATGACCACATGCCCACAGTTGGTGCGTTGTGCTTTTTATTACTATATTTACTGAAATCTTTAGCAATGCATAGAGCCAATTCTACTGATTGGGTTTTTGCTGTTTGGGTCTTCTTTTATTTATTCAAATGTATTCTATTTTTCTACCTTGGTGTGGGCCTTATTCTTGTGTTGTGTTATCATTTTATTACTGTTTAAAATGCTGCATAAATACTTTACACAATGCATCTAAGTTAAGCCTCAATACTCTGTGACAAGCTACCAGAGAGTTGAGCGCAGGTTACATTTGAGGTGTACTTGTGCCTCACCCTGACAAGGATTGTGGTTGTTGTTTGATGAAGCTTTCAACCTCCCCTAAGCCAGTAACCCATTTTCTTACAAATAGATAATGTTAGTTTAATGGAAACAGGATAACAATTGAATGGGGTATAAAAGAGAGTGATGCTATCAGAGCAATTTTGTATATAACAGTGATACGCTTCCTGATTTGTTCTGTCAATATTTGTGAAAAACGAGACAATCAAAGATGGTATGGGACCCTGTGAAGAACCTAGGGTCAGATTTAAGAGCCCCTACTGCCACCGGAGCGTCACTTTTCGTGACGCTCCTGTGACGCTAACAACTGCTCCATATTTACAAGTAGGAGTAACGTTATTTTTTGTGGTGTTACACCTCCTTGTAAATATGGGCTCCTCCGATGCTGTTTTCTGCATCAGAGGGGCATGCAATGGGTGTTGCAATGGGCGTTCCACTACATCAGCCATTGTTTTGGACACTGCACCAGATTTACGAGTAATCATAAACCTGTGGCAGCATCAAAAACTAACGCCAACCTAGGGGTGGCGTTAGCATGGCAAAACGAGGAGTAATGCTTTTATACCGACACCCTTGAAGTATGGTGCAAGGATGCCTGTGTTGGCGCTGGAAGCTTAATTCAGTGCTGGCGGAGGGGGCAACGCAGGCATGTACCGTATACCAGTAAATACAGTGCATCCCTGCATTTCAAAAGTGGCGCAGCGCAGTTCTGCTATTTGTGGTGCAGCACTGCACTGTGCCACTTTTGGATAAATCAGGGTTCGAGTTTCTATCCGGAATACAAAATGTAATGTTGGTTTCTAAACTTTGGACTACTACCAATTATGCCTATTTATAATGTACATTTATCTAAGAATAAGAGTGAGGATGCAGATGCGGAGATATGCAATTAAGCTATATAAATGACGTTTTCTTAAAGATGTTATTCAGGAGCCTTATTTATTTAATTGGCCTATAAGAGTTTCAAAGGGTGAATTGCAATAGGATTTAAGCCACCACTGGCTGAAAGCTCATATGTTTTTGATGAATTAATTTTGCAGGTGAAGGATCATCAATGAGCCCTGCCCCTTCAAAGTCTACATGGCACCTTCACTCATGTCATATGATCCAAGAAAAGCAACATTACCTCCTATGCAGATGACATCCAGCTCATTCTTTACCTCACAGACATAACCACACCACCAGGACCAACTTCACCTCCTGCATGTCAAATGTAGCAAACTCAATGTATCAGAACTGACTTAAACTCAACACATACTTTTTCAAATTCTCATCCGTAGCCACAGATCTGGGTTAAACGCATTGTTCTTTTGCTCACCATGGCACCTCAGTTTGGACCCAGCCATATGCAATTCAGTTTTGATCCTTCTCCCCGTGTAAGTAGCCCAGCCTGAACTGCCAGACCAGATCATCCCAGGACCAGAAACAAGCATCATAGGGCCATTTTTACGGTATCATCCCTCATCCACTAAGCTAGCTTGAATCCAGTGACTCAGTGAGCAGGAGACCCATGTCTGGGCATACCCTAGCCACTCCAGGTGAACATAGCAACACACAAACAGATGATGTACAGAGTGCTGATACTTTTCAAACACTCACCCCCAGTCACAGATCTGGGTTAAATAAATTGTTCTCTTGCTCACCATGCCACCCTACTTTTCCAGGATGCTTGTGATACCCCAAAAACAGTCCCAGGATGCTTATTTCCAGTTCAGGGAGAATCTATCCCAGCAGTTCGGGCTGGAATCTTTCCATAGTAAACAGGGTCAAGAATGATTTGCATATGGCTGGGTCCAAACTGGGGTGACAAGGTGAGCAAAAGAATTATGGATTAAACCCAGATTTGTGACTGGGGGTGAGTGTTTGAAAAGTTTCAGTACTCCGTCCATCTTCCTTTGGTGTTGCTACAGTGGAGTCCCTTACTTACCGTGCTATGTCTTCTGAAACTGGAAGGCAAGGATATCTTAGCAAGAGGAGCATTCTTTTGACAGTGACAGGAAGAATGTTGTCTTTTTGACTGGAGGACTGAAAGGTCTGTGGCAGAAGTGTTACAGTAAGTGGTCATTCTACTGAGGCTGTGGGCAAGTGGGCTGGAGTTGTTAGGAGGAGTCCAGAAGAATTTCATAAAACTGGTAAAGTCACATTAAAAATGCTGATGAGCCATGACACTGGCATTCTTCATTATGGTACTAACCCTCATTACCAACGGATGCAATTTTACCCACGACAGAATCACTGCAGCTTCCACAGAGTTTGCTCCTAGAATCTGCGGAATCGGTCTGGCAAACATGTGTCTACATCAGACAGTGCAAGTTTCAGTTATTACAAGCTAAATGTTTGGAACATTCTTATGATACAGCTCATTGGCAGCATCTGGTTTCATGAACCTTGTAAAGGAAGTTTAAGCATGGCAAGGCTTAATTCACTTCTCACTACCATGCAGCCACCCAAAGGTCAGCCTTCAAAAGGAAACCTCACCTGGCTAAAGTTTTGACTGAGACTTGCAACCAAAACTTTGAATCAGTTGTATACATCTTCGAACCAACATTTCACATTAATCTTTATAACTTACCCAGTTAGACAGTTTTTACCTCAATGGCTTATACATTTAAATGTGTATAGTTTGGCTGGTCAAAGTCCCAATCTCAAACCAGTGGCATTCACTCATCTTTAAACCTCACTTTTTTACATAAAGATGTCTCCTAACATTGTTCCCTATGTAACTGTTAGTTGTTCTTGAGCAACTCTGAAACACCTTATATGACTTCTTCATTTTTGTTGGATTTTAGTGTATGAATTGTAATTTTTAATGAAATTTGTGTGAAGCATTAATTTGTTCATTATTTCTTTGACTGCGTTGTTGATTCCATCGTTCCAACATATACCTCATACAGTCTTCTTGGAAATTTGTCTCCTTATTCAAGTCAAACCACCAGTGGCAGACCTAGGATACCCTTTGCGATCAGTCAGTGTGGGAGCTCTTTCAGTGTTTCATAGTCAGCCATATTACCAACGCTATGAATGTAAATAGCAGCATCATCAGCGTAAGAACTTGTAGATGATTTTTACTGTGTTACTATAAATTTCACTTGATAATTCTTTTGTGTCAGGATCATTTGTAGGCTCAAGGTTTAAAGGCTATATCCACTGGCAGTGTTTTGGGAGTGACCAAAGGGGTGTCAATCTCTTTGTTCTCTGACTCACTATGGCCATATTTATTTTTTTATTCTGGCTGTGGTATCTTCTAAACAGTTGAGGCTCTGATTTACTATGATTATACATTGGGGTTGCATCACATTTGTTTTGGCATTTACCAAGCCACACAAAGCCACTTTGCATGGTTTTGTAAATGGAAAGTAATGCAATGCAGTACACAGCTCCGCCTTGAGTTACCTTGCATTGAGTAGGCTTTACATGGGTGGAGCATGGGCGTTCTCATGCATCTACATATTTACTTTAATGAAAGCTGTGAGAAAGTAGCCCATTTCTAGCATGGTTACCCCCATTTTTGGCCTGTTTGTCAGTGTTGTTGACTGTGTCACTGGGATTCTGCTAGCCAGGACTCCAGTGCTTATGCTCTCTCTGTTCCCAAATTTGTCACTACATACTGGTGACCCCGTATTTCATCCCAAATTGGCATATTGGAGCCCCCTTATAAGTCCCTAGTATATGGCACCTAGGTACCCAGAGCATAGGGGTTCCAGGGGATCCCTATGGGTGTAGCATTACTTTTGTCACCCATAGGGAGCCCATGGAAGGGCTTCTGCAGGACTGCCATTGCAGCCTGTGTGAAATGGTGCATGCACCCTTTCACAGCTATTTTCACTGCACCAGGTCACTTCAAAGTCACCTATACGTCAGCCTTCCAACCTTGAAGGCTTGGTGCAAAGTACCTGTGTGTGAGGGCACCCGTGCACTAGCAGAGGTGCCCCCACGTCATCCAGGAACATTTTCCCAGACGTCATGAGTGCGGGGATACCATTTTACCCGTGCACTGGACATAGGTCAATGCCTATGTCCAGCTTCACACTGGTAAACCTGAATTTGGCCATATAAGGTGTCTAACTCCTGGTAATTTTACCCCAATACTGATTCCACTATTGGCTTTACAATTGCATGCACTCTGGGGGCTCCACAGTGGACCCCCAATACTGCCATACCAGCCTTCTGAAGTTTTCCAGGCAGCCCCAGCTGCTGCCACCTCACACATTGCCCTCCTGTTGCTTGAGCAGCTCAAGTCCAGGAGGGCAGAACAAACCATTTCCTTTGGGACAAGGATGTTACACCCTCTCCCTTTGGAAATAGGTGTTACAGGCATGTGAGGAGTAGCCTCCCAGAGCCTCTGGAAATGCTTTGAAGGGCACAGATGATGCTCTCCTTGCATAATCCAGTCTACACCAGTTCAGGGACCCCCAGTCCCTGCTCTGGCGCACAACTGGACAAAGGAAAACCACTCCTCTGTCCATCACCACTCCAGGGGTGGTGCCCAGAGCTCCTCCAGAGTGTCCCTGGGTTTTGCCATCTTGGATTCCAAGGTGGTGGGGCACTCTGGGAGCATCTGAGTGGCCAGTGCCAGCAGGTGAGGTCAGAGCCCTCCCCCTGATAGGTGCTTAGCTGTGTAGCTGACCAATTCCCTTTTCAGGGCTCTTCAAGGTCTCTCCTCTGGGTGTTTCCTCAGACTCGGATTGCAAGACTCCAGCAGGAATCCTCTACATCCTTTACTTCATCTTCTACCCACAGAACTGCATTTGGATCCTCCAGGAACTCTATAAACTGAAACAAAGAAGCAAAGATGACTTCTGCAACATTGTATCTTCAGCTTCTGCCAGCAACTGCAACTGTTTCCAGGTCGTGCATCCTCCAAGGACTGCCTGTCTTCAGCCTGCACCAGAAGAACTGAAGGAATCTCCTGTGGAGTGACGGAGTCACTTTCCTGCTTCAGCAGGCACCTCTCTGCAGTGAAAACCTGTGGCGTGGGTCCTCTCTCCAGACGACGAGCGTGGATCCAGCAACACGGGTGGTTGTCTAAAGTGACTCTGACAGTCCCAAGGTCCAGCTGTCCAACTTTGGTGGAGGTAAGAGCTTGCCTCCCCACGCAAGATAATACCCTCATGCACTGTGTGACTTGCAGTTGCCAAGGATTGTGTGCAACCTTCCAAGAAGTTATTTGTGCACAGCACAGCTCAGTCCCCAGCACTCCATCCTGTGGAACACTGCTTCCTGAGTGGTTCTCCCGTGGCGTGGGATTCCATTGTGTTTTGCTGTATGGGCCTCCAATTGCACCTTCTTTGTCCCCATGCTGTGGGGCTCCAATGCACTGCCTGGTCTTCTGATAGCTCTCTGAGTTGCTGAGAGCCCTCTCTGCCTCCCCCCGCCTGGGTAGAGGCCACCAGGTCCCTCCTTGTCCCAGGCAGCACCATTTTCCACTTACCACGAGCTTTGCATGTGCCAAGGCTTGTTGGCAGAATCCAGCGAAGCAAACCAGACTGCAATCATCCATCCAGCTTGGGACATTTCATGCACCAACCAGGAACCCACATCTGTCTTCTTGGGTGCATAGCTGACTTTTTCTTCTCACCAGTGGTTCTTCTTTTGCACCTTCATCTAGGTTAGCAGGGGATCCTGTTCTCCCTGGACTCTTCAGTGCTTTTTTAACTTGGTCCCCTTCTTCCACAGGTCTTCAGGTCCAGGAATCCATCGATGGTGTCTTGCAGTCTCTTCTGGTTCTTGCATAATCTTCTATCATGACTTCTTGTGTGTTTCAGGAAACTTACTGTGATTTACTCCTGTTTTCCTGGGCTCTGGGGTTGGTTCTATTACTTACCTTTGATGTTTCCGTACACTCCCAGCACCCCTCCACACACTACACTTGCCTAGGTGGGAAACCAACTTGCACGTTCCAAACCTATTGGAAATGCAACCTATTGCAAACCTATTGTGATTTGCACTATTTGCAGTTTTCGGACTGTTTGCACAGCTATTTCTGCATTCTAGTGTACTGTACAAAAATCTTTATTCGACTTTCAACAAGTCATAAAAGACATAACAGTCATAAAAGATCTCCAATTATGATGCGTGCATACAATTCAATGATAAAAAAAAGAAAAAAAAAGTCAAGGAGAAAAGATAAAATAGTAAGAATAATAATAAAAAGATGTAAAAGCACACAACACAGAGTCAGTCTAATATATCAATAAATAAAAATAAATAAAAACCGTATCAAAAATGAGTTACAATTCAATCGCCTCCTCCATAGATTTCCTTATCTTTAATACAGAACATAAAAAATTAGCTAGGATTCCGCACATCTCTAAAGAAGATAGTGACTGGAGACAGACATAGGCTGTGCGACACTGGGGGAGATTAATTGACCTTAGAAGCGAACAACTAGACGCTTCCTCTGGTAGGCATAGAAATTACAGAATAAAACCACATGAATTGTAGATTGAAGTGTTTTTGCATCACAGGGACATGGTTTTAACACAGTGGACCAATCGTTCATATTTGGGAATGAGACTAGACGGTGGAATGTGTCTAGTCTAAGTCTTGTGAGAACGTAACGGTGGCGAGGAAGTACCATGTTTGCCAAATACGGCTGCATACCCTCAGCCGTCAAAATTATTTGATTATAAATGACTGAGGTTTTTTTTTATTCCACCTCCCATCGTATGTCTTCTAGATAGTTTAGTGCCAAGATACTCAGGTCCTTCCTGGATATCTTCTGCAAAGAGACTGGGTTTGTGTAGTAGTCTTGCTTGCCCATTTTTTCGAAAAAGGTCATGATGTGTTTTAACCATGGTACCCTTGATATGTATAATGATTTCATACAGTCGGTCAGGATAGCCTTGTTAAAACTGGTGTGTTCCGAAGTCCAGACTTTGTGCCATAATAGTAGTGGCTGGATCTTTATCAAGTCTGTGATGTAGGGAACCCCGAGTTCCGAATGTGTGACATACGATGAGGTGCCTTTTGGTACCCTCAGCAAATGCCGTAGGAAGTCATTTTCCACTGTCTGCACTAAATCACAGTTTGTATGTCCCCAAATTCCAGCCCCGTACGTAACGGCCGAAATACACTTAGCTTTATAGATCTTTATCATGTTAGGTGGTGTAATCCCCCCAAGTCTTTTGGAGAAGAGTCGAAGTGCCATCGTTGTTTTGGTCAGGTGCACTCTCTTCATCTTCCTGCAGTTGGCCCAGGAACCCAGCTTATCAAATGTTATGCCCAGGTATGAAAAGGTTTGCGTGATTTCGACCTTGCTATCTAGAATGGTGGTGTTATAAGTCTTGCCGCGCTTCCTTCCGCAGTTCATGATGAAGGTTTTAGAGCGATTGACAGTGAGTCCCAGCTGTGTCATGTATGTAATACAGGTTGTTAGAAGTTTCTGGAGAGCTATTGGTGTTCTGGCCATTAGTACTGCGTCGTCTGCGTAAAGTAATGCTGGGACAGGTTGCTTATCTATTTGTGGTACATCTTTACACCTAGTGGCCAATTATTTGTCTAGATTGTTTATATACATTGAGAACATAAACGGTGCGAGAACGCAACCTTGGCGCACTCCTCTGTGTAGACCAAAGGGGCGAGTACATTCCCCTTTTAGGCCGTACCTCACTCTTGCTCTGCACCCTGTCTACATTTCGCGAATAAATTGAATTAGGGCTGGTACCACCCCCATGCTTTTTAAGTTTAAGATGTCCCACAATTTGTCATGGATTACGCAGTCGAAAGCTGATGATAAGTCAATAAAGGCCAGGTACAAATTGCCTGTTCTAATCTTCTAGTGTATATACTGTGTATATTACTTACCTTATAAGAGAGTATAGTCTCTAAGGTATTTTTTGCATTGTGTCTAAAAAAAAAAGTACCTTTATTTTTGTAACACTGAGTATTTTCTTTCATGTGTGTGAGTACTGTGTGACTACACTAGTATTGCAAGAGCTTTGCATGTCTCCTAGATCAGCCTTGGCTGCTCAGCTACAACAACCACTAGACACTGACTACATTTCACTAATAAGGGATAACTGCACCTGGTATAAGGTGCAAGTACCTTTGGTGCCCACTACAAACCAGACCAGCCTCCTACACAAGCCCAGATTTGTAAACAGTTGTAAAATTGGATTTGTGCCAAAATGGTGTGCCTAACCCACAGAGGCATAATATCTTTATTTCTCCTTGTTCCTTTTTCCTTCCATCTGTTCTGCATGGAAAGAGAAGTGTGCCTCTAAGGATTGTTTTTGCACAGTAATGTGTTCCTTACTGCACAAAAACAATAATGTCCGTAATGCAGGCAATCTTGCACCACAGTGCAAGGTTGCCTACATTGGTGCTAGGCAGCACCCAATCTGTGAGCACAAGGAGAGAGCAGAAATGCTTAATTTTTTTGAAATTTTAGAGCATTTCTTCTCTCTTCCCTTCATGTAACACAGCACAGGAACTTTGCTTGCTGCACTGCATTGTGTGAAATAATAATAAATATTCCTCCCCAGTTTATGTAAGGGATTGTTGCATGTGCATCCTATGTGTAAAAGAGATAATAATTTTATGGGAACCTGTGCCCACTGATATATTCCTTAGTATTTGCAATTAACAGACCAGGAACTGCTCACATTGAAACTTATCAGAGTGATACTCTGTGTTTCAAAACGTCCAGATTCTTTTCGCGCACAAGTGCATCATACATTTTACTCTTTAGTCGTATACATTCTTAATTCTCTATCCTTGACTACCATACAAAATTGAAATATAAAGTTTTCATCATCTTGCTCCTCAGGTGCTTTTCACAACACTCCCGAGTAGTTTGCTCTGACTCCTGGTTCACGTTCATGATTTATCACTTTGAATTTAAATTAAATAAGATTATTACTTTGGGAGGTTTACAGTATTTTACAGGATACCCAGTCCTAGAAATATTTTGAGGAGGCTTTTTCTGTTAATTGGTATATTTACTTACATGTGGGTGATGTCATCTCTTGGCTAATTTGAACACAAATTTCAAAAACAGGCTTTGCATTCTGGACCCATGTCAAAAGTGCATGCGAAAATTGGCATTAAGGTTGTTGGAGTATCAGGAGGGCAGCGCTACACAGGCGTTCATGCCAATTAAATTTTGAAACTATGAATACATTTTGAAAAACGCTAAATTATTTGTAGTGATGAGGCCTGGAGCTTCAGGAACAAGGATGCTACAACATGTTTATTCAATGCTACCCAGTAAAATAATGAAGAAGCACATGCACGTGTTCAACAGATTTTTACCAAAGACTGATCTTTGAAGACAGTTTGTGGGCGTTTATACTCTGTACCAAACTCGTGTGTCACCAGAAGATCCTGACATATAACAAGATGTCCCATAGCTGACAAATAAAACACTAAGCACAGCAGACACCTCGCTAGACAGATAATGTACTTGTCTTGGTTGCTAAGACAGAGAACAGGTTCGGAACACGGCGCAGAACCAGCATAAATATAACAGATGGTAGAGATAAATCAAGTCATCAATCAAGGGAAATAGAATTTCAAACCTTTTTAAACTGCAAAGGATTTTAAGAGAGCACGCTGAAGATAATGCTGAAAAACATATAAGATTATAGACCAGAGATTTGAATTTGTGTTTTCAATTGTGAAACACTATTGTGTTCCTTCTAATGTTTAGTAGAGCCACAGTTTACAGAAATCTTGGGTCGATTTGATGCAACTGTTTAAATCAGCATATCTCAATATGCGACACTTAGAAGTGTGCCTTGTACTTTGTTATTTGAAGGTATTTAAACCTTGAAAGATTGCCCCCCCATTCCCTCACGGAGAGACTCAAAAGTAACCCCAGATTCCTTCATAAACTCCCTTGAATTCTTCAGAAAGAAGGCCCATGCTTAATACTGTATATCTAGTAAGGCCAGCCCACCTTTCTCTAGCATTCATATCAACTTTTTACATGCAATGCAGATCCCCTTTGAGGCTCAAACTAAGCAGCTAATTTCTCCTTGAAGTTTATTCAACCATAAAGGGATCACCTTAAAAATAAATAGAAACTTAGGCAGAATCACCATCTCAAGTAAGCTAATCCGTCCTATCATACCATACCATAACTTCAGATTTTTTGCTGTTAACTGAAAACCCACTAATTCTCCCAAACTCGTTTGTGAGTTCTTCCAGTGCTGTCGATGCTTGACCCAAGTGTGCTGTGTAAACTAACAAGTCATCTGCATTTAGGGAAATCTTTTTACTCCAATTCCCACACTGAAACGGGAGTATCCTCTGGTCTTTCCTAAGCTTACACATCAAGGGCTCTATATAGATATTAAAAAGTAACTGGGACAAGGGACATCCTTGTCTTGTTCCGCGGAGAATTTTAAAAGGGTGATTTAACACACCATTAACCAATACTCTTGCAACGGGATCTTGGTAAATCTTCTGCAGCACCCAGATAAAATTTTCACCCAATTTAAGAAACTCATAGACCACTTTTAAGTAAACCCAGTTAACCCTATCAAATGCTTTAGTAGCATCTACCATTGTTAACGTCATCGGATCCTGACAAATCAATAGAGCCAATCTGAGCGTGTGTCAGCTCCTGCATCAATCAGCCCTTCATAAAGCCCTTTTGATGTACATGAATAAGTTTACCTAGAACCCTACTTAATCTGTCTGCCATGATCTTTGCAAACATTTTGTAGTCACAATTTAATAAGGAAATTGGTCTGTATGAGGCACAGGATCGTGGGTCTTTCCCTGGCTTCAAAATCAGTGTAATATATGCTTCCTTCCAGGATGAAAGCATCATACTTCTGCTTTCTAGGATGTCTGTTTGACTTTTTTGCTTATGCAGGGTCATCCCCAATCTTTTTGACTCCTGCCTCCTATTTTTTCTAACCTGTTGCCATTGGCTTTTGAACTCTGAGCACTTTACCACTGCTAACCAGTGCTAAAGTGCATATGCTCTCTGTGTAAATTGTATGGTTGGTTGGTTTATCCAAGATTGGCATATTTGATTTACTAATAATTCCCTAGTAAAGTGCACTAGAGGTGCCAGAGCCTGTACATAAAATGCTACTAGTGGGCCTGCAGAACTGGTTGTGCTACCCACATACGTAGCTCTGTAATCATGTCTTGGACCTGCCACTGCAGTGTCTGTGTTTGCAGTTTTAACTTTAAATTCGACTTGGCCAGTGTACCCATTTGCCAGGCCTAAACCTTCCCTTTTCTTATATGTAAGGCATCCCTAAGATAGGCCCTAGGTACCCCCAAGGGCAGGTTGCAGTGTATGGTTAAGGTGGGACATATAGTAATTTGGTTTATATGTCCTGACAGTGAAATATTGCTAAATTCGTTTTTCACTGTTGCAAGGCCTGTCCCTCTCATAGGTTAATATGGGGGCTACCTTTAAATCTGATTAAAGTGTAGATTCCCTTTGGGGGCGGATGGGGTCTCTGAGCTCACAATTTAAAAATACATCTTTTAGTAAAGTTGATTTTAAGATTGTGTGTTTGAAAATGCCACTTTCAGAAAGTGAGCATTTTCTTGTTTATACCATTTCTGTGACTCTGCCTGTTTGTGGATTCCCTGTCTGGGTCAGTTTGACAGTTGCGCTGGTTGCACCTCACACTAGACAGCGACACAAAGGGAGCTGGGGTGTAGTCTGCATTTCCTAATGAGCCATCTATGCAGTCTCCGACCCCCTGGTGATTGTCTGGGGCCTGGCCTGGGCAAGGCAGGATTTCACATTCAAAAGAGACTTTACTTTGAAGTAGGCCTACTTCAAAGGAGTAATTGGGTATAAGAAGGGCACCCAAAACCACAGACTTTAGATCACTTCTGGACATCAAGAGGAACCTCTGCCTGGAGAAGAGCTGAAGAGCTGAGGAGAAGTGCTGCCCTGCCTGTGACTGGGCTTTGTGGAGCTATCTTGCAGTTGCTGCTTCTGCCAGAGTAAGAGGGCAAAGACTGGACTTTGTGTGCCTTCCATCTTGTGAAGAAATCTCCAAGGGCTTGATTTAGAGCTTGCCTCCTGTTGTTTAAAGTCTCAGGGACAGCAAAGACCTCTTTCTGCCAACACATGGAGTCTCTGGAGAGACTCCTGCTCTGACAAGTGGTGCCCAATCCAGTCCCTGGGCCCTTGAAAGGAAAGCTGGTGGAAATCCAAGGAAATCGACTTCGGACGACTTCGGACCGGCGGCGCTGCTGAATCCGGTGATGCCGCCTACAACCGACTCCTTGATCTTCGCTGGAACGTGACGACCTTCGCAGGCCCAATGCCTCTGCAGCCCCGCTGAAGTCCACGACTCTGTGGAAGTAGCCGCACCACGTCGTGACTGATGCCACTTGAAGTGCGCGGATTCAACGTTTCGCACAGACGCAGCAATCCCCGACTTTGCGCATCAACTTGTTTACACTCTTCACCAAAGGTACTGTACTTGGTGGTCTACGTGACTCCGTGTCCGGTGCCGCTTGTGTCGGCTTGGTGGGAACGACTCCGTCAAGACGCCGTGTTAACACCTCATCAAAGCATTTTTTGTTTCTAAGCGCTATTTTTGTGTTTAACCTTTAAAAATTCATAACTTGACTTGTGTATGTCGGGTTTTTGTCGTTGTGGTCTTGTTTTGTTTAGATAAATATTTCCTATTATTCTAAACTGGTGTTGTGTCATTTTGTAGTGTTTTCATTAAGTTACTGTGTGTGTTGGTACAAATACTTTACACCTAGCACTCTGAAGTTAAGCCTACTGCTCTGCCAAGCTACCAAATGGGTAAGCAGGGGTTAGCTGAGGGTGATTCTCTTTTACCCTGACTAGAGTGAGGGTCCTTGCTTGAACAGGGGGTAACGTGACTGTCAACCAAAGACCCCATTTCTAACAATGTAATTGCAGAGCCCCACAAAAAAGTTATTTACACTACTTCCCAAGGCCAATGGGAGACAGTCAGGACCTGGAGCCTTCCCGACCTTCTCTGCTTTTAAAACCCAATCAAATTCCTCCAACCCAACTTGCTAGTTAAGGCCTCTACACTCTTCCTCACTCAAGGAGTCCAGGCCTAACTCTTCTAACCAAGTCTTGACCGCTCCTAGGGGTACCTTTAGATCTTCTGTATATAATTTTGAAAAAAAAGACTCTGAATACTTCTCCTACCTACGCTTCACCTCTCTTCACACTTCCAGAGACCGGACCTCGTAGCTCTACCACCCTGTTCCTTTCTCGGTTAGCTTTTAATTTCCATGCCAACAATTTACCACAATTCTCATCATACTCAAAATGCGCCAGCCTATTTACCTCACATCTATTCTTGATCCTATTCTCAATCACAGCATTCAATTCAGAGCGCAACCTTCAATCTACCCTATACAACTGATTTACTTCTTCTTCCTTAAGCCCAACCTGTGTCAATTTTGCCTCTATTTGTTGTATCTGTTTTTCTAACTTACCAATCTCTTTGTAATACAATCGCCTCTAAAATGAGGCTATTCTTATAAGTCTCCCACGTAAAAACGTCATAAAGGCGTCCCACACCGTCCCCGGGGAGGTAGAGCCAATGTTCCGAGGGAAGAAGTCCTTTACCTCAGCTTGTAATTCTGCAACTACCACCTCATCTAACAGCAAGGTTCTATCAAGCGTCCACCTACCCTGATCCCTATACCTTCTTAGACCAATATTCACCCAGATGGCGAAGTGATCGGATAAATGAGCAACCATGTAGATGACCTCTTTCACACTTTGTGCCAAGTTCCTATTAGAATATAACTGATCCTAGATTGATGCCTGTATTTTTTGTTGTTAAATGTGTACCCCTGATTTAATCCTATCCTTTCGCTCCATATATTACATATTACCAACTGGGACAATATAAAGAGTACCTGGCGTCGCATTTTCCCATTAATTCTAGATCTGCTCTCTGATGACCTATCTAAATCATATTTTAATACCACATTAAAATCCCCCATCCAAATAATAGGATGCAAAGTAAGCAATAAGTGCTGAAATAATTCCACTAATGGCTCAATATCATCCCTATTGGGCCCGTAGTAACTCACCACCGTTAATGCCCTATTGAATGCAACCAGTCTCCCTATAACCCAACTTCCAGTCCTGTCTACCGGTCCCTCCTGAAGGGATTATTTTTTATAAGAACCACAACCCCCTTGCAGCCTTCCGTCTGGCCTGAGCATATTATCTGTTGTATCCATCTACATGACCTGAACAGCTCAAAACTCTCCTGTCTAGAGAGTGGGTCTCTTGCAACAGTACTATATCTGCTCAAACTTCTAATATTGCACCTGCTTCCTTTGTCTATTTACCACCCGTAAACCATTCACATTCCAAGTTAGCAGCCTCAATTCCTTCTGCCCCATCATCCACCCTCTATTAGTGTGAGAGCTGTTATCCCCCTTAAGCTTCCCCTAACTATCATCATTATGAGAACTTTTTTTCTCCTTTTTTTCCCACATGCTCCCCACCCTGTGCCCCGTTCCCTTACCTGCCCCTCCCTACTTCTCCCTTCCCCCCAATCCCTGCTAGGAGAAACCCCCCCCCAAACTTCTCCTTCTAGGCATAACGCCTAGGGGGACCCACTGGGACGTTAAAACTATCCACATAGAAGCAAAACAACATCAAATGAGCAAATATAGAGGGGAAGATCGAGTAAAGCGGGAGATGAAAACCCACAATTTAACTTGCTTCTTCTAACATTTTTATCAGGTCATCGACCTCTCTTGCCTCTTTAAAGTTATAAATTTTATTGTTCACCATCACTCTCAATAAGGCTGGTAATTTTAACTGGCCCGTAGCGCCTAATCTCCTGAGGGCGTCAATTCACTTGCCAAGCTCCCACTGCCTACTGAAAGTTGCACTTGAAAGATATGACCTGATTTCAAAGGAAACTCATTCTGCCGTAAGTACTTTCTTTTTCAATGCTGCTATCAATATTTTTTCTTTAATTGTGTCTGTGTGGAAACAGACCGGAATTTTCCTGAGAGGCTATCTGTTTGATGATTTTTTTAAAGGGGTCTTGGTGCATTCTTTGTATATCCTTCATAATGTCAACCTCTGCCTTCTCTAACTGTAGTCCTTGTTTAATAAGGCGAACCACAAGCCCATTCAAATCACTACCCTCTATACCTTCTGGAACTTTTAGAAACCTCAAATCATTTTTCTGGTGATTCTCCAAAGTCGGCAACTTGCTCCTAACACTTTCCTCTCCAGCTTTCAAACTTTGGATAACCCCCTTATTTTCCTTCACAGCTATCTTTAAGCCGCCTACTTCCTCTTCAAGTACAGCTGTCCTACCTGCCAAGTCATCAATTTTTCCCCCCAGAGTCTCGCACAGGCCTCTAATCTCCCACTGGTTGTAGCTTGATTTTTCAAACCCCTCCTTAATTTCCAGCACCAGGTTTTTCAGCATCTTTGAGATAGATTGACGCAGAGGGCTAACTACCTCTCTCTGACGCTGGTTTTCCTTGGTACCAGCTGAGACCGGGGGCTCGCCTGACAGGGACACTTGCTCTTGAGTTCCCCCCAGCTCTGCTAGTTACTCCTTTGTAAATTCCAGGGAGTTATTGTCTGGAGCCCAGCTCGCCGCTGAGGGACTTTCCTTATCCCCCTCCATCCTTTCCTTATCAGCCAGAGGTAAACATCTATTTGAAGTACCTCCAATGAGGATTGTACAGAGCTCCCCAGCACTCTCACTATCTCTAGAGGAAGCCATTTCAATGCCAGCAACATATCGCTCAACTTGGTTTAGGAGGTCCTATTCGTCTATTTGACTCCTAGGCAGCACCTTGAAATATGTTCTTTATTGAGGGAGTGACCTTTGGCCTATTTAAGCTATTAGGGTGTGCTCTCACACCTTTCTTATTCAAACAACGTTCACCCTTATCACTATCCTTATCACCAATACCGATGGGGCCTCAGATGTTTCACCCAGCATCTCTTTTACAGGGAGATCACTCAATCTCTCCTTACCCCCATAAACTTTCTTGCCACTCCTCAGAGAATACACAGGGCTTCTTCCAAACCTCCTCCTTGCTACTACCTCCTTTTTAATTCTATAGGTGCCAGCCTCCCTGTGGACCTTGTGGTATTCTGCCCCCCAATAGATTCAGTGTACCCCTAAGACTGCTACCCTAGACACTCAGGGGGTTGCAAAGTACCTTGACCATCCAGCAGTGAGCTTACTGCTCTACCAGACTCTCCAACCTTCCTTAATCTCACCCACACGCTAGAGCCACTTGTGCTGACACTGCCACTTTTCCTCCCTTCCTCTCCTAACGTTGTAGCTGCTCTCCCCCAGAGCGCTGCTCACCCTGGACCTCCGTGGCTCCAGGCCCTCTTGACTGCAGCTCCTTCACTAGCACCAGCACTTCCTGAACGTAAGGCACCCTCCCAGAGTCATGTCGTCGTCTGCCTCACTTCTTCCTTCTTTCCCTCCCTAGCTGATGCGGTCTAGCAGAGCTCCTCCTGCGGCCCGCTAACGGACATCTGCCATGTTTTGTACCCCTGTGCCAAGTCTTGTGCCCTTCCCTGATGGCTCTGCTAAATAGCCATCTGTTGACAACTTCCTGCCTTCCTGGGTCCACAAAACAAGTCACTGTTTTCTGGTAGGTAGAGATGTTAACTTGTCAGGAATGTGTATTGGCCTCTGGAGGTGTGATGATTGGTAGTCCATGATTTAAACAGTTCTGTCTTAGGCAACCAAAGGTACATTTATAGAGTTACTTATCATACATGTAATTTCTCTATTAAATCATACTTGGAAAACTATACTGAAAATATCTTTCAATTATTTTTCTAGTATTTTCTCAAGTTGAGATGTGTAAAAAATAATCACACGTGCCTTTCTAGTGTAAATCTAGACTATTCTAACACAGTGAAAACATCTTTCATATCACTGTGAAGGCAGGGTTTTCTAATACGTGGGTACTGCTTTTTTATACTGTAGGCAAACTTCCTTTGGCGCTCACAAGGCATACTTCAAATTGAGTGGTTTACTTAACCCAAGGTCATAGGCCTCAAAGAAAAATGTATACAAATTGCTAAATCTCTTGGCTTCAAACAAGAATAGCTATTTAGTCTTGATCTACATGTCATAAAATACCTAGAATGTCCCAATTCTTATAATACTTCTCATAACATTAAAGACCTCATTATGACCCTGGTGGTCGGCTGTAATATGGTGGAAAGTACTGCCATCAGGCTGGTGGTACTTCCCACCATAACATGACATTGGCGGTTTGGCTGAAGCCAAACCGCCAATGCACCACACTGACCGCCACAGTGATAACAGCCGCCGGGCTAGAGATATCAATCTCCAGCCTGGTGGCTGTCACTGTACCGCCTGAGGGATAATGACCCCGCCTACCACCATGGTTTTCGTGGCTTCTTTACCGCCATGAAAACCATGGCGGTAGGCACTGTCAGTGACAGGGAACCCCATCTCTGTCACTGATAGAGGTCTTCCCCACCCCCACAACCGTCCCCAGATTCCCCCCACCCCCTTCCTCCCAAAACCCCCCATTCACACCCCTCCCTTCACACACACACAGACACATACACACACCCATTCCCAAACATCCACACACACTGTCATACATACATGCAGACACGCATTCACAAAACACAGCATACATGCACTCACACATCCATACATGCACACTCATTCGACGCGGAACACACACCAGCATACATGAACGCACGAACAGTCACACAATCATCCCCCCACACACACAACACCCTCCACACCCTCTCCTGTTGGAGCACCCACGTACCTGTGTTCAGGGGGTCCTGTGGCAGGAGGCGGGATGGGGTGATGATGCCAGGAGCAGCGTCTGCCAGCAGAACATCACCAGGCCGTACTATGGGTAATGGCCAGAGCCGGATTTCGGCCATCCTTCTGGCAGAAATCCGGCTGTGGTAATAATATGGCGGATGTCTGGTAGCCGTGGCGATTGTCTTTTGGCGGCCGTCACTGCGGCGGTAGTCGGTTTATACCACCAGTGACATAATGAGGGCCAAAGTCTTTCCATCCAAAATAAGACAAACCATAGTCATTTCATCTATATACTAGGGTACCCAATACTGACCAAACTGCCTATATCATGCCTAACCCCCCTTAAAGTGGTCTCTTATGAAGAGCACACCTTGTCTTCAATACATACATATTTCACTGCATCATACCAGTCTTATGGAAAATTGGGATGTGGTTGAAAGGTGTGTGAGACCTTCTAAAGCAACAGCCACAATCTCAGTCAAGGAGAACTAGAAAATTCACTGATTAAACCTGTGTTTTAACCCTCTGGTAGGTCGTCATCAACATTGTTAGGCTTAACTGAGAGGCAATGTGTTAAGTAGTTCTGCAGCACACATACATCAATAAAGTAAAAATATAACACAACAAAAACCCCACACCAATTAAGAAGAAATAGAGCACAATTTAATAAACTATTTGGCACCAAAATGACAAAAATCTGATCAGCAAGAACTGGAGATATGCAATTTCATTGTTTTAAAATAAGTGTAGCGCCTAAAAGCACAAAGCGCTTGCTTAGGGATCTGGTTGTGCCAAATTGAGACAAAGACACAAGTGTAGGCTGACTACAATGTTATGCTATGGATGTTTATACAGCACAAAGCTACCCGAAGGCCTCCCAGTGCTGGATGCCTAACAGTTTGAGGAAATCTTTTTTACATGGTAATCCATGGAAAGCCGCGGGTCCAGCCAGACTCCTAGGCTTTCGATGCTTTCCTTACGGGGATGCAGATTCCTTAAGGATTCTGGGATAGAAGGTTTTAGCCCCATACGGGGATGATGTCCCGGTATCATTACTTCAGTTTTGTCTTCATTATGCTTGAGTTTGCATTCAGACATCCATCTTGTCACTGCCTGCAGGTGAGGGATAAGAGATGAGCAATCACTGCTGAAGTTGTGGAGAATAAAACTACCAGCTGAGTGTCACTGAAATGTGGGCCAGACACAGGGATCAGGTTAGTCCAACTGAGATTTGTACCTTATGTCTTTGATGTAGAGCATTGCGCCGCATTGGTTCCAGTGAGGAGCAGAGAGGCCATCCATGCGAGATCCTGTATCAAGTTGCATCGCACTGCATCGGTTTTCTTGGGGCCATCAATCAGGTCCAGCAAGCCATGGGTTCCTATGACCTAGGGCATCTCTTGGGGATCAGGACTCACTGCATCAGAGGCCAGCAGCAGGGCACAGGCAGGTCGACTTGAGTCTGGCCAGCTTGGCAAATGCATGATAGGACTCTTGAACTTTTGTGCCCCTGTAGTTCGGAACAGGAGGTAAGTCAGCTAAGTTTTCCACTAGTACACAAATGATCTGAAGATTGGGTCTGGAAGTTCTATTTTTGTCAACAAAAGGAGGGGCTAGGCGGTTACAAAGGGCCAGAATGCATGTTTATTGAGTCCTAGTCACTCCTTTTTGTTGATTTGTGCCGGGCGGCTCAGCCATGGAACGCTCTTCTTCCACTTACTCGAGACTAGACCTCTCTACTGAGCCTGATTTTGGCTACCTACATGGACCTGTCACATTTTTGTAGCAGCTCTTGTTGGATTATTTGGACCTATCACACCACCCGACTATGGATGACACTCAAGGGTCCAGCTGTAATGACTTTGTTGTAGATCAAATTCTAAAGATTCCATCCTTGTTGGGGGCAGAGATGTATATCCCATCCAGCAGCCTCAACAATGACTGGAGTTCCTTAAAGGCCTTAACGAAGCCACGTCAAAATAGCTCTGCGCTTATGACTGACTATTTGAGAGCAAATATCTCACCCAATGGCCTCACAGTGATAAATGCCCCACGGATCTTCCTGGAGGACTTAGCCTTCAGGTCAGTATGGTCCCAGATTGCCTGAAAATGTACACGTAATTGGCTAATCTTGATCACCAATACGCCAAACGCTTATAAGGGGCTTTAATCATCAAGATTACTACTGCTGAAAATGCAAATAAGACAGTCATTCAAATCTTCACTTTCAAATACAGGTTAGCTGAAATAAACTCCAAGATGAATGAATACAAGGACTTTCTGATGCAGCAAAAAATGTCCCCAGTTCAGAAAGATATCTGGAAGTCTGATAAAGAAAAAAATCTATCCCTACGCTATGGGTGATTTCCCAGTTGGGGCTGACATCCTCTGATGAGGGGAGCATCACTCAGAGAAGGAACAATAGATTATTTAGTAACACATCTAGTCCAGGTGGTTGGGGTAGCAAATAAAGCCAAAAAGACCCTTCCAACATGTATTGGTGCTAACGCGTCCCTTTATGACTAATTTATACACTCTGGGACTCGTTTTAGGCCGATGAATCTTTCGACCCTGATTGAAGACACCTTAGGACGAGATAGCTAATCAACATGTCAATCAATATGTCAATAACATCATTAATATTTATTATAACAAGGCAATTCACTTTAGTCAAAGACACTTAATAAGACTCAGGACACCACCATGAACTTTCAGTCATGAATAACCACACCAGTTTTGTGATATTTATTTCCTATTGATTACAATTCTACTAGCAAGCTTATTAACCTTGAAACCAAGAAGCCCATTAGCATAGTCACAATATGACAACTCTGATAAGACTTCATCAAAGCAAGAATCACGAATATTAGAACATAACACGGCGTCAACATAGATCAAACTGAGCAGAGTAACTTTAGCGCATTGTTCAACAAAGTATAGATTCAGTCATTTGTCTATTTGCGTCTGTTTAGTGAACCCCTTAGCTAACCACGAATTAGCATTGGCATGTTGGGATTCATGCAAAACAATTTAGTAACATCAATTTGGGAAAAACCTCTAACTATGGTCTCTGTCAAAAGAAGCAGTTGGTACCTAGAAAGGAAAAGCAAACAGACAATCACAATATCATTGTCATATAGTTACCCTCCATATTGGGTCAGCATACATATTCTGTCTTCGTCCTCAGGACAACAGTTGATTCGCCATCATTCAGGAACTCAGCAATTCGGGTAAGAAGGGTAAAAGGGTACTTCCCTCATAAGGAGGTAAAGTATACACGTGCAATATAAGGGCAAGGTTGGTTTTAAGAACCAAACAGCAAAGTCTCTATGCAGAGTGACAAAGTGTCTGGGTCATAGCAAATCGCATCAGCATATCCCTAACTCTCCTAGTCTCCTCGTTCTCCTGTCTACCCTACTTCCTCGTGTCATAGGTTTTTATCCCTTTTTCGTTGTACAGTCCCCTAAAATATTATTGGTTGGGGTCGGTTCCCCACTATCTCCTTCCAATAGAGTTTCAATTAGCTCATCAAATTTGTCACCCCATAACAGTTCTCACATAGTTTATTGGTCCTTATGATTGATGTCTTCAGTGGGTAGAATGTCCAGTATGATTTCATCCCTTCATGGTCCTTTACACATCTTCAGTCAGTGGCTTCATTGTCTGTACCGGTTCAGGCGACCTTGTACCTGGTATTAGTCTACACTGTTTCACTCAGCTAAAATGTTTCTTCAAACAAGTCGAATTTCATGAGAACGGATCTACTACAGTTACATTCAGCTTCTAGCTTTCGAAAAACAAGAGTTCATGTCCTTCAGCAAGTCAGCACACTGCGCATTAGAAAAACACATTTAATATGAAACCAGGCAGCAAGGCCTCGACTCATGCTAACTAAGGCCTAATGATTTACTCGACCCACTCTTCCGAACAGGCTACACAAATTTCCACATCCCCGCTGTGGCCAGCACGAGAGGCAGACCCTCAGGGGGTCTGACAACCTGGATCAAAACATCACTTAGTTGCCATATATCACAGCTACCTACCGTCTCTCCCGACCTGTTAGGCCTTCGTCTATCCTTTGGGCCTGACTCTGTGGTGAACATCTTTAATATCTACACTCGAGGGGTTAGGGGGGGTCAAGTCTCCAAAACCCTCTGCGCCCTCGTAGCCCTCTTACAAAATTATCCCCGCCATCACAAAACCATTGTGGCTGGGGACTTCAACGTCACATTCGAACCCCTTGACTGGGACGATCTCAGGTCCACTCACGAGGAAGATCAAGTCTGGTCTATCCCCGCCCTGTCAATCCCACCCATCAAGAGATGGACGTCGGTCGCTATTCAGGTCAAATCCCTGACCATGGAGTTTGGACTCAGGGCGCTAAATGGCAGAACCAATTCAAACACCAACGGTAGTCACACGTACAACAAAACGAACCACTCCAGCAGAATCGATTATTGCTTATTCGATATAAGATTGTGGCCTTTAGTCATCGATATGACGATCATCGAAAGGACTGAAAGTGATCACAACCCTCTCTCTGTCCACACATTAGACCTAGGTAACCCCCCAGCTATGTCTAACCCCGCAGCAGTAGCACCTGAGGGTATTAGCCTGGCCAACAATAAAAGACACCTAAAATGGGACAATATCGTGGCTCGGCCCGCACTCATCAACGCTGCCAATAACACCCTAAAATCCACACTCATGGACTTAGAGGCAGGTTCTGCAACTCCCCACCAGGAAATAAGCTCAATCCACACCTCCTGCTTTAAGGACATTGCAGCTCACTTCTCAGCACCCCCAGCCCACGACGACAAACGACCCAAAGGTAGGCACCGCTGGTTCAACAAAACGTGTCGGTCCCTAAACAAGCGCCTAGTTCAAGCCATTAAATCCAAGGACCCCACCGCCATCCGCGTAGCTAGGAAGTCATATAAATCTGCAATAAGCATAGCCAAGCGTGACCAAGATAACAAATGGTGGACAGCACTCAGCGACGCTGTGCGCGAGAGGAACTATAATCTGTTCTGGTCCCTGGCAGCGCGAGACCCAGATACCAGTGGTTTGGACATTACAACCAACATTGTCCCAAGAGACTGGATAGTTCACTTTAGTAATCTGTACTCCCCTGATCATGATAGCCCCACCTCTGTTTGCACGGGCCCCCCCCTATTTCACTCATTAGCACCCACCACTGCAGCTCCCCTGTTGTTCTCCCAAAGCGATATAATCTACTCTCTAAGCACTTTAAAACGCGGCAGGGCCCCTGGATCAGACTGCGTCCCAGCAGACCTATTCTCAACAGACCTAGCATCCTGGTCAAGATACCTCACCATTCTAGCTAACGCAATAGCATCTGGGGTGCCAATTCCCGACTCTTGGAAAGCGGCCATTGTTATTTCAATTTTTAAAAAGGGCGACAGATCTCTTCCCTGTAACTATAGACCTATTAGCCTAATTGACTGTGTCCAAAAAGTCTTCTGCCATTGCCTCCTTGGGAAGATCGAAGAATGGATAACTGACCACGATATCCTTAGCCCCCTCCAAGCCGGTTTCCGAAAGAAGATTTCCACCATTGATCAAGCCCTCAGATTCCTATTATTATATTGGAAAACAGTGTTCATTGGTAAAGGCAACCTTTATGTAGCTTTTGTGGACCTCAAATCCGCTTTTGACCTAGTACCTCGCAACAAACTCTGGGTCACTCTCTCTCGGATGGGAATCCCGGAGCACATTCTTGCCATTTTGATACGACTCCATGAGGACAACTACGCACAAGTCAGGTGGGGCAACAAGGGCCAACTAACTGATAGAATCCATGTTTCCCGTGGTGTGCGGCAGGGTTGCGTACTTGCCCCGACCCTCTTTTCCCTGTATATCAATGAAATTGTCCCCTCCCTCCTCAGACTGCAGGCTGACGCACCTTCACTTGGCAGACAAAAAATCCCAGTCTTACTCTTTGCCGATGACACTCTTTTGATATCCAAGACCCCCAGTGGTCTAAGGAAACTCCTTGCGTGCTTTGAGCATTTCTGCTCATCTAAGGGTCTCGAAATCAACGCCTCGAAAACAAAATTAATGACTCTTAATCCCCACAGATCCTTCAAAGGGAAATTTTCTTTAGAGGGCTCCTCACTTGAGAAGGGGGGCATTTTCAGCTACCTGGGCATAACATTCACTGACAACATGTCCTGGAAGCCACACATAGGAAAACAAGCCCTAAAATTAAGACAAACAACTGGGGCTCTACTAAAAAATTTCCACCTCTCACACACAAAACCAATTCGCCCAGTATTACAGTTATACGAAGCCCAAGCCGTTTCCTCAGCGCTCTACGGGGCTGAACTTTGGGGCTACACCAAAACCCAAGACCTAACCACCGCTGAAAACAACTTCCTAAGAAACCTTGTGTCCCTCCCGCTAAGCACCCCACTGTTCCCTCTTGTCAAGGATCTCGGCATCAAACGCATTGGTCACAAAGCCCGCCTGCGACCTCTGCTGTACTGGCGGCGCCTCTGGACCACCACGGAGCTTGACATCTTCCCTGAAGCTCTACAGGTCATCCTAAAAGCCGACCACTCTCACAGAATCCCCTGGCTACGATCTATCAAGGATCTACTATACTCACTCGGGCTCGATGATCTCTGGAACTCACCAGCCACGTCAGTCTTTCCCTCGAAAAGCAAACTAAGGAAACTATACTGGCAAATGGCCAACCACGAAGACACAAGGGCTGCACTCCACACTACATTATCTTGTGACTTTGTCAACCTAAAAGAGTCATGCAAGTACGAAACTTTTTGGGACCTAATCACGGCCCCAAGGGACAGGAAACTGTACTTCCAGCTCCGCATTGGAACACTCCCATTAAGACTTTTCACCAGCAGCTGGTCACAAAATGAATCCACCGCATGCCCTGCTTGCAAAGCCCCCGTGGAGAATCTCCCTCACCTCCTTTTTGCTTGCCCCGCGTATACCGCCCCCCGTAGGAAATGGCTGGCCCCGGCATGCAGACTACTGGGAGTACGCTGCTCTGCGCTAGCCCTGCGAATCCTTAGATCAGACACCAGACCAACGCTAGTGATCGCTATCGCCAAATTCCTCGGAGCCAGTTGGCTTATCAGAGGGAAAACTCTTCTGGACAAAGACTCCAAATAAGACTGTCCCAACATCCTGCGCAGCGCATTTAATTTCATTTCATTTTATCTCATTTTATTCCATTTTTATTCCATTTTTATCTCACTCCTTTCATTTTCTCTTATCTTTTACTCCCTTTTATCATTATATTTACCTGCAATTTTATTATGTGTATTTATTTGTATTTATTACTGCTCGCGCTTTTTTGGCTCTTGTAGCCGCAATAAAGCTTCTTTGAATTGAATTGATTTATTAGCAAAACTTTAGCATATAACCTTTAATTATTAGTGTAAAACTATATTTTAGCATAACATTTCATCATTCTTAGTAGTTTTCATTAGTCCCCGTATATATTGGCTGCCACTCCCCGTGGGCACATTTCAAGCACGCGTTTTGCAAAATACATTAATACATTTTCTATGCGGCATTATTATACATTAGTTCATAAGCTGTTCATGTTAATATTGATTTTATAAGCTACGCTCTCTCCTGGGTATCAAATGCCCCCTTGCCAATTTCGACAACCAATGTGGCCACAATGTTTCCACAATTTTCCATCACACCCTCACACACTCTTTCCCCAACATTTCCCTCAGCCCTTTTTAGGCAGAGGAAGATGCAGAAGAAGAGAAGGGAAGAAGTGTGTCCAATAGAACCGGATAAAACCCTAAATGCTTATGAGGAGCTAGACAAAGGACCCAAAATGAAATTGATAGTCATTCTGTCCCAGAGGATATTTATCACTAGTGAGAATAAGGTTCTTGGAAAGGGTTTGGATTTTGTACCCACACCAGAGAAGACCTATTTAGGCTCAACTATGAGGTACACAACTGTTTTTAGAAAGATATGACTCTGTGCTTTCTTTCAGGACAAACCTGCTCCAGATAAACAAGAAGACACAGGTCTGAGGAACCCTTCTAGATTCATTCCCAATGGCAGTGTAGTTCCTAACAGAGCCTTACCTTCAAACAATCTGTCCTGAGAACTCCAAAGCTAAACAGCCATTTTTAAACATGTAATCAGAAGGGTTCTCCTCAGTTAAGTTCCTTGCCATTGACCCCTCTATCACAATAAAACCAGCTTCTAAATGGAGAGCCGTTGTTTTCCTCTCCACAATTGATTATACCAATGAATGCCTTAGCCAACTTTGTGACTGTATGTACTACAGACCCATATAACACAGTCCCACAAAAATATTTCTGCTAAGATCCGATGAATGGTCAATTAGTCAGAGTCCCTAGGTTGTATAAACAAGAATGAGGCTGACTTTTGATCAATACACAGCCAAAACACCATACTTCTTTGTACTCCCTAAGATAAATAAGAGTGTCCTTGTCCCACCTAGGAGACCTATTGTGTAAGGGTTTGGCTTCCCTTAGTCCCATTCTCTAAATTCTGTGATCATCTTCTTCAACCCTTAGTGGAAAAAACACCATCTTTCACAAAAGATACTAAGTACATGCGTAATCTGATCGAGGAATTCAACAATGTCAGCAATATTGATTTACTGGTCAACCTAGATATAGAGGCCTTCAACACTAATACCACCCAGGATGTAACCCTTAAAGTAATAGAGGGACTCCTGTGATCTCAGCCTTGGCCCTCTCCTACACCAATGAACTTTATCATTGAAAATGCCACCATTATGTTCAAAGAGATTTTTTTTTTCATTTTGAGGACACTTTGTAATGTCAAACCTAAGGTACGTCTATGGGAAGCACTTTTGCGCCTAGTATGGCATGTCTCCATATGTCCCATTTTGAGAAGGAATTCTTCCTTTGTAGTGACAACCCTTATACCAATAACATTCTGCTGTGGCTTTGCTATATTGATGACATCCTTATATCATGGCAAGGTGATCCCACTACTTGTGAGAATTTAACAGGATGGATTAATTCCCTCAATCCCTATTTCTGGTTTATACAATCCAACTTAAACAAGAAACTCCCCTTTCTGGATTTGCGTATTACTATCAGTGATGGAAGGCTCTTTACCACCACATACAAACAATCCCCTGTTTGCAGTAGCCTCTTTTTGCGTTATAGCCATCATTCCAAGGGCCTGAGGAGAACTTACCCTTCAGCCCATTCTTAAGACTCTGCCACAACTGCAGCACTATCACTGACTTTGACCGAGGTAGGTCCTTCAGATACAACCTGAGAGAGAGGAACTATCCCTCTCATATTGTCAACATTGCTTGTAAAAGGGCCAGGAACAACCACTGTGCAGCACTCCCTGAAATGAAATCTAAGGTAAAAGATGACAAACTCACCCATGTGACCACCTATATGCTCAATTTCAATAACTTTCAAAAGATCATTCTCGGGTACTGGATGGGATATGTTGGTACATACCAGACCATGTAACACATCCAAAAACAAATAATATAACCTATAGGACCTCCTCCGTCACAGGCCACTAACCCTGTGGGACCTGCAGCAATAGGTACCTCACAAACCCACCAAAAAGATGGTGTTAGATACTTTGCACACCTGGACACTGATGAACCACACAACCTGCAATACCAAGAATTGTGTGTACATGACAACATGCCCATGTGACCTTAGTTACATTGGCATGACCAGCAGACCCTTAAAAGTCCAAACAAATGAACATCGAAGTGGCATACAATGCAAAACGATAACCACCAGCATAATCCTACACTTTCGAGATACAAACTACACCCCAGATGATGCAAACTGGGTTATCTTGGAAACACACACAATACGACTAAGAACGTTCTGCTCTATAGGGATCAATATTAGGTGTTTCATCTGCAGATACATGTTACCGGCGTCAATGACAACATTCCTTGAGGTGAACTTGATCAACACTGACTGTTCGAGATATTCCTTGTCAACCACTCGAAGTCATTTTGCACTATACTTTACTACTCATGGGCTATTTCAATCTGATTACCTCCTCTCTTTTCTCTAAAGAGTACAATGTCAACCTCCTATATGTATGTTGGAGTACAACCTCACATGAGGGTTCATATTTTTTGAGTGACCATATCCACTAGCCATTTCTCCAAATCACATATGTAGCCTGCATAAAACATACCAGATTCCTTCAAAGTGGTTTGATCTCACTTGCTATTTCAACATAGCCACATATTGTTTGTACATTCTTTAACTGCCCTACGTTTATGATGGGCCATTTCCAAGATGGTGGACTCGTTTCCCACCTTTGTAGCTACACTTTGCCCTTACGTGTGTGGCAATATTTTAAAAGCCTCTTTATCACAAATGTAGTATACGTGTACATGTCTCTTCTCAAAGTTGTGAGATTTCTCAGATCTTTCAGACACAGCCACAGAATCTTTCTACATTTCCTACTGCCACGCCACAGGAAGGTCATTCCAAGATCCATTTTTAATCCCCAGACCAACGCATTACCCTCATGTGTGCATGCGTTTTACTAGACTCTGACACAGAAACAATGCACACAGCAGAGATTTTAGCTGAGACCCCCCCATCCTGGGTATCTTCAGGATTGTGAAGTGGGGTAGGTCACCAGTAATAGCCTATGTTGGGTGCTGTGAGTACCCTCCCTTATCTTTTCTTTGCAGCTTTCAGCATCGACAAGTATGGAACTGACTTGTACTGCATTTTAATTTTCAGCTTTCAGTTATACCGCACTATGTGAGGTTTCCCTCGCGATACCTAAGGGGCATGAAGTGGTTTCTGACAGGGTAAGATTTTATAGCAAAAAGAACAGATGATGGATTGAATGCTGAACAATGCAAACATTCACTCACAGGTCTGGGTTCAATCCATTGTTTTTTTTTTCTGCTCAACACCCTCAGTTTGGACCTGACCATGTGCAAATCTGTCTTGGCCCTACTCCCCATGGGGGCATTCCACCTCAAAATGCCAGGTCTTCTGAGACCAGAAACAAGCATCCTGGGACTGGTTTTGAAGTATCATCCCTCATCAGCCAGGTTAGCTTGAATCCAGAGGCACAGTGAACACAGGACCTATGTCTGGGCATACCATTCCCACTTATGGCAACAAAAACAAAGAGAACAAATGATGGACTGAATGCTGAACAATGAAAACATTCACCCCCCCCAGTTACCCAGAGTAAGGTATTATTCCAGATGTACAGACTGCCAGGTCAGACCTGTCCACACATATCTGGTATACAAAAGGTACTGATTTCACCACACTTGGGTGATAGATTTGGCACTTAGGGGGTTATTCCAACTTTGGAGGAAGTGGTAATCCGTCCCAAAAGTGACGGTAAAGTGACGGATATACCACCAGCCGTATTACGAGTCCATTATATCCTATGGAACTCGTAATACGGCTGGTGGTAAATCTGTCACATTTGGGACGGATTACCACCTCCTCCAAAGTTGGAATAACCCCCTTAATCTCATTTAACTACTGATCTGATCCTATGTACATTAAGTTTAGAACAGTTGTGATGAATTGCCTTAGATCATCCATGCCTACTATGTTAGCAAGAAATATGCTGACCTTCCTTTAAAAAGATCTCTTGAGATATGAAGGAACATTATTTCCTTCATAGTTCCACGTTGGTTTTAGACCTGAAAGGATCCACCACCTCAATAAAGAGTTATTAGGTGGCTCCTAGTCCTTTTTAAACCTTGATACTTCTATTTTCCAATCGTCACTTTTAGCATCCTCACCTCAGGCTCATCACGGCTAGTAACTTCTAAAACAAATCTCCGGCAAAGAGCCCCTCGTGGGGCCCGTTGGGCATTGCAGCACCTGCCAATTCAGGAGCTGCCCGATGATGAAGCATGCCACCCAATTGGGTGGGTGAGGGCCCCTGCTTCTGAATATTCATAATCCTTTGGCCTGTTGTTATGAGTGTGATACCTATGGGATCTCCCATTTGACATATCTTAGGAACTGCATCTCTGTCCTATTTTTATACCTGGTGGTCCCTTTAAAATGGGAGAAGCTTCTGGAGTTTTCCTTTTCTGCCTCCCAGCACTGGTCTGTCGGTCATCACAATTGGCTAGTGGTTGTGTGGAGGCTGAGGCAGTGTCTTTAGAGTGCAAGTGTGACAGGTAACAGGTGTACCACACTCATCAAGTCAGGATGGCCTACCCTGCCAACACCCAGCTCCTCTATTGTGATACTGTCTGGGAGGAATACACAAAGGGAAAATGCCAACAACACCCAGTTGTGTGATTGCAGAAACAGAAAAAGTAGCAATTTCAGAATTGTTGACTTAAAATCCTACTTTGCCATTAAAGAGGGGTTTAAATACCAATTTTTCAGATATCAGACATGACATACCCTCCTGCTCCCACCTAAAAGTTATCACTTATTATCAGTAATAGTGTAACCCAATGCTATCCTATGGGAGAGGTAGGACTTCCAATTGTGAAAAATGGGATTTGGGAGTTGTTCAGGACATGGAGGGCTTAAAATACATATGCAACCTTTTAAATATAATGCACCCTCCCCTATGAACTGCTTAGGGCCTACACTAGGGGTGACTTATTAAAAAGGAAGGCTTAGGTCAGTCAAAAGGTTTATTTTGCAGGTTGAAATGGTTGTTTAAAACTGCACACACAGGCCGTAATAGCAAGCCTGAAACATTTTCTCAACTGATACTTAAGTAGGTGTCCCAATATGTGCTGCAGGCCCACTAGTAGAATTTAATTTACACTCCCCAGGTACCTGTTTAAACACTTTACTGGGGACATAAAAGTAAATTAAACATGTCAATTGGGTGTAAGCCTATTTTACCATGTGTGAAGGAGACAGCGCAATCACTTTAGTATTGGTTAGCAGTGGTAAAGTGCACAGAGTTCTAAACGCCAACAAAAACATGTTCAGAAAACAGAAGGGTGGAAAGCAAAATGTTTGGGAGTGACCGTGAACAGAGGGCCAGGTCCAACAAGTCCTTTCTCCACTAGGTTGGCTTCCCATGGGTGATCGCCTTGCATTTCAGACCACATGCAGTGGGAGGCAGAGCCTGGTTATACTGAAGATGGCTGTCACATGAAGCAGATCTTATTTCAGGTGCCCTTTATGGTCATACCATCACCAAATGAGGACAAATGTTTACACAAATTCATAACCCTTATTATGGAACGAGATCCAGTACCACCAAAAATGGTCGTAGATGGAAATCACCCTTTGATGTGACTGTGAATGCAGGAACCTGGAGAAGCCTCTCTTCCATTTGCAATACTTTTGCTGAAGGCCCTCTGCTAAAGGAACTGGAGGAGAGAAGCAGCAGCACCAGAGACTAAGCACCAATGGTGTTAACAGGAGACCATCCCACAAACCAACAGTGGACATATTGCAGTTGACTTTCAATAGATCCCGAACTCAGTGGGTGAGATGAAAGAGATGAACCAGAGACTAAACTTAAGCCGATGATGTGCTCAGGAGGAAGGCTGAAACACATAGGGCCTGCAGAAGGGTCGTAAGTGGCTTGTGCTTTTCTAAAACAGTTGTAGCAATCTTTAATGTGAAATATACCTTTATTTAAACATACCACCTACAACATGGAACAATACAGGCATTCTGTAGAAGAGAAACCTGATTGCAATTAAATCAGTGACATCCATAATGAAAGTAAACTAACTGGGGCATACCCTAAGGCTTTACTAACAAAAAACAATAGGTGAGCCTGATGTATTCAATGTCTGTTTTGGAAGGCCTGGTGCTGGAAAGAAATCAACAACAGCAACTCCTCTAACGATGCCTTACCTAACCTTATACACAATATTTAAAGGAATATCAGTGTTTGGAGTCTCAGTGAAAAACATGCACACCAAAATCAATGAGGTGTCCTAAAAATAATAAAGGGGGAATTTAGGGCCTGAATGAGATCTTGGCGGTAACGGTCCCGCCATTGGTTTTCCATCGAAAAACCCACCCGCCGCCTTGACGGTCCACCTGCTCTATTTAGATGTTGGTGGTCTCATAAGCAAAAGACTGGCAGAGTTCCGCCAAATCCGCAATTCATCTCCACCGCATCAATGGTTTCATTGGAAATAGTGGGTTTTGACAAGACTCCGGCCACTGTTCCCACCTAGCCAATCACGATGTGCCTTCCTGTCAAACCAACCATATTGGTTGTACCTCCACACCTAAGTTAGTAGATTTCCTGTTTCCACTTCTGTTTTTGACTGGACAAGACCTGCCATTGTTGCTGCCACTGGACCACGGAGGTCACATGACCCTGTTGTTGCCGGACTCAAAGGTAAGCAATCCGCATTACTTGTGTACATTGTTTGGTCACTTCACATTAGCTGGGACCACTGCAGAAATATACATGTGACAGTTAGATCTAAAAAAAAAAAAAAAAAACTTGTGGCTTGCATATGTCTGTAGAACATCTGTGTCTGACATTAATGGGACACACCAGTACATGACACATATCAATCACATACATTAATGTTATGTTGGTGTAAGAATTCCTTACCAAATGTATGCTTGCATCAAAATAAAAATAACATCACAATTATAAACTATGTCCATGTGTGCACTTTGCAATGGGACCTGTAAGTGTAATATACTTCTTCCAGTTGTATATGAGTCAGCCTGTGTATGTGTGTGTGCATGTGTGAATAGATTGGTTGTTTGAAGTAAATTTTGCTGGAGCGGGTGATGTTGTGGCCTCTCTGGGTATGCCAGTTGCATGTGGGTTTGATGTTTGTTGTGTATTTTTGTTTGTGTTGTGTTGCTGTGTGCAACATTCAGGTGAGTGTTGTTATGGTCCTTGCTGTGATGTGTATAGCTGTGCTTTTGTGTGTGCATGTTTGTGTAGATGGGTGTGTCATTGTGTTGGCAGTTGTGGTTGGGTTGTATGTGGGTGTAGTATCAATAGTGTGTGGAAGTTGTATTTTAGGATGTAACATATTGTATGTTTTCTGTATGTATGTGTTGTGGTAGAATTGCAAAGGCTCATGGTGTGTATGTTATGTGTTGAGTAGTGTGTAATGCAGGTCGACATATATTGCTATTGCACAGTAGGTGAGTGTTACGTGCCTTATTACCATGGCCACTGCCATGGTACAATGTACTTTCACTTATGCAATGGTCTCCCTCCATCAGCAATCCACCTTCAGAACGCAGCTTCCAGAACTGTAACATCTAAATTGGATTGACTTCAGCCCACCAGCCTGACGGCTAGGAAAAGCACTCCATCGAGACGGTCAGTGACTCAGCCACAATACATCCATATACGGCAGCCGGAACTCAATCGACTTGATGGAGTACTCGGGTCCACTACCAGGGTAGAATGGCAGTAATCCAGTCAAGATCTAAATCAGGCCCTTAATCTTTACTCAATCCATTACTATCAGTTGACCACACCATTTTGGAAGTGGAAGGTATGATGGGTAAAAATCAGCACTGGGCACAAAAACTATGGCATCTCAGACATACATTCAGATAATTAGTGGACTGGTCATGCGGAGACAATGTCCAAATCTATGGTATCCCAGAAAAAAATGGAGAAAGGTGACTTGTTTGTCTTTGTTGCTAACCTCATATCTTTTTTAGTGGAGATAGTCTTCCCAAAAAGTTCCAAGGGACCACAGGATCAATACCTACAGGATCAATCTGCCAAACATACCCCAGCCCATAATAATGTACCTTCTGCATCATCAACACACAAGGACAAAAAAATCACGAAGAAATTAATGTCCCCATCTTGCTAGATTACCTCACTATCCACTTCATGATGGAATGGACATCTCTTACAGAAAATATTAAGGAGAAAATGTTTTTATATCTCTAATCATGTCTAACATTAATAGAAGCTGGTTTCAGTCTCTTTGAAACAGCCCCTATGTTTGTAACCCTCAATGGCATCAATACAGACATGTCCCTTAGGGATCAAGACATGCAGAGGAGAAGAAAGTAAGAAACACCTGCTCTGAAATTCCTCCACCCCTAGGCCAGAAACTGAACAATACATCTGCTGTTCATAAGCAAAACTGATGCTCTGACGAGGACAGAGGGGGTTATTACAACTTTGGAGGAGGTGTTAATCCGTCCCAAAAGTGACGGCAAAGTGACGGATATACCACCAGCCGTATTACGAGTCCATTATATCCTATGGAACTCGTAATACGGCTGGTGGTATATCCGTCACTTTACCGTCACTTTTGGGACGGATTAACACCTCCTCCAAAGTTGTAATAACCCCCCGAGTGTTCCAGTCAGTATAGACATTAAAGAGGGATAGAGACAATTCCAGCTTCTCATTGAAACCATCCAGTATAGATTGTGAAGGAATTGAGAGCAATAAACGATCATGAACAACAGTCATAGTGCATGCTGCCACACCTCATTTGCTTGATATAGGGGGTGATTCTGACCCCGGCGGTGCCCCGCAGGGCATTCTGACCGCGGCGGTTCGGCCGCGGTCAGATGCGGAAAACCAGCGGTCTCCCGCCGGTTTTCCGCTGCCCTTGTGAATCCTCCATGGCGGCGGAGCGCGCTCCGCCGCCATGGGGATTCTGACACCCCCTACCGCCATCCTGTTCCTGGCGGGTCTCCCGCCAGGAACAGGATGGCGGTAGGGGGTGCCGCGGGGCCCCTGGGGGCCCCTGCAGTGCCCATGCCAATGGCATGGGCACTGCAGGGGCCCCCGTAAGAGGGCCCCACTTTGTATTTCAGTGTCTGCTATGCAGACACTGAAATATGCGACGGGTGACACTGTACCCGTCGCACCTTCCCACTCCGCCGGCTCAATTCTGAGCCGGCGTCCTCGTGGGAAGGATGATTTGCCCTGGGCTGGCGGGCGGCCTTTTGGCGGTCGCCCGCCAGCCCAGGGCAAATCCCAAAATACCCTCAGCGGTCTTTCGACCGCGGAGCGGTATTTTGGTGGGGGAAGTCTGGCGGGCGGCCTCTGCCGCCCGCCAGACTTAGAATGACCCCCATAGTGTGGGGGGGGATTTGTTTTTTTGGACAAATGTCACATGCCATATTTAAGGTAATTTTTAAGACAATGTTGTTGAACCATTGGTACTCAGAGAGAGAGAGTGACTAGAAGTTATAGCATTTAGCATTAATCAGAAAACAACTCTTGAATACTCTAGGTGGCAATGTGGTCTCCAAATGTGGCCTATTTTCCACTCCCCTGAGTTGGCTATTTTCAAGCGCAAAGCCTGCTGCACAGAGGCGTGACCTTTGGTGACAACTAGAGGGAGGAATGTCTTATCATGCCCTGATATAACTATAAATTAAGGTTATGCATTTAGATATACAAAGTATAGAACAAAGAATCTGTGTTGTCTGCTCAGACATTATGGGCAGTAGGTAAGTGGACCATAAGAGGCTCTCTGATGTGAGATACGGTGAATGAGAAGCATCTTCTTTGACTAGACCTTCTTAACCCTTCAATGCTAGGCCTTTTCTTCCTTAGTGCTAAACTAATTTTGGCTATTTAGGGTAGTTTCCCATTAGGCCTCCATAACATTTTGTCCACATAAGCTATCCATGCCAATGTTGCATCCTTTTTCCGAGCATTCGGGGGATTCTAAAGGTATCCAGAGCTTGTGTATTCCCCTGGAGAGAACCAAGAAATTAGCCAAAATATAGGTGAATGTTGTTTTGGGGGGAAAATGGGAAAAAAGGGCTACAGTGTGTGTATTTTCCTGCAAAAGTCATCAATGAAAACTTTGTTGTGATAAAACCACCATCTTCCCAGCTGTCAGGAACAGATAGATTTGATTCAGAAAACCAAATTTTTCATTACAGTTTTGGCATTTTAATGGTATATAGCCCATTTTCCCTATTATTGTGCTTTCAACTACCTTCCAGTTTGGGGTGGAAACAGGTGTGAAACTCATGGTGGATTTCTGAAATCTATACAATCTAGACAGAATCTTGAATTCAGCAAGGGGTCATTTGTGTAGCTCCTTCAAGGTTTTGCCCAAATAAAGTAACTGTTAAAATAAAAAAAATATTGTAAATGAGTAGGAAAAGGGGCATTTGTGAATTTTTCATTTGTAACGTCGCATCACCATGGGCAGATTACAAAAGCAACATTCCATTACATCTGCTACACCCTTCTGCTTGCAGGGATATATTTGTGGTTTTCCAAGAACTGGAGAGACCCATAGTCAATAACTGAGTTTCACCTTGCTGTGGTTTTTCATTGCTTACTGGGTATAGAGCAATTCATATGATGAGATATAAACAGTGAAAAATAGGTATCAGGAAACCTATGTATTGACAAAATGGGCACACGATATGGAGTTTAGAAGCAGTGGTTATTTGCACATCTCTGTATCGTTGGGTACCCATACATAGAATGTGAATTTGATGGCATTTCTTAAAATTACTTCTTTCTTCCACACTGTTTTACATTTGGAAGGTAGAAATGTAGGGAAATACATTTGGTATTAACACTTGTTCTACTATTCCGTGTTCTACTACGTCACCCAATAAAAATTACACATCACTTGTGTAGGTAGGCCTAGTTCCATGACAAGAAATAGCCCAGAACACAAAATGGGTATGTCCCATTTTCCACTGAAAACTGACCCTTTTTTCCCAATATGCCTAACTGTGAATTTAGCACCCTAGCTCAGTCGACAACTAGGGAAACCTAGCAACCCTGTACATTTTTAAAAACAGACACCTAGGAAAATCCAGGATGGGTTGACTTGCATGGCTCTCACCAGGTTGTGCTACCCAGAATCTCTTACAAACCTCAATCTCTGACTTAAAAAAAACATTTTCCTTACATTTCTGTGACAGAACGTTCTGGAATCCGTGGGAAGTCACAACTTTCCTTCTTTCAAGCTTTCCCCTAAGTCTTCTGATCAAAATGGCACCTCACTTGTGTGAGAAGACTTAGGCCCTCATTACAACCCTGGCGGTAAATCCCGCTTACCGCTGTGCAGAAGACCGCCAACACACCGCTGCGGCGGTGGAATTCCGCTACAGCTATTATGACCCACAGCTAGGAATCCGCCAAAATACAGACACCCACACAAGTCCACCACACCAAAGGTCAGTGATAAACTGCCGATAACAAAACTGACACCGTCACGCCAACAGGAATACGCCCACACTATCACGACCCATGAATCCACGTGGTGGTCTTTCAACCGCGGTATTCCATTGGTGGTACACACCGCCGCGCTCAAAATACACACACATTTACAAAATACAACCACATTGGACAAATCGAAACACACACACCTGATACACATACACACACCACTCCCACACACCCAATCCAATATAAAACACACACCCACATCACCCACAAACCCTTACGACCAGAATTGCAATAGAAGGCCAGAGAGAGACACCACCAGAAACAACACTAGCATACACAGGCACACAACATCAGCACTCACACAACATCCACGCACCTCAGACAACACACACAAAGACATCCCCTCACACATCACAACCTACACCACCTCACACATCACCCACACCACATCATGACACCTCAACAACACACCAGGTTCTCTGAGGAGGAGCTTAGAGTCATGTTGGAGGAAATAGTCTGGGTAGAGCCACAGCTATTCGGATCACAGGTGCAGCACACCTCCATTGCTAGGAAGATGGAGCTATGGCGCAGAATCGTCGACAGGGTCAATGCAGTGGGACAGCACCCCATAACACAGGATGACATCAGGAAGAGGTGAAATGACTTACGGGGGAAGGTGTGTTCCGTGGTCTCCAGACACCAGATTGCAGTACAGAGGACTGGCGGTGGACCCCCACCTCCTCCCCCACAACTAACAACATGGGAGGAGCAAGTCTTGGCAATACTGCATCCTGAGGGCCTCGCAGGAGTAGCAGGAGGAATGGACTCCGGTAAGGCAGCTCTTAACTATAATATCCCCCACCCTACCTGCATGCCATCACATAGCCCCACTCTCACCCTCACCCTCAACCCCATCACTCCAACACCTCACATATGTCACACTATCACAATCCACACATCCCAACACCAAGCCCTGCCTGCAACACCAAAGCATGGACACCCATCACCAAAGCATGTCCACAACAGATAGCCACACAGACCCCAAACCAAATATCACAAAGGACCTAGACAAGAATGCAAGCACTGGAGTACAGGGTCACTCACCCATTGCACACAATGGCACACACAGATGCAATAATCATGCCTTTACACCCCTGCAGGACCCCTACCCAATGTCACCGGACAGGAGGTTCTAGACATGTCCAGTCCCCCCACAGAAGAGGCCAACAGTGATGACAGCACCCCTTTACAACTGGATCAAGATGACCAGCCCGGCCCATCTGGGACCTCAGGACAGTCGGTTCCCCTGACACTGTCACAAGCCACCACAGAGCCTCCCCCCTCAGGAAACACCAGCACAGCACCCACCCAGTGGGCCCATCCCTCTGTCCCCAGGACACGTCAAACAGCAGTGTGTCCACCACTACAGGGAACCCAGGCAAACCCACCACCCCAAGAAAATCAGGGACCTGGGGGCAGTGGCATTGGGCACACGGTTCACGGGACAGAGGAACATTAAAACAGGGGAACTGGTAGGACTGTTGTGTGACAGGGGGAGGACAGGCCAAGGGAACCCACTCTCCACAAGGCCCTCTCCAACATCATGGGGGCATACCATCATTCACACGAGGCGATGGCAACGGTACTGGCCAACTTTCAGGAGACCCAGCGGCTGCAGAAGGAACACTATCTGGGGATCAGGGAGGAACTCAAGTCCATCAACACCACCCTGGTCACCATTGTAGGGGTGCTGCAGGACCTTGTGAACACCAGGAGAGACACTGTGGCACAACAAGGGGCCCCTGACACTAGGCTAGATGATGAACAGCCCACCACCTCCGCCGGCGCTAGTGGACAGGACTCACCGCCACAGGACCACAACACCAGCACCCCACCCTCTGCAGATGGAGAGCTACCCCGCAAACAGTCCTTTTGATCGAGGAAAAAGACCGAGAACATTGCCAAGACCCCTGCCAGAAAATAAGACACCCCTGAATGTCATCCTTCTGTCCCACTTTGTCACCCTGTCCATCCTTCAACTGCCCTTGCTCCACTTCCTATGCCTCTTTGGACAATGCACCTGTGAAACAAATAGACTGGGCTCTGCAATGGACCTTTCTCCACTATCAGCCCTGACCATTTTACAACCCCCTCCACTTATTTGCACAAAAATAAACACACATCAATCACAAAACAATCTGGAGTCAGTCTGTACTTTCACAAATGTGTAATTGTAATTACTATGGAATATAGCAATGTCAATTTAAATGTCAACATACTGATGTTACACAATTCTAGTCCATGAGGAAATATAGCAGCGGTCACAAAGTGGGACCCACATCTGTTAAATGGAAAGGCAAAGTGACAAGTCAGGGTCCATACACTGGGGGAAAATGACAGACTTATGATAGGTCAAACAATAGTATAAAATGTGGGAGGCAGTGATATCTTCTTACCTGTGTCTCACTGGAAGTATTGCTGGATAACGTTGTTTCTGTTTTCGATATCCTCTTCTTCTTCCTAACCTTCTTCACTGTCCACAGGCTCCACAGCTGCCACAAGACCTCCAGCTGGACCATCCTACTGCAGCAAAGGCACCTGTTGTCGCAAAGCCAGGTTGTGCAGCATACAGCAGGCCACGATGATCTGGCACACCTTCTTAGGTGAGTAGTAGAGAGAACCACCTGTCATATGGAGGCACCGCAACCTGGCCTTCAGGAGGCCGAAGGTTCTTTCTATCATCCTCCTAATTCGCCCATGTGCCTCATTGTAGCGTTCCTCTGCCCTTGTCCTGGGATTTCTCACTGGGGTCAGTAGCCATGACAGGTTTGGGTAACCAGAGTCACCTGAAAATATTGAGGGACAACTGTTAGACACACACTAACCCGTAGGGACAACCCCAGAACAAGACAACGATTAACAGGGTATAGGGTCCTTGTACTCACCTATTAGCCACACACGGTGCCTCTGGAGTTGCCCCATCACATAAGGGATGCTGCTATTCCTCAGAATGTAAGCGTCCTGCACTGAGCCAGGAAACTTGGCATTCACATGGGAGATGTACTGGGCGGCCAAACATACCATCTGCACATTCATCGAATGGTAGCTCTTCTGGTTTCTGTACACCTGTTCACTCCTGCGGGGGGTACCAAGGCCACATGTGTCCCATCAATGGAACCTATGATGTTGGGGATATGTCCCAGGGCATAGAAGTCACCTTTCACTGTAGGCAAATCCTCCACCTGAGGGAAAACAATGTAGCTGCGCATGTGTTTCAGCAGGGCAGACAACACTCTGGACAACACGTTAGAAAACATTGCCTGGGACATCCCTGATGCAAAGGCCACTGTTGTTTGAAAAGACCAACTTGCCAGGAAATGGGGTACTGACAGGACCTGCACTAGAGGGGGGATCCCTGTGGGATGGCGTATAGCTGACATCAGGTCTGGCTCCAACTGGGCACACAGTTCATGGACTGTTGACCGATCAAGTCTGTAGGTGACTATTACGTGTCTCTCTTACATTGTTGACAGGTCCACCAGTGGTCTGTACACCGGAGGATGCCGCCATCTAATCACCTGCCCCAGCGGACGTGCCCTATGGACAAGAACAGCGATCAGAGAGTCAGCCAACACTGAGGTATTACAAAATGTCATTTGCACACATTTATTAATCCGCAATGTGCATGTTACTGTGTGCATGCAAGGCCTAGATAAGTGTGACGCAGTTATTAATAATGCCTTGTGGCACCCTGAAATGGTGGCTGCCTGACCTGTAAGGTGGGACAAGGGGATAGGAGGTAATTGCGCTGGAGTTCAACAGCTCCGCAGTAGGAGGGTGAAGACCGCGGCGCAATCCTGCATTGGTTAACATTGGACCCTTTGGGTCCCAGGAGCCAATGACGATGTACGCCGGCGGTGGTGGTACGCACCGCCGCGGACGTGACTGACATTTTCTGTCTGTTCACTCACTTGATACCTGACCTTCGACAGGAGAGGACCTACACTGCAAGTGCTGCTGTGACCTGGGTCTGGAAGGGACGATGGCTCATGTGTCTGGGGAAAGGGCCCCTGCATTCACTTCGGAGGAGTTGGAGAAGTTAGTGGATGGGGTCCTTCCCCAGTGCTGCATGGGCAATGCCTGTTTGGAGTAGTGTGGATGGAAGATAAATGGGGGGTGGGGGACTGAGGCCTGCATGAGTGGACGGTGAGTGTATGTGCGTCAGAGCAAGGGTGGGAACGTGGGCCAATGAGTATGACGATCCGGACGGGTAAAGATTATCCTTTTCCCCTGGATCATTCCTCTAGGTCAGCACCCACCAGAATAAGGATATTTGGCGTGCCATCACCAAGGACGTCTGGACACTGGGGGTCCACCACAGAGGGAGCACCCACTGCTGGAAAAGATGGGAGGACATTCGCCGCTGGAGCAAGAAGACGGCAGAGGCCCAGCTGGGGATGGCCTCCCAACGTGGGAGGGGTGTCCATCGTACCATGACCCCCCTGATGTCACGGATCCTGGTGGTGGCCTATCTGGAGTTGGATGGGCGCTTGAGGGCATCACAGCAGCCACAAGGGGGTGAGTACAGTCACAATCATCTGACTCTGCACGCATTACGAGGTGTCTGGGTAGGGGAGGTGGGCAGTGGGTTCCTCTAGGCTAGGGTGAGCTGGGTAGGCAAGGCCCCTTGTGAGGCAGGCGCAGTGGCACCCCAACCCCATTAGTGTTTAATGCCATCTACACCTAGTCAGGCTCCTGTGAATTCCATGTGTGCAACAAATGGGCACAGGCCTTGTACCCCATGGCCCTGTGAATAATCTAGGAACTATAAGTGCACGGCGTAGTGCAGAGGTCTGCTGTGTCTGTAGTGTCCGCCAACAGTAGTGGTGTTGCATGCACTGAACATGTCTTTCTTCTGTCTCCCCCCCCTTTTTGTGGTTTCCCTGTTATTGTCTGCAATAGCATCATCAGGCGGAGGAGCAGTGGCACTGGAACAGGAGTGAACTGCATCCCACTTGGCCCTGGAGGGCGAAATAACAGAGTCTGAAGCCACCAGTGGGATGGAGGGTGAGGGGAGCTCCACGGCGGGGACAGGAGGTGACAGCAGTGACAGCGACTCTTCCTCTGATGGGAGCTCCCTTGCAGTGGTGGGCCCCTCTGTGCCACCTGCATCAACAGGTACAGCCGCCACCTCCCCTACCAGCACCTCCCTCCCAGCAGCCCCTCAGCATGTGTCCCACCAGGAGGGTGGGCATCTCCTTCGCCCCAGGCACCTCAGGCCCTGCACCAGTCAGTCCTGCTGCCCTCAGTGAGGAGGCTATTGACCTCCTGAGATCCCTCACTGTTGGGCAGTCTACCATTGTGAATACCATTCAGGGTGTTGAGAGGCATTTGCAACAAATAAATGCATACCTGGAGGGCATTCATTCTGGCCAGGCAGCCCAACAGAGAGCATTTCAGGCTCTGGCCTCAGCACTGATGGCAGCCATTGTCCCTGTGTCCAGCCTCCCCCCTCAACTTCCTCCACCCAGACCCAATGCCCTGTACCCCTGTACCAAGCACACCATCAGACCAGCATGCACACTCATCAACACACAAGAGTGGCTCAGGCAAACATAAGCACCATACATCCCAGAGGCACTCACACAAGCATCATACCCATGCAGACATACCAATATCCACTGCCTCCACTGTGTCTCCCTCCTCCACGTCTCCCTCCTCCCTCCCAGTCTCGTCTCCACTCACACCTGCATGCACTACATCTTCAGCCACTACTTCCATCACCAGCACGCCTATCACCACACACCGCTCATGTGCACTTATCACCCCCACTACCATTCACACATCCCCTGAGTCCTCTCCCAGTATGTCTGTGAGCCCTCCTCCCAAACTACACAAACGCAGTCACATACCCACCCAACAGCCATCCACCTCACCAGCCCATGCACCTTCACCCAAATTCAGCAGATGTACACCTCTTACAACCACTACCTCTTCATCCACTCACAAACCCCCTGTATCTTCCCATCCCAGTGTGTCTAAAAAACATTTCCTGGCTAATATTGACCTCTTCCCTACACCTCCCCCACCGTCCGTCCCCTAGGGCCAGGCTTTCCAGGTCCCAACCCAGCACCTCAGCCACCACATTCGCAGGCACAGTGGTGCCAGCATCTGCGGGCTATTGGAGTGCGCCAACCATCAGGGCTGCCAGTGTGCCACGGAGTGAGGGCAAGGACATTCCGCCACCTGCAAAACTAAAAAAGTTGCCCACATCCCAGAGGGAGAAGCAGAAAACACCTGCCACCAAGGGCTCAGGGAAAACGAAAGGCGATAGTGGAAAGACAGCAGCGCCACCATCCAGGGTGGGGAAGGGCCAGAAACTGAAGGGCAGGTCAGGAGAGGGCATGGTGGCACCGACTGAAGGAGCAGTGTCACACATTCTGTCCACGTTGACGCCAACCTGTACAGTGGAGAAGACCGCCACCTGCAATGCCACCTGCACCCCCACAGAGCCCGCCGCCAGCACCGCTGTCATCGAGCCCGCCACCAGCACTACCGCCACAGAGCCCACCGCCAGCACCGCTGTCATTGAGCCCGCCACCAGCACCGCTGCCACAGAGCCCGCCACCAGCACCGCTGTCATTGAGCCCACCACCAGCACCGCCGCCACAGAGCCCGCACCCAGAACTGCCGCCACAGAGCCCGCCGCCAGCAACGCAGGAACTGACACTGCCGCAAGCACCGCTGCAACTGCCACCGCCGCAAGCACCGCCAGCGGCCCCACAGCATCCTGAGCCAGTGGCACCACCGCAGACATGGCTGCCATCCCCAGTGGTCATTCGTCCGATGGAGCACTATGGGCACCAAGCCCCCTCCAGAACCAGTGAACAAAGGCATCCGCTACCTCTGTCCTTGGCAGGATGAAGCACTCTGGGTACAAAGCCCCCTCCAGAACCAGTGGAGAAAGGCATCCACTACCTCTGTCCTTGGCAGGATGAAGCACTCTGGGCACCAAGCCCCCTCCAGAACCAGTGGAGAAAGGCATCCACTACCTCTGTCCTTGGCAGGATGAAGCACTCTGGGCACCAATCCCCCTCCAGAACCAGTGAAGAAAGGCATCCACTACCTCTGTCCTTGGCAGGATGAAGCACTCTGGGCACAAAGCCCCCTCCAGAACCAGTGGAGATAGGCATCCACTTGTGATACTGTGGCTTGGCACTCCCCAGGATAAAGCAGTGGGCAAACCACCAACTGAAAAGACTTGAGAGACTGTGGCTTTGCACTCCCCAGGAAAATGCAGTTGGCAACCCACCTACTTGAGACACTTGAGAGACTGTGGCTTTGCACTCCCCAGGATAAAGCAGTGGGCAAACCACCCACTTGAGACACTTGAGAGACTGTGGCTTTGCACTCCCCAGGATAAAGCAGTGGGCAAACCACCCACTGAAAAGACTTGAGAGACTGTGGCTTTGCACTCCCCAGGATAATGCAGTGGGCAACCCACCCACTTGAGAGACTGTGGCTTTGTGCTCCCCAGGATACATCAATGGGCATGGAGCCCCCTCGTGGAGCAGTGGTGTTGTGCGTTCATCAGGCTGAGATGCCCCCCCTCCCCCTCCTCCTGAGGTGCCTGTTTATGTTCCATCTGATGCCCCTCCAGTGTTCTCTCCATTTGGAGTCAGGTATCTAGTGTGGGCCTCGCCCATGCGTTTTTGGCCCAGTAGTCCACGGACAATGATTGGTGCACTATCCGGACTTGTGTAGTTGGTGTACATAATTGTATATACTGTATTTAGAGTTTTGACTACTGGATTTTTATTGATTACAATTGTTCAAATCAATTTTGTCCTTGCGTTATTGAAGGGGGGTGGAGGGGTGTATATGTAATGTTGCAGCATGTATTTGTGTGTATGGTGTTGTGGGTGAGGGGGGGTGGGGGTGTTGCGTGTGTGTGTCACTCTCTTTTCCCTCCCCCCCTCCCCTGTGTTGTAGGTGCAGTACTCACCGTGGTCGTCTCCGCCATCTCTGGAGCTCCTGATAGAGGAGCAGGAAGACCATAGCCTGCAGGATCTGCAGTTCTGGCTCCATGGTGTCCTGGTTCCTCGTGGGGTATGGAGAGGTGAGTGATTTCACCATCTGTATACTGTTTCCACCTTGTTTTTGTTTGCGTTGGCTCCGCCCCAGAAAAGGATGCAGATTGGCATCTTGTGATAGGGTGGGAAGTACATTGTCTTCAACCTGTCTGATGGCGGTTATCGCTGCGCTGTTTGTTTGTACCGCTGTTGCGGCCAGATTGTTAAAGTGGCTGTCTATGTTGGTGGTTCCCGCCGTGGTCGTAATCCCATTTTTTTTCTGCCGGCCTGTTGGCGGTATTACCGCCGCTTTAACACCGACCGCCAGGGTTGTAATGAGGGCCATGGTGCTTGCAGCAGTAAACACCTCAAAACGTAACGTAGGCGCAACATATTTTTAAACTGAAAACTGATCCTTTTTTTCAATGTGCCTAGCTGTGGATTTTGGGCCCTAGCTCAAGTAGCACCAAGGGAAACCTAGAAAACCTGTACAGTTTTGAAAAACTAGAAACCTAGGGGAAACCAACAAGGGGTGACTTGTTTGGATCTCACCCTGATGTGCAACCCAGAATCCTTTGCAAGCCTCAAACGTTGATTAAAAAACTACTTTTCTTCACATTTCTGTATTAGAAAGTTCTGGAATGTGTGTAGAGACACAAATGTCCTTCCACCCAGCATTCCTTCAAGTCTTCTGATAAAAATAGTACCTCACTTGTGTGAGTAGACTGAGTACCCACAACAGGAAACAGCCCAAAACCTAATGTGGGCAATTCACATTTTTCCAATGAAACCGGACCCCTTGTTTTCAATGTACCGAGCTGTGGGTTTTAGCTCCTTCCTCAGCCAGCACCTAGAGAAACCTAGCAACTCTGGACATTTTTAGAAACTAAACACAGAGGGGAATCAAGGATGGGGTGATCTGAGTAGCTCTCCCCAGGATGGGTCAAGCAGAATCCCTTACAAACCTCAAACTTTGACTAAAAACACATTTTCCACACATTTCTGTGATGGAAAGTTCTGGAATCTGTCGGGAGCCACAAACTTACTTCCACCCAATATTGCCCCAAGTCTTATGATAAAAAATGGTATCTCACTTGTGTGGCTAAGCCTAGTGCTTGTAACAGAAAATATCAAACCAAGTTTAATGAGGGCCCCCTTGCAAGGACTCCCATTGGTGTTAATTTGATCCATTCCTATTGTGGCACTAGGCCCAGCCACATAAGTGGGGCAGCATTTCTATAGGGACAAAAGGGGAAACACTAGGTGGTTGGAATATTGTGGATTTCTTCTGATTCAGGATGAACACAGCACAGAAATGCAAGATAAATGTGTGATTTGAGTCAAATGTTGAGGTTTGCAGGGCAATGTGGGCAAGAAAAGTTTATTGGATCCAAGAGAGGAACACCGCCCTGTACTCCCCTTGGTGTCTAGTTTTCAGAAATGCCTGGATTTGGTAGGTTTTCCTGGGTGGCCACCGAACCCAGGCCCAAAAACTGCATCTATCCCATTTCTTTATTTTGCCATATTGCGCCTTGGACCCCGCGCTTTTGGGGGCACTAGGCCCACCCACACAAGTGTGGTACTATTTTTATGGGAGATATGTGGGCGTTCTGGGTGGTAGGTAGTTTGAGGCTCCCAGCAGATTCCAGTACTTTGAGGAATCCATACGAGCCATCCTGGAGTCCGCGTGATGTCTAGTTTACAAAAATAACTGGAGTTGGTAGATTTACTCTAGAGACAATGTACACCCTGGCTTAGAAAGAAAGAAAAGACAAATATTACTGCACAGCCATCTATTTCTCAACTACACACGCACAATGGTTGGATTTAGCATGAGAGTGAGTGAATGGTTCAAAATGTAAATTTCATTACCAAGAGATTTCACAAAAATGAAATACCCTGTTAAAACCTGAAATTTCATAAAAACGAAACTGAAATTTCAAAAACTAAACTGAAATTTCAAAAAACTAATCAAATGGCTCACAGCTCATGTGCTGTAAAGCCACAAGAAGGCACCAACTGCTTTACAGGCCATTCACACACCTGATGGAGCCTGGGGCAGTTCATATATTTCTGGAGTCCGATGAATCTAGTATTCTCAGCTCCAAAAGGTGGGAAGAGACAGTAATTAAATAATTTCAATCAAGGACAGTGCAACTCATTAGTCACACAATAATATTCGTAGTCAAATAGAATATTCAAAATAGCTTTATGGTAGACTCAAACTCAACATTACAAAAATGAGTCTTAAAACCATAGTATAGATATTTAAACTCACCAATAGAGAGTTCAAGCTTTGTACAATATTAAACTTAGTCACCTTATACTAAGAACCAAATTCTTCTACCTAATCATTGAAATTAAGGTCCATATTTATACTTTTTTGCGCCGCCTTTGCGCCATTTTTTAATGCAACAGTGGTGCAAACTTACATAATATAATTGTATTTTGTAAGCTTGTGCCATTTTTGCATACAATAATGGCGCAAATGTGGTGTAAAAAAAGTATAAATATGGGCCTAAAACCTAACAATTCTAATTCTAAAAGAGTATTTGAGAAAGGGTCTGCAAAAGGAAATTTGGTAGAATATTTGTTAAGAGAGGCGTGTGTAGCATGAAGCCACATAAGATAAAAGCATGAGGTCTGTTCCTCTGAAGGGTCTGTACAGCTCTAAAGGTGAAAAACAATCTAATCTCCAGCTACCTAAACCTTATTTAAATCACAGCCAACTTACAGAATACTCCTCTTTCTCCTTGCATAGCTCCTCTTACGCTTTCTTATCTCTCATGCACAATAAGCTTCTTGTTAACTCTGTCTCAGCTGGTTACACCTGCATCACGGAGATAAAAAAGGCAAGAAAAACAAACTTCACATTGAAAGTTAACTGTGAAAAGAAAAATGTGTGTGTAGGCCTTTGCTCCAGCCAAGTTGATAAAACACAAATATACTTTCAGATTAAATTAATTCTTAGCATTACATTCAAGAATATACAAAATAATTATGCAGAATAATACTTTCAAAGAGTTAGTTTCAGATAGATACACATGAAACATTACTTAAATGTTATGTCCAAGGGTGCACTCCACTCATAGTCTTTACAATGCAGTAATTATATAAAAATACTTCATCATGGTTTACAGAATGTGACGACCAGAAAATGGTGACCCATTGCATTTTTATTTCAGAGACGTAGTGGCACAACCAGGCTACGCTGTTTCACACCATTCATGTGTGACACACACAAAACACTTCACACTGCCAGCTGCAGTGGAGCACATTACAACACTCAACAGACAGCACCATTCAAGTGCTCATCCTTTTTATACACCCACAGGGCTGACAGAGCAATCACAAGGCTATCAGCTGATGGAGTGTGTGGACCGGTGTTTGTCTAGCAAGTGTGTGTAGTGAACAGCAGCAAGTCACTACATGCACACCACCAGCCGAATTCCAGCTCTCACACGGTGCCAGGCAATGGCCAGCACTGGCATGCTGCCAGGAAATGCTAGTCCATGCACACTGCCAGCCAAGTGCCATCCCAAACACACTGCCAGCCAGGCACCAGTCCACGTACACCACCAGCCAAGTGCCAATCCACCCACACCACCAGCCGACACTACCATTCCACACACACGGTTAGCCAAGAGCCAGCCCACACACAGACCAGTCAAGCACCTGCCCCTGCACACTGACAGCAAAAAGCCGTCCACTCACACTGCCAGCTAGGCGCCCGGCCACACACACTGCCAGAAAAGCACCAGTCCACATACACTACCATCACATTTTTTCTTAACAAAAAAAACAAGTTCAAAAGAGCTGAAAAAACAACTATAGCTACAAACACAACGGGTCTAACTAAATACATAAAATTACTGTCAACCATAAAACTGAACAAAAAATATAAAATGATACAGACCAGTCAGTTCATTTTTACACTCAAGATTGCTCCCAATATTTCAGCTGCATTAATTTAATCATGAATGGTTTTCAGCATGTAGACATCTCTCCTGTCTAAAATGTTCACAGCTAGAATTTCATCACTACAAAAGGCACTGGACTGTCCTCTCTGAAGCTTTTTACATGCAAGCTCTTTAGGGTAACCTTTATGGTTAGGGCAGATGCGACCACAAGCAACAGTGTCCACTTCGAACAATTCCTTGAAAAATTGCACACCAGTGTAGAAGTAATCTATGTATAAAAGTCATCCAACCAAGTTCCCACACAATTTTCTCACTGACTCCAAAATTGGACAGACAACCCGGGGGGGTCAACAGAACAATCCCTACCAGTGTACACCCTGAAATTATAGACATATCCAGAAACAGCATATACATATTCCATAATGTACCCTCGTACTATGAATGAACTACCTAAAAACCAAATGTCTCTTGAACAGGGCCTAAGGACACAGCTATTTATTTCCCTGGAACCTAGATCTCTGAAAAGCAATCTACAAAATGATCTTGGACAGGCTGACTCTTGACAGTTGCAATCAGGATGATCTCTTGACAATGTTTAATCATTATCACAGAATGCAGCATCTGAAGCAGAAGCAAATACCAATCACGACATATGGTAGCAGGAAACATATTGGTTGCCATCAAGGGACTAGTAGACCAATAAGAAGACAGTGACAGCTTCCTTATCAGGTTATAAAAAAAATTAAACCCAAGAACTTTTTCAACTCATCCAGATTTGTGTAAGATGGCCGGGTAGCTATAGAGTGGGGCTTAAGTCAGGCATTTTTGACCCGCAAATACTGTTCTGCATACAAATTAGTCTGGTCAACAATCTCAAAAATACATCATCTATAAACAACTGAAAGGAATTTATAGGCAAAACATTTTCAGTATTGACTCTACACCATGGAACACAACTAAAGGCAGGCGACACAGGCTGCACCATGTTTGGGGCAAACCAAATTTAAGCTTGACCAATGGGAAGCCTCCCAGGCCCATGCTGCAATCCAGAGGCCTCTTTCTGCATCATCTGCATACCTAAAAGAGGCACTTCCTCGGCACTGAAAATGGCTTCGTCATCAGATGATTCCTCTCAAACAGAAAATTCACTGCCAGAATCTTGGTCTTCCTCCTCTGCCTCAGATGCAGAGTCAGTCTCAGAACTGTGGTCAGGGAACACAACAAATAAGTCAACAATAACCAACACTGTGTAAAGCAATAAACAAAGGTTGGCTTTATTAAGCTGAAAGTAAAACTACTGGTATATAATAATCTGGAAGGAAAAGTAAATCAATTGAAAGCACACAAAGAACTCTATATCAACTATATCCCACTAGAAAGGTAAAGCAAATGGAAATTACACACAATAACACAATTCACATCACATCATGCACAATTCCAAAGAGAACTGAACACGTGATAAAACAGAAGCTAAATATGCTGCAATTATTACAGCATTTAAAAATGCATTCATGCAGGGCACTGACACTGTTGTAATATTGTTGTAATGATGAATACCTCTGTATTTTAGCATATTAACCTATTATATAAACACTGTTTTACGTAGTTAACTAACTTAAATCCTACATGAGTAAATCCTTACAAGAATGTTTATATTTCATTAGTACGAGGTAATGGTGCGCTCCTAGGCTCTCCTGTAGAATGTTAGCTAATGGTACGACCAGGAGTGCACCTTAGAATGTTGGTGAGAAGAGTGTAGAGAGGAGAAAAGGAGCTGTCAAGTGAGGAGGTGTTTTGCAAGGAGTACGTTCAATAAACTGATCAACTACTTCTATTGGTTGCGGGTTATTACAGAAGAACTTTTGGCGACGAGGATGGGATACTGTGCAGGGGCGGTGAAGACTCCTTGCCCCTGATCTGTTCAATACCTCAACGAGAGACTGTTTTCAGCTCATGTATATCTAGGAAGGTACGGTCTGAGTTTGCCCATCAGTGACTGTTCGAGTGTAATAATTGGATAAGGTTAATCAGGACAAACCTTGGTGTGGGCAGGAGTACCTGTGGGAGCTGGGACATCGCAGTAGAAAGTGAAGTCTTCTACCATATGAAGATTCTATGTGGTGTGTGCGATAGGCACTACTAAGGCTGTATCGGTACGAGGAAGACCAGGTATTTTTCACACTGTGGGAAAGTGCGGAGCGGAAGGATTGAGGACGGTGCCCCCCCCCTCTTGCCGTGTCGACTGAAGGGGATACGGTGTGTGCATAATTGAACACGAGTTCTCCCGACTACTGAAGTGTTGGGAGAACCGTGCGGAGGCAGTTGTTCGGCGTCCTAGCGGTGTCATTACAGCGTTCAGGGAAGCGTGATCACCGGGAGGGATCTGCCCTACCAGTTTCGCCGCGCCAGAGCCGCGTGAGGAGAAACCGACCTTTGAGGATGTGTCGAGCCAGCTGAGTCGGCGCGGTGTGCGCGCAACATGGCGCATTAACGCGCAGGATTCTCTATGGTGTTTCGCTCTCATCGCGCCTATTCGGAGCCCGTTGGGAATCTGAGCCCAACTTTGGAGGCGCGAGGAGCTTACCTTGTGAGAGTCCCGATCAAGCAGCATGAAGAAGCGTTGAGAGTTCATAGCAACGGGACTCCACAGTTGTAAAAACAGCTTTAGTGATTCCTTCAGCCAAAGAACACGGAAGACAGGAACTGAATTTCTGTCAAAATAAAAGTCCTGTCTGTTGAAACTTGGATCGCTTTCATAATAAGAGTTTTTGTTTTTAAATGATCTAATTCCTGTATTAACAGCATGTTGGTATCAACCTGTGCACGAGGGTTGTAAATTAGTGAGAGTACAATTAGTAAGTTACTGTCTGAGATTGTATTGTTAGTGTTGATACAGTACATGTTTGGGTAGGAAAATAATAAGAAAAAAAAAAAAACACGTTCAGGCAAGTCATTACATTATTGAGTGAGACCTACTACAAAGGGAATGGCAGCAGCAGGGATGTCCCAACCTCCTCCGTTCCTTAATGAAATAGGTGAACCGATGTTACCCTGGAAAGAGTGGTCTAAACTGTTTGAATCATATCTGATTGCTATAGGGGGGGAAAAGTTCACTGCATTAAGGAAACAACATATACTGCTACATAATCTAGGAATACATGGAAGGAAGGTGTATGAAAGTTTGACTGATGCAGAAGATGATTGTGAGGATGGTGGAGAACATTTTGATGTGTTCCAACAAACACTTGCTAAATTGGAATGTCATTTTGGTCACAAAATCAATATTGTCCTGGAAAGGCATAGATTATTTTGCAGAGTACAGGGCAAAGAAGAAAAAGTAGCCACTTATATTGCCGCCTTGCGGGGATTAGCTCATACTTGTGATTTTGAGAGCTTGGAGGATTCATTGATACGTGACCAATTGGTGAGGTGCACAAGTAGTCCCAGGGTACAGGAAAAACTCCTCACACATAACCCCTCTCTTAAAGAAGCTGTGGACATAGCTAAGAGTATTGAGCACACAATGGAGTGTATGAAGGAAATCAAATATTCGCCAGAGGTAGAAGGGGTGAAGGAAATCAAAAGTTGTAATAATTTAGATGAAAGTGTGGTCAACAAGGTTGAGGATTCAATTTTATCAACCGCACCAATGAAAAAAAATCTAAGTGAAGATATATCAAAAGGGAAGTGTTTCAGATGTGGGAATCCCAATCACCTGGCTAACAGTCCCCTTTGTCTGGCACGCAACTGTTTATGCAGGAAATGTGGTGCCAAGGGGCACTATGCACGGGTGTGTAGAAATGATAAAAGCATGAAAAAAAAAACTAATAAGGTGGAAGAGGTCATTGATTTAGGTAGTAAATTTAGACTGCAAGTCAAGGCAAGTCACGGGAGGGAACCACTTAGCAACAATTATCCATTGTGCAACATCAAACTTGATGGTATTGAGGTGGAAGCCTACGCGGATTCATGCTCACCATACACATTCATGAAGTACCAAACCTTTGTTGATAATTTTCATGACCAGGGTACAAATTGAACAAGGCTAATATAAGACCTGGAGGAGATAACAATGATCCTATACCACTTAAAGGGATGCTAGAACTGGAAATTACATTCAGGGATAGGCACACCAAGGGAGTAGTGTATATCACAGAGAAAGGATCAAACTTATTAGGGTGGAAACACCAAAAGGATCTTTGAATCAAACTGGATCCTAACAGCAAGGAACAAGTGTTGTTAGTAGACTTGCAAGAAATTAGTGAAGGCATTAGTGAAGGATTTCCCAAGCTGTTTGAAGATAGACTGGGTTTATTGAAAAATTTCCAGCACAAAATTAAACTCAAGGAGGGTGCTACACCTGTAGTACACAAGTGCAGGACTGTGCCGTACTTAATGAGGGAACCCCTAAAAGGAGAATTGGAGAAACAAGTTAAATCCGGAGTTATTGAACCAATTGAGTGCTCCTTGTGGCTGGTACCCATAGTGGTCACTAGGAAACCTAACGGCAGAGGCATTCGTCTATGTGTAGATTTGAGGGATTTGAACGCTAATATATGGGTGGACCGGTTCCCCTTACCCAAGATAGACGAGATGGTGAGCATGTTAGGGGCAGCCAGATATTTTAGCGTAATTGATTTATCGTCCGCTTACCACCAAGTGGAATTACATCCATCTTCACGCTCACTCACATCCTTTATCACTCCGTTTGGGGCATTTAGATATCGCCGGATGCCCTTTGGCCTTGCTTCAGCGGCAGCGGTGTTTCAAAGAATTATGCAAACCATATTGCAGGGAATTAAGCAGATTATGTGCTTCCAGGATGACATATTATTGTATGGGAGTACGGAGAGTGAACACAATTCCATTTTAAGAGAAGTATTCAAAGCCCTTGATGATGCGGGCATGACAATTAGAAAGGAAAAGTGGCAACTAGGAGTGGAGTCAGTGGAATACCTGGGGCATAGGATAAATAAAAACGGGGTAGAACCTAAATGCGATCTTGTTGTGGCAGTGAAGGAAGCCCCAGCCCCAACTAATAAAGAGGAATTGAGATCGTTCTTAGACTTAGCTGAGTTCATGTCTAAATTTGTTCACAATTTTGCGGTGGTCACGGCCCCCTTGAGAGCATTATTAAAGAAGAATGCACCTTTTGAGTGGAGTGATGAGTGTCAGGTTGCATTCGTACAAGTCAAGGACGCCATAGTCCATTGCCCTACGTTAGGGAACTTTGATCCCACTAGGAGAACATGGCTTACCACGGATGCTAGTGGGAAAGGTCTTGGTGCCACCTTATCTCAGTGTATTGACGGGCCGGAAAGGATCGTGGCGTTTGCATCCAAGTCATTAAGGGAGGCAGAACTCAACTACTCTACGATTGAAAGAGAAGCGCTGGCGTGCTTTTGGGCCATTAACCACTTCAAGTTTTTTTTGTGGGGTTTGCCTTTCTTGGTTAGGACGGGCCACAAACCCCTCATTTCTTTGTTCACCATTAAAGGTAAAGACCATGCCACACCACGTATTGAAAAATGGATCATGGGGCTAGAAGCCTTTAATTTTGATATGCAATACGTTCCAGGAAAAAGGAATATTATAGCAGACAGTCTGTCTAGGCTACCCAGAGAGGAGAGGCAAAACGAAATGGAAGAGACACTTGAACCAGTGCTCTATGTAGAGCTATCGGGCATAACCAAGGAAGAATGGATTACAGCCACTAATGAGGATCAGGTTATACAAGCCTTGAAAAGTAAAATAAGGAGTGGGTGGCCTGAGAGACTACAACCGATCGATGAGGAACTCAAGGGGTATTGGGAGGTGCGTGATGAGCTACATATAGCCAATGACTTAGTTATGAGAGGTGAACGAATCGTTCCTCCCAAAGTGTTGTGGGAAAAAAGTATAGCTCTGGCACACGAGAGACACCTAGGTAGAACTTTAACCAAAAATAAACTTCGAGCTTCATACTGGTTTCCCACTATGGACAAGTTGGTGGAAAGTACTGTTCAGGAGTGTGTCCTTTGTGCAATGAGTGATAAAACCAAGGTTACGCACAGGTCCCCTTTGTCTCCCGTCGAGGTTCCCACCAAACCTTGGGACAAGTTAGGGTTGGACATCCTGGGACCCCTCACATGTTTGGGATCGAGAGCAAGGTTCATGTTCGTTTTAGTCGATTATCATACACACTGGGTGATGACAAAAGCTGTTCATAATATAACGACACAAGAGGCAATAGCTTTTCTGAAAGAAGCCTTTACCAGAGAAGGTATTCCTAGCACTATTGTGACAGACAATGGGGTGCAGTTCACTTCCGGAGCCATGGCAGAGTTTTTAAGAAACAGTGGGATACAACATTTCAGGTCAGCACTGTACAACCCGAGGGCTAATGGTCTTGTGGAGAGGGTTAACAGGATGGTTAAAGAGTGTTTACAGTTAGCTAGCATGTCGCGAGAGCCAGGAGAGAGTGCGATTGAGCGAATGCTATGGTCATACCACACCACCCCTAATTTGGTCACAGGAGTATCTCCCTTTGTTTCTCTTAAGGGTAGGCAACCGGGAACCAAATTAAACCCCAATTGGTTGAAGGGGGGAGAACCTGTTTTGGTTCAGCGTAAGGAAGTGCTGGCGAGAGTAGAGAAGAGTCAGAGAAAGTATCAGGAGTGGTATAACAACAAATATGGTACTAGGAGAAAACAATGGAAGGTGGATCAGTGGGTGAAAGTGAGACTTCCAGAATCCATTCGGAAGGGAACGAGCAAGTTCTCGGAACCGTTACGAATTGTGAGATTACATAAAAATGTGGTAACTTTGGAAGATGGTCGGGTATGGAGCATGGATCGCATATCTGCTATCCAGGACAGCCAACTGGATAAGGAACAGGAGAGAATTGGAGAAGGAAGCAATACCATTCCCTGGAGAACCCAGACTGGTTTTCCCAGGAGAAAGACTCCTCCAGCATGGCACAAGGACTATGTCCTACGACAATAAACAATATGATGAACCATTCTCCCTTATGTATTGGAGGGAAAGGGGAAGTGTTGTAATATTGTTGTAATGATGAATACCTATGTATTTTAGCATATTAACCTATTATATAAACACTGTTTTACGTAGTTAACTAACTTAAATCCTACATGAGTAAATCCTTACAAGAATGTTTATATTTCATTAGTACGAGGTAATGGTGCGCTCCTAGGCTCTCCTGTAGAATGTTAGCTAATGGTACGACCAGGAGTGCACCTTAGAATGTTGGTGAGAAGAGTGTAGAGAGGAGAAAAGGAGCTGTAAAGTGATGAGGTGTTTTGCAAGGAGTACGTTCAATAAACTGGTCAACTACTTCTATTGGTTGCGAGTTATTACAGACACTAATTTAAAGAGACAGTACAAAACTGTTTTCTTACCAAAGACATGCAACTACACAAACTTCCATCACTAACACAAGAGAGAAGAAAAATATTGGAGGGGGAGATCATACCTGAGGAAGTTGATGATCTAGCCACAATAAAGACAACATGGCTTCCTGTGAGAATGGAAGAAAATTGGTAAACCACTCCTTGTACCCATGCCACATGCAACCTTTAAGGAATCAGAGACCACTGGTTTCTTAAAACCACTATAAAATAAAGCCATAATATCCCACATACCCAAGGAGGGCAAAGACCTCTGTACTGTAATAGCTACTACCCTATATAATTAATCAATCTTGACATGGACATACTAGCGAAAGTGTTCCCAACCCTCATTCATGGTTCACAGATGGGATTTATTTATTGCTGGTCTTCAAGGAATTATTTCCCATCTGATCCCAGCTACTATGCCATTTACTTTGGTAAACACAAGACAGAACAAGTAAGGTGGTAGCTGTATCATTTAATGCAACATACACTTTTGTGAGGGTTGATTGAGGTTGCCTTTTCCACACCCTACATATCTCAGGCCTAAGTGATGGTTCTATATGAAAGGTTAAATGGTTATATAATCCTTCAATAGCACCAGCCAACTTAAGTGAATACCTGTCAATACCCATAAAGATTGGTAGAGACAAGTGTTAGTGATATCCACTTTCACCTCTCCTTTTCCTGTTAGCTTTCCAATCTCTATTAGCAGCCTGGCTGGCTGGCAGTGTGCTTTCTGGTGGCCAGAAATAAACATAGGAACTAAACCAAATGACCACTGGAAGGCTTGTTGTGTGTGGTTTGGTGTGCAGCAAACTACTTATAGATATTTCAATACGTTGTTTCTGGCTTGAAGGAACATAGGAGCGACTGTTTTCTCTTAATGCTGAGCACCCAGGGGAAAGGTAACATATTGGACTGCTATAACATTTGGAAAAATAGGCATGCACCAACACTACTCTAACTGACCCATCTATTATAAAATGTTCATTAGAGGCATGGTCTAAATCCATGGCTCCACCAATCAGCACCCATGTGGCACAATGCTGAAATTCTCATTGGGGCCTCTAGAGTGTACAGGACAGAATGGAAAATAGGAGTGTAGTTAAAATAAGGCAGAATAAATGAGAATAATACCATCAACTCTTTTTCTACACTCAGAACTGACTATAGCCTTTGCCGTGTCCACACAAAGAAATACAGGCACATTGCCTGTGAAGCAGACTAGGCAATGAATCACTAGAGTCACCTAAATCAGCTATTCAATGAATCTGAGAAGTTTGGAATCAAAATAAGGGTATAGTATCAGGGTTAAATAGAGTAGACATACAAGCACATTTCAATTATAATAAAGAAAAATATATGCAAACCTAATGGCAGACAATGCTGCATAAAGGTTATGCAAAGGAAGGATGGACTTTCCTACTGTAATCTCATGATAGATATGTAAAAAAGTTAGTTAAAATCGTTACTAATTTCGAATTTGGTATAGTTGGTTCTAAACATCCCTCTAACTTTGCAAATATGTGATTTGTCCAGATTTAATACACATTCTATGGAACTTTCCCAAACCTCAGACATTTTGGACAGTAGTCTGGACAGTACTTGCCACATTAAACACAAATAATAATCCTAGAAGAGACCATGTATCTCTCCTACTTGACTTCGCTTGGGTAGAAGGGCAACCATGTCATTACCACAGGTGGTTGGCAAACCCCCTAATTTCAGCCAAGATTTATATAATTAAGACAGTGGAGGAAACCCACAATACACACCAGGGACAAATGGACGGCAGAGCTAATGAGAGTTGCAATGCATGAAGCATGATTAAACAAACATGATAACCCCTATGGGAGATCACAAATATGGCTTGGGACCTAGGCCATTCTAGACAAATGCACATAAGGTACAGACCTAAAACCTCCATCTGTGTCTGACAATATAGGGAGGCAAATAGTATAGTGACAGGAAGTGGGAACAGAAATTTGTAGAAGTGAGCTAGCTAACAAATTAACAGGGTGTCTCGAGCCAGATCCGAGCCAATGGTCTGGCTCAGATCAGAGAGCCCATGCACAAGGGAGCCCTAAACATATTTCACATGTAAATCAAACAAGAAACATGTCATAAATATCATAAAGTAATTCAAGATTCAAAAGGTGTATTGTTTTAACATGTGGAAGTTTTGACCTCAATAGGACACATAATAGCACCTTCACCTAAAAGTATTTCCTAAAAGTGATATTTCTGTACAACTGGCATTCTGAACTTAAATATTTGAGCTTTCATACCCGATAATGAAGAAAAAGGGCTCTGATAAAATCACACAATTTATGTTGGGAATCTGCAATTTAGCCAGGTTCTCCATTTCATATTTTCACCAATCAGCCATTAAAATCTATTTGTCTTTCCTTATGCCAAGGCTTTGTTTTATCTCAGAGCACTTTACGGTAGTTCTTAAATATGGTGCAAACTCGATCTGAAGGCCGAGTGCTTTACATGAATACCAATCGCATTACACAGGTCCAGTGGCGTAACAAAACGAGAAGCCCCCCCTCGTCAAAGTCCCTGGAGGGGGCACCCTCCCCTCTGAACCAAGCCAGGGGCTTGCCACCCATGCACAGTGTACTGTTCTGTGGGGAGGCCCTCAAGGTCGGGCCCCCCTGCACCGGGGCTGCGAGGGCCTTTGTTATACCACTGACAAGAGGCATAGGGAGATTAAGTGGTTTGCCCAGAATCACAAGATGTTGAGCCTAGAAAAAGACGTGAACCTGGTTTCCCAGCTCCACAGTAGGCAGCTCTAAATGTAACACCGCATCCTGTGTAGAGGGAAGGAGGCTGTCAGACGTCATCTGAAAGTCGACTTCTTATGGGCTTGAGATTCCATTAGGACCGCGAGCTGAGCCAAAGAAGGTCTTCAGGCTCGAGCCTGGCTCGAGCTTTCAGTGGCTCGACCACCTCTAGTAATTAGAAAATAACATGGAACTACCAAGGCATCCCACCACTGTTTTAGACAATAATCAAGATTATAAATCCAAAGGGAGAGTTGCAGAACGCATCCACATATTCATGACTACTGTGAATCATCGGGGGACTCATGATTTACAAAATGAAATAAAGAATAGAAACTGGTCCCATTCACATTTGATTGAGTCAGAGATGAGGAACGTTTATTTTACCCTTCCACAATATATTCAGCATTACCCAGTCAAGCTTTCCATAATTCTACTTCCTCTTTCCTATTCCTTCAACCTTCATTTACCATGCTTATTGTTTTATGTTTCCCCTTTCTCCAACCTTTCCCCATTAATACTTTTGTATAATTTATAAATATGTTTGACTTGATTGAGAGGCAATAATATATTAACAATCTATCAGTTCCTAGATATAGCAGTGTAAGGTGGCAAGCTATCATTTAAGCACTCTACAATGATATATTAATGACTTCCTGTGAAACAGAACGTAAATTGGCTTACGATGACCTTTGCCCATTATATATAGGACACATATATGAAAATTCTGATCAAATCCTTTAAAAAAAGACTACAACTACAATGCGATTTACATGAATATATCCGAATACACATCTAAAACACGCCAACGTTCTGTCAGAATAGACCTTTTAGAACCAAAGCGCTGTTCAAGCTGGGTGTCAACAGATTCAGAAAACCTTGCACCTTAAAATAGTCACATTCTGGAAACGCACCAAGGATCTGGAATTCTGTACTGACACCTATCCGACATGCCTCAGCAACTTTCAGCTTTAAAATGCCACTGAAACCCCACTTTCTAAAATATCATTTATAATCTATCTTCACTTATTCTATCTGGTCTCCGAAAGCCTTCACTTCAAAATTATAATGTCTTTTCAAAGACTTCAAATCCTCTTTTCATGACCTAGGTTTTTTGCTGGTTTCCTATTATTTTTATCCGTTTTCTGTACACTGGAACTCTTGACTGCTACATCAAGAACATAAACAAATAAAAATGTTTAACAATCTTGCCTCCATATTCCTTATTTTGTAGATAGTAATAAAGAGTTGTCTGATTCAAAGTTAATTTCAGTCCTCGAAATTTTAGGATTTTTCTGCACATTTTTTATAGAGTATTAAATATTAAAGGTCAGTGTTAGCTGCCTCCTCATGCGCAAAAGAGGAATTATCTTGATGGGCGGTAGTTGTCAAAGAAAGGGATGCACTCATGGGGGTTGTAATATGTAAAAAGCCAATGCCAGTAGGTCTAGCATAAACAAATGCTATATGATAATGTGAAGCATTTCAAGAAAATATCATGGGAATGGATGTGTATTTGTGTGGAAGCAAAGAACTGTAGAACAGTATTGGTTTAGATGAAAAGGTCAGGCATTAGTTGAATTTTAAAGCCAGTTCTAAATATCCATGTTGGTTAATGACTGCCCTCCTCCTATCTGTCCTGCTGCAAGAGAAAAACACCATAAAGTATCTAGATATCTAGTTATTACTGCCCAGTGCATTGCTTAAAGAAACTCGTTGATAAAAACAAGGCAGGAGCCTGCCACCGTGATAGCTTCAGCCCTCTGGACAAGGACTGCTGCCTGTACCGCATCATGTGGCTGACAGGAATCAGAAAGGGGGTCCAGGACCAACACCATTCCGAGGGTGCAGAAGACATGAAGAGGTTCATCAGGTGACTACTACGCTGGTTGTCAAATACTGAATCATGAACCCTGCAAACACTGGATGATGATTTGATTTTTGATCCTCTAGAGTTCCCTGGAGCTGCTTGGACATAGACGCAGACACACCTTACAAGCCACTGGGAGGCTGTCAGGAGGAAGGGCGGAGTTTTACCCGTGGCTTAGGATGCAGTGCTTGACTGCTGGGCTTGCAGGGCTTCGCTGCTGGGCTTTACCTGCTTGACCCCTTCTTGTCCCTTGTTCATGAGACTGCAGCCTGTGTTGCGCTGTGCGGTACTGTGTTACCTGCCTGCACAACTGCCCACCTGCCTGACAACTCGACCTGTCTGCTGCAGACTGCGGACCAGGGCCAGGCTGTTTCCTCGCTCTCCTGATTTCAGGTGGTCGCAGGGGGTGGTAGATTGTTGGTGGACCAGTTTGCGGGGTGCTGGAGCCGGTCCGACCTGTCGGGCTGACTGAAGACAGAAACTTGCTGGCTGGTGCAGCACAAGTAGGTGGCCTCAGCTGAGTCGAACAAGATGGGGCAATGGTTTTGGGTGATGGCAGCTGGGATGGCTGGGGCAGGCAGCAAGCAGTAGGCTGCAGAAGGCTGGCTTCACCTGGAGGCGGCTGGCAGTAGGTCAGTGCATCTTCCAAGTCTGCTTTACTCTGCTCTATCTGTGGCTGCACCCTCACGGCCCTCAGCAGCCCTGGAGCCTCCAAAGCCCTGGAATCTTCAATATACACATTCCGCTGCACCCGGGTCTTTCCTCAAGTATTCAGTTACGCAGCTCTACTAAGTTGCTCAACTAAGCTCAACTCATTGTGTGCTCATGCCCCACCCCTGATTTGTAATTAGGAGGTGTGGTGGCGCAGCCTGGCAGCTTGGAGGCTGTACCAGTTTTTAAATAACAGGAAGACCACAGTGAGGCACTTTAACTGGAAATTTCACAACAGAAGTCGTAGCTGCATTTCTTTTTTGCCAGAAATTGGTATCTGGCATAGCGTGCTCATGCCCCCCCTCCATCGTTGCAGTGCTTCAGCCGGGGGTGGCAGCGCTTGCGACCCTAAAGAACTTCAAAAAGCTAAAAAGGGCAAGACAAAGAGCTTCTTAGACCCAGAGGAAGTCTGAAAAAACAGATAAGGATACAAAGTCTGTGATTTGGGAATTACTGTTGGTGTAAAACCTTCCACCTGCTGCCCTATTTGAAAATGAGATCTGGGAGGACTAGATGTCATGTGCATGTGGCACAGAGGAAAGGGAAAAGGGAGACTGCGTTACCTGAGGCAGTCTGTGCATCAAGCTTCAAACAAAAGATGTTAATTACACTAATTGGTAAGAATAGTGACAAATTTGAGCTTGTTGAGGTGTTAGTAGATTTGCCAGACTCAGAAGATTCATAAGGCCCTATTATGATTGTGCCAGTGACAGAGGAAGAAGCCTCAAAGACCTTAAAACCTCAAAACATTACAGCCTACAATTGGGATCTGGGAGTTGAGAGAAAATGGGAACATGCAATAACTGAGGGCCCCATAGAAGATACTACCAATAACTTATTGTCAGGCTTAAAGTGGTACCCTGAGGAGTCGGAGGAGGAAATGGGTCCACAAATAAATGTAGCATTAGGGGAGGAATAATCACTCTTGTTGTAAACAATCTCCTGGAAGGCTGTGTCTTCCACTGTCACCGGAGATCATTGTATCCAAGCTGCATATAATTTACGGCACAACCCTTGAGATCAGAGTTGTTCCCCACTGTTGCTTCAGCTACAATAGAGGACACAGTATTAGACTCAATAAACAATTGTGCACAGTTTGAGGTAAGGTATAGCTCATTCCCTACCTACCAGGATGCACATGGTCAGGCTACCGTTACCGTCCCAAGTCAATCAGGAGTGACCAATGGGGGCTTGTACAAAAGTCAATCTGAATCCTCAACTGTGTCTGCGGATCTTCTCAGCCCAGGAAAAACATCCATATTCAGTTGTAAGGAAATGCCTCCTTGGCATGGTTGCCCCCTGACTTTTTGCCTTTGCTGATGCTATGTTTACAATTGAAAGTGTGCTGAGGCCTGCTAACCAGGCCCCAGCACCAGTGTTCTTTCCCTAACCTGTACTTTTGTATCCACAATTGGCAGACCCTGGCATCCAGATAAGTCCCTTGTAACTGGTACTTCTAGTACCAAGGGCCCTGATGCCAAGGAAGGTCTCTAAAGGCTGCAGCATGTCTTATGCCACCCTGGAGACCTCTCACTCAGCACAGACACCCTGCTTGCCAGCTTGTGTGTGCTAGTGAGGACAAAACGAGTAAGTCGACATGGCACTCCCCTCAGGGTGCCATGCCAGCCTCTCACTGCCTATGCAGTATAGGTAAGACACCCCTCTAGCAGGCCTTACAGCCCTAAGGCCGGGTGCACTATACCATAGGTGAGGGTACCAGTGCATGAGCATGGTACCCCTACAGTGTCTAAACAAAACCTTAGACATTGTAAGTGCAGGGTAGCCATAAGAGTATATGGTCTGGGAGTTTGTCAAACACGAACTCCACAGCACCATAATGGCTACACTGAAAACTGGGAAGTTTGGTATCAAACTTCTCAGCACAATAAATGCACACTGATGCCAGTGTACATTTTATTGTAAAATACACCCCAGAGGGCACCTTAGAGGTGCCCCCTGAAACTTAACCGACTATCTGTGTAGGCTGACTAGTTTTAGCAGCCTGCCACAAACCGAGACATGTTGCTGGCCCCATGGGGAGAGTGCCTTTGTCACTCTGAGGCCAGTAACAAAGCCTGCACTGGGTGGAGATGCTAACACCTCCCCCAGGCAGGAATTGTCACACCTGGCGGTGAGCCTCAAAGGCTCACCTCCTTTGTGCCAACCCAGCAGGACACTCCAGCTAGTGGAGTTGCCCGCCCCCTCCGGCCAGGCCCCACTTTTGGCGGCAAGGCCGGAGAAAATAATGAGAAAAACAAGGAGGAGTCACTGGCCAGTCAGGACAGCCCCTAAGGTGTCCTGAGCTGAGGTGACTCTGACTTTTAGAAATCCTCCATCTTGCAGATGGAGGATTCCCCCAATAGGGTTAGGATTGTGACCCCCTCCCCTTGGGAGGAGGCACAAAGAGGGTGTACCCACCCTCAGGGCTAGTAGCCATTGGCTACTAACCCCCCAGACCTAAACACGCCCTTAAATTTAGTATTTAAGGGCTACCCTGAACCCTAGAAGATTAGATTCCTGCAACTACAAGAAGAAGGACTGCCCAGCTGAAAACCCCTGCAGCGGAAGACCAGAAGACGACAACTGCCTTGGCTCCAGAAACTCACCGGCCTGTCTCCTGCCTTCCAAAGATCCTGCTCCAGCGACGCCTTCCGAAGGGACCAGCGACCTCGACATCCTCTGAGGACTGCCCCTGCTTCGAAAAGACAAGAAACTCCCGAGGACAGCGGACCTGCTCCAAGAAAGGCTGCAACTTTGTTTCCAGCAGCTTTAAAGAACCCTGCAAGCTCCCCGCAAGAAGCGTGAGACTTGCAACACTGCACCCGGCGACCCCGACTCGGCTGGTGGAGACCCGACACCTCAGGAGGGACCCCAGGACTACTCTGATACTGTGAGTACCAAAACCTGTCCCCCCTGAGCCCCCACAGCGCCGCCTGCAGAGGGAATCCCGAGGCTTCCCCTGACCGCGACTCTTTGAATCCAAAGTCCCGACGCCTGGGAGAGACCCTGCACCCGCAGCCCCCAGGACCTGAAGGACCGGACTTTCACTGGAGAAGTGACCCCCAGGAGTCCCTCTCCCTTGCCCAAGTGGAGGTTTCCCCGAGGAACCCCCCCCTTGCCTGCCTGCAGCGCTGAAGAGATCCCGAGATCTCTCATAGACTAACATTGCGAACCCGACGCCTGTTTCGACACTGCACCCGGCCGCCCCCGCGCTGCTGAAGGTGAAATTTCTGTGTGGACTTGTGTCCCCCCCGGTGCCCTACAAAACCCCCCTGGTCTGCCCTCCGAAGACGCGGGTACTTACCTGCAAGCAGACCGGAACCGGGGCACCCCCTTCTCTCCATTCTAGCCTATGTGTTTTGGGCACCACTTTGAACTCTGCACCTGACCGGCCCTGAGCTGCTGGTGTGGTGACTTTGGGGTTGCTCTGAACCCCCAACGGTGGGCTACCTTGGACCAAGAACTGAGCCCTGTAAGTGTCTTACTTACCTGGTTAACCTAACAAATACTTACCTCCCCTAGGAACTGTGAAAATTGCACTGTGTCCACTTTTAAAACAGCTATTTGTGAATAACTTAAAAAGTATACATGCAATTTTGATGATTTGAAGTTCCTAAAGTACTTACCTGCAATACCTTTCGAATGAGATATTACATGTAGAATTTGAACCTGTGGTTCTTAAAATAAACTAAGAAAAGATATTTTTCTATACAAAACCTATTGGCTGGATTTGTCTCTGAGTGTGTGTACCTCATTTATTGTCTATGTGTATGTACAACAAATGCTTAACACTACTCCTTGGATAAGCCTACTGCTCGATCACACTACCACAAAATAGAGCATTAGTATTATCTCTTTTTGCCACTATCTTACCTCGAAGGGGAACCCTTGGACTCTGTGCATACTATTCCTCACTTTGAAATAGTGCATACAGAGCCAACTTCCTACATTGGTGGATCAGCGGTGGGGTACAAGACTTTGCATTTGCTGGACTACTCAGCCAATACCTGATGACACGACAAATTCCAAAATTGTCATTAGAAATTCATTTTTGCAATTTGAAATTTTTCTAAATTCTTAAAAGTCCTGCTAGGGCCTTGTGTGTTAAAGTCCCTGTTTAGCATTGTCTTTTTAGAGTTTAAAAAGTTTGTTAAAAGTTTGAATTAGATTCTAGAAACAGTTTTAGATTCTTAAAAAAGTATTCCAACTCTTAGCAGAATAATGTCTGATACAGAGATGCAGGTGGTGGAACTCGACACCACACCTTACCTCCATCTTAAGATGAGGGAGCTAAGGTCTCTCTGTAATATCAAAAAAATAACCATTGGCTCCAGACCTACCAAAATTCAGCTCCAGGAGCTGTTGGCAGAGTTTGAAAAAGCCAACCCCTCTGATGATGACCTCACAGAGGAAGAAATTAGTGACTTGGAGGCCAATGTCCCTCCTCCAGTCCTAAATAGGGAGAACAGGACCCCTCAAGTCCTGTCTCCAACTGTGTTAGTCAGAAATAGTGAGTCCCTCACAGGAGGGTCCCACATTTCTGAAATCACTGAGGATGCTCTCAGTGAAGATGACCTCCTGTTAGCCAGGATGGCCAAAAGATTGGCTTTAGAGAGACAGCTCCTAGCCATAGAAAGGGAAAGACAAGAGATGGGCCTAGGACCCATCAATGGTGGCAGCAATATAAATAGGGTCAGAGATTCTCCTGACATGTTAAAAATCCCCAAAGGGATTGTGACAAAATATGAAGATGGTGATGACATCACCAAATGGTTCACAGCTTTTGAGAGGGCTTGTGTAACCAGAAAAGTGAACAGATCTCACTGGGGTGCTCTCCTTTGGGAAATGTTCACTGGAAAGTGTAGGGATAGACTCCTCACACTCTCTGGAAAAGATGCAGAATCTTATGACCTCATGAAGGGTACCCTGATTGAGGGCTTTGGATTCTCCACTGAGGAGTACAGGATTAGGTTCAGGGGGGCTCAAAAATCCTCGAGCCAGACCTGGGTTGACTTTGTTGACTACTCAGTGAAAACACTAGATGGTTGGATTCAAGGCAGTGGTGTAAGTAATTATGATGGGCTGTACAATTTATTTGTGAAAGAACACCTATTGAGTAATTGTTTCAATGATAAACTGCATCAGCATCTGGTAGACCTAGGACCAATTTCTCCCCAAGAATTGGGAAAGAAGGCGGACCATTGGGTCAAGACAAGGGTGTCCAAAACTTCAACAGGGGGTGACCAAAAGAAAGGGGTCACAAAGACTCCCCAGGGGAAGGGTGATGAGACAACCAAAACTAAAAATAGTAAAGAGTCTTCTACAGGCCCCCAAAAACCTGCACAGGAGGGTGGGCCCAGAGCCTCTTCACAAAACAATGGGTACAAGGGTAAAAACTTTGATCCCAAAAAGGCCTGGTGTCATAGCTGTAAACAGCATGGACACCAAACTGGAGACAAGGCCTGTCCCAAGAAAGGTTCCACTCCAAACTCCCATCCAGGTAACACTGGTATGGCTAGTCTCCAAGTGGGATCAACAGTGTGCCCAGAGCAAATCAGGGTCCACACTGAAGCTACTCTAGTTTCTGAGGGTGGGGTGGATTTAGCCACACTAGCTGTCTGGCCACCTAACATGCAAAAATACAGACAGCAACTCTTAATTAATGGGACTAGAATAGAGGGCCTGAGGGATACAGGTGCCAGTGTCACCATGGTGACAGAGAAACTGGTTTCCCCTGGCCAATACCTAACTGGAAAAACTTACACAGTCACCAACGCTGACAATCAGAGAAAAGTACATCCCATGGCAATGGTTACTTTAGAATGGGGAGGGGTCAATGGCCTGAAACAGGTGGTGGTCTCCTCAAATATCCCAGTGGACTGTCTGCTTGGAAATGACCTGGAGTCCTCAGCATGGGCTGAGGTAGAACTAAAAACCCATGCAGCAATGCTGGGTATCCCTGAACTGGTGTGTGTGAAAACAAGAGCACAGTGCAAGGCACAGGGTGAACAAGTAGAGCTGGAGTCTGGAAGAATGGCCCAGCCTACCAAGAGGAAAGGAAAGTCAGTTGGGAAACCAACTGCAACACAGCAAAAGAAAGGGAACCTCTCTTCTCAGGAAGAAGTTCTGCCCTCTGAGGGAACTGAGCCTTTGGAGCTTGAACCTTATCAGGTTGAGCTCTTAGGCCCAGGGGGACCCTCAAGGGAGGAGCTGTGTAAGGGACAAGAAACCTGTCCCTCTCTTGAAGGCCTTAGGCAGCAAGCTGCTGAAGAGTCCAAAGGCAAGAAAAATGGAACCCATAGGGTCTATTGGGAAGATGGACTCCTGTACACTGAGGCCAGAGACCCCAAACCTGGTGCCACTAGGAGAGTGGTAGTGCCTCAGCTGTTCAGGAAGTTCATCCTAACATTGGCCCATGACATTCCCCTTGCTGGACATTTGGGACAAACCAAGACGTGGGAGAGGTTAGTCAACCACTTCTACTGGCCCAATATGTCCAACATGGTTAAGGAGTTTTGCCTCTCCTGCCCCACCTGTCAAGCCAGTGGTAAGACAGGTGGGCATCCAAAGGCCCCCCTCATTCCACTTCCAGTGGTGGGGGTTCCCTTTGAAAGAGTGGGTGTGGACATAGTTGGTCCACTAGAACCTCCCACAGCCTCAGGAAATATGTATATCCTGGTAGTAGTGGATCATGCTACCAGGTATCCTGAAGCTATTCCCCTTAGGTCGACTACTGCCCCTGCAGTAGCCAAGGCCCTCATTGGTATCTTTACCAGAGTGGGTTTCCCTAAGGAGGTGGTGTCTGACAGAGGTACCAACTTCATGTCAGCATACCTAAAGCACATGTGGAATGAGTGTGGAGTGACTTATAAATTCACTACACCATACCATCCACAAACTAATGGCTTGGTTGAGAGATTCAACAAGACATTAAAAGGCATGATCATGGGGCTCCCAGAAAAACTCAAAAGGAGATGGGATGTCCTCTTGCCATGTCTGCTTTTCGCTTACAGAGAGGTGCCACAGAAGGGAGTAGGATTCTCACCCTTTGAACTTCTGTTTGGTCATCCTGTAAGGGGACCACTTGCCCTTGTTAAAGAAGGCTGGGAGAGACCTCTCCATGAGCCTAAACAGAACATAGTGGACTATGTACTTGGCCTTCGCTCTAGAATGGCAGAGTACATGGAAAAGGCAACCAAAAACCTTGAGGCCAGCCAACAACTCCAGAAGTTTTGGTATGACCAAAAGGCTGCACTGGTTGAGTTCCAACCAGGGCAGAAAGTCTGGGTTCTGGAGCCTGTGGCTCCCAGGGCACTCCAGGACAAATGGAGTGGCCCTTACCCAGTACTAGAAAGGAAAAGTCAGGTCACCTACTTGGTGGACCTGGGCACAAGCAGGAGCAACAAGAGGGTGATCCATGTGAACCGCCTTAAGCTCTTCCATGACAGGGCTGATGTGAATCTGTTGATGGTAACAGATGAGGATCAGGAGGCAGAGAGTGAACCTCTCCCTGATCTTCTGTCATCAGACCCAAAAGATGGCACAGTAGATGGAGTGATCTACTCAGACACCCTCTCTGGCCAACAGCAAGCTGATTGTAGGAGAGTCCTACAACAGTTTCCTGAACTCTTCTCCTTAACCCCTGGTCAGACACACCTGTGTACCCATGATGTGGACACAGGAGACAGCATGCCTGTCAAGAACAAAATCTTTAGACAATCTGACCATGTTAAGGAAAGCATCAAGGTGGAAGTCCACAAGATGCTGGAATTGGGAGTAATTGAGCGCTCTGACAGCCCCTGGGCTAGCCCAGTGGTCTTAGTCCCCAAACCTCACACCAAAGATGGAAAGAAAGAGATGAGGTTTTGTGTGGACTACAGAGGGCTCAATTCTGTCACCAAGACAGATGCTCATCCAATTCCAAGAGCTGATGAGCTCATAGACAAATTAGGTGCTGCCAAATTCTTAAGTACCTTTGACTTGACAGCAGGGTACTGGCAAATAAGAATGGCACCTGGAGCAAAAGAGAAAACAGCATTCTCCACACCTGATGGGCATTATCAGTTCACTGTTATGCCCTTTGGTTTAAAGAATGCCCCTGCCACCTTCCAAAGGTTGGTGAATCAAGTCCTTGCTGGCTTGGAGTCCTTTAGCACAGCTTATCTTGATGATATTGCTGTCTTTAGCTCCACCTGGCAGGATCACCTGGTCCACCTGAAGAAGGTTTTGAAGGCTCTGCAATCTGCAGGCCTCTCTATCAAGGCATCCAAATGCCAGATAGGGCAGGGAACTGTGGTTTACTTGGGCCACCTTGTAGGTGGAGGCCAAGTTCAGCCACTCCAACCCAAGATCCAGACTATTCTGGACTGGGTAGCTCCAAAAACCCAGACTCAAGTCAGGGCATTCCTTGGCTTGACTGGGTATTACAGGAGGTTTGTGAAGGGATATGGATCCATTGTGACAGCCCTCACTGAACTCACCTCCAAGAAAATGCCCAAGAAAGTGAACTGGACTGTGGAATGCCAACAGGCCTTTGACACCCTGAAACAGGCAATGTGCTCAGCACCAGTTCTAAAAGCTCCAGATTATTCTAAGCAGTTCATTGTGCAGACAGATGCCTCTGAACATGGGATAGGGGCAGTTTTGTCCCAAACAAATGATGATGGCCTTGACCAGCCTGTTGCTTTCATTAGCAGGAGGTTACTCCCCAGGGAGCAGCGTTGGAGTGCCATTGAGAGGGAGGCCTTTGCTGTGGTTTGGTCCCTGAAGAAGCTGAGACCATACCTCTTTGGGACTCACTTCCTAGTTCAAACTGACCACAGACCTCTCAAATGGCTGATGCAAATGAAAGGTGAAAATCCTAAACTGTTGAGGTGGTCCATCTCCCTACAGGGAATGGACTTTATAGTGGAACACAGACCTGGGACTGCCCATGCCAATGCAGATGGCCTTTCCAGGTTCTTCCACTTAGAAAATGAAGACTCTCTTGGGAAAGGTTAGTCTCATCCTCTTTCGTTTGGGGGGGGGTTGTGTAAGGAAATGCCTCCTTGGCATGGTTGCCCCCTGACTTTTTGCCTTTGCTGATGCTATGTTTACAATTGAAAGTGTGCTGAGGCCTGCTAACCAGGCCCCAGCACCAGTGTTCTTTCCCTAACCTGTACTTTTGTATCCACAATTGGCAGACCCTGGCATCCAGATAAGTCCCTTGTAACTGGTACTTCTAGTACCAAGGGCCCTGATGCCAAGGAAGGTCTCTAAAGGCTGCAGCATGTCTTATGCCACCCTGGAGACCTCTCACTCAGCACAGACACCCTGCTTGCCAGCTTGTGTGTGCTAGTGAGGACAAAACGAGTAAGTCGACATGGCACTCCCCTCAGGGTGCCATGCCAGCCTCTCACTGCCTATGCAGTATAGGTAAGACACCCCTCTAGCAGGCCTTACAGCCCTAAGGCAGGGTGCACTATACCATAGGTGAGGGTACCAGTGCATGAGCATGGTACCCCTACAGTGTCTAAACAAAACCTTAGACATTGTAAGTGCAGGGTAGCCATAAGAGTATATGGTCTGGGAGTTTGTCAAACACGAACTCCACAGCACCATAATGGCTACACTGAAAACTGGGAAGTTTGGTATCAAACTTCTCAGCACAATAAATGCACACTGATGCCAGTGTACATTTTATTGTAAAATACACCCCAGAGGGCACCTTAGAGGTGCCCCCTGAAACTTAACCGACTATCTGTGTAGGCTGACTAGTTTTAGCAGCCTGCCACAAACCGAGACATGTTGCTGGCCCCATGGGGAGAGTGCCTTTGTCACTCTGAGGCCAGTAACAAAGCCTGCACTGGGTGGAGATGCTAACACCTCCCCCAGGCAGGAATTGTCACACCTGGCGGTGAGCCTCAAAGGCTCACCTCCTTTGTGCCAACCCAGCAGGACACTCCAGCTAGTGGAGTTGCCCGCCCCCTCCGGCCAGGCCCCACTTTTGGCGGCAAGGCCGGAGAAAATAATGAGAAAAACCAGGAGGAGTCACTGGCCAGTCAGGACAGCCCCTAAGGTGTCCTGAGCTGAGGTGACTCTGACTTTTAGAAATCCTCCATCTTGCAGATGGAGGATTCCCCCAATAGGGTTAGGATTGTGACCCCCTCCCCTTGGGAGGAGGCACAAAGAGGGTGTACCCACCCTCAGGGCTAGTAGCCATTGGCTACTAACCCCCCAGACCTAAACACGCCCTTAAATTTAGTATTTAAGGGCTACCCTGAACCCTAGAAGATTAGATTCCTGCAACTACAAGAAGAAGGACTGCCCAGCTGAAAACCCCTGCAGCGGAAGACCAGAAGACGACAACTGCCTTGGCTCCAGAAACTCACCGGCCTGTCTCCTGCCTTCCAAAGATCCTGCTCCAGCGACGCCTTCCGAAGGGACCAGCGACCTCGACATCCTCTGAGGACTGCCCCTGCTTCGAAAAGACAAGAAACTCCCGAGGACAGCGGACCTGCTCCAAGAAAGGCTGCAACTTTGTTTCCAGCAGCTTTAAAGAACCCTGCAAGCTCCCCGCAAGAAGCGTGAGACTTGCAACACTGCACCCGGCGACCCCGACTCGGCTGGTGGAGACCCGACACCTCAGGAGGGACCCCAGGACTACTCTGATACTGTGAGTACCAAAACCTGTCCCCCCTGAGCCCCCACAGCGCCGCCTGCAGAGGGAATCCCGAGGCTTCCCCTGACCGCGACTCTTTGAATCCAAAGTCCCGACGCCTGGGAGAGACCCTGCACCCGCAGCCCCCAGGACCTGAAGGACCGGACTTTCACTGGAGAAGTGACCCCCAGGAGTCCCTCTCCCTTGCCCAAGTGGAGGTTTCCCCGAGGAACCCCCCCCTTGCCTGCCTGCAGCGCTGAAGAGATCCCGAGATCTCTCATAGACTAACATTGCGAACCCGACGCCTGTTTCGACACTGCACCCGGCCGCCCCCGCGCTGCTGAGGGTGAAATTTCTGTGTGGACTTGTGTCCCCCCCGGTGCCCTACAAAACCCCCCTGGTCTGCCCTCCGAAGACGCGGGTACTTACCTGCAAGCAGACCGGAACCGGGGCACCCCCTTCTCTCCATTCTAGCCTATGTGTTTTGGGCACCACTTTGAACTCTGCACCTGACCGGCCCTGAGCTGCTGGTGTGGTGACTTTGGGGTTGCTCTGAACCCCCAACGGTGGGCTACCTTGGACCAAGAACTGAGCCCTGTAAGTGTCTTACTTACCTGGTTAACCTAACAAATACTTACCTCCCCTAGGAACTGTGAAAATTGCACTGTGTCCACTTTTAAAACAGCTATTTGTGAATAACTTAAAAAGTATACATGCAATTTTGATGATTTGAAGTTCCTAAAGTACTTACCTGCAATACCTTTCGAATGAGATATTACATGTAGAATTTGAACCTGTGGTTCTTAAAATAAACTAAGAAAATATATTTTTCTATACAAAACCTATTGGCTGGATTTGTCTCTGAGTGTGTGTACCTCATTTATTGTCTATGTGTATGTACAACAAATGCTTAACACTACTCCTTGGATAAGCCTACTGCTCGACCACACTACCACAAAATAGAGCATTAGTATTATCTCTTTTTGCCACTATCTTACCTCGAAGGGGAACCCTTGGACTCTGTGCATACTATTCCTCACTTTGAAATAGTGCATACAGAGCCAACTTCCTACATCAGTTCTTAAAAAAAAAAAACTAGAGCCAAGAATGGAGGATGTGAAATCAGTTATTGACTCCAACAAGTTGTTCAATGGTCTTTGGAGTGCGGCATTAAACACAATGCAAGCCACAGTGGAGGCATTAAACCATCATGCTAATAAAATGGATATCCAAGTTGACTTGCTTAAAACACTAGCTATCTTCATCTCAGGAACTGATGGGAAACTAGAGAAGTAAAATGCCCTAATAAACAGGGTTTAAACAAGCAACGACAATGATTTCACAATGTGTACGTGTAAAGAGGTGGTTGATGCCTTTGCCCACACTGATAGAAGTTATGGCCAGGGAGATAAGGACAGTGCCAATCAAGCCTGAGTACCATCAAGATCAGTCAACAAGGGTGGAAACTATGAATGTAAGTGCTGCAGACACCCAAGACACCCAAGACAAAGACAATTGGTTGGGGAATGTACAGGAAAGAGCTTGTGTTAATCCAGCAATAGAAGGACAAAGGATCCCCCCAGCCCAGGGAGAGGGAAATATACAAGACGTCAGAGTGACTATATTAGAACAAGCTAATCAAGAGCCCAGCCAACCCCCTACTGCCTCCCCAATACCTCAGAAAATATCAAAAAGTGAAAGAAAACAAGCCAGGAAGGGCAGAAACTGTGTTGTTCCATCTAGGCTGTTGAAGGCCAAGGCTAAGGAAAGTGGTAAAGTTCATACATCAAAGTGCACCCCACTGGCAGAAGGGGCAGCCAAGAGTTACGTTCAGGAGGCTGGCGAGGATTTGAGGTGGGCTCCCCCTACTCTAATGGCTCAAGTATGTAAAGCTGGGCTCATAGACAAGGCTACCTTTATGTCTACATGTGAGGTAATGACTTGGGACTTGATGCAAAAGCCACCTGCCATGGCAGCGTCTGCTGTACAAGGTGGATGGGTCGAGTGTTGGTGAGAAGATTTGCATGAGGAAGGCTTATGTGTGGCTTTGCCCAGGACTATGGTGCTAGAGCTGCCTACAACTGTGGCTCCTGCTATGCAAAGGGCTTGGCCCGCTGGAGAGCAAGGAGCCCTGCAGGAAGGAGGCACATCACCTCACCATTATACGTTCTCACAAGCTGAAACAGAAGAAAAGAAGGGGGCCAGCTGGGAAAATTGTAAAGAGGTAATGACCTCATCAGCTTCGAGGACTATAAAGCTGGCAAGCCGAAAGCCTAAAAAGGTCAAAGCAAACAGAGCCATCTGTATATCATCTGGAAGCTAAGGATGCAGTAAATGAAATATGTAGTACTGAATACAACCTGGGAAAGTTGGGAGAGAACATTAATGCCCTAGCTGACCAGGATATTGAAAAAACAAATCCAGTGTGGATTCAAGAATATAGATATACTAAAATTAATTAAAGGCCTGCCAGGCTTAGCAGGAGTAGAGTCCCATGATATAGATTCCATTAAATTTTTATCCCTGGGAAGAAAACAATTAGCAGAGCACGCACACCAGACCTTCCAGCAAAAATTCTCTCATGCAGGGACATTTTCAAAAACAGGGACATATAAATTACACCTTTTTATGATTATCGTTATCCACTTTGCATTAAGGCTGATAAACAACAGGCTGGCAAAGGTCCTGGTAAGAACGGTGGCAACTCTATCAACTGCCCCATGCATAAGATAGGCCATTCGGCGGGCTCAAATTTGAGAAGTGCAGGCGGTTTGCCACCTTAAATAAGTGGAAATTATGGATTGAAGAGACAGAGAGTCAAAGCCCAATCTGTAGACTGCCAGGTTATAAGAGTGGTAACTCAAATAGAACGATGTTAAATTTTGGAGCTAGCTCCCACCTGTGCTATCGTCGGCCTGCCAGGGCAATGCACTGAAATACTGAAATGAGGAATGGTTGAAACAAGGCACAAACTTGCAATGTCAACTGAGCATCTGTTCCTGGAAAGTGGGGGGGTTCAGCACAGAAAATAGAAGAATTATTGGAATATCTTAATAATAAATTTGATATTACTGTTGGACAAGAGTCCTGGACACAATCCAGCACTCCAATAATTGGGTTCACTGAATACGGTAGGCTAGCAAGTAAGACCTGTACCTACGGAAGAGCCAAAGGTGGATTATCAATATATGTAGCTACCAAGCTCTCAGTAGAAATAACAATGTTGGATATGAATGAACCATGGTTACTGGCAATATCAATTCAAAATGGTAACAACCAGTAATTTAGTCCTATAGTTTTGAATAACGTCTATATTAACCCGAGGGAGAAAAGAACAGTAGTGGATAAGCTGGTTGATTTGCTAGTGGGGTGGAAGGGGGAAGCTCAGATGGCGAATCTGATACTTACTGGGTACTTTAATTTGAGCCTTTTCCAAGAAGTAAACATTGAGGAGGGAGCCTGTCCATACAATCAGACTATTTTAAGTTTCCCACAAGTCAATAAGCTGGGGAAGAAACTTTTGACAGCTTTTGGCCCAGCTGGTCTCGTAATGTTAAACAGTCGCTTACCTGGGAACGTTCTTCCATCCTGGACTAGGTGCTCTGAAACAACAACCTCCTATCTGGATTATACATTAGTAATCGTTAGTTTGATTGGTATGGTAGCCAATTTCAGGATTGACCAGAGAGCAGAAAGCGACCATCATCCACAAAATATTTACATACATGCTAACAGATGGGAATTAGACCAATCTAGGATGATGCAGGCAAGAGCATACTCTGAACACCTAAAGCATCTTAAGTGAAGCCCAGTTACCATCAATGAGCTTGCAATGGAAACAGAGGAGACATTGAACGCAGCCCCAGCCAGGGAGATAGACCCAATAAATACTTGGGAATCTTTCACACAGCATCTAATGGCGTGGCACCCCATAAAACATTCCACAGACGGGAAGACCATCACACCTACTAGAAACATTATGTGGCCAAAATTGATTTGCATTATTAGATAACAGATCAATAAAACCCTGAGACAGCTGCGCCAAGCACCACCAAGCTAAGTTTTATTAATGACCCTTCCTCAAGAATGTAGAAGACTTATAAAAGAGCTGAAGGCACATAAGAAGGATAAGGTTGAGGGATTATGGCCTAATCTCCTTCAGTCAAACAAACATAATGACCATCAGCGATTTTGGAGATTAGTAAATGATCTTGATAATGTCCCCTCAGCTGCAAACAATGCCAACATAGGTGAACGAGAGTGGGTGGATTTTTTAAGATTTTATTATAAAGAGGGTTTGGATAATAGCTTCTCCCAGGAGTGAGACTGCTGTTACGACAAAGAGAGTGTGTGCTTCACCCTGGGGTGACATGGTTGTCAACAAAATCAGGCTGATAACGATACTAGGGTCACCAAAGCAGAGGACCCTAAGGAATATACTTGGGTGAAGTTGAAAAAAATGAGCAAAACATCACACCTTAATTGTGCTCCAATAGCCCTTTTAAAACAGAATATTTCATTTTGGGCAGGCTTCTTGACACCTATGTTTAATCATATCCTGTGTACTGGCATTACTCCAACCGGCTGGAAGGGGTCGGTTATCCACCCACTTTTAAAAGGTGGGCAAGAATTACCTCCAAGTAACTATTGGTTGATTGCACTGCTGGACGTGGATCTTAAGATCTTTTCAAACCTTCTTCTACAAGAGTTGATGGAATAGGCAGTGGAGACTAGAAGGCTGCTAATGAACCAAATTGGGCTTACCAAGAAGCAAGGAACCCTCACTAACTTAATGAGGTGGGCCTTATAATGAAGAGAGCAAGTGACACATGACATTGCTCCCATGCTTTGTGTATTTTAAGGCGCCTTTCGACTGTGTACCCCTGGGGTTCCTGTGGGAAAAGCTACAGCAGTGGGGTATTCCAACAAACCTCCTAAGAGCAATTGAGATGTTGTATTTAGGTACCTGGATGAAAATCAAGATTGGTGATGGCCGGTACCTTTCAAGGGAAGTTGAAACAACCCAAGGACTAAAATAAGGGTGTGTCCTAGCACTTCTGCTGTTTAACCTGTTTATTTTGGGCCTACCTGCATCCATTGATGAGGTGGGGTTACAGACACCAAGCCTTGTGGGACAGGAATTGTCTACCATCCTATACGCTGATGACTTGCTTCTATTAAGCAATATCCACATTGGTTTACAAAGGTTAATTAATATGCAAGCCAAATACTCAGACAAGAATCAGCTGGAAACTAATTTGAAAAAGACCAAGGTAATCTTGTGTAATTGACTTACTTAAAAAAACAGGAGATGGTTCCTCAATGGGTTAAAAGTTGAAGAATCACTAACATATCCCTACCTGAGTTTCCACCTTGATTCTAAAGGGTCTTTCTCAGCCCCGAAGACCATCCTTGCCAAGGCTGAAGCATTAAATTTCACGTTTAATACCTTAAAACCCTTAGTGAGGGTTTTAAAGCCAAAACTGATTCCCATCTTGGTCTGTGGGGAGAAATAATGCTGGGGAAAGATGCTGTAACATTTAAGAAGCTAATGTTGCGGAAGTACAAATTAGTATTTCAGCTGCTGAGATCGGCCTCCCTTGTTCAAGTGAGATTAGAGTTTTCTCTGATAAATCAAACGTTGGCCAGGCAAGGGGCATTTGTATGATGTTGCTATAGCTTGATAAATGCCAATGAAGACTCGCTAGAACTCCTTGTGGTGAAAGAAATAAAGCTCGACCAGGAGGAAAAACATTTTTCCACATATTTGAAGACAAGCATAAGGCATCTGGGCATTTCCGAGCTATAGCAATTGAATGTCAGTAATACTGTGCTTCATACATTGTTAAACAAATGCATTCAGCTGAAAAGTCGTGTGGAGGACAAAAGACGATTGTCAAAGCGATTGCATGGCTGGCTGGTGATAAAAACATATGAATCCTGAAGGATCCTTATAATTTTGAATCAGCGATATCGGTGATTATAAAAAAAGGAGCTCATGAAAATGTGATTTGTAGTACTACCAACATTAGACTTTGTCCTCAAATGGTCGAATCAGGGTCCATGGTAAAAATCTGTGTGTGAACTGTGTCATCAGACAAATGAGACATTTGTGCACATTTTATGTCATGCCCAAAATTATTGGCTGAGCGAAAGGATTTTTAGCATTGGGCATTAGAATGTGCAGCTCAGCAGTAATAGGGGCCGAAATCCCCAAAATGTTATGTTGAATGTTCGTGTGGTGCAATTTTTTTTAAAGTTTTAAATAAATCAAACAATTGCCTGGGGGTTAATATAGTTCATAGGTGTGCAATTGTACATATGTGCTGGGGCTGCTAAGGGTAGAGTTGTAGGACTATTTTTCCCTATCCCCACCGAATACTAATGTTAACTAGGCAATGCTCCTAAGGTGTTTAAGTGTTGTATGGTTCAAAGGTATGTAACAGTATGTATATGGTGGGGCTGCTAGGGATAGATCTGTAGGACCATCTCTCCCTATCCTCACCAAATATCAAGTTTACTTAGGCAACATTGCTGGTATAGCAGGGTTTATTTCAAGGTTTAATGGGCCTTGTTCTAGTTGTGCACTGGATGGGTCCGAGGGAGGGCAGGATTTTGCAGGACCAAGCCTGATTTTAAGTTTGCACTCTGCACTTCAATAGGATTGCTCTTATTTCCAGAAGGGTCGGAAGGGCTAGAGCGGTTCTCCACATAAAAGCTGGACCAATGGACTTTAGTAGGTCAGACAAATAGGATTATACTTTGGCTGAGGGAAAGGAGGATAGTGGCTTAATGTATCGAGTGTGAGAGATAGATCGAATGGCTTCCTAAATAAGCAAAACTAAATTGTGTGGAGTTGGTATTAGTTTTTTTTTGGTTGTATGTTTATGTACATTTTCATGACAAAATGAAATTGTGTGAATTTTTTAATAGTTTTTTGGATTGTATGTTTATGTATGTTTCCGTGACGTGTTTTAACTATTACTGTATAGGTAAGTTGAGATTGCAGTCTTATTGTTGCTTTTGAAGCATATATTTATGGTTTTAAGGGCCAGATGTAACAAGCTCCCGGTTTGCGTTTCTTAAATAGAAAATTTTAAGAAATTGCTATTTTAGAAATGCAAAATGGAATATAATAAGAATAGCGAGTCGGTATTTGCAATTTTTTCAAATTCGCAAACGCAATTTGCGATTAGCAAATACCGAATCGCAAATCATTTGCGATTCGGTATCTGAAAATTGCAAATTACGAAAACGGCAACCCGAAACAGCCTGATGACATCACAACCAGGAAGTGAGTCAGCCCATCCTGTTTCCAGGAGCCACACCCACAGGAGCAGGCAGGGAGACATAGCCCAGCACCAGGGTGTCAGCTTTTTGAACCTGCCAGGACCAATTTGCAATATGGCCACTGATGGGAAGGTGAAGGACAAGGGAGACAGGAAGTGCAAGCTCAAATTCAGTGAGCAGGAATTGGAGGTGCTCACTGAGGAGGTTGTTAGGAACCATGACAAACTCTTTGGGAAGAACTCACTACAGGTCCCTGAAAGTGAGAAAAGGAAACTCTGGTTGGAAATCCAGACAAAAATCTGTGTAGTGGGTGTTGCGCAGTGCCCCTTGGAGGAAATTCACAAGATATGGTATGACCTGCGTTCCCGTGCCAAAGAAAGGGTGGCCACCAGGCTAAAGGGGACAAAGAGCACTGGAGGAAGACCACCCATCCAGACACCGTCCACACCAATGGAAGACATGGTGGAGTCCACACTGCTTCTGGAAGCCGTCAGTGGTGTCACTGATATTGACACCTCAGGGACACCCAGCACCAGCAAAGGTAAGGGCAGCAATGATGCGTATCCCATTATATGCATGTACAAATGTCCCCTAGAAATAGCTATCAGCTTGATGCAGCGTGATAAGTAGTCCATGCCACATCTTACATATAACACAACAATGCCTTATGGGAGTGATAGGCCACAATCCTAAGGTCAATAAACTGCATTAAAAACAACTTGGTGTTAAACCATATAGAGACACAACACACACAAGTCATAGCGATACGATGTCAGAGTAGAAAAATTACTATTGTGCTACTTATTGTGAGATATAAAGAAATGACATGCTGCACATTGTCGTTGCAGATGTTCCGGGCCCTGCTGCAGCAGAAAATAGAAATAAGGGGGATGTTGAAACACAGCCACAGTCTGACGCCAACACAAGTGAGTCTTTCAGTATTGCATCAATCAGACGCAGGGCAAGGGTGTTACCTCTCCCAGAGTACAACCTGGCTCAGATGAGATGCCGGATGAACTCCCCACACCACCCCCAGAGGATAGATCCACAGAAACACAGCAGTCCCTGTCCCAGCGTCAGTCAACTCCCCTCAGGAGGCGTCACGATGCAGACAGACAGTGCACAGAGGAAAGAGAAGGCCCATCAATCTTTGGCAGACTTGAAGCTTCCATGCTGAAAGTGCAGCGCCTGCAATGCAACCACATGAGGTCAATGCACTGGCAGTTGGTGTCATTCAATCAGAACATGGGCACAATGAATAGGCATTCAGAGTCACTGCATGAGGGACAGCGAACAGCAGCCAAAAACACAAAGGACTTGACAAATGCCATTAGGGACCTCTGCACTGAGATTCAGCAGGAGCGTGTCAGCCACCGTAGGCGTAATCACCAATTTATGAGAAGGTTTGCTGGGTTCTGCAGATCGGTCAATCGTCTTGCTAGCTCAACTGCCATGATGTCACGATATGCTGTGGGCATACAGGTGGAGATGGCACACTGCAGTCGGGACGTTGCACAGGGCTTGGTGCAAATAACCAATGTTCTGGATGCAATGCAGACAGCACACATTATCAGACACAGTACTGCCAGTGAACCTGCTACAAGAGGTGCCAGTGAGGCCACTGAGCACTCAAGTAGAGTACATGGATGTAGGAAGTAATGTGAAGGCCTACATGGGACTACCGTAACATGTAGCTGTAGTTATACTATGATGCTAATAGTGTGACACTGTTATTTGCACATGGTAGCCTATGCTCTATGGCTATGTCCTATTGACACATACGTTACCTGAAGTCAAGGTAATAAAGTTGCTAACTAAAGAAAGACATAAAACTGCAGTGGTGTTGTCATTACTTACATTAGAAATGGTTGCATGTGATGTCAGCATGTCTTTGCCTGCCCTCTGCTGCACTGGTCCTGTCTACTGGGTGATGGGGTGGTAAGGGATCACCATCTTCATCTGAGTCCGGCTCCATTGGTTCAACAGGTATGCCCCTTCTCATTGCTATGTTGTGCAACATTGCACATGCGGCCACAATTTTACATGTTGTCTCTGGGCTGTACTGTAGTGCCCCTCCACTCTTATGGATGCAACTGAAGCAGCTCTTCAGGAGACTGAAAGTCCGGGTTGTCCTGTGTGCAGCATTGTACCTCCTCTCTGCAGGCATTGCAGGCTTCAGGTAGGGCGTCAGTATGTAGGTGCGCACTGCATAGGCACTGTCTCCTGGAATGAGCAGAGGGTAAAATGAGTACTGTTAGAATCTGATGTCACTATTACTGCAATGCAACATAGTCATCTATTACTTTACCCATTAGGTATCCTTCGCCAAACTCCCCAGCTAGCTGTCTTGTGTGAATCCCGCTGTGGCGAAAGATGTAGGAGTCATGTGTGCTACATGGGTCTCTGGCCACAAGATCAGTGATGATGTTAGATGCATTGCTAATCACCTGTATGTTCATGGGATGATGTTTTTTACGGTTCCAATAAACATACTCGGTGGACGATGGTGGATAGATAGCTACATGTGTCCCATCAAAGAGCACTCTGTGAGACCCCTCCTGCTGCTGCTATGACCCCTTGATAGTCCCCTGAGGCTAATAGGTGCAGGGAGCATAATACCTGCATATGGGGGGGTATGCTATTGGCCTGTGTGTGGTGCACTGCAGTAGAGGTTGAGGATCAGCTATCAGGTCAAGTATCATGGCTGAGCTTAACCTGTCCTTCTCATAGCTTTCCTCCTCTGTCTGGTCGAAAAGGGTTATGCGCACTGTGAAAATGCACTCCTGTCTCCTCCTCCCTCTCCTCAAACCTGCCAAGATCCTCATCCTCCTCGCCATCACGTAGAGTGCAGCCATTGCCGAAGAGCGGCTGAGGCATTCTGGACCTCCTAAGTTGCACCTGGTTACTACCTGACTTCAATTTGTGGTAAATTGCATGTGCAAAAGGCCATTCTGCGAATGTTCACAATTTGCGAATTTTTGATGCAAACCATTGCCACATGGTTTTGCATGTCGCAATCAGCGTATTGCAAATTGTGCCATGATTTTGGGACTCACTAAACTGTGTCGCAGTTTGCGTCTCGCAAATAGCGATTCAGTATTTCATGTTGCTATTTACGATGTGCTGATTGCGACACGCAAAACCATGTCATATTCACAAAAATTCGCAATTTTTGCGATTCCGTATTTTCACACTGTGAATGCCTTTCATACATCAGAAGGACCATTTTTGAATTTGCAAATGGCCAATCTTTGCAATTTGCACCATTTGCGAATGCAAAAAAGCTTAATACATCTGGCCCCAAGTAACTAAAAAATGTACTTACTACTACTACTACTACTACCACTAGTTAACTAAGACACTTTAATAGCACTGCAGTGTAATGCATGTGCCCCTGAAAGTTCAAGCTCAGACAGCTAGATAAATAGACAAAATGATCATAGCTGTGTGAAGGGCAAACACAATTTTGGGGAAGCACACAGTGCAATCAAAACATGAAGGTGAAACCAAAGCCCCTCTTTAGTAATGCTCAGATAATTGCTGCGCTGTCATGCCATACCATAAAAATGGATTTGATTATCAAGCAAACTGAAAGAAACATTGAAGTACAGGTAATGTTTTAATGACAGGAGGACTCTGGGGGTCTTTATTGATAAATTGCACACAGAATATATATGCTCCCTAACTCAGACATTCTGATAACCATGAAATGATTACATGCCTAGTCTATGAAATGTCAAAGCTGTAAATATAAATGGTAACAGACATTTTGCGAACAGTTCATTTCTTAACAATGGTAGTATCTAGGCAGGCATGCAATTTTATACTGCAATGTGGAATCAAAGCTCAGAGCGAAGTTAGCTCCAGGTGTCACAGTCAGTTGTCTTTCAAGAAGGAAGGTTAAGGCTCAAAGGCAGAAAAACAACTTTGCATACTGTTTGCTTTAGGTTCTCTACCAAGTATACACTAGCAGTAAAGGGAAGCAAATACATTTGTAGAATGCATTTGTAAACTAGAGCAATCTCAACACACAGCCTTTTATGAATTTAAGTTATTCTCCCTCTTTTAAGCATGCCAGTGCACAAAAAGAGGGAGAATAACTTACGGTCATGCATCCTGAGAATATAAGACACTTTAATGGGAATTAAACATGATATAATTGGCACTTAAAATTGTGAGTCGATCATTATATGGACATTATGGTCTCACTTTCAAGCTCACTCTGTAGATTATGCATGTTGGGCATCACAACTAAATTTTTTTCACCTCTAGAGATGACCAGACAATAGAATCTCTTACCACAAATAACCTTCTATTTATCTTCCTTTTCGCACTGCAGCCTTGAGAATTTCAAGCCATATAAGGGGTGAAACCTGTTGGCTGCTTCACAACCTAATGGGCGATTGAAAGCTCAATACAGGGATGGTTTTGCAAATTAATAGCGGACTGCAAACCCACAAAGGCTAATATATATGGTTCCGCCTTGGATATACTTTATGGAGAATGTTTGCAACAACAAATTGCACAGTATGACGTGGATACATGATATGAAGCATGTTAACACCAAAATTATATATGAGGCTAGTGTCCTTGATATCACCTTGGATAAATCTAATTAAGAATGTTCACAGCAACAAATAGTACAGTATGACATAGGTAGGTTCTATGAAGCCTGTTAACACCAAAAAGTATATAGTATAACAGGATACAATCCATGACTTTTCTTGAAGACTAATAAGAGACAGGTACATGAAACTGTGACAGAAGAAAGAGGACACCATAATAATTGGTGGAATCACCCAATACAACACCCTTTAAAAGCTTGGGAGGAGAAAGTAGTTTCTACAATGGAGATGTCAGGTGTTCAAGATATCAGTGGCGGATTAGAGGTTGGAGGCTACAAAGAAAATACAGGTATGGCAAAGTTTTAACTTTAGGAACATAATGTATTGATGTTTTTATGTTTGAACATTCAACAATACATCTACTAATATGTATCCAAATATCCATTCATGGTTGTTGTGGGTACACTATTCAGATGTAGAGAGCTTCAGTTCCTTTAAACTTGCACAATGTAGGTATACATTGTATTTTCAATACAAAATATAAAATATATAATTTCATTAAGATTATCATTTACATTTGCACATCATTACAAGCTGCCTGGTTACCTGCATTATACATATTTGTTTCTCTGCCCACAAATCAAGTGGGTATGACTTGTTGCTTTACATTTAGCACTTCATTCAAAAACTCCATGGCCTGCAAATGTTACTTCATCATTAAGCATTAAGTGCAACAAACATACTCTTCCAACCCATAAGGGTGTTTCAGAAGTAGGGGTCACATTTGATCACATTCTGTGAGGAGTCAGCATCACCAAACTTGAGGAAAAATGTACTAATTGTATTTAAGTAGCTTTAAATTAACATTTCTTTTCTCCTTATAGAAGTTGCCTAAAGGAAATGCAAATAATTTATTTCCTTTGTGTTGTGTTAAGCTTATCTAGCTATAGTATATGTTAGTGGAAGAGTAAGTTTTCAAGACTGTACATGATACACACTCATTTAGTACATTGAGCAAAAATAACCGTGTAACACTAGGCAACACAATTATTCATCAGTGATACTGAAAGAGCACAACAGTGCCATATGTTAGTAAATAAGGAGCAGTTCTTCTCTGTTCCTCTCACACAGCATAGTGTTGCACAACAAATTTATTACATGTATTGCATGTTGTGTGCACTTTGAATATTTGGTCTTAGCCATTTTCCTCTTCTGTAAATAGGCTGATTCAGAAAAAAGATGGTACAATATGTGTAGAAATAACTAATTATTCATGTCATTCAATTTTGCATTGAATGTGGTCCCAAATCACACATATTGAAGTCTTTGTGCACTGCTTTGTTATTGTACACTCAATCACAAGATGTGGTTAGTAGTATGTAAAGATTCTTATTTTCTATTACAGAACACTGTCCCCCTGAAGATGAGGATGAACAGGATGGTTGTGCCTCCACAGAAACTGGTGGCTCAGCCTCAGCTCTTATATCTGGTAATACTACAAAAATTGTATCACCAAAGAAGACAACTGCCACTTCAGTGCGCTCCTCCAATGCTACCACAACAGATGTAGTGCTTTTGGAAATAAAACTGAGAAATAAATGTCTGAAGAAGATCATGTCATTTCAAAGAAAAAATAGGCCTCTGCTAAAAAGTCCAAGACCAATTTGACATCACAGACAAAACATATGAAAAATCTGACAAAAACACCCACCACTTTGCAAACAATCAAAACTGCAGTGGAATGCTTTCTTTTGAGTACAAATCAAAAGTGCAACACATCACAAAAGACTGTTTGCACGACTACCAACTCAATGGAGACTAACAGCTTATTACTAATCACAATAAGTAGAGGGACTAATACCAACTAAGGGAATGATTCCAGTTGAATACATGCATAATGAGCCAGAACCAGAGTACATAGTTGACAAGGAAACAACTGATGCTGAATTGACCCCATCACTATTTTAAGATGAGGCATTAGAAATGTCAGAACATTAGCATCATGAAACAACATCTGAACAACTGTATCAAGTTCTAAAATGACAAAGGGAAAAACTAAAAGAAAGACAAGAACAATTCCTGGAATCTTGAAAAAAAGAGGTAGTCGTTCTGCTGCTGCTCAGATCAGAGATACACTAAATGAAAAACTGTAGCACATAAGGCATTCAGATGCACATCATGGGCATCTTCTGATGATTAATACCTGTGCCATGACCCGTATGACAGCATGAATACTTGCTATCAGTTATCAGATGGTGAAAGGACATACTTCAACTGGGTCAGCCCTAAACACACCGAGTCAACTGCTGGAAAGACAAGAAATGACACTGTCATAAATGCTGCTTGGGAAATGACCACTCCATATATCTCATCTACTTCACCTACTGCTCCATCCTCTCAAACATCTCCATAAACAAAAATGAGGCAAGCAACAAGAAAAACACTACTACTTGCCCAGTCAAGGAGCCTGTTTCTGCTTTTGTTATGTTAATATTGCTTTGAATAATTAAAAATGTGCATTCTATAAATATATATATCAACAATTGTTTAACTACGAGTGCTCAGATGCCTGTTTCTCCAGTATGTTCAAAATAACTTGTGTGACTTGTTTCACATTGGTGACAATTGTGCAAACATTATTTTTGCAGTGCACTAAAATATTTTCAATTGCACATTTAAGTAAATGTTATGAAAGCATTACTTTGATAATTGTTCTTTTTTACCTTAAAACCATATACAAATGAATTATCAATTTTATAAGGATGTTACGTTGCAGCACAATAGTGTTCAAAATGTAGAGTCCATTTACACATTAAAATAATTAGACATGCAATCAAACATGGGTATAAGAAATGAATTGGAACTTATAATAAACAACAATTATAATTGTTTTGTAAAACAAAACTAAAAGACTTAAGCAATACCACTTGATAATGGCTAGTGGTATTTTTGGTGATAACATTCTGATCAATTCCACAATACCACTGCACTTAGAATGGAGTTTTATTTAAAACGTGAAAATATGACATATATCATTTAGCATAAATGATAAACATCGCAATGAGTAAGTAAAATAGGGGATAAGGTGTACAGCAACATTTTCCGCACATAATAATTTACATATGCGATCAACAAATTGTAATTGTGTGAACAGTTTAACACATGCACATTTTAATGAAACTGTAATATTGATTCCGCACAACTCAAGATCAAGTTCTCACTGAAAGTTCTGTTGGTTTTTTTTTCTCCTCCGGCAGTGCATAGGTTGTACTGCTCAACAGGGCAAACACCCAAGACTATGGTCCCAGGGGTGGATTCTCCATAAAGGCCAAAAGGGTGGACAACCACCACCCACCACCACATTCACATATCACTCGCATGTTACTACTTGGAATATTACAGATTTTACATGTAATAAAAATATCTGACCAATTATTTTTTACATAGAAAAGTTGCAAATCACCTCACCCAAGATGAGGGCTCCCTTGGGCTGTATTGCATATGTATGTATCAGTTGAAGGCTGTTACAGCCTATCCTTTCACAAACGCAACACATATTTAACATTCTGCTCTAGCGTCAAGCAGTGCAGCATGTCAGATAATGGTGATGTGTGACCTGTCAGTCATGCGCGCTTATCAGAAGCCATGATTTCGGAAAAAGGACAGCCTTCCGTCCTATCTGAGCTTCTGATTGGGCATAAGGGGTAAGCCTCGTTCTGGCAACTTGTTTGTTCGACCTTAAATTTTGAATCAATGTGCAGAGACAACTGTGCGCTGATGACTACCCCGGGTAATTTTTCCCGTTGTGTGTATGAGTAAGGACATGCCTGTTTTCAATCATGCACTAATGTGTGTGTATGTGAGCATGTATGTGAGTGTTTGGTTTATGTGTCCTGACTACAGTTTTATAAAAATCTCTTATTTAGATTTGAGTGCATTTCAGCAAAACAACCTTTTGTTTGATAGCCCCACCACTTTATAAGTTCACCAGCCACCCCTGTGTGGTCCCAATAGTGGTATTTACTAATGCACACTCCATGTACCATTCTGAGAATCATGATTGCTGACAGTTGACTAAGTGGAACAGAGCCAAAGCCTTTTTCCTCGGGTGGTGTCGAAAGTCGCAATCACATAATTGTGCCAAATTTCAGACACTAATACACAATGTTATGTAAAATTAGTGAAATGCAAATATGTCATTGAGTGCTATATTTTACAGTGAAATGCATTTTGCATTTTGCACAAAAAAAATGGTGTTAAATACACAAGTGCAACAACAGATGCTCATGTTCTGGTTGTTCACCGCTTACCTAGCCCAAGTTACAAGGTAATCTTTCTCAACACAATATGAGCCTACCCTCATTAAAGTGTTCACATTCAGGGCCATATTTATAAGGCCCCATGGCGCAGGGCGATGAAGCAACTGCCTTGCTGTGCCACCCTACGCCACCCCACGCCACCGGAAAAGAGCAGAAATGCACAGTATGTACATTTATGTCCTTCCCCCTGCACTAGCGCACAAACTGCTGACATGCATAAGCACAGGGACCATTGTTGCATGGTGCAAGGGTGCCTGCATTGTGGGGATGATTCTTTTACTGCAGGAAGTGACACCTTCCTGCACAAAACAATCAATTGACGTGGTTCCTCCTTCTATGTGTGCTGCAGATTGCAGCACACATCAAAACAGGAAAAAAAGGGTAGAAATAATGATATTTCTCCCTGGTGCGTCACTCTTATGCCAGTCCTGGGGTGACATAGGCTTTTGATGCACTCCCAGGTTTACAAAAGCTTAAAAATCTGGAAATGAGTCAAAACCCATGGATATTGAATGGAAAAACCCAAGGAACACCGATGGAAATGCCTCCCTGGAGCAAAGTAAGACAACGCAGCGACTTGGGCTGTGTTGCCTTACTCCATATCTACAAGGCCGTAAAAAGCCACACAGAGTGGCTTTGCGTGGTCTTGTAGATATGGGTCAGCATCTTGCACCACTGTTACAGGCTGCTTTTAAGTATGGGCTTCAGTTTTTTGTTACAGAAAGACACTAACCCAAGGCATGTTTATAGCCAAAAGGATTATATAAAAGCTAAAAATAATATTAAGGAAATGTTGGAAGCACAAAAGGTATACATGAATAGTATTATGTTGTGGTACATAAATTTGTTTCTGTATCTTTAATTTAGTTGTATTCACATATTTATGTTTATCCAAGATACACATTCCCAGGAATAGGGCATCCTTAGTCAGATTGGGATAGGAATTACTCTGAAACTCACCGTCTGTAAGCTTGGTGTAACTGCTGCATTCATGTTATCTTAGTGAATTACAGGGGATATGGTCTTGCAGGGATCCCAAACTGCATATTCTTCCTGAGATCATCTTGCATCAACTATTACTGATAATGAAATGGTGGATGTAACAGAAAGGGTTCCCGTGAAATGTGATGCATTGTTGATGAAGCAAAAGAACTTACTGATACCAGTGCCAATGCTCCATTCTGGTGAGAGTTCCCAGCCCATCCAATGAAAAGGCTGGCAGCATGAAGGCATGAAGGCATGATTATGATTTCCACACTTGAATGTGAGGACGGATGCCGCAAGAAAGTCCATGGATGTACCATACCCTACAACTACCTGTTTAGAGCACTGCATGGACTGGCTGAAAGCAGATACATGCAACAAGGTAGATTTATCCTATCGCCTTAGCTAGTGCTACATTGGGTATAGAGAATCTATCCTGGCTGGCGGCTGGAGGCGAGGGTCATTGGTTTATTGTATCAGAACCATCCACATTGGCAGTGAAGGCAGCAGGCTCCACTACTTCTCAACTGCCCAGTCCTCCCTTTGTTTCACTGGTGTAATGATCATCTTAAAGTAATATTTTATGTGCTGCATCTGATCTGTTGCATGATGGGAAAAATGTTTACAGAGGCAGCCACAATGACTATGGTGATATGACCTGTAAATAAACAAAAATACTTGAAAGCAGAGTACTATGAAAAGTTCAGTATTATTGCACCTCAAAGAAATGTTTGACTCATTCCTATTTATTTTGATCCTGGACCTGAAACAAGAGGCTTTGACAGGGAACTTTTTTACTTTAGCTTTCCTGCGTTCATACCATATTTAAATGCAACCTGATGGCTAGGTCAAAATTAATGTCACTATTTAAGGTAGGCAACTTTAGAAAGTTGCAACTTAATGTTCTGCTCATCCTTTTGCCTCACAAAGGCACACACACAGGCAGCTTTCTCACCACCGGGGAGACGTGTAAATGACTTCCAGGGTCAGGAACAAAGGCAGTGCAGCAGCAGCAAGTTGTCACCTCCTCTGCTCTGATGGCCAATCGGGGTTTAGCCCAGAGGCACGCTTCAAAAGGGAAGACAGTTTTATTGGGCTGTTTCCGTATCCCATTCTGGGATAGCCATGTGCCACACATCACAGGAACTTCATCACTAGGTAGGAGGGAACTCAATATCCCATTGGCTAGTGACCGTGCGGTCTCCTTGGGGCACTTTCCTGCAGAATCCTTTTAGCTCTCTGAACCTGAACGTTGTACACTCCATTCACAGGGTGGTAACTCATTGTTAGACCTGACAGCCTTAGGGTGGTCACCCCCATCTTTTTGCCTGCCTCCCTCCACTTTTTGTTACACTTTTTCTTGCTGATTTTCGGACTCTGTGCATTTTACCACTGCTAACCAGTGCTAAAGTGCATATACTCTCTCTCTTAAGACATTATAACAATGGTTCATACTCAATTATCACATTTGATCTACTTGTAAGTCCCTAATAAAGTGCACTACATATTCCCAGGGCCTTTAGATTAAATGCTACAAGTGGGCTTGCAGCACTGGTTGTGCCACCCACATAAGTAGCCCCTTAACCATGTCTCAGGCCTGCCATTGCAAGGCCTGTGTGTGCAGTTTCACTGCCACTTTGATCTGGAATTTAAAAGTACTTGCCAAGCCTTAAACTCTACTTTTTCTACATTACTCACCCCTAAGGTAGGTCATAGGTAACCCATGGGGCATGGTGCTATTTAGGTAAAAGGCAGGACATATACCTTTGTGTTTTTTATGTCCTGGTAGTGGAAAACTCCTAAATTCGTTTTCCACTGCTATGAGGCCTGCTCCTTTCATAGGCTAACATTAGGGCTACCCTCATATACTGTTTGAGTGGTAGTTTCTAATCAGAAAGGGGTAAACAGGTCATACTTAGTATGGCCAGAAGGGTAATCCAAAATCCTAATTACTGGTGAGGTTGGATTTTATATTACTATTTTAGAAATGACACTTTTAGAAAGTGAGCATTCTTCTGAACTTAAAATCCATCTGTGCCTTACAGCCTGTCTCCAATCCATATCTGGGCTGGGTGACAGCTCCCTTGTGCATTTCACCCAGAAAACAACAAACACAGGATGCTCAGTCACACTTTTACACATCTGCATACTGAAGGGGACTAATTGGGCTGGAAGGGTAGAGGGTTTTGACACTTACATTTCAAAGGCTAGTGGCCTGCCCCCTCACAAAGGACTGCCAAACCCCTACTGGGACCCTGGCAGACAGACCTGGATTGAAAGGGGACATTGTGCATTTAAAAACCACACTTTGAAGTCTCCCCCACTTCAAAGGGACTTTTGGGTATATAAACTGGGTCCCTAACCCTACCAACTCAGACACTTCTTGGGACAGACACTCTGAACCAGATCCTGAAACCTGCCAAGAGGAGCTGTCTGGTTGCACAAAGAACTCACCTGGGGTGCTTTGCTGTGAGAGACTGCTGCCTTGCTGTTGCTCTGCTGTCTTGCTGGCCTCTGACTCTGCTGAGAAGTGCTTTCCAAAGGCCTGGATTGTGCTTGCCTCCTGCTCCTGAAGTCTCAGGGCCAAACAGACTTCTTCTCTTCAAAGGAACTCCTTATGTGGCAAAAATCAACACACAGCCTGCTAGAATCGATGCACAGCCTGCCTAGTGGTGAAAGAATCACTGCATCGCCGACCTGGAATGATGCAGCCCAGCTCCCTGAGTGAAGATTGATGCAGCACCTGCGTTGCGACCGGAATTTCGACGCACAGCCCACCAGATCGATGCATCACTGAGCCGAAACGATGCGCCTGACTTTCTGTGTGAGGAGTCGTCGCAGCATTTGCCTTGCGACAGAAACTCAGACGCATCGCCCACCAGATCGATGTAGCACCTGTGACTTAGTCCTGCATGCTCAGGATTTCCATGCATCGCCCCGGGGGGTCAAAGAGCATGCATCGCAGTGAGGATCCAAGACTGCGCACCGGAAATCGATGCAAAGCCGGTGTAGTGTAGGAAGAATCAACGCATCGTCTATGCCCGTCCAGAAATCTGATACGCACCTTCCTTTTTCAACAAATCTCCTCCTCTGCGGTCTCCGTACGTGTATTTTTTGGCACATACCAGGTACTCAGAGACAATTGTTGATTTTTAAAGACTTAAAAGTCTTCTTATCATTCCAAAGTGATATTTCAACTGGTGCTTATCAAATCTTGATTGTTTCAACCTTAATTTACTCAGATAAATATTTTATATTTATCTAAACCTGTGTAGTGTATTTTTGTGATGTTTTCACTGTGTTATTGCATGATTTATTGCACAAATATGTTGCACATTGCCTTTTAAGTTAAGCCAGAGTACTTAGTGCCAAGCTACCAGAGGGTGGGCACAGAATTATTTGGATTGTGTGTGACTTACCCTGACTAGGATTGTGACCCCTACTTGGACAAGGGAGTAGAGACCCATTTCTAACATTGGTGATCAGCGGTAGGGATAGGACTTGTATTTGTGCAGAAACATTCAATAGCTATGTGTACACTACCTACCCACAGTTAAAGTTCAACTTGATCTTTTTCTTTTTTTGCTGCAATTCTTTTTCCTGCTTGATATTTTAACCTAATCCTCAAACAACATGTCTCTGGCAGGATCTCAGGTTGGAGCTGGAAAGTTTGACCTAGCTAAGCTGGAGACATACACTGTTACCCAGCAGAAAAGGTTCTGCAAGGGGATGGAGTACCTACCAAGGGTGCATCCAAGATGGAGGAGTACCAAAAGGCGCTGAGAGCCTGAGCAGAAGCCCATTCACAGGAGAATGTTGACTTGGGAGAGCAAGGGGAGCACTCTCCGAAGGATTTGCCACCAGCAGGGGGGATGTTACCCCTGACAGTGTACCTGCCAAACCAGGGAGCAGTGTCTCTAGTCATGGCCTGACCGCAGTTTAAAGGAGGGAGGAGCGAGAGTTTCATCTGCAAATGGCAAGGTTAAACATGCAGGCAGAGGAGAGGAAGGCTGAAAGAGATATCTGAAAGCTAAGATCAGCCAAGCAAGCTGAGGCTGAAAGGGCCTTGTCTGAAAATAAACTTCTACTGGCTCACGAACTGAGTCTCAAAGAGCTGGAGCTCAAGTCTAGGCAGTTTGGGTCCAGCAGTGATGGTGGCAGCATACGTGCAGGACCTGCTGGAGAAAGATTGGTTTGTTTGCACAAAGATGTGGTGCCAAGTTTTGTGTTAGGAGATGACATTGGCAAATGGTTTTATGTGTATGAAGTTGCACTAAGGGCCCATGTGGTTTCTGAAGATCAATGGGGGGTAGGTCTGTGGAAACATGTCCCAGTCATTGGGAGGGACACACTACTCACATTAGCACCAGAGGACTGCAACACATACACACTCATGAAGGCCATTTTAATTGACAAGTTTGGGCTGACCACTGAGAAGTACCATCAGAGGTTCAGGGACAGCACCAAACTCTCCACATAGACTTGGGTACACTTTGGATTTTTAAAGTAAGGCACTGAATGGATGAGTGCAGGCAGTAAAGTAAATGATTATGTGGGGTTGTACAATTTGATCCTGAGAGAGCATATGCTCAATGTTTGCTTTACACAGTTGTGACAGCAATTGATTGACAGTAAGCTGACTAATCATAGGAAGCTTGCTGAGGAGGCGGACCTCTGGCTAGCACCAGAGTGTCCAAAAAGGTATCAGGGGGTTCACCCACAAAGGTGGTCAGGGTACCCATCAGAAGAAAGAGGGGGGAGAAAAACTTAAAAATAAGAAGTTCTTAAAAGGCCCCCAAAATAATTTCCAGGGGGGTGGAGGTAACCAGTCCCAACCTGATTCTGAAAAGAAACAAGGGTTCTTTGATAAAAAGAAAGGGAAGTTTGTACCTAAATGCTTAGAGTGCACCAAGTTTGATCACTACGAGGGTGACTACAAGTGTCCACTGCGGGCACAGCCCCCACTGGAGGGCAGGCACCTGGGTTGGCTAGTGTAGCGCTCAGGATGTAGGTAGTCCCAGATAGCTTCGGGGAGCAGATAGAGGTAACTCTAGTGTCCCTGCGAGATGAGGAAATGGGGCCAAAAGCCCAAATGCCTGCAAATGTTTCCAAGTATCGTCAGTGGGTCACCATTAATGAGCAAAGAGTGGAGGCTCTGCGTGACACAGAAGCCAACATGACAACTGTCAAGGGTCAGCTGGTGTTAGCAGAGCAGGTAATCCCCAATACATTCCACCTGGTCATACTCACTGACAATCGTGAGAGTCACCTACTCGTTCCCTTTGAGTGGGGGGGCTCTTGTACTCTGAAAGTAGCTGTGAGTCCTCCCATGCCTGCAGATTGTCTGTCAAGCAATGACCTTGAGCATACTATGTGGAAGGAGGTAGAGCTTAGGTCTCACCTAGAGATGTTAGGTTTTCCTGAATGGGTCTGCATGACCACAAGGTCCATGGTTGCCAGGGAAGGGAGCCTGGAACAATAGCCCAGACAGCTGCAAAAGGAAGGGGCAAGGATCGCGGGAAACTGGCTCCAGAAGTTCCTGCAGTGGTTGACGGGGTCCCAGTGGAGAAGGCCCCTGAGCCAACTGGGGAGGACATTGCAGCCCTGGGTAACCTGCCTGAACTTGCTGGCTGGCAGGTTGAGGTTGGGCCAACCAGGGAGGAATTCTGCAAAATGCAGAAAGAGTGCCCCACTCTTGAGGGTTTGAGGCGACAGGCCACAGCCCAGGCAGCAGGTTAAGCCTCTGGCAATCACCATATCTATTGGGAGAATGATCTCCTTTACGGTGAGCATAAGGTGCCGGAAGCTGGGGCAGCACATGTGCTGGTGGTCCCCCATTGCTACCAGGCCTTCCTACTGGGTTTGGCTCACGACATCCTCCTGGTGGGACATCTGGGGCAAAACAAGGCCTTTGCCAGGCTTGTCACCCACTTCTATTGGCCCTAAAAGTGAGTGGCCTCAGATGCTTTTTGTAGGTCCTGCTCAACCTGCCAGGCTAGTGGGAAGACAGGGAAAAGGCTCAAGGCCCCGCTGGTCCTACTCCCCGTCATTGGTACCCCCTTTGAAAGGGTGGGCATCAACATTATTGGACCCCAAAACTGTTCTAGGCAACATGTTTATCCTGGTTTTGGTGGACCATGCTACCCACTATCCAGAGGTGATCCCTCTAAGGACAGTGATTGTACCAGTGGTGACCAGAGCTCTAATGGGGATATTTACCCGTGTGAGATTCCCAAAGGAAATTGTGACTGACAGAGGCCCAAAATTCATGTTTGTGTACACGAAGTCCATGTGGGATGTGTGTGAGGTGACCTACCCGTTCACCACCCCTTACCATCCTCAATCCAATGGGCTTGTGGAAAGGTTCAACAAGAACCTAAAAGGCATGATCACATGCCTACTGAGGCCATGAGGCGTAAGTGGGATGTCCTCTTGCCATGCCTTCTCTTTGCTTATAGAGAGGTGCCCCAGAAAGGGGCGGTGTTTAGTCCCTTTGACCTTCTCTAGGGGTATCCTGTCAGGGTACCCATAAGCATAGAGAAAGAAGGGTGGGAGAAAGCTCCCAGGACCCCCCCCAGGATCTGGTCAGTTACACGCTGGCCCTCCGCAACCGATGCAATGCTTCTAGAAACAGGCCAAGAGCAACCTTGAGGCCCGTCAAGAGGTGATGAAGCAATGGTATGACCTGAATGCCACCCTGGTAGAATTCTCACCTGGAGACAAAGTATGGGTAATGGAGCCAGTAGAGCCTAGTGCTCTCCAGGACTGCTGGACTGGCCCATTCATGGTCAAGGAGCGGAAGGGGGATGTCAGGAAAACTATTGCCAGCCTTATGTCCCTCCCTCAGCAAAAATGATTCCCTTTTCCTTGTACCCACATTGGTTGCATCGGCGTCCTCACTCCCGGTGGCTTTTGTAGAGGCTGTTCTTAGAATTAGCTTCTTCAGGTTTAACTGCCACTCAAGATGGTGGCCACAAATCCTTGTAAGTTCAGCGCTCTAGTGTTTCTACCTTAGTCTTGTGCTGAAGCTTCCCTCCAGCAGTTTCTCTCTGGGAGCCCTGCACTTCAACTGTCATCCTGAGGAGAATGAGCAGTGGTCCTGAGGGACATGGTTTCATAGAGAATTCTTCCACTTTTGAGTAATTAATTTATTTTCTTGTTACGGTGTGCACACCAGCTACTTTTTCCCTTTTGAAGAAGCTGCATTTTTTCTTTCTTTCAACAACTGGCTTTTGGCTTTCTGAGGAGATTTTTTTTTGGCTTAACAGAATTTCAAGCAACTGCAGTAAGGAATACTTTTGTATGATTTCCGGACTTGCCAATATAGATATGTAGATAGATATTCAAGAACTCTTTGCTTTGCAGACTTGTCAGTCTTAGAGACAAACCTCAGTGCTCAGACTAATTCCTGGAGACTGTGATTGAGAAAACTGAACCTTGAGAAGGATTTTTTGTTTCCTGTAAAAGACAGTAGTATTTTTAAAATGTGTGAACTTTTGAACTGTTCTCCAGTGAACTTTCAAAACCTCTGACTCCTGCAGGAAAGAAGATATTAAGTTAACATTGCTCTCTTAGATAGAGGCTAGTCTCTCAAAAGATCCATGTTAGAAGAACGATAGAATTGGGTGAAGGTGAATGGCTGAACAGTTGAAAGCACAGTAGGAATGTACTTATCTATGTTCTTATCACTGACTGCATGTCCTTCCTTTAGAGAAATCCCAATAAGAAGAAAGGTGCAGGTTTTCAAGAAAACACACTGAATATCCCATCTTCAAGTAGGAAACACACACTGGAACTGGATCTGGAGGTGGTCTCTCTTTTTCTATTCCCATTCCCCCTGGAAGATGCAGGATTCAGATAATCAGTTCAAGTCTGAGCACACATCTATTGGATGGAGTTGGGTAAAAGCCATCTGCTCCTGTTGAAGTTTGATTGAATGGGTAATCTTCTGACAGGGGAGGCCATTTACTTAGTGGACCTCAAGACCCCTAGAAACCCTCTAAGAGTGCTTCATCAGAACAGACTGAAGCCTCATTTTGAGAGGTCTGAAATCAGCATGCTTCTGGTGATAGATGAGGCTATGGAACAGGAGAGTGAGCCTCTCTCTGACCTCCTCTCTGCCAAGGAAGGTGATGGGTCAGTGGAGGGTGTCAAAATCTCTGACCCCCTGACCCTAGATCAGAGAGGAGACTGCTACCAATTATTGGAACAGTTCTCTTCCCTGTTTTCCCTCACACCTGGCCTCACACATTTGTGCGTCCATGATACTGACACAGTACACAGTCCCCCTGCAAAGATAAAAATTCACAAAGTATCAGATACGGTGAGGTTCAGCATCAAGGAAGAAGTTGACAAGATGCTGGCTCTTGAGGTGATTTAGAAGTCTAGCAGTCCCTGGTCCAACCCAGTGGTGTTGGTTCCCAAGGTGCTGCTCCCAGTGCCAAGCCAGAGCTTAGGCTGTGTGTGGACAACTTGGATCTCAACTCCGTCATAAAAACAGATGCTCACCCCATCCCTGAGTTGATGAGCTTGTAGACAGCCTCGGCTCTGCCAAGTTCCTCAGTACCTTTGATCCCAGATCAGGGTACTGGCAGATCACCTTGAAAGATCTGCTTTTTCTACTCCTGAGGGTCATTACCAGTTCAGAGTAATGCCCTATGGACTGGAAAATGCCCCTGCTACCTTCCAACGGTTGGTTAACGGGGTTCTGGCTGGCAAGGATGCTTTCTGCGCAGCCTACCTAGACCACACTGCCGTCTACAGTTCCAACTGGGAGGAACACCTGCTCCACTTCAAGGAGGTGCTTCAGGACCTGCAACAGGCAGGCATGACCATCAAGGTCAGTAGGTGCCAGATTGAGGAGGGTTCCGTGGTGTATTTGGGACACCTAATAGGTGGTCACAAGGTTCAGCCCTTCCAGGCCACGACTGAAACAATCAAGAACCCAGCCAGAGGTGAGAGCCTTCTTAGGTCTCACTGGATATTATCACAGATTTGTTAAGGGCTATGGCACCATAGTGGCCTCCTTAACAGAACTCACATCCAAAAAGCAACCTAGGTTGGTGAGTTGGACAGAGGCTTGTCAGAAAGCCTTTGACTCCCTGAAGGAATCCATGTGCACGGCACCCATTCTCAAGGCCCTTGACTACTCCGAAGAATTCATTGTGCAGACAGACGCTTCAGAGCATGGCATATGGGCAGTCCTAGCACAGCTAAATGAGGAGGGCCTAGACCAACTGGTAGTCTTTATTGGCAGAAGACTATTACCATGGGAATAGAAGTGGAGTGTTATTGAAAGAGAAGCATTTGCTGTTACCTGGGCACTGAAGAAGCTGAGGCCATACCTGTTTGGGACTCACTTCTGGGTTCAGACAGACCACAGGCCCCTCAGATGGCTCATGCAGATGAGGGTTGAAAATCCTAAACTCTTGAGGTGGTCCATTTCCCTACAGGGGATGGACTTTACAGTGGAGCATCACTCGGGGACTGACCATGCCAGTGCTGATGATCTCTCCAGATACTTCTGCCTTAGCGATGAGATCTCCTAGGGGGTTGGGTAGCTCTCCCCACTTTCAGCTGGGGGGACACATGTTAGACCTGACAGTCCATGGGAGGTCACCCCCAACTTTTGCCTGCCTCTCTTCACTTTTTTGACACGGTTTTTATGGTTTTAGGACTCTGCACACTTTACCACTGCTAACCAGTGCTAAAGTTCACATGCTCTCTTCCTTAAAACATGGTAACATTGTTTCATACCCAATTGGCACATTTGATCTACTTGTAAGTCTGTAGTAAAATGCACTACATGTGCCCAGGGCCTTTACATTGAATGCTACTAGTAGGCCTGCAGCACTGGTTGTGTCACCCACATAATTAGTCCCTTAACCATGCCTCAGACCTACCATTGCAAGACCTGGCCAAGCCTTAAACTCCCCTTTTTTACCTATTAGTCACCCCTAAGGTAGGCCCTAGGTAACCAATAGGGTAGGGTGCTGTGTAGGTAAAAGGCAGGACATATATCTGTGTGTTTTATATCTCATGGTAGTGGACAAATCCTAAATTAGTTTTCCACTGCTGTGAGGCCTGCTCCTTTTAAAGGCTAGCTTTAGGGCTACCATTATATACTGTTTGGGTGATAGATTCTGATCAGAAAGGGGTAAACAGGTCATATTTAGTATGGCCAAAATGGTAATAGAAAATCCTACTTACTAGTGAGGTTGGATTTTAGATTACTATTTTACAAATGCCACTTTTAGAAAGTGAGCACTTTTCTGCTCTTAAAATCCATCTGTGCCTTACAGCCTGTCTCCAATCCGCGTCTGGGCTAGGCTGGTTGACAACTCCCTTGTGCATTTCAGCCAGACAACCAGAAACACTGGATGCTCAGTCACACTTGCACACATCTGCATACTGAATCGGTCTTCCTGGGCTGGAAGGGTGGAGGGGCTTGACGCTTCCATTTTAAAGGCTAGTGAACTACCCTCACACAAAGGACTGCCAAACCCTCTACTGGGACCTGGGCAGACAGACCTGTATTGAAAGGGGGCCTGGTACACTTCAAAACCACTCTTTGAAGTCTCACCCACTTCAACGGCACTTTGGGTATATAAACTGGGTCCCTGACCCTACCAACTCAGACACTTCCTGGGACAGACACTCTGAACCAGATCCTACAACCTGCTAAGATGAGCTGCCTGGCTGCCTAAAGCACTCACCTGGACTGCTTTGCTGTGAAGGACTGCTGCTTTGCTGTTTCCTTGCTACCTTGCGGGCCTTTGGCTCTGCTGAGAAGTGCTCTCCAAGGGCCTAGATTGAGCTTGCCTCCTGTTCCTGAAGTCTCAGGGCCAAAAAGACTTCTTCTCTTCAAAGGAACTCCTTGTGCTGCAAAAAATTGGCGCACAGTCTGCTGGAATCAACGCACAGCCTGCCTCGCCGACCTGGAATCACTGCATCGCCGACCTGGAATGATGCAGTCTGGCTCCCCGAGTGGAGATCGACACAGTGCCAGTGTTGCGACCGAATCTTCGACGCACAGCCCACCAGATTAATGCATTGCTGAGCCGGAATGATGTGGACCAACTTCCAGCGTGAAGAATCGACGCAGCGCCTGCCATGCAACAGAAAGTCTGACAGATCATCCACTGGATCAACGCAGCACCTGTGACTTCGTCCTGCGCACCCAGGATTTCCACGCATTGTCCCTGAGTGTCAGAAGACCTCACATCACAGTGAGGATCCAAGACTGCACATTGGAAATCGACGCAAAGCCCTTGCAGCGTGGGAAGAATCAACGCATCGTCTGTGTGCATCAGGAAATCCGACTCACAGTTTCCTCTTTCCATGCATCTCCTCCTCTGCAGTCTCTGTGCATGTGATTTTGACGCAAACCAGGTAATCTGTGCACACAAGAGACAATTGTTGTTTTTTAAAGACTTAAGATTCTTCTTATCATTACAAAAGTGATATTTCAACTGGTGCTTATCAAATCTTGATCGCTTGACCTTAATTTACTCTGCTAAACATCTTATAGTTTCCTAAACATGTGTGGTGTATTTTTGTGGTATTTTCACTGTGTTATTGCATGATTTATTGCACAAATACATTACACATTGCCTTCTAAGTTAAGCCTGACTGCTCAGTGCCAAGCTAACAAAGGGTGGGCACAGGATAATTTGGATTCTGTGTGCCTTACCCTGAGTAGGATTGTAGTCTCTACTTGGACAAGGGTGTATACCTCTACCAACTAGTGACCCCATTTCTAACACTTATCAACAGTTGAAGTACATTTAAACATTTTAAAAACTCTGGAAAGACAACTATCCAAAGCACTTGAACTGCAGAAGATCATGCCCACCTTAGGGGCCCCAGGTTTGTTTCAATCACATAAGGCTGTAGCTCTTCAGCCTTACCTGAAGGCTCCCTTGGGCAAGTCTTCCATAAAAAATATACTCTACCTGAGATCACTGGCTTTACCACTATGAGAATTTCAAGTGCCTTAAAAGTCTAAAAGCAGTGGGCAGCAGTGCTGTCATCTGTGTATAAACGAAACTGAGACTCTGTGCCACCTGTGACGCTGCTTTGATAACCGACAGACCCATTTTGCTGAAGCTTTTATTTCTAAAGCATGAGCTAAGAACTTGCAGGGATGTCGTTACTTAAACCTTTACATATGAGATCCCAATAGAGCTAGTAAGAATGGCAAGATATTTTTCCATACTAGGATACTGGCTAAGGGTATGCAATACCTGAATTGTGGCAGCTATTAAAATATGAATTACTAGAATTTCTGACTGGAATCAACCGCATCAAGGCACTTTATATTCTGGATTGAATTTAAAATACTGATATCCCATTTACTGCCAGAAACTTGGGACTAATTCCAACAAGGCTCTCTCAATGCTGGTATGAACTTGAAATACTATTGTATCACTCATACTTTAGTTTTGCCTTTGCACGTCATTTCTTTTCCACGTTATATTAGCTGATATGAAACTGGTGCATGCCATAACATATGCATTCTAGAACTAACTTTTCACTTTCTTCTTATCCCAGACTTGCATTAAGTGACACAGAAAAGGTGGTTCTAGAAAAGATACTGGTAGAGCCTTCATACTTTAAGCATGCTGCACCTTGGTCAGCTGGGTTTCTGTATCCCAGGCCCATTACACCTTGGCTTGAACTTGAAATTTTATCATAGCACCTGCATTTTAAATTTAACCTTGCACTTTTAACTCCCTTACTTTGTACTAAGTGGTAGAGACATGGTGGTTGAACCTGACATGCTGCTATAACACCGGTACCTCAGACCTACTTTTGCACATTATCTCTATTCCACTTTTCCCTTAAGGTGAATGTGGTTTTATCATTTTAACCATATTGCAGTTTTAAGATATTTATCACATTGTAATGTCTTTTTTATTATTGTGAAGATTTTAATAAATCATACAATAAAGGATTTACTTACTCACTCTGAAGTTAGCCCAGAGGTGAGCTTCAAAGGTGAAGTCACCTTTGATGGGACCCCTGGCCCAACACCCCAAAGAGGTATCCCTTTTGTTCCTGTAGACAGCGTGGAGACAGGGCCAGAGTGGGGAAACTCTCCCCCAACTGGTTTTACAGTGGACGTGTAGCCCTCAGGTAGCCACACTTATTATAGGGTGGGTTACGAAGTTCCTGACAACTGAGGAAGGGTTGTAACATCTCAATAAGGGAAGAAATGAGGTACTTTGGGGTAGCCGGATGCCACACATCACAGGAACTTTGTTACTAGGTAGGAGGAGACCCAGAAGCCCATCGGCTAGTCACCAAGTGCTCCCTTCAGGGAACTTTCCTGGGATAAATATGGAACCCCTGCCACCCTGACCCTCAGATCACACTGGAATCAGAGAGAGGACCAAAGAAGGTCTGCCCAGCTGCCTTTGGACCTGCACAAACAGAGAGGTTGCACACTCAAAAGGACTGTACCTGCTGCACTTTGGGCTAGTAAAGTTTGGACTGTGCCTATGGCTTGGGGAAAAGTTGATTCCTAACATCCAACAAAAGCAGTGACTTCAAGGATCAGTTGGCCAATGCCGTAGAACCAGTGCTGGGGACACAAGAGCTGAAGGTGCCCAAATCACCAAGTTGGTAGCTACAACTGACATTTTGCCACTACCAGTCAAGGGACACACAAGAGGACCAAACTTGCAACCGTGTCTGTTGAAGCCAGGCGTGCTATCCAGGACCAGATTTGTTGTAGCCAAGGGACACTAGCCCACACCAAAAGATTTTGTCCCAACCACAGTGCAGGCTGACCAGTAACCCGGCATTGGCTGGCCGGGTAATGGAACAAATCAGACTTTGATGCAGCCGAAAATCTGTGGGCAAGTTTGCCCCACTTCTCTCATGGACTGAGGTATACACCGAGAAGTGCACCCCTATGAGCCAAACCACAACCGGGGCACTATTTGAAGATCTTTTTGCCAGCATCTCTCAGCATCAGGCTCACTCCATTGATGTTTATGACGGTCACCTGTAAAGTTTGGATCTTCACTTAAAAATGCTCTGGTGGCTAGGTAATTGTCTAAAGTAACCTTTCTGGCCTCCTAGACCTCTGTCCTGGCAGACTTGGTCACAGAACGTGGGCTGGAGTTGAACACTAACTTTTACAAACTTTTCAAAAGTTTCCAAACTTTGGGGGTCATTCCGACCCTGGTGGTCCATGACCGCCAGGGCCGGGGACCGCGGAAGCACCGCCAACAGGCTGGTAAAGCTGCGGTCAGAAAAGGGCAACCGGCGTTTTCCCGCCCGTTTACCCCTGGCCCAAGGAATCTGCCATGGCGGCACTACTTGCAGCACCGCCATGGGGATTCCGACCCCCTTCCCGCCATCCTGGTCCTGGCGGTAAATACCTCCAGGAACAGGATGGCGGGATCGGGTGTGGCATGGGCAGTGCAGGGGCCCCCACACAGGGCCCCATAAGGATTTTCAGTGTCTGCAAAGCAGACACTGAAAATCGCGACGGGTGCCACTGCACCCGTCGCACACCAGCAACTCCGCCGGATCCATTCGGAGCCGGCTTCATCGTTGCTGGGGCTTTCCCGCTGGGCCGGCGGGCGGCCTTTTGGCGGTCGCCCGCCGGCCCAGCGGGAAAGCCAGAATGGCTGCCGCGGTGCGGTCATTCGGCGGTAACCGCATGGCGGGCGGCTACCGCCGCCCGCCACGGTTGGAATGACCGTCTTTATGTTGGCCATTTCTTATTTGCAGTTGATAAAAGTTATTTATTGCTTATAAAATCTGTACCATTGGAACAGTCCAGTGGATTTTGATGGTAAAGGTCTATAAACAATCATAAAAATACAATGTATTTTTTTTTTTTTTATTGGAGTCTTGCTTTTTTCATTTTTTGCCTGACTTTCTTATTCTGTTGTTTGGTGTTGTTAAATTCTTTGTACATTGTTCCCTTGCTAAGCATTACTGCTCCCAGGCACAGCTACCTATGGTTGAGCTTAAGGTTAAGAAAAATTTACAATATTTGTAAGTGTACTGCACGATAAGGCCTCCTAGCTACATCATATAGTACACCCAAATATTCACACCAGAATTTTTCTTGAACCTAATCATCTTTTCTGCTTCTTATGCAGTTCATTCTTAGAACAGTTTTCTCCCTTTCACTATGCTAAAGATATTTCTCCTTCTTAGACCTCATGTGGAGATGCTTAGCATTTTGAGGAAATCCTAGGTCTACCACTAATGGTAAATGTATGGGTGGATGGGTGGAGTGGGCTGACAAGTTCTCTTTGTTTTTTTCCTCTTGGCATGTGTGGTGCATTATGCAGCACATGTAGAAAAAGGAAAACGTCTCTCAGGTTTGTTTTGTGCAGGAAGGTGCCCCTTCTGTTTTGTGTATTATCCACGTTTTCTTCTTCAGTTGTTTCACTGTGGAACCCCAACTGAAAATCTTCTGATGTTTCCTTTTATGGCCAAATTAGGAAGCATATTCTTGTGGCTGAAACACCTGCCTGGGATATTCTCCTTCAGGATAAACATTGTTACATCCTTGAGTTATTTCATCCTGAAATCCAATTACATATAGCCTCCTAATATGCAAAGGACATTATTTTTGTAAAGGAAGAAGTGCAACTTTATCAGCATGACCGGGATGAGACCTTCCGTTGAAATGTAGGAAGAACTTGGTGTTTTTTTTTTTAAATGTGAACATTTTTCCACCATGGTCTCAGGGTCTTCCTCTCTGGCTTTAACTCCCAGGACAATGTTGTTTATGCCCAGTTCATTTGGGTAGGCCATGGTTCAAAGATGTAGAATTCACTTACAACTCTGATATCAGGAGCCAGAAGTTTTCTTTAGTTTCTATAGCTAGGATATTTTTTTAATCTAATAATCTTCTCTGCTTCCTATAAAGTTCTTTCATAGAACAATCCTCTCCCTTTCACTATGTTAAAGATATTCCTCCTCGTTGCACCTGCCATGGGGAGGGGTAGCTTTATGACACATTCCCGAGTGTACAACTAATGGTAAATTTGGAGATGCACAAAAATCCATGGGTGGGTGCTTGGTGTGGACTGATGTGCTCTCCTTGTTTTTTTCTTTTTTGCTGTTTGTGCTGCAGCAGCACACATAGAAAGAGGAAAATCCCTCTGAGAATTTATTTTTTGCAGGAATGTGCCCATGGTGTGGACTGACCATTATCTGATATTTTTTTAGATACCTGAGTCCTCTCCACAACTATCTATTAATGCTACATAGGTCACCTCTGTCATTGGCATATATCCACTGAATTATGTACTGCCTTTTTCAAACCCCTAAATCATCAATTGCCCTGTACTATGCAAAATACACTGCCTGGCCTAAACAAATAGATACATGAAACACAGATTATTTTTCTATCATCATATGAATATCTGGTCTTTCCCCTCACCTTTTAAATAGCTATCTAATTCCCTAGATTAACTTGATGGATTCCTTCCTTTATAAGTTTCACAACTAGGATACCGATTGATTTTCCAATTTGACACAATTCGATACATCCATGTAAACCATCACTCCTCATGATTGTCTGTGGAGAGTAAAGCTCAGGAATGATCGAAACTGGTTGAAGATAAACTCATAAAATTTTTAATTCTTATTGTATAGTAAGTCTCAGCCCCTTCTGTCTTCTTTTTGACCAGGTGGTTTTGGTATTTTTTTTTCTCACTAAAGGCAAGTTTCAGCAGTGGTACCATCTTGTTTTTGTTGGTTGTGAAAATGAGAAAATGAAACATTTATTGCTCCTTCTCTCCATCAACAATTGGTAATAGACATAGGCCCTCATTATGATCTCAGCAGTAAAGACTGCCGCGATCAGCACTGATGGTCAACAGAAGACTGCCAGCACGACGACCCCCCCACCGGCCGTATAATGTTTTCCCTGCTGGGCCGGCAGGTGGAAACAGTGTTTCTGCCCACCAGCCCAGCAGGGAAAAGGGCCTTAAGATTTGGAGCCGCCGCCAATGTTGGTGTGCAGCGAGTGCTGCAGCACCCGTCGCGCAGATCACTGCCCGTAAATCATGCATGGGCAGTGCAGGGGCCCCAAGGGGGGCCCCGGAGCGTCCCTTCCGCCAGCCTTTCCTTGGTGGGGTAACCCACCAGGGAGAGGCTGGGGGAAACAGGGTACATTATCCGGAGTCGGATAATGTAAATTGCCATCGTCAGGCTGCCTGTCGGCGGCAGCCTGGCGGTGGAGGAGGACCGCCTGTGGCAGTCTTCACTTATTATTTATATGGCAGTCGAGACCACTATGCCGGTGGCAGTAATTTCCACCGCTGCCGGCGTGGCGGTCTCGACCACCCTGTACATATTGAGGGCCATAATCATCATTATACATTATACATGTATAAGACTTGGCCACATCATGTAGACCATGACTCTTGATGACGATTTAGATGTAATTTGGAATCCAGCTATGCATAGATTCAGTAAGAATGCCTTTGCTCTGTGTAGGCCCTTAGCATCACTGCGTAGAAGAATGGAGGAATTAGCTAGAACATTTGAAGGAACAACAACCAGTGACAGGGGATTTACATTATTTTTGAGTGTAGTGAGAGCACTAAAGGCTTGATTATTTGTATCCCCCTCTAGAAATTATGCTTGTCCCAATTAAGACAGAAAGATGATAGATCTCTGCAGGATTCTACTTCTGCCTTTATGGTTAAGCCTAGGTCTTTCACCAGGTCCAAACCTACCATAATGTGAAATGATGACACATTGACTTTTACAGACCTGAACCTTGGTGATACCACAGTTGAAATCAAATCAAATCCATGTTTATAAAGCACAGCTACTCACCTGTAAGGGCCTTAAGGCGCTGAAGGGGTTTGTCCTCTGAGCTTCAGTTGAAGAGCCAGGTTTTGAGGTCCTTCCTGAACTGATGCAGTGATGGTGACTGTCTGAAGTGTAGGGTGTTATAGCTCTTTGCCATGAGGAAGGATCTTACACTAGCCGAGGACATTCGTATGCGGGGTACAATGGCTAGTGCTAGTTGAGCAGAGTAGAGAGATCTGGTGGGGGAGTAGAAGGTGATGCAGTAGGGAGGTCCTAGGTCATGGAGGGCCTTGTACAAGTGTAAGAGGAGTTTAAAGTTAATCCTGTTATCGATAGGAAGGCAGTGGAGGTCTCTTAGGTGATTGGAAATGTGTTCATGGAGAGGAATGTCCAGGATAAGCTTGGCAAAGATGTTTTGGATGTGCTGTAGTTTCTTCAGGTTCTTCTGGGTGGTGCCAGCATAGAGGGTGTTGCCATAGTCAAGCCTGCTGGTAACTAGGGCATGTGTCACGGTTCAGCAGAAGTCCTTTAGGATCCATTTGTTGATCTTCCAGGGCAGTCAGAGAGTGCGAAAACAGGAGGCTGCGACTGAATTGACTTGGCAGGTCATGGTGTGTGATGAGTCCAGGATAAAACAGAGGTTGCGTGCCTGGTCTGTACGGGTGGCGGGGTGCTGAGGGTGGATGGTCATCAGGAGTCTTTCCAGGCTGATGTGGAGGGTCCCAGGAAGAGAATCTTGGTTTTGTTAGAGTTTAGCTTGAGGCAGCTATCCTTCATCCAGGCAGCAACAGCTTCTATCCCATTGTGTAAATTTGTCTTGGCAGTTGTGGGGTTTTCAGTCAGAGAGATGATCAGCTGGGTGTCGTCAGTGTAGGTGACTATGTTCAACCCATAGTTCCTGACAATGGATTGAGCGAGGGCCATGTTATTGTTGAAGATTGTGGGACTCAGGGAGGAGCCCTGTGGAACTCCGCAGCTGATCTCCGTAGGTTCTGACAGGTAAGGCGGGAGCCTGAATCTCTGGGCTCTACCAGACAGGATGAAGCACATCCATTGTAGGGCCTTTCTGCGGATGCCGTCTGCATGGAGTCTGAAGCAGAGGGTGGGGTGCGAAACTTTGTCAAAGGCGGCGATAGATCCAGTAGGATGAGGGCTGCTAAATTGCAGCAGTTGAGGAGTGAGTGTATGTCACCTGTGGTGGCAAGGAGGGCAGTCTCCGTGCTGTGGTTGCTTCTGAAACCTGATTGGGAGATGTCCTCGATATTGTTGTGCTCGATGTGCTTATGGAGCTGAGTGTTGATGCCCTTTACAATGACCTTGCCTGGGAAAGGCAGCTGTGAGATGGGACGGTAATTCCTGAGGTCCAGGGGGTCGGCCGGGAGCAGGCATATCTCGGTGTGCTTTTAGTCCTCTGGGAAGATGGCTGTATCTATGGAGCAGTTGAGGGTGTGGTGGAGCTCAGGTGGGATGGAGGTTTTGGCTTTGTTTAAAATGTGGTGATGACAGGGGTTTGTAGGGGCTCCGGAGTGGATGCTGCTCATGATGGTACGGGTCTCTCCCGGGGTGGACGTGGTCCAGTGGTGCAGGATCTACGATGGTTCAGGGTGTCGGCTTGTAGGAGGGCTCGGAGGGTCTTGGGGTCCGAAGCTGTCGTATTTGTTTTTGATTTTCCAGAGGAAGAAGGTGGCTAGTCTGTAGCAGAGGTCTTGAGATGGAGGGATGTTTGCTGTTTCTGATTGAGGTTTGGCAAACTCCTTGATCACAGCGAAGAGCTCTTTCGTGTTGTGAGTGGTGGGCTGATATCCTGCTGGGCGGCTTTCCTGGTGACTCTGATGAGGTGGTGGTGGGAATTGGTGGTAGCTCTGAAGGCTTCGAAGTCTTCCGGGGACTTGTTGTTTCTTCATTGTTTTCATCTAGCCATCTGCAGGTGTGTCTGGAGTCCTAGAGTGCAGGGAAGCACCAGCTGGCTTTCTTGAGATGGTGTTTGGCTGAGTTCTTACGGAGAGGTGCTAGGGTTTTGGAGCATACGGAGATCCATTAGTGGAAGTTCCGTGCTAAGATGTTGGTGTCTGCGGTGAGGGGCAGGGTAGATTTGCTGAGGTTGTTGGTGAGCTGTTACTCAGTGATCTGGTTCTATTTTCTGCTTGGGGCTCCCTAGTGTGCGGGGTGGATGGTCGGTGAGACGATGCTGAAATGGATGCAGTGATGGTCATTCGAGAGAAGCATGGAGGTGTTGTCGATGGTGATGTTGTTGCTGGTGGAAAATATGGCATTGAGTGTGTGTCCAGTGACATGTGCTGGCAAGGTGAGCAGTTGCTTTAGTCCTAATGTGGCAAGGATATCGAGCAGGGAAGCAGTGTTGGTGTCGTTGTCATTAACAATGTGGAGAGTAAAAGTCTGAAAGGAGAGAGAAAGAGACAAGAATGAAAAGAAAGGAAAAAATAAATAAAGATGACAAAAAAAATACCAAAAAGAACCGCAGATACTTACTCTCCAATGGCCACTAGACCACCAGGGATGAGGTGTAGATGGGAGCCTGTGGGTGGAGGGGGGCCTCAAACTGAGAGTCAGGCAGGCTCTCAGTTCGCTCACAACAGAGGCAGCAGCAAACAGGTGGAGCTGCACAGAGAAGGGCGAACAGATGCTGAATGGGAGCTCAGAGGAGTCTCCATCTCAGTGCGCAGTGGCCACCATTAGGGAGGAGAGGGAGGTGGGCGGTCCAGTCAGCTGGGAGGCGGGAGGGCAGGAAAGTGCTTCACTGAGTGAGGGGGCAATGCCGCAGGGGCAGCTCGGCAGGGACCGGAGCATGGGGAGAGTAAAAGGCTGAAAGGAGAGAGAAAGAGACAAGAATGAAAATAAATAAATAAATACATAAATAAATAAAGATGACAGAAAAAATAGCAAAAAGAAAAGAGAAAGCAAATACTTACACTCAGATGGCCAATAGGCCACCAGGGATGAGGCACAGGTGGGAGCCTGTGGGAGGAGATGGGCTTCGAACTGAGAGTCAGGCATGCTCTCAGTTTGCTAGCAGCAGGGACAGCAGCAGCAGCAAGCCAGTGGATTTGCACAGAGGAGAGTGAACAGACACTGGCCAGGAGGTCAGAGGAGCCTTCCACACCACCCCCATTCATTACTATTTTGCCAAGACTAAATTGGGTGAGATAGCAAAGGCCACAATTTGGGCAAAGTAGTAATTGGGCAATTTTTAAACTTAACGTTAATCAGCAAAGGGGTACTAATGTAGAAAACCCATCCCACAGTCCCCTCTTTTATGGGCGCTGACCTGCATGAGCCACACAGAGTAAAGAAACAGACATCAGTGTGGGTGCCCCTTACACAAATGCCATGCCCGTTTATACTGACGTGGCCCATGGAGATTTGCAAATGAACAAATAATAAGCAGAAACTGCCAGACACAGAACGGTTGAGCATTCACACAGCAAACCAAAATGCATACATGCATCCACCACAATCACACACATCTAAGGGGACAGATAGTAACTCACCCGCTCCTCTGGTCGCCCATACAACTTGGCATACAGGGGTAGGACCCGGTCCACCAGCTTCTCAAGCTCCTCCGCGGTGAAGGCCAGGACCAGTTCCCCTGTCACACGCACCATCTCAGGGACCACAGTCAGGACACAGCAGCACATGCAGTGGAGTTCTTCCCTTCACGTAATGCAGGAGTCAAGTGTCAAGTGTGCACCGTCGCCACCGGCGGCAATGATTGGCCCAGGTTCCCCATTGACAACCATGTAATCCAATGACCAGGTGCACGGCGGTGAACACCGCCTACCACAATGACAACTAACGCCAGCGGAATTAAGTCACTTCCACACTAAAATACCTGGATGGCAGGAGGCTGCCATTTTGCTTCCACCTCGTCTCCATAGCCTGGCCAGGGGCCTCATCCATGGCCCCATTCTCTCTCCCCTTCGTCGATTACTGACATGAATACTGGTTCCCCACATGTACTCATGGTTGGAAATGTGTCTACATTGTGATGTCATTATGACTGTGAAAACTCACCACACATTAGCCTGACGGACTACCTCACTCTTTATTTGTGTGTGCGTTACCTATGTGTCACATTGTAGAAATGTATAGTGACACCATGTGTTGCAAGTGTATGTCCAAGCTGAAAATGTGTTCCTTCATCACCTATTGGTAGAGACCCATGTCGCTAGGGAGAGCCCCATCTGTTTACAGCCCCCTAGTAGATCTGGCCACCACAGAGGAACGTGACATCATCATAAATTACCGACTTAATCGAGCTACAATCCGTGACCTCTGTGCAGTAATGGATTCTGTTCTGAAGCCGGCCAATCGGAATCAGCATGCCATACCTACAACTGTGCAGATGCTATCTGTGCTCCATTTTTTGGCCACGGGCTCATTTCAAGTAACAGTGAGCATTGCTGCAGGGGCATCTTAGCCTATGTTCAGCCACAGCCTGCCCAATTTCCTGGATGCATTAGTTCAACACTTGCAAGGTTATGTCCAGTTTCCCCAAATGGCTGATCTCAACGCCATCAAATCAGGATTCTATGCCTTTGCTAATATCTCCCATGTATTAGGTGCCATTGATGGAACCCACATAGCCTTCATACCCCAAGAGTAAATGAACAGATGTATCAGAATCGTAAGAATTATCACTCCATGAATGTTCAATTGGTGTGTACTGCTGATCAGTACATTTCACATGTCAATGCAGGGGTCCCAGGATCAGTCCATGATTCATTTGTCCTGAGAAACAGCAGTGTGCCACACATGATGGGACAACTACAGGGGGACAGAGCTTGGCTCATAGGTGAGTGTGTATGACACTTGATCAGCTACATAGCTGACAGCCAGGCTGTATGCAAGTAAAATGTGTGTGTATAAATCCTCTTTCACCCACTTTTGCAGGGGATTCTGGGTACTCCAACATGCAATGGCTCCTGACATCTGTGAGGAATCCCAGGACAAATGCAGAGAAGAATTATAATGAGGCCCATGGTCGTACTAGGAGGGTGATATAGCGCACCATAGGACTCTTGAAAGCAAGATTTTGTTGCCTCCATCTCTCTCAGGATCCCAGTGTTATGTTCCTGACAAGGTGTGTCAGATAGTGGTGGTCTGCTGCATGCTGCACAACTTGGCTGTGAGAAAAGCTATCCCACTTCTGGAAGAGGAGGCTGCTGTCCAACTAGCCCTGAAACCTCAAAGGAGAGGTGAGAGTAGTGGTGAAGAAGAGGAGGAAGATATCAACTCCAGGAACAGCTAATCCTCCTACACTTCCAGTGACTCTCAGGTACTGTTCTATGATGCTGATGTCTTCACTGCATTGTTTCAGTCTGACTCATGTAATAAGTACTGTGGTGTCTTTTACCAGTTAAAATGCAAAATCATGACTGAAGTGGCAGATGCCAGTGCACGCAATGGGATGTACAGAGTGACATACTTCAGACACTACAGTGTGTTGGATCCCCTCCTGCAATAAAAGTTGCATTATGATGGTAACTGGCTAATACATTCACATTCACAATTGATCTCTCATATTGATTAAGGACAGATATTTTGAGTGCACAGGTATATTTATAAAAAAGTCAAAACATACATGAGTGTTGGGACAGTGAAAGGGAGTGGGCACATGGTGAACAACATACTCAGGTACATATAATCAGCTGTTGGTTACACAGGGATATCATCCATGGGGCTATTGGAAGATGGTGAGATGGCAGTGGCATGTCAATGAGATATCTCAGTGGCACACAAGGGAGACAGTTCAGGGCAGAGTCACTTCCTGGTGCTGGGCTTGGTCCTGACTGGTGTTTCAGTGGGATATTTGCATCTGAGGGCACGTTTGTGAAGGTGCAGCTGGGATGCATGGGTAGGGGTGCTGGTGTCCTGTGAGTCCTCAGGCAGTGCCACCAGTCCAGTGGATGCTGCAGATGTAGATGGCAGGGCAGTGTCCTGGTTAGTGGTAGGGGCCTGCAGGTGGGTGGAGGACTCAGGCTGGCTGTGGTACTGGTGCTGCAGCACCCCTGCAATGGAGGCCCTGGTGGTATTGAGCTGTTTCCATTGCTCCATGGCCTCCTGGTGGAGTGCTATCTGCAGCCTCTGATTTGGCTCCAAAGTGGCCAGGATCTGGCCCATCCTGCCCTGGGAATGGTGGTATGCTCCCAGGACCTCTGAAATCACCTCCTGGGCTGCTGCATCCATCCTTTCACCACCCCCCCTGGGCCACTGATGTCCTCCCACTGGCCCTAGCCCCCGTGCCTGTGTCCCCTGCACAGGTTTGGCAGTACCAATTGCAGATCACCCTTTATCATTCTGCCTGATAGTGGGTGGAGACTCTGGCCTCTGTACATGTAGGCAGCCAGTCCGTGGCCTAGTGACACTGGTGTTGGATCGTTTGGCCAGGGCTGATGGTGGTGGCTGAGTGGTAGGGATGTCAGTGGTGTCCTGGGTGGGACTTCTGGAGGGTAACTGTCCAGGGGTGTGGGATGGGCCAGGGATTTCCTCTGTGTCTAGACATCCTTCTGCACTCTCCTGAGTGGGGCCTCCATCTTCAGTTGGAGGACTGGCACTCCTTGACGTCTCAGTCCGGGTGGCAAGGGTGGTGGTGTCTGTGTATGAGAGAATAGAGATGTGGGTGTCCTGCACTTTTTTGTCAATTGCAGCACTAGTTAGCACTAATCCATGGTTAAAATCCCATGTAGTGGCAAGCAAGGTCCCTTCGTGTACATTTAGATGCATTTATTGAGGGTGGTGGCAGTGCTTTGTGGGTGCAGTAGTGCCACTGGGATTCCATGCAGGGGTTTGTGACTGTGCATAGGAGGCTGGATGGTGATTTGTTTGGGGGATTGTGGGCATGCAGGTGACTTGGATGTGAGTGTGTGGGTGTTGTGGACTGTCTGGGGGATGGGTTCCTGATGGTAGAGAGATGGATGGGATGATACATGCATTATAAGTGAGGTGACTGTTAAGGTATTGTAGTTGACATACCCGAGCCCAGTCGTCCAGTGAGTCCAGTGAGGCCCTCCTCGTACAGGATAGCCAGGACCCTCTCCTCCCAGTCAGTGTATTCTGGGGGAGGTGGTGGGGGACCACAACCAGTTTTCTGTATGGCGATGTTGTGCCTGGATGCCATGGACTGAACCTTCCCATGCAGATCGTTCCATCTCTTCCTGATGTCCTCCCTTGTGCATGGATGGCTTCCCACTGTGTTGACTTTGTTGACAATCGTCTGCCATACCTCCATCTTCCTGGCCACTGGTGTCTGTTGCACCTGTGCCCCGAATAGGTGTGGTTCGACCCTGAGTATTTTGTCCACCATGGTCCTTAGCTTCCTGTCTGTGAAGCGGGGGTGCTTAGGGGGTGCCATGGTGTATATTGTAGGTGTATTAGTGAGGGTGCTGTTGTGTGGTTGGGTGTGTTGCTTGTGATGTTGGTTGTGCTATGTGTGTGTTTTGGTGGTATAGTTGTGTGTGTGACTTGTGTGATGGTTATTTCAGTGTATGCGTGTGGTGTTGTCAATGTCTGTCGTGCTGTTGCATTTGCAAAGGATTGTGGGGTGTGTATGTGTGTGTTTTAAAGTGTTGTGGATGTGTGTCAGGTGTGTGGTTTTCGAACTTGCCAATGTGTGCATTTGTTGTTGGTGGGTCCCATTGCTGGGCGTGGTGGTCCGTACTGCCAATGCTCATTCGACATTCACTGTCCGCCAAGCTGATTCGTGCATCATCATTTAGTGGGCGGGGGATTTGTCTGCATGGCGGTGGCGGGGTGTGGCGTACCTGCTTTCTGCCATCATTGCCCCTGGCAGTGGGTGGAGGTTGCAAGATTTTTGGAGGTTTGTCTTTTTGGCATCATTATACGGCGGTGTGCAGTTCACTGCCACTGGCGGTCTTTTGTTCACCGTCAGCACTGGGGTCAGCGGTGATTGCCGCCAAGTTCATAATGATGGCCTATGTCTTTGTGCAAATTGTAGTATGCCCTACACCTTTTAATCCAGTCTAGCAGACTGTTGGCATTACAAGTCATTCCTGTGTGTGCCCCCAAGGTGTTGGTATTGAAGTAGCATAATGGGTCTCCCTCTGGAGTGTTCACCCTCCTCTATTGGAGCTATCCCAAGAGGGGCAGTTCCTACAACCACAATGCTGACAAGGGACAAAGGATGCTGACAAGGGAGAGTCAGGTGATGTACACAGCTTCAGTTGGCAACCAAACAGATAAAGCAAAATGGTTAAGTGCAACAGAAAAGCAACAGAAAAACAAACCCTATGCCCTCAATTCCCCACAACCCAAACTTCCCATCCTCGAGAACCATCTGTCACCCAATCTCAACTTAAACATAGTCCTGACTAGGGGGTGATAAAGTTAGCTGGTGTAGGCAAATCACCCATCCATCGCTCCCCATGAAACCTTATCTGTCGATAGAGTTGTAGGATCAGGTCTGGGAAGAATTTGTGGTGTTCCACTACACAGAACTCTGCGAAGTGACCAAAAAACTCTGCCGCAATACGCAGAGTTCTGTAAGCGGCGGAGTGCATTAGGTTGTGCCATTTGCACTGATTTTAGTACTGGGTGTTTGTCCTGCACTGAAAAATCAGCACAAGTGGCACCACACGCAATACAAGAGGGCATTGCCTCTTTTCTGCTACTCGAGTAAATTTTCTACTCGAGCGGCAGCTGTCTCAACGCGAACAGAAGGTTTCTCAATGCAAGAGGTAGTGACCATCCGTGACCACCCACGTTGAGAAATCTCATGGAGAGGCGGTCTGGAGTAAGATTTTCTTTACTAGCGCTCACCAACTTAACGTTGGTGGGGGCGAATGAGGAAAAAAAAGTTTTTGGGAACTCCACACTCTAAGCGGAGTGCAGAGTGGGAAAAACTCTGCAAACTCCGCAAGCCGAGCGGAGTTCACCGCCTACCCCTATGTAGGATAAAGTGGTGCTAGCGTGCAGAAAAGAATAGGAACAGGTTTCTAGTCAACAGTAGAGTTACAGCTTGGACCCAGTTCCTTGTCTTTGATAGGGTTCAGATTCTGTACGTCCATCGGTCCTTTGTTGGTCCCTTCATTCCCCTTCAGAATCTGTGGGGCTGATTGCACCATCTGTCTCTGACGCAACCATTTCCGGTGCTGTTTCTCTTTTACCTCCACTGGGTTGTTGCATTTTATCATCGATGGAGTGGTCAATTGCCATCTTGGTGGGTGATTCACAGTTGGGGGCTGCTGCTCAGTGAACTAGGTCCAGGCCTCTTCAGGAATATCAAAAATACAGACTTAGGGCCTGATTTAGATATTGGCGGATGAGTTAACCAGTCACAATGGTGATAGATATCCTGTCCGCAGAAATCTAAATCCCAATATATACTATGGGATTTAGATTTCGGCAGATGGGATATCCATCACCATTGGGACAGAGTAACCCATATGCCAATATCTAAATCAAGCCCTTAGAGTCATGAATTACCTGCAGCCTGGGGGTTAGAGGAGCATAGAGGACAGTTACATGGCACAGTTTTTGGTTCACCTGGTCATATGATTTTATGATTTGCGTTGTGTTTAGACCAGCTGGGTGTAGTCAGAAAAGATAGAAGTTCATCCTGAGTGGAACAGCAATTGGCCTTTCACTCCTGTGGCTCTTTGGATAGCATCACAGTCTCTATAGTTCAAAAAATGGGCTATTGATGGCCATGGTGGGGCCCCAGGCAGAGGCCTCTGGTGTGAGTGCTTGACCACTCACCTGAAAAGCAGGTCGTCTGCAGAGGTGATAAAGGATGCCCTGTCCACCCAGGACACCTCTCAGCACTGTCAATCTTAACATGGGAGTCCCGGCAGTTGTCCTAAAAGGGAGGGGGATTTGGATGACACAGAGAGAGAGAGATACTGCCACTGCTGCCTGGTCCAGCTGGACCCCTACTCTTGAGGGTGAAGGTGATCGGTGTCACTGTGTTGTTGAGAAGTCAGGTTCTATATGGGAAAGGAACAGGTATGAGTGACATGCTGCCCACTAAGCCACTAATGCTCATGCACTCACTCAGACCCCCAGATAATCACCTGTCACTCAACTCACTTCTTTGTACTTTCTCTCCACTCCATAGGGCTGGCAGGAATGAGCCACTGTTGCCTGGGACTTCTCTCTGTCATATATTGTGTTAAGTAATCACTCTTGATGTTATAGCTCACACTAAACATGTACATTAACTAAAACACACAAAAAAATGAATATTTTCTTCCCACAAGCAAATATGCATAAGCACTGGTTGAACACCATATTTGCCTCCATGTTTATTTTTGTGACAATCACTGACACTGAGTATGCATCAACGCTGAAAATGATTTCTAGGAATTTGTGATTTTGTTAGTAACAGGTGGCACACAGACATTAATGAGGGTTTTATTCTTATCACATGGTATTAGGTATGCCGCTTTCTTTCACAGGTCACAAGTTAAAGACAACAAGTAATTGGATAAGAGTAATAATAAAAATATTCAAGGCTAAACAGTCTTTCAGATATTCTTGCTAGCCACCTTGAGTGTCCCTCTGAAATGAAAGTCACCAAAGTATTTTTTTTAAATCCATGAAGGATTGGTTCAAAAGCATTCAAAATCATTCACACTACTGTCAATGCCTTATATTTTGTCACTTAGCTTTTCTGGAAGAAGCCCTGGATCCTGGTTGCCGAGCAACAGTGAGAAAGCCTTGGGGAATTCTCTCCTGGGCTGGCTCTCTAACTCAGCTTTGTCCTTTCCCTGGTTGCTTGGCAATACTGAAGAAGCTTGGAGGAGTTGGCTGACCCTCTTGACCTCAGCTCTGCAGAAACAGGAAACAAAGCCAAGCACTGCCTGACCTGTGTGAGGTTATTTATAGTCTCTCTTGGAAGAAGTCACATGTAGCACATGGCAAACACAAGAGCATGAGTGTGTTGCCTAGCAACCAGGACAGCAGCTGTCTAGAAAGTGCAGAGGCTCAGGTGTTTACAAACCAGCCTCATGGGAGCAGAATAAAGCAGAATAAACAAGCTTTGGCAATGGCAACTGTGCACATTAACAAGCCTTGATTAAACCCAGCAATCGCAATTCAATGCAGTTAACAGCATTTAATATTTAATGTAACATGATTGATCCAGCACCCCTGGGGTAGCTGGCAGCACACAACACAAGAACTACACCTAGATGAGGGAATCACAACATCTGGGCTAGTGATCTGTGGACCTGCTCTAGGGTAAAAAAGGAGGATAGACTTTCCTTTGCTCTAAAAACGTCTCTGGGGCCAAACACTCGAGTCCTTCCATAATTCCAGTTCAGCAGACATTATTACTGCGGACCCTGTGTCAGCCTCCTCCGCACAGTCTTGCAGTATTTTGGTGTTATAGTCAGAGGGGCTACCTCTGAGGTAACCCAGTCACTTTGTCCTCCAACTCCGATATTCTCTCTTCTGCCTCAATTACACAGTCCTCCACTTGGTGAAGAATCTGGCATAGGCGGACCAAATCTATTTTTTTCTAGTTCAAGTTTGAAGTCTCGGATAGCCTGCATAATTACCACTGTATTATCTTCTGGTAGTTGGGCCCTTGCTCCCTGGTCTCCACACAAGGTTCCCCTCGATCCCCCCACCAATGTTGTTTATTTGTCCATCATGTCTGGGCTCTGTGAGGCTTCATCTTGGCCCATCAAGTGTTGTTTCTCTATGGCCCCTGACAGGGTTGTATGTGGAAAACAGAAAGCTACCAGGCTCTGTTACATGCCTTGTTGCTTTATATGAATCAGTGCGTATGTCCAGTGCAGTGGAGAGCCGACCCATTTTTCTCCAGGATTGTCTATCTGGGCAGCATGCGCAGTCAGTCCCAGCTGCTGGTCCTTAGCCCTGCACCTTACATAGTGGCCCAGGCCCTGCCGAGGCACCTCAGGTCTCCAGGAGAAGCCTGCCAGGGCTGGGGAGCATAATGGGCTCCGTCTCAGATCGCTGGTGGGTTCTGTGTTGGATTCCTGACACGAGCCTTGGCTCTTGCGGGCTCACTACAACTGGGTATGCTGTCCAGGAAAGGGGAGTGGTTGTGGAGCTTTGGCAATGAGGGAGAGGATTTAGAGCTGGGGGGCTGAGTAGGCACCAATGGGCCTCCTTCTTCTATTCCCCCCTCACATCACTAAGGGGGTCATTCCGACCCTGGCGGTAAATACCGCCAGGGCCGGGGACCGCGGGAGCACCGCCAACAGGCTGCCGGTGCTCCCTTGGGCATTCTCACCGCGGCGGTTCGGCCGCGGTCAGAAGAGGAAAACCGGCGGTCTCCCGCCGGTTTTTCGCTGCCCTGGGAATCCCCCATGGCGGCGCAGCTTGCTGCGCCGCCATGGGGGATTCCGACCCCCTCACCGCCATCCTGTTCCTGGCGGTTCCGCCCGCCAGGAACAGGATGGCGGTGAGGGGTGTCGTGGGGCCCCTGGGGGCCCCTGCAGTGCCCATGCCAATGGCATGGGCACTGCAGGGGCCCCCGTAAGAGGGCCCCACTTTGTATTTCAGTGTCTGCATTGCAGACACTGAAATACGCGACGGGTGCCACTGCACCCGTCGCACACCCTCCACTCCGCCGGCTCCATTCGGAGCCGGCCTCCTCATGGAGGGCTGTTTCCCACTGGGCTGGCGGGCGGCCTTTTGGCAGTCGCCCGCCAGCCCATTGGGAAACCCAGAATGACCGCTGCGGTCTTTTGACCGCGGTACGGTCTTCTGGCGGCTCCCTCCAGGCGGCCGCCCGCCGGGGTCAGAATGACCCCCTAAGTGCCTTTGCTTCTTGCAGTCCCCATGACCCCCAGCACATGGTCCCAGCCACCTGTCTTGTGACTTTATTGAGCCTTGACACCACCCTTGTGAGGGCCGTCAGCTCCCTGTAGCTTCAACCAGCTCTGACTTGGATGAGTTGCAGCTCAGGCCTGTCAGGGAGAGGTCCATTTATGCATTAGTTTTGCTGCCCTCACCTGTTTTAGGCTCCTCTGTGGCCTCGAGACATGGACCGAATGGCTATTTGTGGGATCTGCCCCCTGTTTGCCATGCAGTCGGGGGAGGGGTCATTGACCATCCCCAGTCCCTTAATCTATGTGTCCTCCAGCTGTTCTTTGAGACCCCAGGCCGGCCCACACAAGTCAAATTTGTCAGGCTCAGTGCGGCTGCAGTCCTTGTCTGGTACACAGGCCAGCATGTCTGAATCAACCCCGGCTTGCCATCTTGAATTTTGGCATTGTTCCGAAGTTGCTATGCCGCCCCTCATAGCCCCTGAACCGCTGCGTGGTAAAGATCTTGATGCTCTATTACTCAGTCAGGGAGACGATCGGGCCCCACTCTGACTTGTAGGGGCACGCAACCCGTGGGCAAGTGGTCTCTCAGTAATGGTGGACAGAAGCTCAGCAGAGCACATCGGCAATCTCTGCAGCTCAGGCCACGTCCCCGAGTAGCACACTTTTAATTATTACTGCACCAAAGAACAGAGTACATTAAAGGTGAGTAAGAAATCTTCCTGGATATCAGTTATAAGGTAGACCTTAATTTCCATTTAAGTATCCAAAACATAGTTACAGGATCTGACAGTAGCCTGGTCACTTGGCCTCAGGTCTGCGAATGACGAAGTAGTACCTCTTTGGTACTCATTTTCAGTGTGCAGTATGAACTTTATTTGAACCCTACCTGTTGGACTTTTGCTTATGCAGGGTCATCCCCAGACTTTTTTGCCTCCTGCCTCCTATTTTTTTCTGACATGTTGCTGTTGGCTTTTCAACTCTGAGCACTTTACCACTGCTAACCAGTGCTAAAGTGCATATGCTCTCCTGTTTAAATTGTATGTAAGTGGTTTATCCATGATTGGCATATTTGATTTACTAGTAAGTCCCTAGTAAGGTGCACTAGAGGTGCCAGGGCCTGTAAATCAAATGCTACTAGTGGGCCTGCAGCACTGGTTGTGCCACCCTCATAAGTAGCTCTGTAATCATGTCTCAGACCTGCCACTGCAGAGTCTGTATGTGTATTTTTACACTGTAAATTCGACTTGGCAAGTGTACCCACCTGCCAGGCCTAAACCTTCCCTTTCCTTACATGTAAGGCACCCCTAAGGTAGGCCCTAGGTAGCCCCAAGGGCAGGGTGCAGTGTATGGATAAGGTAGGACATATAGTAATGTGGTTTATATGTCCTGACAGTGAAATACTGCCAATTTCGTTTTCACTGTTGCAAGGTCTGTCTCTCTCATAGGATAATATGGGGGCTACCTTTAAATATGATTAAAGTGTAGATTCCCCTAGAGAGTAGATGGACATGTGGAGTTTGGGATCCCTGAACTCACAATTTAAAAATACATCTTTTAGTAAAGTTGATTTTGAGATTGTGCGTGTGGAAATGCCACTTTTAGAAAGTGAGCAGTTTCTTGCTTAAACCATTCTATGACTCTGCCTTGTTTGTGGATTCCCTGTCTGGGTCAGTTTGACAGTTGGGTTGTTTTTCACCTCACACCAGACAGTGACACAAAGGGAGCTGGGGTGTGATCTGCATTTCCTGATTAGCCATCTCTGCTAGGAGGGAGGGGTGGAGTGGTCACTCTCATCTGAAAGGACTGTGCCTGCCTCTAACAATGCCGGCTCCAACCCCCTGGTGTGTGTCTGAGGCCTTGCCTGGGCAAGGCAGGATTTCACAAGAAGGTGTGAGTCCCCTTTGAAGAAAGGTGACTTCAAAGACTAAAATGGGTATAAGAAGGGCACCCAAACTTACAAACTTTAGGAAACACTTCTGGAACCAAGAGGAACCTCTGCCTGGAGAAGAGCTGATAGCTGAGGAAAACGTGCTGCCCTGCCTGTGACTGTGCTTTGTGGAGCTTTCCTGCAGTGCTGCTTCTGCCAGAGTAAGAGGGCAAAGACTGGACTTTGTGTGCCTTCCATCTTGAAGAAGAAATCTCCAAGGGCTTGATGTAGAGCTTGCCTCCTGTTGTTGAAGTCTCAGGGATAGCAAAGACTTCTTCCTGCCAGCACCTGGAGTCTCTGGAGAGACCCCTACTCTGCTCTGTGGTGCCCTTCCAGTTCCTGGGACCCTGAAAGGAGAGGCTGGCAGCCTAAGGACAAAAATACACGCACCGAGCGCCGTGCGGAGAAAAGATCGACGCGAATCCGATCGCGGCTGAGAAAACGACGCGACGCCGGTTCCGCAGCTGAGAAACGACGGCGCAGGAAACGCGACCGAAAAACCGACGCCCGGAGCAGGAGAAACGACGCGCAGCATCGCTGACGGAGGCTGAGAGATCGCACCCTGCGCCGCGGGACTTTCGGATCGTCGTGTGGCTGGCTTTTTCAACACGCACCGCCGTGCCGAGTTGTTTTCGACGCCCACAGCCGTGCAGGGTTACTTTCGACGCACACCGCCCGTGCGTGGTTATTTTTGACGCAAACCAGGTACATTTTCAAGCTAGCAGCGCTAGTGTGGTGTTACAACTACCTAAAGACTCTTTTTATTTTAAACCTTTAAAAAAATCATAACTTGACTTGTGTATGTTGGATTTTTGTCGTTTTGGTCTTGTTTTGTCTAGATAAATATTTCCTATTTTTCTAAACTGGTGTTGTGTCATTTTGTAGTGTTTTCATTAAGTTACTGTGTGTGTTGGTACAAATACTTTACGCCCAGCACTCTGAGGTTAAGCCTACTGCTCTGCCAAGCTACCAAGGGGGTAAGCAGGGGTTAGCTGAGGGTGATTCTCTTTTATCCTAACTAGAGTGAGGGTCCTTGCTTGAACAGGGGGTAACCTGACTGTCAACCAGAGACCCCATTTCTAACACTACCCAATTAGCTTCAATATCCATGCAGCAGTAAAGGCTGGGGAATTTTCTCATTGATAGTAGTCTCTGCTGGCAATGCAAGGAGCTGGACTGTATGGAAGGAAAAGTCTTAAATAGGAGGCTTTACTTGCATGCCAGTTACCACAAGTATGCAACATAATTTCAAAGAAAAAGGCTTTCCTACTCATAAAACTATTTCTATCCAATACACTCATATTCCTATTGTTTGTTGTCAGAATGTCCCAATCCGAGATGTGGGTACCCTTTTTTCTGTGATGTCATGTTCTAAGTAGAGCATTTATAAGCAAGTTTAGATTGAAGAAGTTTGCATAGCAACACTCTTGTATCCATATTTGTGCACTCATTAATTCCCTATTGCATGATAAAAGTAGATAGGCCACAATACCTGCACCACATTATATCCATACAAAGTTTCCACCCATACTTCTTTTCACAGTTTGTTTGAAATGGGGTTTCTGGTTGGCTAGGGTATGCACCTCAGCCAGGCAGAACTTACCCACTCTAGTCAGGGCAAGGGAGTTACACGTCCAAGATAACCCATGCTCACCCACTTGGTAGCTTGGCACGAGCAGTCAGGCTTAACCCGGAGGCAATGTGTAAAGCGTTTGCACAACACACACACACATGTGACGCAATATCCCCACCACAAAGGAAACACAACACCAGATTATATGAAAATGTACTGTATTGTACACAACGTAATTATTAGACCAAACATCACATATCAGTACTATCCTGCTACCTTAGCAGTTGTCAGAACGTTACACATTAGTTACTCTGCAAACTAGCAGTAGTCACACATAACACACAGGTTACTCAGTATTCTGCAACATGAGCAGTAGTCAGGAAAACACGTATTACATCACAGCACTTGTCATAAGAATATCATAAAATGCCCATAGTAGGAACATTAGTAAACATATGGCAAGTTAGAGAAACATATTAGCAAGCATGTCCATAAAAGGAACATTTGCATACACATATGTAAAAACATCAAACGCAGGTAGGTATTATATGAATCCAACAAAAGTCTGTAGCAAGAACTTTGGATTGCAACTAAATTGGTCCTTTAAACAGTACCTGGTTGGAAGAAGGCACCTCCAGTGCCTAGAAGGCGAACAATGGGGCCCACGGCGCTCCTATGCGCAAAATGGGGGGCTCCCTTATAACCTGGGGTCAGAGGAGGGTGGCATGCACCTCCTCTCTTTTATAGACAGGCCCCTCTGGGGACCGTGATTACTGGGGGGCCCCAGGGCCTCAAACGGCCCTCACGAGGGGGGCCAAAGCCAGCAAAAACAACTTAGGGCAGGAGGGGGGCACCATGCACCCCCTCTGATTTATTGACAGGCCCCTCCCGGGAGCTTGCAATCTCTGGGGGCCCCCCCGGGCCTCCACTGGCCCATCCACCAAGGGGGGGGCCCACAATAATGCCCGTTTTACCTAACAGCGGAACAAGAGCGTCCTGCTCCTAACGTAGAGGCCAGGGGGAAGGGGGCACTCCCCGTGCCTTCCCCTGGTCGTGCCGTGAAGCCACAAGAAGATCGGACCCCTCCTGGGGCCCGAGCAGACACTCGCCTGCACCCGATGCAGTGCGCGAGTGTTGTTCCAGCTTCCCGGGCCGCTGCGGTGATCTTATTTAAAGGGGCACAATGCAGCAAGGAGCCTATGAGCTCCCAAGGCTCCATAAGCGCGCTGCAATCAGCGCTATGGCAGCCGCAACCACGGAGAAGCACCCCTCATGAAGAAATGGATGCAGGGGTCAGGGGCCACAGCACCCTGCCCCTGGGGAGCAGAATCTTAAGACAAGGTCCTCAGGTGGAGGGCCCAGCTACAGGCCAGCCCAAGGGAAAGGCAGCAAGTGGCAAGTCCTTCACAGTGACCAGGCAGGTCACAGGTCAGCACAGCAGCAGCAGTCCATGGCGGTTCCTGGTGAGTCCTTTCAGCCTTTGGTGTCCAGTTCCAAGATGATTCCAAGAGTCTCCAAATTGTGGGGAAAACTCCCCTGTACTTATAGTCAGTTCTTACAGTGTTTTACAATGGTAGGGAGAGGAGGTTCCAGCCAGTTACAACTGGTTCTGGGAGTGCCCCCTCTCTCCTTTCAGCACAGGCTCCAAACATCAGTGGGGGGTTAACAACCCTATTGTGTGAGGCCAGGGCACAGTCTTTACAAATGCAGGTGTGCCCCGACTCTCCCTTCTCTCAGCCCAGGAAGACTATTCAGTATGCAGATGCACCTCTGTGACACCTCCACCCTCCCTGTGTACAGGCTGTCTGAAAAGTATGCACAAAGCCCCAACTGTCACTCTGCCCAGACGTGGATTGGAGTCAAGCTGCAAAACACCAGAGTCATAAGCACAGATAAATGCACACTTTCTAGAAGTGGCATTTCTGTGATAGTAATAAAAAATACGCCCACACCAGTAAGCAGCATTTATTATCACCATCACAATCATACCAAACACGCCTACGCTACCCCTCATAAATCAGACAATACCCCTTACACATAAGGCAGGGCATTTCTAATGCAATCCTATGAGAAGGCAGCACTCACAGCAGTGAGACACCAGTTAGGCTGTTTGTCACTACCAGGACAGACCACGGAACTTGGCACATGTCCTGCCTTTCTACATACATGGCACCCTGCCCATAGGGCTAGCTAGGGCGTACCTTAGGGGTGACTTACATGTAGTAAAAGGGGAGTTCTGGGCCTGGCAAGTAAGTTTAGATGCCAGGTCCCTGTGGCAGAAAACTGCGCACACAGGCCCTGCGCTAGCAGGCCTGAGACAGGTTTGAAAGTCTACTTCAGTGGGTGGCTCAAGCAGCGCTGCAGGCCCACTAGTAGTATCTAATTTACAGGCCCTGGGTATAGAGATACCACTGTACAAGGGACTTATAGGTAAATTAAATATGCCAATTAGGTATAAGCCAATCCTACCAACTTTAGATGGGAGAGCACCTGCACTTTAGCACTGGTCAGCAGTGATAAAGTGCTCAGAGTCCTAGAGCCAACAGCGAGAGGTCAGAAAAACCAGGAGGAAGGAGGCAAAAAGACTGGGGATGACCCTGCGTAAGGCAAAAAGTCCAACACAACCCCCTACCAGCCAAAAGCCAGGGGAGAACAATCAATACCTTGATGTACTTCCCTGATTGGGGAGATAGAACAAGGACCCAGGCCCACAACAGCAGGGGCATGTTCCAGTTCTACGCCTTCCTGACTCCACTTGGATCTCTCTGACAATGCGTCCCAGGCAGCCTAGACCAACCCACGGGGGTTCTCTAGCTGCCAATGGCCAGAACCAGGCCCCAGGCCATTTAGGAGCCTCTGGTCTCTGAAACCATAACGAGTGGGGGGCGGTAGCCCCAGGTGCAAAGCAACCTGTCTCCACTCCATTTCTAATCAGTTCAGGGGCTCTACCCTGCCACTGATCCACCAACCTAGGGTCCGCACCCATAGGTTCTACAGGGGCTAGAGGCGAGGCTCTCCTCCCTCTACCCCTCCTTCTAGGATCCCACCCTCCTCTCCTAGGAGGGGTATCACCAGAATCCACACTTGCCAGGGTGCTGGGTACAGCAGCCCTGCACAACTCTCTCGCCAGCCCAGGATGACTACCTGGTGACTGACCACCCAACCTAGGGACGACACCTAGGGACAACACCCTTGGGTTGGCTTCCCCCTCCCTGAACCCCACTTCCAGAGTCCTGCGTCTCCCCACCTCGGTAGAAGCCACCAGAAGTTTCACACGGGGGGAGCACACTAACCGCCCACCCAACCAGGTCAGAGTTTACCCCCTGAACCTGTCTATCTAGTCCAGGGACAACACCCTTAGACTGGACCATTGCCCAGCAAACCAGGACGTCCTTGGGAGCACATCTACCCCCTACCAGATCAGAGCTTACCCCCTGAATCTGGCAATCCAACCCAGAGTCACTACCCTGTAGTTGAACCACTGCCTGGCGCACCAGGACTTCCTTGGGAGCACACCTACTCCCCATCAGGTCAGAGTTTACCCTCTAGACCTGATCATCCAACCCAGAGTCACCACCCTGCGGTTGAATCATTGTCTGGCGCACCAGGACTTCCTGGGGGGCACACCTACCCCCCACCAGGGAAACACCTTCCCCAAGGGCCACACAAGAGTCTGGCTGGCGCAGGTCTCCTGACCTCTGCCCATCTGACAGAGTCTGGATTCCTCCCAGCACAGAAATGGTCTCACCAAGGTCATTCCTGGGGGGCTCTGCTCTCAGAGCTGACCCCTGACCCTCCAGGTTCTCCACTGGGAACCGCAGCCCCCTCTCAACCGTACGTCTGGATTTCCGTCTCCTCTGCTGTAGAGCGAGACTACCAGACACCAGGACTGGCGGAACGCTATCACCAGCCACCCTCCCAAGTCCTAATGACAAAATGGGATCCTTCTGAACAGCTGGCCCTACGGCACAGGCTAGGCTCACCTCCTGGCGTTCACTCATGGAACCTTCCAGGACCTGGGATAGGATCTCGGGCACCTTGGGCCTCAGCCCAGCCCCATTCCCTCTCCTCTGAGACGGGACATGGGGTCCCTCACCCACCCCAGTCCACTGGGACCTACCTAGGACACCCCATTCCTTTCCCACCCCACCTGGTTGGGAAACACCTAGACCACTCTCATTAGGAACACCCTCTAATGCCACACCAGACCGTCCGGTACGCAACCAGAAGTCTGCCTCCTTTGCAAGCTCCCTGGGGTCAGAGAGCTCACACACTGACAAGTGTTGGCTTAACTCTGTAAAACAACAACGAAGCAGGTGCTCTCTGACAATCAGATTAAACAGCCCTTCAAAATTGTTTACTGTGCTACCCTTCACCCATCCATCTAGTGCAATGCAGCAATCCTCCACAAACTCCCCCCAAGACTGGTGGGACAGTTTCTTACAACCCCTAAACCTTTTTCTGTATTCCTCAGGGGAAAAACCATACTTCACAATCAGTGCATTCTTTACAGCGGAGTACCCCTCCCTGTCACTCTCTTCTAGAGTCAGTAGGGCATCCCTCCCCTCCTCAGGAATAAAGCTCCCTAGGCCAGTTCTCCAATCCTTCTCAGGGATCCTGCGCTCTACCAGAGCCCTTTCATATTCCTTTAACCACTGACGTATGTCACCCCCCTCTTGGAACCTAGGTACCAGATCTATGGGAATGTGAGGAACATCTTTGCTACAGCACTGTACATTGCTGCCACCACTGGACTCCACCTGCAGGGCTGGTGAGTCCAGAACCTTCAGACTGCGCTCTAGAGCGACTCTTTCACTGGCAAAGGCCCTCTCTGCTTCTGCCATCCTCTCCTGTACTAAGGCCTTCTCTACCTCAGCCCTTCTCTCTCAACAGCTAGGCGCGATAACTGCAACTTCAGGTCCCTCTCTTCCCGCCTATCTCAGCTCATCAGGCGTCAAAGAATGAGAGGTAGCCCTGCTTCTTACACTGGACCCAGCAAGGGACTCCCTATCACTGGGGCCTTCCCTGTCAACTGGCGTCCCCAACCGGTCATTCTCACCCTCCTGATCAGTCTCTCTACCACTCTCTAGGGATGAGGTCTGGGAGCCCTCCCATCGGGAACCCTCCCTACACTCAAGATCCTCTGGGTACCCCCTAAGCACACTCCCTCCCTGGGTATATGTCACAAACCTTTCAAAGAAATTCAGAGAACTCCTGAGGTCCCCTTCTATAGGCAGCACTCTCTCTCTACATAACCCCTCTAATTCCTCCTGCGTGTAAAACGGCAGGTCCTCTAAATCAAAGGTAAGCCCCATCTCGAAAAGGTACAAATAACTCAAATGTGACAACCACAATACCCAAGCGTGAGAACTGAAAACAGGAAAAATGACCAAAGAGAGAAAGTTAAGAGAAGCCAAACATGTGATGGTCTAAACGCAATCCTTGTAGTGAAATAATGAGTCACAATGGTATTGTGCAAGCGCAAGTCCTATCCCACCGCAGCCACCAATGTTAGAAATGGGGTTTCTGGTTGGCTAGGGTATGCACCTCAGCCAGGCAGAACTTACCCACTCTAGTCAGGGCAAGGGAGTTACACGTCCAAGATAACCCCTGCTCACCCCCTTGGTAGCTTGGCACGAGCAGTCAGGCTTAACCCGGAGGCAATGTGTAAAGCGTTTTCACAACACACACACACATGACTTTAGCACTGGTCAGCAGTGATAAAGTGCTCAGAGTCCTAGAGCCAACAGCGAGAGGTCATAAAAACCAGGAGGAAGGAGGCAAAAAGACTGGGGATGACCCTTCGTAAGGCAAAAAGTCCAACACAGTTGAACATAGAATTCTGATGAACAGCAAAAGCATTACAGTCATTGTGGAATAAAAAGAAAACAATAAAATGAGCATTTGTCTGCTCACCCCAAAGAAAGCATACAACACCTTTCCAATTACATCCACCCCCATGTCTCCTTGAGTACAGCATATCTTGAAAACGGGCTACTAATGAATATCATCCCCTATTATTAGGAAAATTCCCCATATTTCCACAAATTTAGTGATCTGGAAATACCTGTATATCACCTTTTCATATCATGCCATATTAAAATTGTACTGTACCCATACGTCATACGAAGGAATTATCAGTGTTTTCCAGAAACCCAAAATTCTAGTTTTTGCTACAGCCATAGAGGTTGAGTACCACCTTAGATGTTGGTGCATGACTCCTGAGAGGCAAGATGTGTCATGAAGCAGAATGGCTTATCGTGTCAAAGGGCACTCTATCCCTAGTTGTGTCTTCATGCCCTCCCATATGCAGGTTAAATTACTGACATTCCCAAAGAATGTGGGCAATGTGACAATTGGATGTTGCTCATCTCTAACATAATGGGAACAAGATTCTGGTTTAGCTATTTAAAGTATGTCTGTTTCAACCTAACTTAACTCAGTCCCTTATGATTTGATGCAATTTGGATTTTATTTGGCCCCCATAGAACACAATCATTCATCATACAATGGCTTCTTGGTACTAAGTGACCAACACACCGATGACAAAGCAGTAGAAAAAGAAAGACACTTGCCATTTCGTTAACAACAAAAAAAAAATATAGGTCTTCAATGCTTTTCTGAATTAAATAGGATACAAGATAGCCTCTAACTCAATAGGAAGAGAATTTCACGATTCAGGTCGGAGATATGTAAGTGACATGCCGTCCATACTGGATTTCTTATCTTAAAGGATGCAAAATCATAGCATGGCATTACAGCTAAACAATTTAACCAGTTTACAATGAGTAAAATGCTGAACCACAGGATTTTTTAAGTCCCATAATACACTTTGTGCATAAGAGAAGGGGCTTTAAAGGTCACCCTTTGTGTAACAGGGAGCCAGAGCAACACTGTCTTCTAAGATATGATCACATTTCATCGGTTCATAGTTAATCCCACCACAAAACTTAGTTTTCTCTTCAGTTGTTTTACACATACTCCAAGGATAACTGATTGTCCCGACAGATACCCAGTGATTTACCTTTAGAGCCAGTAGGACTCTTGTCATCTGTTGGTGTTATTTCCCACCAGCAAAATCTATGTTTTATTTCCATTCAGCTAGAGAAAATTATGTTACATCCAGATCTAAACTGCCAACAGGCAACTGAAAACCTTACTTGCATTGCTTGTTGTTGATGGATCTAACCAGAAGATTACCTGGGTGTCTTCCCATATGAGATGACAGAAGTCATCTGACCAGGCTTAAAGTAAAATGGGCCAAATGCAGAAATAAAACAAAATAGGAGAGAGTTTGTAACCCTGGTACACCCACAACTCATCTCCTGTGGCAGCTTAGTACGTATCCAATATGACTAACTGGGTGTCACCTTTAAGGAATAAAACAAACCAAGCCAGGACTGATCTATCCATCTACATCATTTTGAAATACATGAGTAGTATAATGTGGTTCACAGTGACAAACACCTCTGACAGATCTGGAAAGCGAGTACAGCAGTCTTCCTGATCCACATTAACTTTTATCTCATCCGTGGCAACAGCTAACACAGATTACGTTTCTCTCCCTTGGGGAAAAACAAACGGCATTGTTTAACAGCAACCGTTTGCCACAACATTACTAAGAGGCTGGAGAAGGGTCATCAGTACATAGTTCTCTACTAGGCTTGAGCTGAGGTGTTTGGCTTACCCTTACCACATTTCCATTCTTTGGGGGCATCACCTGTTTCTAGAGCTAAATTAAGGAGCTTAACCATAGGACCAGTAATGCTATCCAATATATCTATAAAAAGTATAGCAGACATATATCAGCCAGTAATCCTGTATAAACCTCTCCACCTAGCTGAATTTAGCTTATGTGGAGGACTTCATTGAACTCGCTCCACTCCTATTGTGTATCTCGGTCTTGAGTAGTCAGCACACCACCTTCACTCGTGATGGAATTGAAGACTGTCTTAATTATGAGCTTGGCTTCAAACACCCTTGGTTAGATTATGTTAGGAGAGTCGCTGTAACCCTGGGTAGGCCAGACCTGTTATATTCTCTTCAAAGAGTTAGTAAAAGTGACAGTGTACATGTTAAAGAGTTATTCTCAAAGCAGGCCTTGCAACAGGAGAGAGAGAGAGAGAGAGAGAGAGAGAGAGATAGAAAGAGAGAGAATGAGAGAGCGAGAGAGAGAGAGAGAGAGAGAGAGAGAGAGAGAGAGAGAGAGAGAGAGAGAGAGAGAGAGAGAGAGAGAGAGAGAGAGAGTGGTCTTTGAGAAACCAACCTTGAGAGATTATGTGATTGTTAAGACCTGACGTGGAACCGAATCCTACCTCTCCTTGATTAGAACCCCTGGAGAAAGATCTCTCCTAACTATGTTGCGACTGGGCTTGACTGGGTCTCACCTTTGCTTCCCACCAGGCCAATTCAACTCTAGCACCATTTTGGTCTGCCCTTATGATGATTATTCTCTGCATTTTTTGGAGAATTTTCTACTTCTCTTCCATTAATATGACCCTTTTGGTGCAGGTATTTGCTGTTAATTCTTAAAAATAAATCTGCTTATTTATTTCTCCAAATGTAATCGGAGCCGGCTGTCTTTTTGCTGTCAGGGCCTTTTTAAAAAGCACCTTATGTTGGCAGAAATCAATACATTTTTAATATATTTCAGGTTTTACCTTATTTGGATTAAATAGTTGCTCTGAACATTTTTATTCTTTTACATTTATTGATAGCACACATGTGTGATGTTGTACGAGGTCCACTTCTCTCACAGCTATGTCCATTCTATTTTGTCAATTTGGAGGCATGATACTCCTGTCTTAATTTTTTGACTTTTTATCGCCACAATGAAATTGTGTGCCTCATTTACAAGGCCTGTGGTGCAGGCTGGCACAGCAAGTGCCTTGCTGTATCACCTGTGCAACCGGAAAAGGTCAGAAATGTGGCATATCTACAAGATATGGTGCATTTCTGTCCTCTACCCCTGCGCTGGCACACAAATTGCTGCCACTGACCAATGAAGGCACCCTTGCACCATGGTGCAAGGGTGCCTGTGTTGTGGGGATGATTGTTTTGGTGCAGTAAGGGACACTTTCCTGCACAAAACAATCAAAAGAGGTGTTTTCCTCTTTCTATATGTTCTGCATAATGCAGCACACATAGAAAGAGGATAAACAGGGGAGAAATAAAGATATTGTTCCATGTTGTGTCACTGTTACTCCACCACTGAGGAGGTGTAGAATCTGACACATTTCTGGACTTATAAATCTGGGAATGCATCAGATTCCTCCGGGTTTCCTTGGTTTTTGCATGGGAACAGCCCAAGCAACATCCATGGAACACCCGTTTCATGCAGTGTTATGCATAAAAGGGGTCCATATTTACAATTCCATGAAAATCCACAGAAAGTGGCATTGCAATGCGTGTAGATATGGGTTGGCACACTGTGCCACTGGAGCATCAAAACAATGACGCTCTGGTGGGGCAGTGCCACTAGGGCCTCGTAAATGAGGAATTTTATCTTTGTAAGTAGTAATGTATGCTTTCTGTACTTTCTCTAAAGGTGATTTTTTTGTATTTCTATTGTTTTTTTACTGTATTGCTCTTTTATGATTATATTAATAATCAAATAAAGATCATTATCATCATCATCACCCTTTCCACCTCTTCCTGATGGATGGATCAAAAGCAGACCATGTGCTCTGTCATCCGAAGAGAGATAACTGAGCAATCCTATCCTCCATAGTGGAAGGGGCTTTACTGACATTAGCGTAAAGGCTTTTAATTTTTCTTAGAGAAGAAAGATGTTAATTGTGAAATTCATGTGCGACGTTTAATTAAGATGAGTGACAACAAGCGGCAATCACAGACCTCAAAATAGAGAACAACAACAGAAAGTCTAAAATGTTTTTGTATAAATTAGTGCATTTGCTCGAAAACGTTCCTTATAATAGAGTTTCACCTTTCACCTCTACATTTTTGCATCTCCAGCGTTATGTGTGTCTCACAAAGGCCCATATTTATACTTTTTGACGCTAAACTGCGCTAACGCAGTTTAGCGTCAAAAAATTTAGCGCCGTCTAACGCCATTCTGAAGCGCCATGCGGGCGCCGTATTTATGGAATGGCGTTAGCCGGCGCAAGCAGACCGGCGCTGCCTGGTTTGCGTGGAAAAAAACCACGTACACCAGACAGCGCCGGCGTAGGGGGAAAATGGCGTATGGGCGTCTTAAAATGGGGCAAGTCAGGTTACGTCGAAAAAATCGTCGTAACCCGACTTGCGCCATTTTTTTTCGACGCCCATCCCCCATCAACATGACTCCTATCATTGTAAAGATAGGAGTCATGCCCCCTTGCCCAATGGCCATGCCCAGGGGACTTATGTCCCCTGGGCATGGTCATTGGGCATAGTGGCATGTAGGGGGGCACAAATCAGGCCCCCCTATGCCACAAAAAATAAAAAAATAAAAACTTACCTGAACTTACCTTAATGTCCATGGGATGGGTCCCTCCGTCCTTGGGTGTCCTCCTGGGGTGGGCAAGGGTGGCAGGGGGGGTCCCTGGGGGCAGGGGAGGGCACTCTGGGCTCATTTTGAGCCCACTTGTCCCTTAACGCCATCCCTGACCCAGGCGTTAAAAAGCGGCGCAAATGCGCCGTTTTTGGCCACGCCCACTCCCGGGCGTCTCTTTTGCCCGGGAGTATAAATACCACGTAAAGGCCTGGGAGTCATTTTTTAAGACGGGAACGCCTCCCTTGCATATCATTAACGCAAGGAAGGGGTTCACGCTAAAAAATGACGCACACTCCGGGCACTTTGGCGCCCGAAGCGTCTAACGCCATAGTATAAATATGGCGTTAGTTGGCGTTAGTTTAACGTCGAATTTGCGTCGAAAAAAACGACGCAAATTTGGCGCAACCAGAGTATAAATACGGCCCAAATTATTTTCATATTGTCTTAAAATCGAGTGAATTTTCCTAAAAAAATCCATTTAGCATTTCTTGGTAAGTTCGAGTGGCTTAATTTTCTGCTACTTTAGAGTCATCAAGTTGTCCTTTTACAAAAGGTTAAAATGTATTATTAAAATTATCTCTTGTCTTAACATCCTTATAATTAGGAAAGCTCGGAGAGTTTCCTCCAGCATCTTAATAAGTCCTGAGAGATTCACTTTTTTCCACGTCCGAACAGTGTTCTTCTGTAGCCATATGTATCCAAATTATCCTCTTAGTAAGAAACATTAAAAATGGTCAGTTCGTGGGAGAGGCTGTACATCCATGATTTACAGACTCAGCTTTGGCTTCTTATGGGGTCATCTGTCGCTCCTTATATTGGATGTAGAAATTGCAATGTTTGTGATTTGACTTCTGATATTAGAGGACCGGCTTTCAACAATGGAAAAGTAACTTAACAACAATGTTCAAACTGTAACACCATCACTCTCATTTATGCTATTTTTGTTCTCTTCTGAATAACCACGCTTATACAATGTATCTCTGTTGATACCGAGCGACTCCACAAGTAAGTAGCTGAGGTTGAAAATTGACCGTGAGAAAGCGGTAACGCTGTAACAGCAATACATTCGCTTAGTTTGTTATCAATTTAAATATTTACAGCTGATTGCCAAAGACTGCTACTTTCTCCAAAAAAAAAGAATATCAACCTTTAAACAGGGTGAATATGTAATGGTGTGGGTAAAAGCAGTTTGTATGTCACTGGATTTATCTGCTGAAGTACTGTGTGAGGACCAATGTATTTAGGATGGAACATAAGTTTTTTCTTAAAGGTGATGTGACGAGTTGAGAGCTATACTTTATCTCCTGGCCTGTATTGTGGACCTTCACAGCGTTTTTAATCATAATGGGGGTCATTCTGACCCTGGCGGTAATTACCGCCAGGGCGGAGGTCGGCGGTTGCACCGCCAACAGGCTGGGTTGCTCTGCCGGGCATTCTGACCGCGCGGTACAGCCGCGGCCAGAAGCGGAAAGCCGGCGGGCTACCGCCGACTTTCCGCTGCCGCGCTCCGCCGACATGGGGATTCAGACACCCCCTACCGCCATCCTGTTCATGGCGGCTCTCCCGCCATGAACAGGATGGCGGTAGGGGGTGCCGCGGGGCCCCTGGGGGCCCCTGCCGTGCCCATGCCAATGGCATGGGCACGGCAGGGGCCCCCGTAAGAGGGCCCCAAAAAGTATTTCAGTGTCTGCCCAGCAGACACTGAAATACGCGACGGGTGCAACTGCACCCGTCGCACCTTCCCACTCCGCCGGCTCAATTCTGAGCCGGCATCCTAGTGGGAAGGTTGATTTGCCCTGGGCTGGCGGGCGGCCTTTTGGCGGCCGCCCGCCAGCCCAGGGCAAATGTCAGAATCACCGCCACGGTCTTTCGACCGCGGTGCGGTGTTCTGACGGCGGTACCTTGGCGGACGGCCTCCGCCGTCCGCCAAGGTCAGAATGACCGCCAATGTCTCTTATATTTTAGTTTCACTTTTTCCAGGTGTTGTTGAATTTGCTTTTGCACCTCATTAAGTTGTTGTATAGTATCTGAGACTGCAGGAGTAAGAGAGGTCTCTTGGGGTATTGTGATAGGTAATGTAACTGGGTGATACCAAAACATCCCATAAAAAGGTATTGATCCTGTGGATGTACAGTAAGAGTTATTATAGGCTAATTCAGATAGCCAAAGCATTGATACCCAAGAAGTTACCGCCTTTTCTGCATAAGCTCATAAATATTGCTTTAATGATTGATTTAATTTTTCAGTTTGTCCGTCTGTTTGTGGGTGATGACTGGTGGACAGAGCGGATGTGACTTGTAATGTTTTACACCATGTTTGCCAGAAACGTGAGGTAAATTGCGATTCTCGGTCAGAGACTGTCACTTTAGGCAGTCCATGACGGCGAACCACTTGAGTTAGAAGTATAATTGCCAAATCACTGGAAGTAGGTAATTTTTTGCAAACAATGAAGTGTGTATATTTAGTGAGACTGTCTACAACTACGAGAATTATGGAATGATGTTGTACTGACGGTAATCCTGTAATAAAATCTAGAGATATAGGTTCCCATGGTTTCTTTGGAGTTGGGAGAGGTTGTAAAATTCCTTTGGGTTTTGAATGACTTGTTTTTGTTCGGGCATAGGTTTTGCAGTCTGTTACCATTTGCTTAACATTTTTTAACATTTAACATTTTTTACTAGGGTAAGCCACCAAAAGTATCTTTGAATTAATTCATGTGTCTTTGGGATGCCTGGATGTCCTGCTATGGGGACGGTGTGTAGCCAGTGAAAAACTAACTTACGTAGGCTAGTTTTTGGGACAAACAAACGAGATTCGTGGAAGGGAAGGCCTTGTTTGATAGTTCTATCACGATTTGCTTGAACCCATTTCTGCCATTTCTCAATGGTAAAATAGTTACTGATGTTTTAAAAAAAGTCTTCAGTTTTTATAATACATAGAACCTTTTCTGGGGCTATTATGGCTTGTGGTGGTTGAGTTATGAGTAATGTCGTAGAATCTTGTCTGGATAAAGCATCAGCTTTACGATTGTCTTTCCCAGGGTGAAAGGTTACCACAAAGTCAAATTCTGCAAAAAATAACATCCAATGTAATTATCTGGGTGTTAAGAGGCGTACTGCGCTCATGAATTGTAGATTACGATGGTCTGTGTAGACTGTGATGACATATTTTGCACCAAATAAGTAATGTCTCCATTTCTTAAAGGTGTCACAAATTGCTAGAAGCTCTTTTTCTGCTATTTCATAATTTTTCTCTGCCTCATTCAACTTTCGCGACATATAAGCCACTGGATGAAGTTGACCAGTTTCTTTATTGCGTTGAGAGAGTACTGCACCTATCGCTATAGCAGAAGCATCTGCTTCTACAACAAATGGGAATTCGGTATCTGGATGAGCTAAGATAGGCGCGGTAGTAAAAGCTTTCTTTAAGGTCGAAAAGGCCTTATCAGCTTCTGGGGACCACAAGAAGGGTTCTTTTTTCCTGAGCAAGTTGGTAATGGGTGAGATACTATTTGAGAAAAATGATCAAGAAATCTGCGATAAAAGTTGGCGAAACCAAGAAAACATTATGCATCTCGCACAGTTTTAGGGATTGGCCAATTGGTGAAAGCTTGAAATTTTCTTTTGGCCATGGTCATTCCTTGTGGGGTAAGTATTATACCCAAGAATTCAACGGTAGTGACATGAAACTCACATTTGCTCAGTTTGTAATATAAATGATGTTTCCTGAGTTTTAGAAGAATCTTTTTAACATCTTGCTCATGTTCAGTTTCATTATCGGAATAAATGAGAATGTCGTTTATATATACTATTGCAAAAGGATCCAGATATTCTCGCAGGACATCATTCAGAAAGAACTGAAAAGCTGCTGGGGCATTACAAAGTCCAGATGGCATGACAGTGTATTCGAATCACCCATACCGAGTCTTAAAGGCAGTTTTCCACTCGTCACCAGTTCTCATTGTGACTAAATGATATGCTCCTCTTAAAACTAGTTTTGTATAGATTGTCTCCTTTTTTACTTGGTCTAGAAGGATGAGAATTAAGGGTAACAGATGCTTATTCTTTATCATGATCTTGTTAAGTGCCCTATAATCTATGCAAGCTCTAAGATCTCCATTTGCTTGGGGATAAAGAAAAGAGGAGAGGCTGCTGGAGATTTAGAATGGCAAATGAATCCGTTAGCTAGAAATTGGTCTAAGTACTTTCTGAGATATTGATTTTCCTGTTCGGATAAGGCATATACACGACAACTAGGAAGTACGGCTCCAGGCATGAGATCGATTTGACAGTCATATGGTCTGTGCGGGGGTAAAATTTCTGCTTCCTTTTCATCAAACACGTCAGTAAATGATGAATGTTGCGAGGGTAATACTATATCCTTCTCAGCGGCTGTGGCTATGTAGGATTCAATGAGAGTTTTAATGTTCGTTGTCTTAAGACACTTTGCTTTACAGAAAGGAGATGAAAACGTTATCTTTCTTTCCAGTCTACTTAGGGATTATGATAACTCAACCATGGCATTCCAAGAATCATCCCATACTGAGGAACATGAATCACATCACATCAAAAGTTATCAATTCAACATGTTTAATCTTTTGAGTCAGTCCATCACAAGTTACTGACAACGGAAGTGTTTGTAGAACCACTGGACCTCCAGATAGTAGTTTGCCATCTACTGCTTACACCACCTCTGTTTTTTTCTTTTTCTCACACTGGATATTCCATGATTGAACTATCTGTGCATCTATGAAATTGCCAGTAGCACCAGATTCCACAAAAGCCTTGCCTAGATGAACTTGATCTCGTACCTGTATCTCCAGATCGATTCTTAAATGTTGTAACCTTGTTAATTGTTGATTTTGATTTGTGTCTTTGGAAGGGTTAATGACTACATCCAAGAGTAACCCTTCTTTACCCTTTGGGTGTTCTAGTTTTCGTTTTCAGCATCTATACTTGCTACTGTTCTTTTTGCTACAGGTATCTTGCTCTTTGATTTTACTGGGCATTCTTTTACAAAATGACCCTTACGGCAACAATACAAGCATTGTCCATTTTTTTGGTGCTGTTCTTTTTCCTCTTTAATTAAAGGTTGCCTGACTGCTCCTATCTCCATTGGTTCTGGGCTAACTTCATTACGTGGTTTTGTACCTTTACTCCTGTCTGCACGCCAAGTGCTTCTCTCATGTTTTCTCCGTTCTCCTTTCATTTCAGCAAGGTGATGATCCAATCATAAAGCAAGGTTGATTAACTCTAAACCACCAGTTGGATGAGGATCAATTTGTGCCAGAACATCTTTCAACTCGTCTTTGACAGCTTGATGGAAAAGAGCAGCTCTTTTCTCCTCTGGCCAAGCTGTTTCCGCCACTAACCGATTGAAATTAGCCAAATATGAAACTAAATCCCTATTTCCTTTGCGTAACTCTAGCAACTCTCGATCTGCTGACAAGGTAATTGCTCTTCGGTCAAAGACATTTTCAAACTCTTGCACAAACCTTCTCCAATTATAGAGCAATGGGCTATCTTGGCGAACTAAGGGTACTGCCCATGTGGCAGCATCTCCAGATAAATAGGAAATTAGAAATGCTACTCGGGATTGTGGATCTTGAAAGGTATTTGGTCTACAAGTGAAATGGAGTTAAACTTGTGTAAAAAAAAGTCTGAACTTTATTGGGATCACCAGAAAACCGCTCGGGTGCAGCTAAAGGAATTGGTGTGGGAACAGTGAGTAAAATGTTAGTTGGGGGATTCACTCCTGATGTTTGTGGTGGAACAGTATGCCAACCCGTTCCCAAATGACTTTGTTCCTTCTTTCCCACTTTATCTTGTAGTTGAGCAACCTTTTCAGCTAAGGTGGCAGTGTTCCTCGACTCAACCAAATCAAGTTGTATTTGCATAATTACTTTTAACAAATTGTCCAAGGTGGCCATGTTGACAACTCAAGTGTAAACCTGGAGGATTTAAATTTGTGGGCTCACTATTCTGTCAGCGAGACAAAATCCTCAGGGTATACGCCTTGTTGCCAATAGGCCCACCTCCTGGCAGCTCCAACTCTACAAGCCTTAACAGCGCAGAGTTTTAGATTGGCCAAGTGGGGGGTAGGGAGTTAAGTAAGGGTACAGCGGGGAAGGAGACCTGTGGAAACAAGAATCACAGATACTACAGAGAAATACTAATCACTGAACTCTTCGAATCTGTCAATTATAAATCCAGCAATTGCTTGGAACAATAGTAAATCATAGCTCCTTTCATAAGTTTCAAGAAATGAAAGGTTAACATGGTATTCACTCAAAGAAATGTTACTTCACATTTCAAAAACTTTCCAAGATACACGATTTCAGTTTGTGTCCGTATTTTGCATTAACCATAATCAAATATTCCCTTGAGTTCAAATTATTGCCTTAGCATTTATTTATAACCATTTAAACCTCTTCGGAATAACCGTGCTTATATAATGTATCTCTGTGGCTACCGAGCGACTCCACAAGTAAGCAGGTGAGGTTGAAAAGTGACCGCGAGAAGCAGTAACGCTGTAACTGCAAAACATTTGCTTAGTTTGTTATCAATTTAAATATTTACAGCTGATTGCCAAAGATTACTACTTTCTCCCAAAAAAAGAATTTCAACCTTTAAACAGTTTTATCAATAAGAAAATGGATGATGGAAGCTAGAAACCACCATCCGTCTTACCACCCTGAGTGTCTGCTACTCGCTGCTTCAAATGCCTCAACACGGGGAAATCCCAGGTGAACAAGCAGGAACATGGAAACACCCGACTTCAAACAGAAAAGTTCCAGTCCGCATAAAATCCTCAGGATAGTGAGCAGTGAGAACTGGGCGGGGTCACCTAAATAGACCTGTGTCCCGCCCCATGTGCCACACCCAAAGTGCCCCGCCCCAAGTGCCACACCCAAAGTGCCCCACCCAGTGTGCCACGCCCATCGTGCCCCGCCCAAGATGGCTGTTATAAAGATACTTGGGACCAATGCCATGAATAAAGGTAATGCGCGTATAGCGTGCTGCAGCAGCTACTAGATTCTGCAAATGGCAGTTTCTGGACTAAGACTGTGTGGTGGAAACAGTATTGCACAGATTCTGGCATCAGGCGGGCCCTAGAGCGTGCGCGCAGCTATGGTGATGACAGCAATGTATTTCCTGGAACTTGGTATTCTATTTCGTATTGTAAAAATTCTTGAGTTTGTCATTTTGTGTAAAAAATGTAGTCTACATCAGTGGCTGTCAGAGACTTAGCCCACTGTATCCAACGTGGATGTAATGCTTTTGCGTTTGGAACGCTGGCTTTTGTAACAGCCTCTAAGGCAGGGATCAGAGAAACGACAATAATGTGTTTTCCTTGGGCAAGAGGTCTTTCTTTAATGACAGCCATCTACACAGCAGTGTGAATTTTCTCAGTGGGAGCAAAGCATTGTTCTGCCGCTGAATATAAGTGTGATTTGTATGCAGTCGGGACTGTCTCACCTTCATTGAATTTCACGTAGGTGAAACCGATGACCCCAGCTATTACTCTGAGGACCAAATGTGTTTTGTTGTCCCTCGTGTGTAAGTGTTTTGCTGCAAGCATGTCTGTTTTTAAATCTCGAAGAATGCATGCATGTTCAATTGTCCAGAATTTACTCAAAAAATCGGGACGTATTAGATAATATAAAGGTTTTATGCAAGCAGCATAATCTGGAATGCAAGTTCTGCCAAAATTTAGGAAACCCAATAGAGATTGGAGTTTTTTAATCGTATTTGGTGGTTGTAACTGTGCGCATTTCTCCAAGAATTGTGGCGCTAGGCTCTTTCCTTCACTTGACAGCTCATATCCCAGGAACTGGATGCTGAGGAAGGCAATTTTTGCTTTTTTTAAGTAGAATTTGTAACCAAATTCAGCAAATCCGACAAAAATGCTGGCTACCCGTCTTAAATGTTGTAGCAATTCATCATCCGTAAGATAAATATCATCTACATAGGACAATGCTTCAGGATCAATTTCGTGCAAAATTGCAGTAACACGTGCTGCAAACAGTCCTGGGATTTTCTTATACCCCTGAGGTAAACAACATAATTTTTCTGGGAGCCTAGTGCACTGAAACTTGTTAAGTATTTACTCTCAGGTGCTGTGTTCTGGCAGAAAAAACCATTGGAAATGTCCAGTGCTGTTTTGTATTTTTTCGCACTATATTGTTCATTAGTGCTGTGCTATGTGAGTTTTGTATAGCATAAGTGCGTGTATGACTGTTTAAATGTCTGTAGTCCAAGATTATTCTATATGAATGGTCTGGCGTAGCTAAGGGGAATAATGAATTATTCATTGGGGAGACACAGGGTTCAATTACGCCCTGGTACTTTAACTGTGTGAGTATTTCTCTCACAGGTGCTTTAGCTTCATGTTTTAGAGGATACTGCAGTTGGGGCTGGGGTTCACTTTTTATGGGAATTACATGGTAGGAGCATTCTTTATCCCATCCTACGTGAATTCTGTATAATGCGGGTGCTTGTGCCAAAGCCCATTCAATGGAATAGGATTCGCTGAGTTCCTCTGGAACAAGGGGCGAGAAGGAAGGCTTAATGACATCTTCTCCACATGGGCAGGTACGGACAAATGCAGGGGGCCAATCTTGTTCGGCCAACAAAACATCATATATGTTTACCACGCAATCCAAAAAGATTGTGGGGGTCATTCTGACTCCCGCCGGGCACGGTCACCGCGCGCCCGGCGGGAGCCGCCAAAATACCGTACCGCGGTCGGAAGACCGCGGTGGGTATTTTGAGGTTTCCCCTGGGCTGGCGGGCGGCCTCCAAAAGGCCGCCCGCCAGCCCAGGGGAAAACTTCCTTCCCACGATGAAGCCGGCTCGTAATCGAGCCGGCGGAGTAGGAAGGTGCGACGGGTGCTACTGCACCCGTCGCATATTTCACTGTCTGCTAAGCAGACAGTGAAATACAAGCGGGGCCCTCTTACAGGGGCCCCTGCAGTGCCCATGCCATTGGCATGGGCACTGCAGGGGCCCCCAGGGGCCCCGCGACACCCCCTACCGCCATCCTGTTCCTGGCGGGTGAACCGCCAGGAACAGGATGGCGGTAGGGGGTGTCAGAATCCCCTCGGCGGCGCAGCAAGCTGCGCCGCCTTGGAGGATTCCAACGGGCAGTGGTAAACCGGCGGGAGACCGCCGGTTTACCCATTCTGACCGCGGCTGAACCGCCGCGGTCAGAATGCCCTCGGGAGCACCGCCAGCCTGTTGGCGGTGCTCCCGTGGTCGGTGGCCCTGGCGGCCACCGGCCGCCAGGGTCAGAATGACCCCCTGTGTCTATTATGCATTCAACGTTTCCTTCTAACTGTAATGTTACTTCATACACACTATCAGGCGTTTAGACACGCATGTCCGCAGTTTCTACTTGTATGAAGTCATCAGTTGCTTTCACCTCCAGATGCTCAAGAAGATTCCAGCGAACTATTGTGACCTCTGCCGCGCTGTCTAGCAGTGCTAGAGCCCATTTCTTGTTCTTCAAGAGGATCCTCTTCCTGAGTGGCATGTCGGACTGCGACTGTTGCCACTTTTTTGTTTTTTGAATTGTGATTTTTGTTGTGCGAGTTTCTCTTCCTTTTTAACAGAAACCTCCGAAGAGCGTTGTGATTCCTGTCTCGGTTTCACGTACTCTGTCCTTCACTCTGATCGCCCACCTCTCTCATTTGGTCTTTCCGATGAGTCCTGAAAGGAACGAGATTGGCGTGTATCAGTATTTTTTTATCTATCAGGTGTTTTTATATTATCTCTATTTCTGAGATTAAATCTATTCTGCGGGGTCTCCATACGCGGACATTCTCCCCTCTATTTTTTATGCTTTTGTTGCTTTTTGTCCAAGCCTTTCTTATTACCCTCAGGTGCTTGCTTGGGGAAATCTTTACTCGATTTGCCCTGAAATTGTGGTTTAGATGGTCTTGCCCCTAAACTATCTCGACCGATAATAGAATAGGTCCGCACAATGATCTTAGGCAGCTCTTGTTCCTGATCCTGTTAAGGAACGTCACGGAGGCACATTCTGCTTTCCCTTTAAAATTACTTAAAATGATTGAGGATACTGTGGCAAAATTGCCCATCAATTGCATCCCCAAATCTAGGGTCGGGGCAGCCACATACTCATCTTTAATTTGTTTCAACACTTCCGGCAAATTGGCAAGCGTCGGTGTACCGTGTGCAGTTGTATAGAGCGCAAATACCGTGCCCCAGGTATTACAGTTATCTACTGTAGGGACCATCCCAAAAGGCAAGCACATTGTTAATATTCTATGTTTATCCTGAGGTCCTGTATGGGGACATGCTGCCTCCAGCGCATTAATCTTTTGTGCTAACCAAAACGGAGTTTCCTCTCGTTTGGTGAGTACTTTACCCATAATCAAATGTACAGTGATAGGATTTATACCTGGCGTTGCTGCATGTGGATGTGCTAGAGCAGCACATGCTGGGTTTGTATTTAACATTTGCATTTGCATTACGAATTGCACTAGTCGTCTATATATCGCTGTTATTTCAGTATATAAATGACGAGCCTTAGCTACTGCTAAATTTGCAATCGCAGGATGTGGTGTATAGGTGGCTAATAAAGGCCAGGTAGGACCATTGTTACTTAGACGACCTAACCCTCCTGGTAAAATTGTATGGGGTAGGGTGCCAATTATTATGTTCTTGATAATGGTATTTCTAAATATGCAGATGCTCTGTATTGTCCAGGCGCATTTGCAGGTGTATAGTGATGAAATGTATTTGTGTTCCCATTAACTGCTGGAAAAGTGACCCAAGAATAAAAAAGTTCTGTTCTATAGGCTGCATAGGCATCCACCACATATGTGATTGTACACCCCTGGAACGTTAGGCCGTTTTCTAATAAATGTGCAGTTAGAGGTTGTCTCATATTAACCGCTATTTGTACCTGCTGTGGATTCACCATTGTGGTGTAAATATAAGTTCAGAGAAGGTACACCAAATAGGGCTTTCCTTTTAATGTTCAAGCTTGAACAACTTCCAGCTGAAAATAGGATAACCTGTGCAGCTGGGGTGGAAATCCTCAGTACCACAGACGTCTCAGTATATGGTATTGAGGCGTTATTATATATAATGAGACAGAGATACTTTGGCAGGCCCGGAAATCAGAGCCTGACCAAACGTTGGCAGCGCCATGTCGCATAGGCTCTCATTATTCTAATGAGACTACTGGATTTTGAGCAGCAGAATCACCAGCGATATGGGAGACTGAGTCCAACCCCCTGCTGGTGACAACCGTCGCTCCAATCCTGGTTTTGCTCTGGCTAACTAGCAGTGCCTCATCTCTACCAAAGGATAATGGTGATTGGGCAGCAGAGCACATGACATACTAGGCTTCTCAGGGAAGTCGTGGTTACTCAGGTCGCACCCGGTTCTCTCATTTACAATTCAGTCTCATATATAAATGACAAACAGAAGCAGTATATGTTTCAATTATGGGTTTAATAAAACAACTGCATCTTAGATAGCAAAGCGCGAGCTACAATAACCAAGATGACACAACATGACAGTATTAAAATTGTGATGAGAAGAGTAAAGCATAAAAACAATGCTATCATATTGTCACTATGATCGATGGACTATTTCCTATCCAGGTTATAATTGGAGCACAACATGTTAAGCTCTAATTCTGCCTTTCAGGTTCCCCTGGGAAGACATCAACCCCCGTACCTGAGCAAAGGCCTGTGGTCTGTGTTAGCATCTGTTGCGAAGCATTCAGCAATCAGCATACAGTCGTGCTCCCCTAGTTTGAATCTCCCTATAATGTGTAAGGGACAAGGAAGTGTTTATATGATAACACAGCTGATATTCTGAGAAAATGTCCCTGCGTAAGGATGTGTATTTTCTATGAATGTTGGAGACTAAACTTCTATCACGTTCACCGGCAATGTACCATGCTGTAGCCTTGGAAGAAGCACAGAGTGATCAATAATGTCTTGTTTGAGAACAGAGTGCTAGCCTAGGCAAAACCAGTTAGATAGATGAAAATAAAACAAGACCGTAAAATTGGTTATTGTAATAATAATAAGACAAAGCTGAAAAAAATATATCTAGGTTAAAGTGCACAGCGGCATGCATGGAGCTATTACTAAAATGGCTACACAACAGGGCCAGGTTGTGCAACATGCAGCATGCCACTACTATCTGGCAGACCTCCTCGGGTGAGTAGCACAATAATCCACCTGTCAGATGGAGGTACCTGAACCTGGCCTTCAGAAGGCCAAAGGTCCTCTCGATGATCCGTCTGGTTCGCCCATGTTCCTCAATATGACGTTCTTTAGCCCTTGTCATGTCATTCCTCACAGGAGTAAGCAGTGATGATAGGTTTGGGTAGCCAGAGTCACCTGGAAGTATTGAGGGACATGTAGCCACTCACAATCCTATGGGGTTGACACCAGAGGCATACTCTAACATACAGTGGGTGGGGACCAAGGCTCACCTATTAGCCACACCCTGTGCCTCTGTATTTGGGCCATCACATTTGGGATGCTGCTATTCCTCAGAACAAAGGCATCTTGCACTGACCAAGGATACTTAGCATTGACGTGGGAGAGGTACTGATCCGCTAGGCACACCATTTGCACATTCATTGAGTGGAAACTCTTATGATTCCTGAACACCTGTACATTCTGGTGGGGGGGAACAAATGCAATATATGTCCCATCAATCGCACCAATAATATTGGGGATATGTCCCATTGCACAGAATACAGCCTTTGCAGTGGCCAAATCTTCCACCTGGGGAAAAGAAATGTAGCTGCACATGTGTTTCACCAGGGCAGACAAAACTCTTGCCAGCACGATTGAAAATATTGGCTGGGACATGCCTGCTGCCAAGCCCTCTGTCACTTGGAAAGACCCAGTTGCCAGGAAATGGAGCAATGATAGAACTTGCACAAGAGGGGGATCCCAGTCTGATGAAGGATAGCTGAAATCAGGTCAGGCTTCAACTGGGAACACAGCTCTGTGATTGTGGCCCTGTCCAGTCTACAGGTCAGTATTATGTGCCTGTCCTCCAGTGTTGCCAAGTCCACCAGAGGTCTGTACACCGGGTTATGCCTCCACCTCCTATTCATCCACATAGGTAGGTATCTAAGGGACACAAAAGTGAGTAGGCTGTCACAATTGCAACAACAAAACCACAACTGCAGTCCACATGGTGCACTTATGTATTTGGACAGTGTAAATGGCGAAGTATGTGCCAATCTAATCTGTGACGCAGTAATTGTAGATAGGCCTGCCCCCCCCCCGAAATGGTGACACCTGTCCTGCATGGAGGGACAGGTGGAAGTGAGGTAATTCCACCGACGTTGGGCGTCATGGTGGAAGGCGGTCTTACACTGCTGTACAATTGCTCATTGGATACTAATCGGCTCTATGGAGTACAGTGGCCAATGGGGATTTATCCGGCGGTGACGCTGTACACCGCCGCGGGCGTGAGCTCCAATTTCTATCTGATTCCTCTGTTCTTTCCTGACCTTCAACAGGAGAAAACCTACACTGCGTGTGCTGCTGTGACCTGTGTCTGGAACCTACCATGGCCCATGTGACCGGGGAAAGGGCCCCAGCCTTCACTTCGGAGGAGTTGGAGAAACTGGTGGATGGGGTCCTACCACAGAACGGATAGCTGTATAGACCTCCAGACCAACAGGTGAGTACACTTTGTGCATGATGCATGTGGGAAGGATGCATGGAGATGTGTGTGTAAGTATCATGTAAGGGGTGAGGGAGGGTGGGGGAAATGTCTAGTGGCGTGGTACATGTCGTGCGCTAGGCTATGTGTTTGCCAACCGTGATGGAAACAAGTATGGTGGGACATTTGTGTGACAGGCTGGACAGTTTGTCTAATGGTGTTCTCCTGTCTGTATTCCCTCTGCATGTCAGCGCCCTATCAAAAGAAGGGAATATGGCGTGCCATCCCAAGGATGTGGGGACCCTGGGGGTCTATGGCAGGTGGAGCACCCACTGTCGGAAACGGTGATAGGACCTGAGACGCTAGGCACGGAAGACCATGGAGGCTCAGCTGGGGATGGCCTCCCAACGAGGAAGGGGTGCCCATCGGACCCTGACCCCCCTGACGGCCTGCATACTGCTGATGGCCTACCATGAGCTGATGGGTGCTTGAGGGAATCACAGCAGCTACATGGGGGTGAGTACAGTGGGTATCATTACATATTTTGGCTGGTGTGGTGGTATTCAGGTGGTGGATGTGTGTTAGTGGGTGCTTCTAAGTCCGAGTCAGACATTGGAACGTGGGTCAACTGAATGGTAATGGGTGCATGGCAAATGCAGGTAACCTAGCTTGTTAGCTGTCCATTTCGAGCAGGGCATCATGGGTCCCAGGTGTGCTGCAGTTGGCATTGTGTGGTCATCATCTTGCCTTAGTGACTAGTAGTGCAATGCATAGTGCTTAAACCTGTTCCCTGTGTGTGACAGTGATGATGTGCATGTCAATAGTGGTGTTGGTGCAGTCATTGACCAAGTGTATCCTTTGTCTCCCCCCTTTATTATTTTGTCTTCCTATCCTTGTGTGCTTTAGCATCATCTGGTGGAGGAGCAGGGGCACCTGCGACAGAGGGAGCTGCATCCCACAGGACGCAGGAGGCAGAGTCCATTGACGCCGACGGAACCAGTGGGACAGAGGGTGCGGGGAGAACCACAGCGGAGACTGGAGGAGACAACCAAACTCAGATACCTCATCTGATGGGAACTCCCTGGTGGTGGTGGACACCTCTGTGACCACCCCAGCTGCAGGTACAGCTGCCACCACCCGTTCTAGCACTGCCCTCCAAACAGACCCTCAGCGTGTTGCCCATGCCCACTCACCCAGGAGGGTGGGCATCTCCTTCACCCCAGGCACCTCAGGCCCTGCCCCAGTGAGCCCTGCAGCCCTGAATGAGGAGGCTATTGACCTCCTGAAACCCATCTCTGTAGAGCAATCAACCATTGTGAATGCCATCCAGGGGCTTTCATCCCAGTTGCAGCAATGCAATGTGTTCCTGGAAGACAATCACAGTGGATTGGCGGAACAAAAGAGATCAATTCAGGCTCTGGCCTCCTCACTGATGGCAGCCATTGTCCCTGTTTCTTCCTTCCCCCCTTCAACTACCATTTCCCAGTCCCGTTCTCCCCAATCCCAACCCATCTAAGGCACACATACAGACGAGCATGCACACAAGACAACACCCAAGAGAGGCACAGGCAGACACAAGCAGCACACTTCATCCCACAAGCACTCACACAAACACCATACAGTTGCAGACACGACCACATCCACTACCTCTACTGTCTCCCCCTCCTCCTCTGCCTCCTCTGCCTCCTTCCCAGTCAGGTCCACACTCACACTTGCATGCACTGCCTCAACATCCACCACCAGCATCACCACGCCAAGCAGCAGAAACACCTCACTAGCATACACCTCCTCAACATCTATCCACTTGTACCCTGTGTCCTTTCCCACTGTGTCTGTCCCCCCTTCCTAAAGGACACAAACCCAAGCACTCAGACACCCAACAGCCATCCACCTCACACACGCACACTGGTCATGCACCTGCACCCAAGTCCAGCAGAGGTATACCTCCAACAACCACTCCCTCAACCTCAACTCCCATCCTTCCGCCCTCCTCCCGCCCCACTGTCCCTAAAAAGCTTTTCCTTGCCCAACTTGAATTCTTCCCTCCCCTGCAAATAGAACCAGGGTGCCAACCAGCCAGCACATCAGCCAAACAGTCCAGGGGACAGTGGAGGCACCTCCTAGTCATGGAGGCAGGACTGTGAGGGATTCCACTTCAACACCCAGAAAGGGGAAGGAGACCACAACACCTACAGCCAGGAAGGGGAAGGAGCCCAAAACACCTAAAGCCAGGAAGGGGAAGGAGCCCACAACAACTACAGCCAGGAAGGGGAAGGAGTGATTTTAGACCTGACAGCCTTAGGGTGGTCACCCCTAACTTTTTGCCTGCCTCCCTCCACTTTTGAGATAGTGTTTTTGCTGGTTTTTAGACTCTGCGCACTTTACCAGTGCTAACCAGTGCTAAAGTGCATATGCTCTCTCCCTTTAGGCATGGTAACATTGGATCATACCCAATTGGGCTATTTAATTTACTTATGAGTCCCTAGTAGAGTGCACTATATGTGCCCAGCGCCTGTAGGTTAAAAGCTACTAGTGGACCTGCAGCACTTATTGTGCCACCCACTTTAGTAGCCCCTTAACTTTGCCTCAGGCCTGCCATTGCAAGGCCTGTGTGTGCAGTGTCACTGCCAATTCGACTTGGCATTTAAAAGTACTTGCCAAGCCTAAAACACTCCTTTTTCTACATATAAGTCACCCCTAAGGAGTGCCCTAGGTAACCCCTAGAGCAGGGTGCTGTGTAGGTAAAAGGCAGGACATGGACCTGTGTAGTTTACATGTCCTGGTAGTGTAAAAGTTCTAAATTTGTTTTTACACTACTATGAGGTCTGCTCCCTTCATAGGCTAACATTGGGGCTGCCCTCATACATTGTTTGAGTGGTAGCTGCTGATCTGAAAGGAGTAGGAAGGTCATATTTAGTATGGCCAGAATGGTAATACAAAATCCTGCTGACTGGTGAAGTTGGATTTAATATTACTATTGAAGAAATGCCACTATTAGAAAGTGAGCATTTCTCTGCACTTAAATCTTACTGTGCCTTACAATCCATGTCTGGCTAGGTTTAGTTGACAGCTCCTTGTGCATTCACTCAGACACACCCCAAACACAGGATACTCAACCTCACTTGCATATATCTGCATTTTGAATGAGTCTTCCTGGGTGGAGAGGGTAGAGGGCCTGCTCTCACACAAAGGACTGCCACACACCCCTACTGGTACCCTGGCAGACAGGATTGAACTGGAAGGGGACCTGGTGCAGTCTCCCCCCACTTCAAAGGCACATTTGGGTATAAAAACCTCTGCCCTACAACCTCAGACACTTCCTGGAGACGAAACCTGAACCAGAACCCGCACCTTGACAAGAAGAACTGCTGGCTGCCTAAAGGACTCATCTGATTGCTTTCTGAAGAGGACTGCTGCCTTGTTGTTGCCCTGCTGTCTTGCTGCTCTCTTGCCTTGCTTCAGAAGTGCTCTCCAAGGGCTTGGATAGAGCTTGCCTCATGTTCCTGAAGTCTCAGGACCAAAAAGGCTTCTCTCCTGCAGCTAAAAATTCGAAGCACCGCCTGCCAAGAACGACGCACAGCCTGCTCGCTGTGAAAATTTCACTGCACGCTGAGTCCAGAATGACGCAGCCTGACTTCACAAACAGAAGATCGATGCAGCGCTAGTGACGTGAATGGAACTTCAATGCACAGCCCTACTGGATCGACGCAAGCCGACTCAGAACAACACCGCCTGACTTCCTGAGAGGAATCGACGCAGTGCCTGCCGTGCAGAAGAAAATTCCATGCATCGCCTACCGGAATCGACGCAGCCGCTGTGACTGCGCTCCGCAAGCCCAGGATTCCACAAAAAACACACAACCTGAAGAGGATCCAAGTCTGCACACCGGAAATCTTCGCAACGTCTTCCCCGCAAGGAAAATAAGGACGCAAGCCTGTATGAGAAGGGGCGAAACCAATCCACACTCATCGTTTTCCATGCATCTCCTCCTCTGTGGTCCCTTGCAAGAATTATTCAACGCAAACCAGGTACTTTGCCCTGCAAGAGACACTTGTTGTCTCTAGGAGAACTTAAGACACTTTTTATTGCTTTTACAGTAATCTTTTAACTCTACAGACACTTGATAACACTTTTAGGGACATACCTATATTTGCTTATTTTCATCTTTAATCGTTTTGACCTTCATTTATTCAGATAAATATTATATATTTTTCTAAACACTGTGTGGTGTATTTTTGTGGTGTTATTTTGTGGTATTGTATGTTTTATTGCAGAAATACTTTACACATTGCCTTCTAAGTTAAGCCTGACTGCTCAGTGCCAAGCTACCAGAGGGTGGGCACAGGATAATTTGGACTGTGTGCGGCTTACCCTGACTAGAGTGAGGGTCCTTGCTTGGACAGGGGGTAACCTGACTGCCAACCAAAGACCCCATTTCTAACAAGTCCACAACAACTACAGTCAGGAAGGGGAAGGAGCTCACAACAACTACTACCAGGAAGGGGAAGGAGTTCACAACAACTACAGCCAGGAAGGGGAAGGAGCCCACAACAACTACGGTGAAACCACCTCCACCACCGCTACCACCTGTGGTTATGGAGCCATCACCACCAGCAGAGGCAAGCCAGGAGGCACCATCACCTGTTGTCACAGAGCAGCACTCCCCACCAGCTGAGGCAGTAGAGCTATCACCGCCAGCAGAGGCAGCCCAGGAGGCACCATCACCTGTTGCCACAGAGCAGCACTCCCCACCAGCTGAGGCAGTCCAGCTATCACCACCAGCAGAGGACATGTAGGCCACCCTCCAGGGACTGTTGCACAAGGGGCCCCCTCCAGAAGCAGTGGGCATGTTCCCCACCTGAGAGACTGTGACCTTGCACTCCCCAGCACTGAGAAATGGGCATGGAGCCCCCTCCAGAAGCAGTGGGCATGCTTCCCACCTGAGAGACTGTGACCTTGCACTCCCCAACAAAGGATAATGGGCATGGAGCCCCCTCCAGAACCAGTGGGCATGTTCCCCAGCTCAGAGACTGCAAAATTGCACTCCCTAGCACTGAGAAATGGGCATGAAGCCCCCTCCAGAGCCAGTGGGCATGTTTCCTAGCTCAGAGACTGTGACCTTGCACTCATTAGCACTGAGAAACAGGCATGGAGCCCCCTCCAGAACCAGTGGGCATGTTCCCCTTCTGAGAGACTGTGACCGTGCACTCCCCAGCAAAGGATAATGGGCATGGATCCCCCTCCAGAACCAGTGGGGAAATTCCCGTATTCGGCTGAGGTGCCCCCCATTCCCCTGAGGTGCCTGCCCACTTGCAAACTGATGCCCCTGCAGTGTTCTCTCCGGATGTGTCAGGATACAAGTTGATCCTTGCACTGTGCCCTGTTGCGTTGTGTGCCCTTATGACTTTGGACTGGGCATTGGCCCTTTATGAACATTTGTATATATTTGGTTTGTGTGGTGGGCTTTGCTATGGTAATACACTGTCAGTACTTCTGAAATCTGGTCCTTGTTTTATTGTGCCGTGTGTCATGTGCTATTTGTTTACGTGTGCAGCTGGTTGTGTGTATCGTGTGTGTTGTGCGTGTGTGTGTCACTGTCGTTTTCCTCCCACCCTCCCTTGTATACTAGGTGGCTGTACTCACCGTTGTCATCTTTGTTGGCGTTGGTGTTCCAGGTGAAGCATAACGTAGAAGATAATCAGGAAGACTTTCAGTTCGGGTTCATTGGCGGTGTAGTCCTGTGTCTCTGATAGTGAGTCCTTTCACTTCTGAGCTCTGTTTCTGCCAGGCTTTTAATGGCGATGGTACCGCCTCGGAAAAGGTGGAGGATTCGTGTGTCTTAATATGGTTGGTGGTACTTTGTTTTCCGCCTGGCTGTTGGTGGCTACCACCGTGGTGAGTGTTGTTTCCGCCCTGGCAGTTGGTGTACATTGGCTGTCTATGGGAGTTATCACTGCCATGGTTATAATTTGGCAGTACTTATAACCAGCCTGTTGGCAGTATTACCTCACTTTATCACTCAGCTCCAGGGTCGTAATGAGGGCCTTAGTCTTTATTGATTCACCTTAATGATAATTATCACGCAAATTTTCAACTAATATTTTTTGTTCTCCTGAGGTCAAAGGGTCTTTTTACCCCATGAGTCTGTCTCATGTATCACGGGTCTTGTTACTACTGTATTGACGCTTTGGTTTGCGGACATCCTTTGGTCATTCTTTTTCTCCTGATTAGATGGATTCCCTTTTGTGACCCTGTGAGTGTTGATTTTGGTTTGGTTTTTTGATAATCTCTGCTGGCATTTTTAGACTTACCTCCCTCCTTTTTATTTTCAGCCTCCTGCAGCCCTTTTTCTCGTTTGATTATCCCAGTTTGACTGACCGATGTTCAGGTATATTACCATTTTTGAATCTCCTTTTGTGCTTTTAATTACACTTTTTTTGGCCACTGGCTTTAGCACTCACTTTGTAGGGCATATTATTTTATATGGGGTATTAGTGTTATGATCTACTTTGGTTTCTTCATATTTTTATGAGCACATATTGTTTGTGTGCCGTGCTGCGCTATTGGAAGTTGTATTATTGATTTCTAATTAGATGCTGTTTCCTTTTCCTCTTCCTTCCTCTTCTACTTCTTCCCTTAAATAGATACCATTTGTTCTACTTCTGGTACTTTTCGGCCTTATTTAAATTGTCCTTATGATGATCCCGTTATTGCTTGGAGGATTGAAATGACATCTATTATGACACCTTTGCCATGTGACTACTATCCACAAGGGCTACAGTGTTATTTAATGGACTAATTATTGTCTCACTTATGCCTGTTGTACTATTTGGATCTGTTTGTCCCCTACCTTTGCTTTGCTGTGCCTTTTTACTCAACATTAAAATATATATTTTTGATATAAGTTGATTGGACTAGTTATCTGGGCATGATGGTATTCTTATATCATAATTTCTATCTATGTTGACAAGCGACCGTTGTTCCTTGTATATTATACACTTGGGACACTTGGAATCCCCCTTAAAATGACCTTCTTGTACCCACTCATAACAATTAGGGTGTGCCTTCCCTGACAACGTACTGTCAGGGAACTATGTTTTCTTCTTTTGTGTTAAGGAATAGGAGTCCTGACCTGATTAACTAGTTTGGGGCCCTTCAGAGAACTTCTTTTTTTTGTTTTTTTTTATCCCTCCTTCTTCTGATAGGGACCCTGTCCACCTTTTGGTGATCCTCCCAGATACCTTCTCATGGAAATTGGTGTGGACCCAGCTGTTCACCTCCTTAGGAAGCTCCCTGTGATCAAATATCTTACTATCAGGTGTTGGTGCAGATCTGCGAAACAAAGCCTGAACATGTGGTCTCTTGCAATCTAATTGTACAGCCTCTGATAATCCTTTACTTAACTGCCCTTCAGCCACCCCGCCAGTTTCTTGCAAAAGGAATCAGCACAATCCACCAAGGCCTCTTGAGCCAGCTTCTGACTGTCTATAAACGACTACATATACATTTGTGATGTCCGACAATACTTTCTGACAAGGACCTTCTCCCTGGGGGATACCTCATTCAGTCGTTTGTCTCTAGGGCCACTAGGGTGTCCCTCCCCTAAGTTGGGTTATGCCCCCCACAGACTAGCCCTCAATCTTCCTCTGGGGTGTTGTGCATGTGCAGGGCAATCTCATAAACATCAAACTGCATGTCAATGTTGTCTCCCACATAAAAGTTAGGTACCGGACCTTTAGGCCTTTTCTGTAGTAGACACTGAAGAGGTAAGGCCACCATCACTGTTGGATCATGTAGGTTGCCTTGCTCTAAGGTCTAGCCTCATGTGTTTCTCATGATCCAACATGAGATTTTTCTCAGCCGAGGACCACTCCCCTACAGCCTGTTTTGCCTCCATTATCAGCTTTTTCGCCTTACTCCATCCTTATTTTTGGCCAGCTCCAGACTGAGTATCCTTTCTTCCCTCCTGTCCCTAAACTCCTCTTGGGACAGGTTGCAAGAGGATGCACAACGCTCTGCACGTGAAGTGACCTCCAATCCTCCTGCTGGTTCTACTCTAATCCTTACTTACTTGCCTCATCCTCCTGGTCCTTTGTTGAGCCTGGTACTTGATGGGCCTCTGCTTCGGCTCTCAGGGCTACCTGGATCTCGCCCTTCTTGGTGCTCCTCTTGGCAAACAGTCCCATCTCCTGATACAATTCCTTGAGCTGGGCTGCAATATAGCTCTCCAGCTTGGACAGTTCAAACTCCATATTTAGACGTTAGGTTACAAACACAAGCTGTAATCAAAAGAAAAAAATGAATTTAGAAAAAGCAAAAAGGCCAATCCAGGAGAATTCTGATTCAAATTGGTCTTAGGTGTGCAATGGTAGTGTACACAAAATCATTGTACAGCACTGCACACACACACAAGTCCTAGCTCCACCACTGATCACCAATGTGAGAAATTGGGAAGTTGGGTAATGGGGTTGTTAGCCCAGGTCAAGCAGCAACCACAATTCTTTTAAGGGTAAGGCACAAGTAAAACCCAAATTAACCTGTGCTCATTCTCTGATAGCTTGGCACTGAGCAGTCAGGCTTAACTTGAAGGCAATGTTTAGAGTATTTGTGCAACACTTCAAACAGTGAAACCATGAAAACACCAAACTAAAAGGGTCCAACGGCAAGTTAGGAAAGTAATAATTTAATAAATAAAAGAAGGCCAAAACAAATAAAAACAATAAGTAGAACTTTAGTAATGAGTTCTTATAGGACAAACTGTAAAACAACGCTCAGAAGCAAAAAGCACCAACCGGGGATGTCTAATCATGCCAGACCAGGACAAATTGAAATGTTCAGTCTGACCACCATGCAGCCCATGCTGGCTACAGGGACTCAGTTAGGCCTACTGAACCAAAGTACTGTAAATCCTGGTTGCAGAGTGTTGCATTGCTAAAAAACATAGATGTGTTGTGCAGCCAGGGCGATGCATCAGTTCCAAGAAGTGGTGAGGCTGCAGTGTGAGATCCTGAGGCGTCGACGATGAAGATCCTGTTGATAGGGCCTGCAATGACAAGACCTGTCTCAAGGGTGCTTGGTGCAGTCAAGATAATGCGTTGATTCTATTCCACACAGTAGCAGTGATGCAGAGGTTCCGAGCCATCATTGAGGCTGCCATTCACAAGAGATACGAGGAGCTGATGCCGGGGAAAGCATCACACAGTGGTGGGTCCAGGAGCAATGCACCAGTCCTGAGATGCAGCACTGCAAGTCTGTAGAGTTGGTTCCGACCCGTGCAATAGTGGTGATGCACCGGTTCTGTTCCACACAATTGAGGCGATGAGTTGGTTCTCCTCCTGCAGCACAGGTTTTATTGGTTACCCTGGAGTAAGCACCTTAGGCTCACTTCCAAGGGTCCAGGCCTGGGGTGGAACCACGTGGCAGGGCAGATGCACAGATGGTATAATCCAGATGAAGGAGCAGGGTGGTTGGGAGTCTTTTATGTCCCTGAGATTTCAGATCAGAAAGCCAGCCAACTAGCCTTTGCAGTCACTCTGGTTTCTTGGTTGGAGAGACTCAGGTCCAGTCCTTCTCACTCCCAGGCAAAAAGGTAGCAGGTCAGCACAGCAAGGCAAGTGCCCAATAGAGTAGCAGTCCAGCACCCTGACAGTCCTTCAGCAGCACAACAGTCCTTTTTCCTGGCAGAGTATCCACAGGTCCAGAAGAATATACACATGACAATGTCAAAAGTGCAGTACTTATACCCAGTTGTGCCATTGAAGTGGGGAAGAAGAGTCCCTGCACTTTCTGCCCTGGCCCCAGATTCACTAAAGAGGATTATAAAGCCCTGTGTGGACAGGACACAGCCTATTCAGGTGTAAGTAAGGATATGCCAAGATGCTGCCCAGGATGGACCATCAAGGCTCATCAGTTCATGCCTAAGATCCCTTAGTGCATTACTGTCTAGGAGGAATGAACAAAGCCCAGCTGTCACCCCAGGTATGTGAGCCTTTCACCAGCAGGAATTGCAACTTCAGTACCAGCCTCAACAAGCTGAAGGTACCCTCCGAACACATAGATACAAACATCCTCCACAACCCCATCAACTGCCGTCTCCTGAACATCCGCTCCCTTCACAAACACACCACCAAACTCTGGGATCTGATCAACACCACCCTACCAGACACCACCTTCCTTACCGAGAACTGGACCAACTCCACCTTGGGAACAGGCATCGCCATCGCCATTCCCTAATGGATCCAGCATCCTAAGGAGGGACCGACCCTCCTGCCCTGGCGAAGAACTTGCAATCGTACACAAGCCTGAACTACGTGTGAAGGCCGTCCCAGAAGAACAATGCACCACCATGGAACACCTTCACTTTCTGTTCCACTTCAACTCCAACTCCTCCATCCGCGGCATCCTGGTGTACATGCCACCCTGCTCCCACCCAGCATTCATAGATGGGTTTGTAGATATCGCTAGCCCCCAGGCCCTGGCATCAGATGACTATCTCCTTCTCGGTGACCTGTATTTCCACCTTGAGGACTGCAGAGACCCAAACACCACCACTCTACTTGACAGTCTCACCACCCTCGACCTCAGACAGCTGGTCTCTGCACCCACACACATCTCAGGACACACACTAGACCCCATCTTCACATCAAACAAATCGATCACCATCAAGACCATCTACACCCCAGACTGGATGGACCACTGTTGCATACACTTCACAATCACCGCATCCAACAGCTGCACCCTCAGAAACCCCCCCAGGAAAAGGAACAAAATCACCAACGAGCAACTCACCTCATCACTCGCCAAATCCCTCCCTCTGATGACGCCAAGACAGCAGTGCGCAATCCGAATGCATGGATCACTGAATGTGTCAACACTCTAGCCCCCCTCCGGCTGACATAGGCCTAACGTGTACCTAAGAAAGTCTAGGACTCAAGGCGTACTCGCAGACGTTTAGGAAAAATATGGAGGAACAGCCAAACCAGCAAAGACCTCGCCTCCTTCAGAACCGCAACCACCACCCACTGCCAAAACATCAAGGAAGGATGCACTCCGGGAACTCATCAGCTCCTCCACACAAAACTCTAATGAACTCATCTCAGTCATCAAATAATTCACAAATCCCCCCTCCAAAGCCACCAGCATCCCTCTGTGACAAATGTGCCACCTTTTTCCACTGCAAGATCCAGGAAATCTACAAAGCTTCCTCCCGGAAAATCCTGGCACTGGAACCTGTGACCGACCCACCCCCCAGAACCCATCCAGACCATCCACAGCTGGTCCACACTCACCACAGAGGAAACAATCAGCATCATGAACAGCACCCACTCCGGAGCCCCCACAAATCCCTGCCCAACCCACACAAACATCCGAGCCAGGATATCAATCACCCCAAGCACTGAAACACAATGAACTTCTCCATCAACACTGGTACCGTCCGAGAAGACTGGAAAGATGCCAAAATACTTCCTCTCCTGAAGAAACCTTCGGTTGATCCATCAGAACTAAAGAATTTCTGGCCCATCTTGCTGCTACTTTACCCCGCAAATGTACTGGAGAAAGCAATCAATGCACAACTACCGAATTTCATCGAGGCCAACAACTCCCTGGACAGCTCCCAGTCCATTTTTTCCAGCAACCACAGCACGGAGACAGCCCTCCTGGCAGCCACCGAGACATCCGATTACTCGTAGACCGTGGTCACACTGCAGCACTCATACTCCTCGACCTCTCAGCAGCCTTTCCAGGGCTCCCACAGCACTCTACCCACCAGATTCCATCCCATAGGAATCTGCGGAAGAGCCCTGGAATAGATCCACTCCTTCCTCTCTGGGAGGACTAGGAGGGTCAGACTCATGCCCTACACATCCAGACCCACAGGATTAAACTGCGGAGTCCCGCAAGGATCCTCACTGAAACCCACACTGTTTAGCGTATACATGGCCCCTCTCGCAGCCATCGTCAGAAGCCACGGTATGAACATCGTATCATATGGCGATGACACACAACTCATAATTTTCCTCACTGAACACCCGGACATGGCTGAAAGAAACTTCCATTCAGGAATGGAAGCCGTCGCCACCTGGATGAGAGAAATCTGCCTCAAGCTCAACTCCAACAAGACTGAGCTCGTCATCTTTGGAAACGCCACCTCAGCTTGGAATGATTCTTGGTGGCCCACATCACTCAGTGTCCCCCTGCATCGACTGAGCACGCCCGCAACCTAGACATCACCCTCGACTCATCCCTATCCATGACCCGCCAGGTAAACTCAGTCGCCTCTTCTGCTGGCACACACTCTGCAAACTTCGGAAGATCTTCAGATGGATCCATGCAGACTGCTGCAGGGTAGTCACCCACGCCTTAGTCACAAGCAAGCTCAACTACGGCAATGCCCTCTATGCTGGCACTTTGACTGGAAACATTAACAAAACACAACTCATCCAGCACACCACCGCCAGACTCCTCCTGGACCTCCCACACCGAGAACATATCTCCCAACACTTGAGTACCCTCCCCTGGCTCCCGGTCGAGAAAACAATTACCTTAAAGCTACTCACCCACACTCACAAGGCCATGTACAACACAGGACCAGCATACCTGAACCACTGGGTCTCCTTCCACATCCCCGCCAGATCCCTCTGCTCTGCCCAGCCGGCCATGGCCAACATCCCACGCATTCATAAGACCACTGCCGGAGGACAATCCTTCACCTACACCACAGCAAAGAGCTAGAACAACTGCCCCTGCATTTCAGACAAAGCCTATCATTGACCATCTTCAGGAAGAACTCCAAGACGTGACTCTTCGGATGAGGCTCCTCCCTCCCTCCCCCCAGTGCCTTGAAACCCTCATGGGTAAGTAGCTGCGCCTTACAAAAACTGATTGATTGATTGAGCAGAGATAGGAAGCTGGCACCAAATGGCTAAAGTAAGAAAATGCCAACTTTCTAAAAGTGACATTTGCAGAATTACATTTTAAAATCTGACTTCACCATTACTTTTGTTTTAAATTGTGATTCCAGAGACACCAAACTTAGAAAACCTATCTCTGCCCAATTGTCAGTTTTACTAATAAAATGGTATAAGGCAACTCTAATTTAATCCTATGTGAGATATAGGGGGTCATTCCGACCCCGGCGGTCCTTGGAGCACCGCCAACAGGCTGGCGGTGCCCCGCAGGGCATTCTGACCGCGGCCGGTTTTCCGCTGCCCGACGGAATCCTTCACCATGGGGATTCCGACACCCCATACCGCCATCCTGTTCCTGGCGGTTCGCCCGCCAGGAACAGGATGGTGGTATGGGGTGTCGTGGGGCCCCTGGGGGCCCCTGCAGTGCCCATGCCAATGGCATGGGCACTGCAGGGGCCCCCGTAAGAGGGCCCCACAAAGAATTTCAGTGTCTGCTGTGCAGACACTGAAATTCGCGACGGGTGCAACTGCACCCGTCGCACCTTCCCACTCCGCCGGCTCCATTCGGAGCCGGCTTCCTTGTGGTAAGGGGTTTCCCGCTGGGCTGGCGGGCGGCCTTCTGGCGGTCGCCCGCCAGCCCAGCGGGAAAAGCAGAATGGCCTCTGCGGTCTTTCGACCGCGGAGCGGCCATTTGGCGGTTCCCGCCAGCCTCAGAATGAGGCCCGTAGGCTTTGCAGTAATGAAAAACAACCAGGACACTACCAGGACATGTAAAAATGTAAAATACAAGTCCAACATTTTTAAATACACTGCACCCCACCCTCGGGCTGCTAGGGCCTACCTTAGGGGGGTGAAATATTAATTCAAAAAGAAGGTTTGGGCATGGAAAAAGGATTATTTTACCAGGTTGGCATGCAGTTCAGAACTGCACAAATTGGCACTGCAATGGCAGGCCTGAGTCATGTTTAACACTTTGGCCCTCATTACAACCCTGGCGGTCAGTGATAAAACGGCGGTAATACTGCCAACAGACCAGCGGTTAAAAAAAAATGGGATCACGACCATGGCGGAAACCGCCAACACAGACAGCCACTTTAACACTCTGACCGCCACAGCGGTAGCAACAAACACCTCAGCGGTAACTGGCAACAGACAGGAGGAAGACAATGTACCGCCCACACTCCTCCAAGGCACCAATCTGCCAGCTTTTCCGGGACGGTACCAATGCCATCAAAAGCACAGCGGAAACAGTACACAGAAGGGAACCACTCACCTTTTGACACTCAATGAAGAATGAGGACGCCATGGAGCCCGAGCTGCAGATACTACCCCTGTTGCTCTATCTATTAATACACCATGAGGTGGAAAGAAGGCGGCAGTGGTAACGAAGACGGTGAGTACTGCACCAATCACACAGGGGAGGAGAGGAGGGAAAAGAGAGTGACACACACACGCAACATGCAACACCCCCACCCACAATAATATACACACACACATATCCAACAACATCACAGATACACCCGTCACCCCCTGGAAGAACGCAAGGAGCAAACAAAATGAGTTTAACTAGTGTAATATTGGAATACTCAGATCAAGAGAACAGCAAATAATCAGTATACAGAAATATTTACAGCAAGTACACAAGTCTGGACACTGTTCCATGAAATGTCCGTGAACCAGTGGTCCCAAAAGCATGGACAAGGCCCACACAGCACCTGCCTCAAGATAGAGAGAACACTGCAGGGGCATCAGATTGAAAAAAAAAACAGGCACCTCAGGGGGAAGGGAAGGGGGGGCACCTCAGCCGGATGATGGTACAACGCCACTGCTCCTCGAGGGGGCTCCATGCCCACTGCTTGGTCCTAGGGAGTGCAAAGCCACAGTCTCTCAAGGCTCTCAAGTGGGTTCACTGCCCACTGCTTGGTCCTGGGGAGGGAAAAGCCAAAGTCTCTCAAGTGCGTCCACCGCCCACTGCTTGGACTTGGGGAGTGCAAAGCCACAGTCTCTCAAGTCTCTCAAGTGGGCCCACTGCTTTGTCCTGGGGAGTGCAAAGCCACAGTCTCTGAAGGCTCACAAGTGGGTTAACTGCCCACTGCTTGGTCCTAGGAAGTGTAAAGCCACAGTCTCTCTAGTGGGTAGGTTGCCCACATGCTCTGGATGGGGCTTTGTGCCCAGAGTGCTTCATCCTGCCAAGGGCAGGGTGAGTGGATGCATTTCTCCACTGGTTCTGGAGGGGGCTTTGTGCCCAGAGTGATTCATCCTGCCAAGGACAGGGTGAGTGGATGCATTTCTCCACTGGTTCTGGAGGGGGCTTTGTTACCAGTGATGCTGCACCGGGGGTGTGGCAGTTGACATCCTCTCACCTGGGTGTTCTAGCCACTCGATGCACCTGGAACAGGAAACATGATACTCCATGTGTGGTGTAGCCATTTTTAATATAGCTTCATGCACGTTAGTTTCTCGTATTAGGCCGCTGTGCACTTTGCCCTAGATATATTTTATTCAACTTCACACTGTTATTTTACAATAACCAGTTTTACGGTCTTGTTTTAATTTCTTCTATCGCACTGTTTAGCTTAGTTCAGCACTGTGTTCTCAAATAATGCATTCTTGATCACCCTGTGCTTCAGTCAAGGCTACAGTCTGGTACATTGTCGGTAAATGTGTTAGAAGTTTAGTCTCCAGTAGTTGTAGAAAATACACATCCTTACATAGGGACATTTTCTTACAACATCTGCGTGTTAGTTATAAAAACACTTCCTAGTCCTAGTACATGTCAAGAGGGAGATTCCGGCCAGGACCCTACAACTAGATGCTGAATGCCCCGTTGCAGATGCTGATGCAGATTGCAGGCCCTTGCTCAGGTATGAGGGTTGATGTCCTCCTGGGGGAACCTGAGAGGCAGGCTTAGAACTTCACATGCTGTGCTCGAAATATAACTTAGAGAGAAAATAATCTAGCTGCACTATGATAGCCTTATTCTTGTGCTGCACTTTCATAGTTACTATCTTAATCCTACTGTGTTGTGTAGTTCTGATTATTGCAGCTCACGCTTTGTTATCTAAAATGCAGTCATTTTATTAAACCAATCTTTAAAACTTAAACTGCCTTTGTCATTTATATATGAGACCATACTGTGTATGAGAGAACCGGTTGTGACCTGAGTGACCACGACTTCCATGGGAAGTGCTAAGATGTCATGCGCTTGGCTGCCCAATTGTCTCTTCCATTTGGGAGAGATGAGGCACTGCTAGTTAGCCAGAGCAAAACCCGGATTTAGAGTGACAATGGTCCTCCACCATGGGTCAGACTTAGTCCCCCACACTGTGAACGATCTTGCCGCTCAAAATCCAGTAGTCTCATCAGGATAATGAGAGCCTACGCAACATGGCGCTGCCAATGTTTGGTCAGGCTCTAATTTTCGGGTCCACCGGCATATCTCCATCTCATTTTTATATAATGACCCCTCAGTTCCGTATACGGAGATGTCCGTGGTACTGAGGATTTCCACCACCGCTATATAGGTAACCCTATTTTACAGCGGGTGGTTGTTCAAGCTAGAACCTTAAAAGGAAAAAAAAACCTGTCTTGGTGTGCCTTCTCTGAACTCTTACTGCTTTTATAATGGCGAATCCCCAGGCTGTACAAATAGCTCTTAACATGAGACAACCACTTACGACACATTTACTAGCACATGGTCTTACAGCACAGGGAGGTCCAGTCACATTTGTGGTGGACGCTCACGTAGCCTATAGAACAGAGCTGTTTTACTCTTTGGTCACATTGCCAGCAGTTGATGGGAACACAAATACATTTCATACATATACAGTTGCGAACGCCCCTGGGCAGTACAGGGCGTACTCATCCTCAGAGATACCTCTATCTTATCAAGAACATAATAATTGGCTTGATGGCACCCTACCCCATACAATATTACCAGTAAGGTTAGGTCCACTAAGTAATGATGATCCTACCTGGCCTATATTGGCAACATATACACCTCATCCTGCGGTTGCGAATATGGTGGTAGCTGAGGTTCGACGCTTATATATTGAATTAACAGCAATATATAGACGATTAGTACAATATGTGATGCAGACACTAAATACAAACCCAGCGCGTGCTGCTCCAGCACAATCACATGCAGTGACACCAGGTATAAATCTGGTGACTGTACACTCTATTATGGGTAAAGTCCCAGCCAAATGAGAGGAGACTCCGTTTTGGCTAGCACAAAAAATGAATGCGCTGGAGGCAGTATTTCCCCATACGGGACCTCAGGATAAACATAGAATATTAACTATGTGCTTGCCCTTTGGGATGGTTCCCACAGTTGAACACTGTAATACATGGTGCACGGTATTTGCCCCACTCTATACAACGGCACACAGTACACCAACACTAGTCAACCTACCGGACGTGCTTAAACAAATTCAAGATGAATTCTGGCTGCCCCAGCCCTAGATTTAGGAATGCAACTGATGGGCAACTTTGCCACAGTTTCTTCAATTATCCTAAGTAACCTTAAAGGGGAAGCAGTTGCACTTGAGGTGCGCATGTGTCTTCGTGACGTTCCGCAACAAGATAAGGAGCGAGAACTGCCTAAATTAATAGCGGAAACATATCCCAGTATAGGTCGAGATAGCTTTGGGGCTAGACCACAAAAACCTCAATTTAAGGGTAAAATTAATAAAGACAATACTAAACAACAACCTGAGGGTAATAAGAAACGCTGGGAGAAAAAACAACAAACACCTAAAAAAGAAAGGGGAGAATCTCAACGCACAGAGACCCCACAGAATAGGTATAATCTCAGAAATAGAGAGAATATAAAAATGCCCGATAGATATCAATAAACTGATACACGCCAATCTTGTTCCTTTCAGGACTCATCGGAAAAGAGAAATGAGAGAGGTGGGCGATCAGAGCGGTGAACAGAGTACGTGAAACGGAGACAGGAAATACAACGCTCTTTGGAAGTTTCTGTTAAGAATGAGAGAAACCAGTACAGCAAATACAACAATTTAAAAAGAAAAAAGTGGCAGCTGTCTCAGTTAGACATGCCACTCAGGAAGAGGGTTCTCTTTAAGAACAAGAATTGGGCTCTAGCACTGCTAGACAGCGTGGCAGAGGTCACAATAGTTCATGGAATCTTCTAGAGCATCTGGAGGTGAAAGCAACTGATGACTTCATACAAGTAGAAACAGCAGATATGCGTGTCTCCGAACCCAATAGGGTTTATAGAGTAACTCTACAATTAGAAGGAGACATTGAACGCACCATACAAGCAATCTTCTGGGATTGTGTAGTTAAAATATATGACATTTTGTTGGCCGAAACAAGATTGGCCGCCTGATTTTGTCTGCACCTGCCCAGCTGGGGAGAAGGTTATTAAACCTTCCTTCTCGCCCCTTGTTCCAGAGGAACTTGCTGAGTCCTATTCTATAGAATGGGCTCTCGCACAAGCACCTGCGTTATATAGGATTCACGTAGGGTGGGACAGGGATTCTCCATACCCTGTAATTCCCATTAAAGGTGAACCTCAGCCACAATCGCAGTATCCCATAAAACATGAAGCAAGGGCACCGGTGGGAGTAATACTTACGCAATTAGAATACCAGGGGGTGATTGAACCCTGTGTCTCACCGATGAATAATCCCTTATTTCCTGTAGCTAAACCGGACCATTCATCCAGAATAGTTTTAGACTACAGACATTTAAACGGACATACACGTACATATTCTATACAAAATTCGCATAGCACTGCACTAATGAGCAACATTGTGCGAATAAAATATAAAACAACTTTAGATATCTCAAATGGATTCTTCTGCCAGAATATAGTGCCTGAAAGCAGAGATTTAACAAGCTTTAGCGCACTAGGCTAGCAGAAAAAAAATCTGTTGTTTGCCTCAAGGGTATAAGAACAGCCTAGGACTGTTTGCAGCTCATGTGACTGCTATTTTACATGAGATAAACCCTAAAGCATTGTCATATGTGGATGATATATATCTCACGGATGACGAGGTACTACAACATTTAAGACGGGTAGCCCGCATTGTTGTAGGGTTTGCCGAACTCGGCTACAAATTTAACGTAAAAAAATCAAAAATTGCCTTCCTCAGCGTCCTGTTCCTGGGATATGAGCTGTCGAATGAAGGGAAGAGCCTAGCTCCACAATTTTTAGAAAAATGTGCACAATTGCAACCACCAAATACGATTAAAAACTACAACAATTGTTGGGCTTTCTAAATTTTGGCAGAACATACATTCCTGATTATGCTACACACATGAAACCTTTATATGAATTAATACGTCCTGATTTTTCAAGCAAATACTGGACAATTGAACACACACATACTCTTCGAGAGTTACAGGCAGACATGCTAGCAGCCAAACATTTGCACACACAGGACAATAAGACACATTTGATCATCAGGGTGATAGCTGGGGCCATTGGTTTTACATATGTCACCTTTAATGAAGGTGAGACAGTCCAGATTGCATACAAATCGCACCTGTATTCCGCTGCAGAACAACGCTTTGCTCCCACAGAGAAAATTCTCACTGCTGTCCAGATGGCTGTTATTTAAGAAAGACCTCTTGCCCAAGGAAAACGCATCATTGTGGTTTCTCCTATTCCGGCCCTTGAGGCTGTTACAAAAGCTAGCGTCCCGAACGCAAAAGCACTTCATCCACTTTGGATACAATGGGCTACATCTTTAACAGCCACTGATGTAGACTACATCTTCGACCCAAAGTTACAAACTCAACAATTTCTACAATATGAAGTAGGATATCCAGTTCCCGCTGACACTTTTCCTATTGATTAATATCATGTAGGCATGTACACCGATGGCTCTGCGCAACCAGCGATTGGAACCAAACATCAATATTCTGCTGTATATGCAGTCGTGAGCGGCTATATGGAGGGGGAGAAATTCTGTCCCCAACATACCTATACACAGACCTTAGGGGATTGTACAGCACAATTGGCTGAGCTAAAGGCTCTACTAATGGCACTAGAACACACAGATCTGACACAGTTGACACTGATTTTATGTGATTCATATTATTGCGTCCAGTCTTTTAGTAAATACCTGTATTACTGGCACCTGAATGGGTTCAAAGATTCGAAAAGCAACACCATAAAACACAGACTCCTGTACGGGAAGGTAGCAGACCTGAAGAACGAGATACTTACCTTCGGTAATGACTTTTCTGGTGGATACATTAGCTACCTGTGGATTCCTCACCTAATGAATACTCCCATGGCGCCAGCATTCGACGGAAATCTTCTTACTAGTCTCTGCACGTCGACGAGGACGTCACTCTAGCCCACGCGACGCCGTCTGACGTCATACAGGCAATAAGAGGTCCTCGACAACGTGCGGACGTCAGTACCAATCATTTTTTACGTGCATGAGAACAACCAGGCAATGCAATGAAAGAGCAAGGCAACATCCCATTATATTGTAAAAATACACAACATTGCATGAATAACTGTAAATCTTTTATATATATATATATATAACTCTCTCTTTTTAAAAATATATACACACATCAAGTATATACACAAAGATATATACATATATACATATATATAAATATATTATATACAACATCTATTGCACCCTCAAAGACCAAGAGGAGCGCACTCAAGGATTACTTGGTAAGACCAGAAAGGCAACGGGGAGGCGGGTGGGACCGTGAGGAATCCACAGGTAGCTAATGTATCCACCAGAAAAGTCGTTACCGAAGGTAAGTAACTCGTTCTTCTGATGGATACAACTACCTGTGGATTCCTCACCTAATGAATAGAGTCCCAAAGCAGTACCACGCCCGGCGGTGGGTGCCTAAATGGTCAAACCAAGAAATCCTGCAGCACTGACCGTGCAAAATGGCCGTCTCTTCTAACATCAGAATCCAAACAGTAATGTTTTGCAAAAGTGTGAAGGGACGACCAAGTTGCGGCCTTGCAGATGTCAACCACAGGAACACCCCTGGCCAAGGCCGAAGTGGCCGACTTAGCTCTGGTGGAATGAGCTCTAATGCCCTCAGGAGGATCCTTCTTTGCCAAAGAGTAACAGATTTTAATGCAAAGAAAAACCCACCTGGATAGTGTTCTCTTGTGGACTGCCTTTCCTCTCCTCTTGCCCACGTATCCAATAAACAGCTGATCCTCCAGCCTGAAATCCTTTGTTCTATCAATAAAGAAGCTCAACGCTCTCTTTGGGTCCACACGGTGCAGTCTTTCTTCCTCTTTGGAAGGATGAGGCGGAGGATAGAACGTGGACAAAGTAATTGCCTGAGCCAAATGGAAGGGTGAAACAACCTTCGGGAGGAAAGCAACCTTGGTCCTCAACACCACCTTATCCCCATAAAAAGTTGTATGGCTTTACTGATAAGGCCTGCAACTCACTCACTCTCCTTGCTGATGTTATAGCTATCAGGAAGACTGTTTTTAAAACCAAATACCTTAAGGGGCAAGAATGCATAGGTTCAAAAGGGGACCCCATAAGGAAAGTCAGGACCAAGGACAAATCCCATTGCGGCATAACGAATGGTTTTGGAGGATATTTATTTAGAAGACCTTTCAGGAATCTGATAACAATAGGGGATTTAAATAAAGATGGTTGGTCTGGAAGACATATGAAGGCTGACAAGGCCGATAAATAACCCTTAATGGTAGCCACTGCACAACCTTTCTGCGCTAGAGACAGAGCAAAAGACAAAACGTCCGATAGATGAGCATGCAAAGGATCAATCTGCCTCTCTCCACACCACGCAACAAATTTAGACCATCTATTAGCGTAGATAGATTTAGTGGAGTGTCGCCTGGCCGCTCATATAACATCCACTACCTCAGGCGGGAGAGAGAAGGAACTCAGGTTGCCCCGTTCAATCTCCAGGCATGTAGGTGCAGACTCTGGAGGTTGGGGTGTAGAACCTGCCCCTGCGACTGCGAGAGGAGGTCTGCCCTGAAAGGGAGACGGAGCGGAGGGCACATTGAGAGTTGGAGAAGGTCGGAGTACCATACCCTCCTTGGCCAATCCGGAGCTATTAGGATGACTAGAGCCCGGTCCTGGCGAATCTTCCTCAATACTCGAGGAATCAAGGGTATGGGAGGAAACGCGTAAAGCAACTGGCCGCACCAGGTTATTTGAAACGCGTCCCCCAACGCTCCCTGCATCGGATACTGGAGGCTGCAGAATAACGGACAATGCGCGTTCTCTCGAGTGGCAAACAGATCTACCCGAGGAAACCCCCCACCTCTGGAAGATTAAACGGACTTGATCTGGATGGAGACGCCACTCGTGGTCTGCCGAGAATTGGCGACTGAGACTGTCCTCACGCACGTTCAAGACTCCGGCCAGATGGTTTGCTATCAAGCAAATCTGATGGTCCTTTGCCCAGGACCATAGTCGAAGAGCTTCTCTGCAGAGAAGGTACGACCCCACTCCTCCCTGCTTGTTTATGTACCACATCGTGGTAGTATTGTCCGTTAGGACCTGTACCGACTGACCACGAAGGGAAGGGAGGAAGGCCTTGAGAGCCAGACGTACAGCCCGTAACTCTAACAGATTGATGTGAAACATCTGTTCCTCTGGAGACCAAAGACCTTTCATCTCCAGATCCCCCAGATGAGCTCCCCACCCTAGAGTGGAAGCATCCGTTAGGACTGTGGCCACTGGTGGCGACTGCTGGAACGGCTTTCCTTGTGAAAGATTGTTGCTTGCAATCCACCACTTCAAATCCACAGCAGCATCTCTGGAGATCTTGACAGTACTCTCTAGATCCCCTTTGTGTTGAGACCACTGCCTTCGGAGGCACCACTGAAGAGCCCTCATGTGCCAGCGAGCATGCGTGACCAACAGAATGCAGGAGGCAAACAGACCGAGCAGACGAAGGACCTTGAGGACTGGAACTACCGCTCCATTTTGAAACATTTGTACCAAATCCTGAATATCTTGAATCCGCTGAGGCGGAGGAAAGGCCCGACCCAATGTTGTATCCAGTACTGCCCCTATGAACAGGAGGCGCTGAGAGGGCTCTAGGTGAGATTTGGGCTCGTTCACCGAAAAACCCAGGTCGAACAACAACTGGGTTGTTGACTGCAGATGATGCGACACAAGCTCCGGGGACTTGGCTTTGATCAACCAGTCGTCCAAGTAAGGGAATACTGCTATCCCCTTCCTTCTGAGTTCTGCCGCAACCACCGACATCACCTTCGTGAAGACTTGAGGTGCTGAAGTAAGACCAAACGGAAGGACCGCAAACTGATAGTGTTGCGATCCCACCACAAACCGGAGATACTTCCTGTGTGACTTGAGTATCGGGATATGAAAGTAAGCATCCTGCAAGTCGACAGACACCATCCAGTCTTCCTTGTTCAACGCCAAAAGCACCTGTGCTAGGGTCAGCATCTTGAATTTTTCCTGCTTGAGGAACCAATTCAAGATCCTCAGGTCCAGAATTGGTCTCAAACGACCATCCTTCTTGGGAATCAGGAAATACCTTGAGTAACATCCTCGACCCCTTTCCTGCTCTGGGACCAACTCCACCGTGCCCTTGGAAAGGAGGGCTTGTACCTCCTGTTCTAGCAACAGGAGGTGTTCTTCTGAACAATAAGAAGGGCGGGGCGGGATGAGGGGCGGGAACTCCCGAAAGGGAAGGATGTAGCCTTTTCCCACAATACTGAGAAGCCAAGTGTCCGTTGTAACAGTCTTCCATTTGGTGAGAAAATGCTGTAATCTTCCCCCTACAGGAGAGGAGTGAGTGGGAAATGGTGGAAGCCTAAGGCTGCTTCCCCTGCTGCACCCTGCCAGAGGATGAGGAAGAGGCAGAGTGCTGCTGAGAGGCTCCTCTGGTGCGGACCCTACCTCTCCCCCTGAAAGATCTATAGGGATGGGAAGAGGCAGGTTGCTGATATCTTCCCCGAAAGGAAGAGGAGGAAGAGCCACGCCCAAATCCACGAAACCTCCTGAAAAATCTGGAAGAGGCCGTGGAAGAAGGAGCTTGGAGCCCTAACGACTTAGCCGTGGCCCTGCTTTCCTTAAAACGTTCCAAGGCCGAATCAGCCTTGGCTCCAAACAGTTTGTCCCCATCAAACGGGAGATCCAACAATGTGGACTGTACATCTGCAGAAAAGCCCGAGTTACGGAGCCAGGCCTGTCTCCTTGCCACCACAGTTGTGCCCATTGCTCTGGCTACCGAGTCGGTGGTATCCAGTCCCGTCTGGATAATCTGGGTCGCAGCAGCCTGGGCATTTGAGACAAGATCCAAAAGACCCTGGGGAAGCTCTGTAAACGATGAGGAAATGTCATCCATCAGAGCATGAATATACCTCCCCAGGATACAGGTTGCATTGGTGGCTTTTAACGCCAGACTGCAGGACGAAAAAAATTTCTTCGACTGCGCCTCTAGCTTCTTTGAATCTCTGTCCCCAGGCACCGTCGGGAAAGAACCAGGCGCTGACTTGGATGAACAGGAGGCCTGCACCACCAAGCTCTCCGGCGTAGGGTGCCTAGATAGAAACCCAGGGTCAGTCGGAGCCGCCGATACCTCCTGGCCACGGCTCTGTGAACTGCTGGGGAAGATGCCGGCCTCTTCCACACCTCTATCACCGGATCCAGCAGAGCGTCATTAAATGGCAACAGAGGCTCCGCCGCAGCTGAGGCCGGATGTAGCACCTCTGTTAAAAGGTTTTGTTTAACCTCCACCACCGGCAAAGGCAGGTCCAAAAAACTAGCTGCCTTCCGTACCACTGCATGAAAGGAAGCAGCCTCCTCAGTATACTCCCCCGGGGACGAAAGATCCCACTCAGGGGAAGTGTCCAGCCCACTGGCCGACTCCAGTCCACGCAGCCCATCACCCGAGTCCTCTAGCTCTCCTTCCTCCAGGGCTCGTTGGTACTCCTGCTCTTCTAATGCACGGAGAGCACGTCTCCTGGAATGAAGTCGCTGTTCAATACGCGGAGTCGACAATGCCTCCGCCGAAGTCGAAGATCGGCGCCGATCTTCAGAAGCCACCGACGCCGCGTCCGGCGCCACAGGTAACTTCGGCGCCGACAAAAGAGCAGCTGAAGCAGATGGACCCACCGGAGTCACAGGCCGAAATCCCGACTTCGACGTCGACGGGATGGAAATCCCCGGGGCCAATCCTTCTGAAGCCACCGGCGCGGCCACCGGCGCCGACACTGGCGCCGAGCCCACGTTCCCAAAAGGGAGAAAGGGCATAAAGGGTGCCGGCCGAAGAGGCGCAGGATCACCCAAAGAAAAGGCCAAAGGCCCAGCCGGAGCACCCCCTGGAGCCATCTGTTGGAAGATGGCATACATCGCATTCAAGAATGCGGAACTATCGGCTCCAGGGGTGGGAAAAGCCGGATACTGAGGTGCCTGTCTCGGAGGCGACCCCGACGCCGGCCTCGGCGTCTGCGCCGGAGAAAACACCTGAGGCTCCAATACCTCAATCACCGACGCCTGTCCAGGTGAAGTCGGAGACGCCGGAGAGGGCAACGGCGTCGAAGGATGCGGCGTAACCGTGGGACTGATCTCCCATGTCCTTCGGCGCCGATCCGAAGACCTGGAACGAGTCTCCTTCGAATGACGCCGAGATTCTCTACGGCGCCGGGAGTCTCGATGACGCCGATGTCTTGGAGAAGAAGACTTCTTGTGATGCTTCTCCTTCGATTTAGCCATAAACAGCTTCCCCTCACGTTCCTTGAGGGCCTTTGGATTCATGTGCTGGCATGAATCACAAGTCGAGACGTCGTGGTCGGAGCTCAAACACCAAAGGCAATCGGAATGAGGATCCGTCACCGACATCTTGCCTCCACACTCACGACAAGGCTTAAATCCAGACTTTCTCTGCGACATTATTACCACAGCGAAAGACTACGCAGCAAAAATACACTGTAACCAAAAAAGTAACAGTTGCTCCCTCGAAGATAACCGTTTCGAATGCACGGAAAAAAGGGAACTGACGTCCGCACGTCGTCGAGGACCTCTTATTGCCTGTATGACGTCAGACGGCGTCGCGTGGGCTAGAGTGACGTCCTCGTCGACGTGCAGAGACTAGTAAGAAGATTTCCGTTGAATGCTGGCGCCATGGGAGTATTCATTAGGTGAGGAATCCACAGGTAGTTGTATCCATCAGAAAGAGATGCTACCCAAAGTCCATGTTGTGCATACACTTTGACACCAGCGTGTTGGGATACACGTTGCTGGAAATACTTTGGCTGATGAAGCCGCAAAGTCGGCAGTGGCAGTTGCCACTGTAGCTGCAGTGACTCGTTCAAGTTCCAAACCTGACACAGACATTATGGCTGCCATAAAAGATACGGTTGTTGGTACGCCTTATCCTGAAAGATTTCCTAATAAATATCAATACATGATGGGAAGCATGCTGAACGCTGAAGTTCAAATTCCAGGAGTAGGCGTAGGCGTACGCGACATCCCCAATAAAGATGTAAGACCACAATTGACTAAAGCAGCGCATGAGGGAGTGGCATCTGCACATGCTGGCGTGGCTGCTACAATTTCACTCTTGCAGGCCCATTATTGGTGGCCTGGTCTCTATAAAGAGACTAAGCAGTATGTCCTTTGTTGTGACATCTGTCAACAAATTAAAGTTTCCACAGCTAAGCGCCCGCCACAGACACCCCTCTTAATCTCAAATAGACCATTACAATGTGTGTACTTGTATCATTGCAGTCCATTAACACCTGATAGTGCATACAAATATATACTAGTCGCTGTTGATTCTTGCTCCAGATTTGTGTGGGTGTGGCCACAACGCTCGGCTGACGCTCAGGACTGTTATTAAAGATTTACGAGTCTTTGTCGGTACATATGCAGTTGCGGCATTCAAACCAGGGCCCTGCTTTTGCCTCAAGGGCATTCAGGGACACCGTGTCTTAGTTGGGGGTCGAGCTCCAGTACTCGTCTCCATTTCATCCCGAGGGAAATTCTGTTGTGGAGCAATTAAACTGTGATTTAAAGCAATCCTTAATGGCCAGAGTCTTAGGTACGGGTCATAGTTGGCTAAGCCACCTGTATGGAGTTCAGAGAGCACTAAATAACCTGCCTAGAAGGTCCCTGGGGGGTCGTACTTCATATGAGTGCCTGTTCGGAACACAAATGTTTGTTCCGGATCTTGATGGTCCTGGTGTGTAGGCAGCGGAAACACCTTTTGACATAAATGATCATGTCACTGTTTTACAGGAATTACAGCAGTTCCGTGAAGATAACTCTTCTAAAAGTGCTGCCTCCACAGGAATTAAGGAAGTGCCAGTAACACCTACTGGCTGGATTCCCAGAGTTGGGGATCTTGTGCGTGAAAATGTTGCAGTGAAAAAATAATTTGGCCCTTCTTATCGAGCACCAGTCCCTGTGTTGGAGATACACGGTACCAGAACTGTTATTCTACCACCGTTGCCAGGTGCCAAAGAAAACCGCTTTGTTTCTATTGACAATGTCAAGTTACAACATGTGGCCGATTCTACACAGCCGACTAAGAGGAACGTCCAGAAGTTCTCGAATCCCTCTCACTACTGGAGAAGAAGTTCCGCTTCAAGTTGTCTACACCAACACTGATATTCTCCGAGCTTGGGGAGGGTGGATGATGATGATCTTGCATTGATTCCACTAACAACAAGCAACTTAGAAACATTTGATCAAGTCACAATGACTACAAACGAGACGGATGGTGCTGTCTACTGTGTGCCACCACAGGAAACACCAACTCCTTCATTGACTACGGCAACGCCTTTGGCACGAACTGCCTCTGGTTACTTTGCCGACTACAACGACGGTCTATCGGACTCGTTTGCCTCATCGACTGCTGACCTGTCAGGTGCACGTAAGCTGATACATTGGCTTAAAGATACGTATTAAATTTTTCCTTGGAACTATGTGTGGCTTTCCTTGGCTGTCCTAGCCTTTTTTCTTTGGATTGGGTTTGTCATTACCTTTTTTCTGTTAATACATGGTCATTTTCTTCCCGAGAGATCAGCGGTTGAACAGGTGGAGGAGGTATTGAAACCACATTTTTCATCACATAAGGTTCGAAGAGACTTGTCCTTTGTGAACATTTCTGCAGTGCCAACTCCGGATGGGATTGTGTGGGATAAAGTAATGTTTGATATATATGGTCCCACTGAAATAATTCAAATACCATAAGTGTTAAAGTTCTCCATGAACGATACAGTAATACCAGACATTGTATCCTATGATTGGGATGTGAAAACATTTGATTCAATGATGACAGAATTGCAATATTATACTGTCTATGAAAACGAAGATGTTTACCAGTTTAAAGACATTTATGGTGACATGTTTTGCTATAATTATTATGGGCACCACTTCATACATAAAGCGAGCAGTCCAAAAACGATATTTGATTATGCACAATGGGAACATTGCCAAACTCCCCCGCAAGGGAGTTCAAAAACGTATTTAGAAAAATGTGCGTATTTTTCTGGGCATCATAAAAAAAAGATGAGTCATATTATTTCAAGATAACTCCGACTAGGGATAAACAAATATTGTTGACCAACACAAAATGTATATATTCGGACTCCTTTGTTTCCCGGTTATCAATTGAAGGTTATGAATATTGGTAAAAAAATGTTGATTTGAAGTATTTGGGGAACAAAAAATTGGCACACCAAGGGTAGAGAAACATTGTTTAGAGCATGTCTCATCCCCGTTCAAATGATTTTTTTTAATGAAACAATACAACAGACCAGGTGCTTAGGCTTAGCTACAACTAGAGAATTAAACATGCCTAGCATACCCGCTCCTGCAAAACTGAATAATTGGCAAAAGTACACAAATGCAACTTTTAGTGAGCTTAATGAGTGGGTCCAGAATGGTAATATCTTCTATTGCACTGTTTAGCTTAGTTCAGCACTGTGTTCTCAAATAATGCATTCTTGATTGCCCTGTGCTTCAGTCAATCTTTAAAACTTAAACTGCCTTTGGCATTTATATATGAGACCAGACTGTGTATGAGAGAACCGGTTGTGACCTGAGTGACCACGACTTCCCTGGGAAGTGCTAAGATATCATGCGCTCGGCTGCCCAATTGTCTCTTCCGTTTGGGAGAGATGAGGCACTGCTAGTTAGCCGGAGCAAAACCCGGATTTAGAGTGACAAGGGTCCTCCACTGTGGGTCAGACTTAGTCCCACACACTATGAACGATCTTGCCGCTCAAAATCCAGTAGTCTCATTAGGATAATGAGAGCCTACGTGACACATGGAGGCAGAGCCACACTCCATCCTGCGGCGACTTAGGCTGCCGATTGCTGGTTCATGTCAGTGCTGGAGGTGGTGTCTTAAGTGGTGTGTCCAGGGTCCAGGACGTCACCTGCAGACTCTGATGGCTGCCCACTGGCGATGGGGCTGACGTCTGACAGAGTGGCATTGGCTGTGCACATGGTGGTGCTGATGGTGGTGCAGCTGGCGGTGGCTGTGGACACAGGGGAAGTGTGAATGGTAGTGGGGGTGGTGATTGCACGTGATTGGTGTGTACTGATGGGCGTGCTGGTGATGGAGGCAGTGGCTGATGATGTAGTGCATGCAGGTGTGAGTGGAGATGAGACAGGGAGGGAGGTGGAGGACGTGGAGGAGGGGGACACAGTGGAGGAAGTGGATGTTGGTATGTGTCCATGGGTATGGTGCTTGTGTGAGTGCCTGTGGGATGTGTGGTGCTTATGTTTTCCTGAGCCACTTTTGTGTGTTGATGTGTGTGCATGCTGGTCTGATGGTGTGCTTGGGGTAGGCTGAGGTAGAGGGGATTGGGTGTGGGTAGTGGAAGTTAGAGGGGGGAGGCTGGACAAAGATACAATGGCTGCCATCAGTGCTGAGGCCTGAGCCTGAAATGCTCTCTGTTGGGCCGCCACGCCAGAATGAATGTCCTCCAGGTATGCATTTGTTTGTTGCAAATACCTTTCGACAACCTGGATGGCATTCAGAATGGTTGACTGCCCAACAGTGAGGGGTCTCAGAAGGTCAATAGCCTCCTTACTGAGGGCAGCAGGGCTGACTGGGGTAGGGCCTGAGGTGCCTGGGGTGAAGGAGATGTCCACCCTCCTGGGTGAGCGGGCACAGGAAACATGCTGAGGGGCTGCTGGGAGGGCAGTGCTGGTAGTGGGTGGTGGCTGTACCTGTTGTTGGGGTGGGCACAGAGGTGCCCGCCTCGTAGCTTCCATCGAAGGAGGAGTCACTGTCGCTTGTATCCCCTCCTGTCCCCGTTGTGGAGCTCCCCTCGCCCTCCGTCCCACTGGTGCCTTCACCCTCCGTGGATTCACCCTCCTGGGCCATGTGGGATGAAGCTCCCTCCGTCGCTGGTGCTTCTGCTCCTCTGCCAGATGATGCTAAGGCACACAAGGACAGGGTGACAAAACAAGAAAGACAGAGAACACACATGAGCAATGCCAACAACACCACTAACGATGGCGGACACAACACACAGGGAGCAGCCCTATGCACTAGGCCATGCACTAGCAGTTGGTAGGAAAGTCACCAGGCCATGGGGTACAATTCCTAACACCATTTTCTGCACACCTGGAACCCACAGGAGCCTGTCCAGTAGTAGATGCCCACTAAAAAATATTGGGGTTGGAGTGTCTCAGAGCCTGGCCAACAAGGGACCTACCATGCCATGTTCGCCCTGGCCTAGGGGAAACCACAGCCCACCCAGACACTTCGTAAAGTGCTCAGAGTAAGCTTTATGACACTGTACTCACCCCCTTGTGGCTGCTGTGATGCCCTTAAGCGCCCATCCAACTCCGGATAGGCCACCGCCAGGATGCAGAACATCAGGGGGGTCATGGTGCGACGGGCACCCCTTCCACGTTGGGAGGCCAGCCCCAGCTTGGCCTCCGCCATCTTCTTGCTCCAGCGGCGCAGGTCCTCCCATCTCTTGCGGCAGTGGGTGCTCCGTCTATGATAGACCCGCAGGGTCCACACTTCCTTGGCGATGGCACGCCAAATACCCTTCTTCTGGTGGGCGCTGACCTAGAGGAAAGATACAGGAGGAAAGGACATTACTCACCCGTCCGGACCGTCAGACTCATTGCCCACCAGTTCCCAACCATGCCCTGATGCACATACACTGACCATCCTCATATGCAGCCCTCAGCCCCCCCCCCCCCCAAATGTATCTTCCATCCACACCACTCCAAACAGGCATTGCCCATGCATCATGCTCACAGTGCACTCACCTGTTTGTCTGGAGGACCATAGAGTAGCGTGATGGGCCAACTCCAGAGGCACGGGTGTGGCTGATAGGTGAGGCCAAGGTCCCCACACAGTATGAGTAGGTGTCTGGGTATGAGGTAGTACCTAAGGGTTCGTTTGTGTCTCACAGTTATCCCTCGACATTTGCAGGTGACTCTGGTTACCCCAACCTCTCATGGCTACTGACCCCAGTGAGGAATCCCAGGACAAGGGCAGAGGACCGGTACAATGAGGCACATGGGCGAACTAGGCTTTTTATTGAGAGGACGTTCGGCCTCCTGAAGTCCAGATTCCAGTGCCTCCATCAAACAGTTGACTCCCTATACTACTCACCAATGAAGGTGTGCCAGATAATCGTGGCATGCTGCATGTTGCACAACCTGGCATTGCGACGCCAGGTGCCTTTTCTGCAGGAGGATGAGCCTGGTGATTGTCTTGTGGCAGCGGTGGAGCCTGTGGACATTGAGGAAGAGGAGGCAGAGGAAGAAGATATTGACAACCGAACGAACATCATCATGCAGTACTTCAAGTGACACACAGGTAAGAGACTGTAACTGCTCCTCACATTTCTGAATACTGTAGGACATTGTACAAGTCAGCCTCTTAACCTCTGTCTATGGACACTGACAGTTCACTTTGGATTTACATTTTTCAGATCTGGGTACCTCGTTCTGCCTTCTGCTATATGTACTGCTGCCCAAAAACATACATTGGTATGAACACATGAACATTTACATTGCTATTTGTTGCTGATGTTGTAATAATACATTTGTGAAAGATCAGACTGACTCCAGATTGGTTTGTGATTAAAGTGTGTTTATTTAGGGGCTAAGGAGTACAGGGGTATGTGGAAGGGGCTGGGGTGATGGTGGAGGAAGGTCCATAGTAGAGTCCAGTCTCTTGATATCACAGGTGCATTGTCCAATGGGGCATAGGAAGGGGAGTAATGGCAGTTCAAGGTGGACAGGGTAACTGAGTTGGACAGAAGGGTGACAATCAGGAGGGTTCTATTTCCTGGCGGGATCTTGGCAATGTTCTCTGTCATCTGCCTGGATTGCAGGGATCGTTTGCAATGTGGTTCTCCTTCTACAGGGGGTGGGGTGCTGGTGGCCTGTTGTTCCAGTGGTGTGGCCCCCTGTCCACTAGCGCCGGCGGAGGTGGAGGGCTGTTCCTCGATTTGGCTAGTGTCAGGGGCCCTTTGTTGTGCCACTGCCTCTCTCATGGTCTTGCCTATGTCAGCCAGCACCCCTGCTATGGTGACCAGGATGGTGTATATGTTGGTGAGGTCCTCCCTGATCCCCATCTATTGTCCCTCCTACAGCCACTGGGTTTCCTGAAACTTGACCAGTACCGTGCCCATGGTCTCCTGGGAATGGTGGTATGCTCCCATGATGTTTGATAGTGCCTCATGGAGGGTAGGTTCCTTGGGCCTGTCCTCCCCCTGTCACACAGCAGTCCTCCAGCTTCCCTGTTGTCCGGTGCCTCTGTCCCCTGAACCATGTGCCCACTGCCACTGACCCCCAGATCCTGATCGTCCTGGGTTAGTGGGTTTGCCTGGGGTCCCTGTAGTGGTGGACACACTGCTGATTGACGTGTCCTGGGGACAGTGGCATGGGCCCGCTGGGTGGGTGCTGTGGTGGTGTTTCCTGAGGGGGGAGGTTCTGTGGTGGCTTGGGAATGTGGCCGGGGAACCGACTGTCCAGGGGTCCCTGATGGGCCAGGCTGGTCATCTTGATTCAGGCGTACAGAGCTGCTGTCATCACTGTGGGCCTCTTCTGGGGGGGACTGGATATAGCTGGCACCTCCTGACCGATGACATTGGGTAGGGGTCCTGTTGGGGTGTAAATGCATTGTTATTTTATCTGGGTGTGCCATCTTGTGCAATGGGTGTGTTTCCCTCTATTACTGAGCTTGCACTATTGCCTTGGCCCTTGTCTGAGTGTTGATTGTGTGCCCTGGGTGAGTATCTCTATTGGGCATGCTGGGGTGATGGGTGCCCATGCAGGTCTGTGATGGGTCTCCATGCATTGGGGTGCATGCAGGGCTTGGTATTGGGATGGGTAAGGTGTGCTAGTGGGGTATATGTGAGTTGGTGGAGTGATGGGGGTGAGGGTGGGAGTTTGTGATGGCATGCAGATGGGGTGGGGGGGATGAAGTAATTAAGATTTGACTTACCAGAGTCCAGTACTCCTGCTACTCCTGCAAGGCCCTCAGGATGCATGATCGCCAAGACTTGCTCCTCCCATGTTGTTAGTTGTGGGGGAGGAGGTGGGGGTCCACCGCCAGTCATCTGTACAGCAATCTTGTGTCTTGAAACCACGGAACGTACCTTCCCCCGTAGGTCATTCCACCTCTTCCTGATGTCATCCCTTTTCTTGGATGCTGTCCTACTGCGTTGACCCTGTCGACAATTCTCCGCCATAGCTCCTCTTCCTTGCAATGGAGGTCTGCTGCACCTGTGATCCGAATAGCTGTGGCTCTACCCAAATGATTTCCTCCACCATGACCCTGAGCTCCTCCTCAGAAAACCTGGGGTGTCTTTGAGGTGCCATGATGTGGTTTGTGTGAGGTGATGGTTGATGTGATGTGTGGGGTGATGTGTTGGGGTGTGTGGTGTGAGGTGCGTGGATGGTGTATGAGTGATGGTGTTGTGTGCCTCTGGATGCTGGTGTGGTCTTTGCTTTTCTCTCTCTCTCTCTTCCAAATTTTCAGCTGTAAAGGGTTTTGGGTAATGTGGGTGGGTGTTTTATAGCGGTGTGAGTGTGTGGGTGTGGTGTGTGTATGTGTGTCCGGTGTGTGTAATTTGAATTGTCAAATGTGGTTGTGTTTTGTAGGTGTGTGTGTATTTTGAGCGCGGCGGTGTGTACCGCCAATGGTTTACCACGGTTGTAAGACCACTGTGTTGATTCATGGGTCGTAATACTGTTGGTGTATTCCTATTGGCGGAACAATGTGGGTTTTGCTACCGCCAGTTTATCACTGACCTTTGGTGTGGCGGACTTGTGTGGGTGTCTGTATAGTGGCGGAATTCTCAGTGTGGGTCATAATACCCGTTGCGTATTTCAGCCGCGGACACAATATGTTGGCGGCCGTCGGCACAGCAGCAAGCGGGATTTACCACCAGGGTTGTAATGAGGGCCTTTGTGTGTTGGACTGCTTGTAGTCATCCGTGAACATGGTGGGTGTGTGCGAAGGATGGCTCACAGTTGTCCCCGCACCCTCCCACGGGGGAAGCACTAGTGTTCCTTCCGTGGTCGAGCCCACTACATGTCCCCCCAGGAATGGCAGCTGAATTGCTTTTGCTGCCACCTCTGCCTATTCACCCAGCGATTTGATGATGTGAGCATGCATGCCATGCACTGATGTCATCAGAGCAGTCCGGAGGCGCTGGAAGCCATTTGATTCCAGTGCTGGTCAGGGAAGGAGGTGAAGTGTTCCTCCTGGAAGGGGTGGGGTGCTGCTAAGAGGCATCAGCAGGAATGGAAAGAGTTTTTCCTTTCCCCCAGTGTTTCTTTGAAATGTATTCCTACTTAATGATCGCACATGGGGTCACGATCATGCACCTGGAATACACACTAGGCCACCAGGGGTTTTTCACTGTTTTGTTTTGTTGCTATGGGGAGCAGCCCCTTGAGCAAGGTTTGTTCCCCTTTGGGGGCATATGTTTTTGCTGTTTCTGACCATCTTGGACGTAGATTGGTCATACTTTTAGGCTGATCTGCCTCCATGGAGGGCAGAAGCCACTAGTATGCAGGATGTATTCAGCTGGCCATGTTAGGGAGTGGCCCCTCGGGCATGGGTTGCTCCCCTTTAGGGGGCATATAATTTGGCTGTTTCTGCCCCTCCCTTGGGGCAGATTGGCCATCTTCTTAGGCCCATCTGCACCCAAGGGGGCAGAAGCCACTAGCCACCACGGATGTATTCATTTGACCATGTTGAGAAGCAGCTCCTTGGTCAAAGGTCACTCCCTTTTAGGGGGCATATATTTTGGAGGTTTCTACCCCCCCTGGGGGCAGATCAGCCATATTTGTAGGCCCATCTGACCCCAAGGGGGCAGAAAGCCACTAGACACCAGGGAATTTATTTATTTTTATGTCAGGTAATGGCCCCTTCGGCAAGGGTTGTTCTCCTTTATTGGGGCATGTGTTTTGACGAACAACAAAGGTGTCCATCAACAAAGCAACCCACTATGATACCCTCTCTGGAATCAGAGACCTATTGTGCCATACTTTTAGGCCCATCTAGGCTAGCTCTTGGCTGGTAGTGTGTGCAGACTGGTGCTTGCCTGTCATTGAGTGCAGACTGGCACTTGGCTGGCAGTGTGTGGACTGTCGCTTGGTTGGTGATCAGTGGCCATCATAGTGCTTTATAATGTTAATTGTTTTATTTCTTGCCATTATTTCCATTTGTGATCATAATGATTTTATTTCTCCTTTTTTTGCTGCAACTTCTGCTTGTGGTTTCAGTACTTGTAGATCTGCAATTTGTGTAATTCCGTGTGTTAGGTCAGAAAAACATTTTTGTAGTGTTTACTCAAAATGAGTAACACAGCCCTGCATTAATGTGTCTTTTGTAAATGGTGTAATAATAGCAGCATGTTTAGCTTTTGTTTTATTGTGTATAAAATTGTCCTTGGATTTGTGAATGATGTGTATTGTGTTGTCCTGTGTGTAATTTTCTATTGTTTTTCCTTTCTAGTGGGATATACTTGGTGCTTGCTGTGTCTGTGCAGAGTAGTTGTAGGTGATCATAATTCTAGCTGGCTCTGGCAAGTGAGTGGTATGAGTTTTGTGTGCTTTGTATTGATTGACATTTCCCTCCAGGTTACTAAATGCCAATAGTTTTACTTTCTTTTTTATAAAGCCACACTTTGTTTATTACTTATTTTACATAGCGCTGGTTATTGTTGACTTATTTGTCAAGTTTCTTTCATTAGTAAGTATTATGGCTAGCCACAGGATTACCGCTCAGCATGTTGCTGGTATGCTTTTCAAATCTTCCTCTGACCAAGATTATGAGAATGACTCTACATCTGTGGCAGAGGAAGAAGTGTGAGATTCTGGCAGTGAATTTTCTGTCCAAGAGGAATCATCTAATGGTGAAGCCACTATTAGTGTGGAGGAAGTGCTTCTTTTACAGGAGGACACTGATGTGCTGATAATGCAGCAGCAGGCATCTGGATTGCAGCCTGGTGCTGAAAGGCTTCTCATGGTGCTGCCACATTGCTTGCCTTTACTGGTGTTGCAGAGGGTAGAGTGAATTATGAAAATGTTTTGCCTATACATTTCTTTCAGTTGTTCATTGCCGAAGTATTTTTAGATGAGATTGTTGACCAGACTAATTTGTATGCTGAACAGTATTTGAGGGACAAAAGTGCAAGACTTAAGAACCACTCTTGAGCTACCCGGTGGACCACAAATTTGGTTGAATTGAAAAAAGTTATTTGATTTCACTTTGGTGATGGGCTTGATAAAGAAGCCATCACTATCTTCACATTGGTCTTCCAGTCCATTGATGGCAATGGTTATATTTTCTGCAACCGTGTGCCGTGATAGGTATTTGCTTCTGCTCTGGATGCTGCAGTTTGTTGATAATGCTTCAGTGTTGCCACAGGATCACCCTGATTGTGAATATCCTTTTGAGGTTTTGGTCTGTTCTTGATCACTTTGTAGATCAATTTTCAGAGGTCTCTGTTCCAGGGAAAGAAATATCTGTGGATGAGTCTTTGCTCCTACTTAAGGGCCATTTGGTTTTAGGCAGTACATTCCTAGCAAGAAGATACATTATGGAATTAAGATGTATATACTGTATGAGAGTAGTATTGACCCTTCCTGGTTTTCTATCCACTTTTGGAGACAGTGAGATAATTGTGTGGGAACTTGATAGAAGACTTTTTAACAAAGGTCACCATTTATACTGTATATAACTGACTTCTACATTGGGGTGCAATCATTCAGGGAATTGTTCGAAGTGGACACTATTTCTTATGGCAAAATCCACTATAACCATAAAGATTACCCAAAAGAGCACAGCATATTTGTTAAAAACTTGAGAGGGGTCAGTGCAGTGCCTTGCGTAGTGGTGAACTTCTAGCTGTGAAATTTGCAGACGGGAGAGATTCTACCTCCCATCACCTATGTTTGGGGTCAGGCTGCTGAACTATGCACACCTGTGTGCATTTTAGACTACAATAAGCACATGGGCTGTGTCGATAGAGTAGATTAGAGGTTGGAACCACTGATATTCATAAGGCTTATATTTTGCATAATTAAGACATTGGATATCCATTCGTTCCATTTAGCAACATTCAATGCTTTCGTTGTATTCAAGGACTGTTTACCAGATTTAAAGATGACAGTTGTTCAGTTTCAGCAGTCTGTGATAGGCAGCCTTGTTGTAGTGGAACAGGCAAGTGTTCCTAGAGTTGGAGTAGTGGAGGATGTGGCTAGACTGAAAAATCACCACTTTCCTGATTACATTCCTCCAACACCCAAAAAAGAAGCTTTCCCTGTAAGAGATGTAGAGTCTGTATCTGAAGAGGCATGCAAAAGTATAGTCATATGTACTTCCCCCAGTGTCCTTTAAAACCCGGGCAGTGTGTTCCCACATGTTTTAAATTGTACCACATGCAACACAGTTATTGGGAAAAACCCTGAGGGTAAAAGTGAACTGACCGGTCTGTATCATTTTTTATTTTTTGTTCAGATTCCTCAGTTGACATTGGTGTGATGTATTTGGTTAGAGCTGTTGTGTTTGAAGTTAGAGTTTTTGTATCTACTTCTAATTAGTATGTGTTTTTTTTATTTAAAAAAATATGATGGCAGTGTGTGTGGACTGGCGCTTGGCTGGTGGTGTGTGTGGACTGATGCTTGGCTGGTAGTGTGAATGGACTGGTGCTTGACTGGTGGTGTGTGTGTGGACTGGTGCTTGGCTGGAGGTGTGCATGGACTGTCGTTTGGCTGGTGGTGTACGTGAGCTGGCTCTAGGCTGGTAGTGTGCGTGAGCTGGTGCTTGGCTGGTGGCTTGTGTGAGCTTGTATTTGCTTGTGATGTGTGTGTTGTGACTTGCTGCTGGTCACTACACACACTGCTAGCCAAACACCAGTCCACACACTCCTTCACCTGCCAACCGGTGTGATTGCTGTCAGTCATGTGGGCATCTGAAAGTGATGGGCCCTTGAATGGCACTGTCTGGTGATATGACTATTATAATGTTCTGGGCTCGTGGCTGGCGGTGTTAATGCTCTTGTGTGTGTCACATATGAAAGGTGTGTGATTGGCCTGTAAAACGGTTAGTGCCTTGATGTGGCTCTACAGCACACGAGCTGTGAGTCATTGGTTCCGTTTATTAACCTTTCAAATATTAACAGTGTATTTAATTTTTCTGAAATCTCTTGTTAATAAAATTTTGCTTTTTTCACCTTTAACCCTCGCTCCAAGTCCAACTAGTATGTGTGTGTACTTGAAGAATAGATGGATGTTAAGTAATATTTGTCTTTTCTGTTTTCCTCTGCTATGGTGTACATTGTTTCTAGGGAAAATGTACCAACTCAAGATTTTTTTTTCTAAACTAGACACCCAGGGGAATTACAGGGTGGAGTGCCTCTAATGGATGCCAGCACGTTTTCTTACCCACAATGCCCAACAAACCCGAAAATGGAATGAAAATCACACATTTTCCTCCCATTTCTGTACCTTATTCTACCAGAATCTGAAGAAAACCACAGAATTCCTGCCACCCAGCATTTCCCAACTTGGCCCAATAAAAATGCTGGGTCAGGTGCCCTCAACAGGAACTGATCAAACTAACTTCAATGGGAGTCTTTACAACAGGGCTATTCATGACCTTGGTGTTATTTGTTGTAGTGCAGGCACTAGGCCGAGCCACACAAGTGAGGTACCATTTTTATTGGGATACTTGGGGGAGTGCCAGGTGGAAGGATGTTTATGGCCCCCAATGGATTCTAGAACTTTCCATCACAGAAATATGAGAAAAATGTGTTTCTTCAGTCAAAGTTTGAGATTTGCAAGGGATCATGAGGCACAAAACTAGGCGAGAGCTACACAAGTCAGCCCACCTGGATACCCCTAGGTGCTTAGTTGCTAAAAATGTATAGGTTGACTAGGTTTTCCTAGGTGCCAGCTGAGCCAGGGTCCAATATCCTGAGTTACCCACATTGGAAAAAGTGTGCCCTTTTGGGTGGAAAAATGTGCTGCATCCATGTAGAGTTTTGTTTCCTATTGCTGGCACTTGTTATACCCACACAAGTGAGGTACCATTTTTATCAGGAGACGTGGGGGAATGCCAGGTGGAAGGAAGTTTGTGGCTCTCTGGGAGTTTAGAACTTCCCATCATAGAAACATGAAGAAAATTTGCTTTTTTAGTCAAAGTTTGAGGACTGCCAAAGTTTGAGGTTTGCAAGGGACTTTGGGTAATAACATGTGGTGAGAACCAAGCAAGTCAGCCCACCCTGGATACCCATAGGTTCCATTTTCTCAAGAACTTACAGGCTGGCTAGTTTTCCCTAGGTGTCAGCTGAGCTCGGATCCAAAATCTAGAGCTACCCACATTGGAAAAAGATTGTCAGTTTTAGGTGGAAAAATGACCTCCATCATTGTTGCATTTTAGGCTGTTTCCTGTCATGGGCACTAGGTCTCCCCAGCAAAAGTGAGGTCCCATTTTTATCATGAGACTTGTGGGAGCACAGAATAGTAGAACATTTGTTTTAACCAATTGGATTTTGCTGCATGTTTGCCTTTCGAATGTAAATAGTGTAGGAAAGATGACATTTTGAAAAATACCTTCCAAATCATTTGCTATTATGGGTACCCACAATTTCAGAAATGTAAAAATAAACACTGCTTCTAAACTTTATGGGGGTGATTCTAAGTCCGGCAGGCGGCGGAGGCCGCCCGCCAGACCTCCCCCACCAAAATACCGCTCCGCGGTCGAAAGACCGCTGAGGGTATTTTGGGATTTGCCCTGGGCTGTCGGGCGACCGCCAAAAGGCCGCCCGCCAGCCCAGGGCAAATCAACCTTCCCACGAGGACGCCGGCTCAGAATTGAGCCGGCGAAGTGGGAAGGTGCGACGGGTGTAGTGGCACCCGTCGCGTATATCAGTGTCTGCAAAGAAGACACTGAAATACAAAGAGGGGCCCCCAGGGGCCCCGCGGCACCCCCTACCGCCATCCTGTTCCTGGCGGGAGACCCGCCAGGAACAGGATGGCAGTAGGAGGTGTCAGAATCCCCATGGCGGCGGAGCGCGCTCCGCCGCCATGGAGGATTCTGTAGGGCAGCGGAAAACCGGCGGGAGACCGCCGGTTTTCCTAGTCTGACCGCGGCCGAACCGCCGCGGTCAGAATGCCCTGCGGGGCACCGCCGGTCTGTCGGCGGTGCTCCCGCCGACCCTGGCCCCAGCGGTCTGAGACCGCCGGGGTCAGAATGACCCCCTATATCTTGTGCCCATTTCAGAAATACATATGTTTCCTTCCTAACGGTATACTGCTTTTATCAATTGGTCATAGTGACAGAAAGCTACAGATGAAAATGTTGTTACAAATGCCAGTTTATTCCTTATTATTTTCAATTAAAATCTTCAGGGATCTACATATTTTCTGGCTCACCAATGGCTCACCCATGGGTTTCACAATGGTTTCCACCACAAACTAATTCCTTCCCTGTCACTGATAGGAGGCCCCCTTCCCTCTAACACTCCCCAGATACCCTGCCACCCCACACAACCACACCCTACTGACGTGGCTCTGCTGGTTGTAGCAGCGCCACCTTACCACCATCCGCCAGTATGGCCACAGCCGGATTTCCACCCTTCTTGTAGCGGAAATCCAGCTGTGGTCATATAATGGTGGATAGATGGTAGCTGCGGCGACTGTCTTTTGGCGGCCGTCGCTGTGGAGGTAGGCACTTTTTACCGCGATTGTCATAATGGGGGCCTAAGTGTCCACTACGGTGCAGGCATATTGACACCCGCAACTAATCAGTAGTGGTCCAACGTAATCAATTTGCCATATCTGTCTTGGTAACCTTCCTCTCCCCAACTGACCTTTGACTGTTTGTGGGACAGATCTCTGTTGTGTGTGCTGACAAATAGGACATTGCAAAAACACAGTTTTTATCAAATCTAGGGGAATGTGCAAACCTCTAATCTCTGCCCAACTGTAAGTGGCTTTTTCTCCCAGGTGTCCACATTTTTGGTGTGCCCATTTAGCCATGCCCACCAAGTCAGAATCCTGTACTGCACTTCTGTCTATGAGATTTTGGCTTTGTCATCTGGAAGTGAATTGAACCAGCATTCTATTGATTCAATAGGACAATGAGCATCTATATGATAAACAGCAATTGTGCTGTGTTCTAGCATGTCACAAATTTCTTGCCACAACTCTTTGCCCCACACCTCCTTTGAGTGAATAAACCAGCTTTGTGCATGCAATGTGGGAAGCCAAGTGGCTAACCCATTGGCAGTGGACCAAGAATCAGTGTAAATATGACAAGTTCCAGGCAGCTCTTGCTTTAGAGCCTGATACTCAGTGGACAACTTTGCATATTGGCTATTTGTCCCTTCTCCTGAGGTGGTCAATAACTTTTTGCTAACTGGATTATATGACACCGCTTTCCAATGTCTTTTGGTACCCACGTATTTGGATGAACCATCAGTAAACCATACATGCTTCCTATTCTTAGAGGACCAGGATTCAAATGGCACACCCCATTTCACTGGTGACTCTTTTACCTGTGGTACCTCCTTAACTCTCTCCTCATCCTGTACAGGGGCTTGTGACACCTGTTCGTGTAGGGCTGCAGTGCCTGCTGGTCCTACTCGAGCCAGTCTTGTATGTACCATTTCCAGCACATGTTACTAGCCTCTTGTGCATGTCATAAATGGTGAGATTTAGGTAAACTCATCACCCAGTGCATGATTGGTATTTCAGGTCTCAGAATTACATTATGACCTATTGTTATTTCCTCAGTATCCACTAGAGCCCAATAACAGGCCAAAAGCTGTTTTTCAAAAGGAGTATAGCACTCCCCAGAGTCAGGTTGTTTTCTCGTCCAAAACCCCAGGGGCACCCTTGTCCTTCCTTGTTTTTGCCACATACTTCAATTTGCATATTGTCCCTGACCAGTTACATGTAACACAATGTCTCCCTCCTGCACTGGCCACAAGTCTAAAGCCAGTTGAATTGCTTCCTTTGCCAAATCAAAGGCACACTGCTGTTCTTCACCCCATTTAAATCCATGTTTCTTCCTTGTCACTTTGTACAGAGGGGCCAAGATCTGACTCAAATGAGGGATGTGTTGTCTCCAAAAACAAAACAATCCAATAAATCTCTGCGTCTTCTGCTTAGTGCGGGGTGTGGCAAACTCGAGAATCTCTTGCTTTGCTTGCGGTAACACCTCTCTGTGTCCCTGATTCAACTGAATGCCTACAAACTTCACATTTTGAGATGGTCCTTGTGACTTTTCTGTGTTAATCATCCACCCCTTACTCTGCAAGAGGTCCACCACACTCTCCGACTGAATCTGCACCTGTTCTTCTGTCTCTCCCTGAATCATCACATCATCAATGTAATGGGTCAATTGCACACATGTAATGACAGATACTTTATCCAGGTGCTTTGCCACCAGCTGGTGACAGATAGTGGGACTATGTATGTACCCCATTGGCAAAGATAACATATGAAACTGTCTTCCACCATGTGAAAAGGAGAATTGTTCCTGACATTCTGGCACCAAGGGTATAGAGAAGAGCGCATTAGCAATATCGATGGAGGCAAACCATGTCCCTGTGTGTTTCTGTATTCGTTCAATCAAAGTGATAGTGTCTGGGACCCCGGCTGTCAAAGGGGGTGTATGTTTATTCAGCTCACGGTAATCAATTGTAATTCTGTACCGGCCGTCAGGTTAATGCACGGGCCATATTAGATTGGTCCATTCAGTAGTAGCTGGAGCTATCACACCAGCTTCAATCAAATCTTTTATAGTTTCACTTATTTCCTCAAGCCCGCCAGGAGGTACTGTTTCAAAATAATTACCTTGGTTGCCGGGGAACCTTTACTGGGGTAGCTTCAAATGACCCACTCTCATGGCTGCCACTGAAATGTATCTTTTTATTTCAAACTGATAACAGCCATCTTCCAAATACAAAGTCATTCCTTTCAAAATGTCAATTCCCACTATGTATTCTAAATGAGGAAAAAACAACACAGTATATTTTCTTTTAGGTGTTCTCCCTATTTTCATTTGTACTGTAAGGGGTCAGCCTTCCTCCCAACCCTGTGATGGTCTAATGCGATCTGTTGAACTTCCTAGGGTTTCCATAAATCAAAGTGGCCACTGCCATGGTGTCAACTAAGGCTCGGATTTTTTGTAAATTTTTGTGTTTCCAATGTATTTCTAAATCAACATGAGGTCTGTTATCTCGACAAGTCCAACTTTGTACCGGAGCTTGTCCGGTTTTCTAGTCTGAATTAAACCTGTACATTTTTGCCCAAGTGAGGTCTGGATATATGTTTTCATATTTGCGAGCAGGCTCACCCCCAGCCCTGTTCTCAAAAGTTAACCTGTCACTGTCCAGATTTCCCTCCCTCTCTTGTGAGGAAACATTTCTCTCCCTTTCTTTTTCTTCTCCTGATAACTGTAACTGTCTCTGCGTTTCACAGTTGTTATTTTGCTTGTTTACCTTTCTGCTGCCTTCCTTATGATCCAAACCCCTTTTACGGTACATCTTGCACAAACTTTTGGTATCCATCCCATCAATCTGCTCTTTCTCGACCATCTTTTAGTAACGTCATAAACATGTCTCTCCTGGACACTCTGTTGTTATCTGTGCAACCCTCAGATCTTGAGGATATCTCAGGTTTATCCCATTGTCCTAAATTCCCTAACTCTCTGACAGTCTCAAGAACGTCTTTTAAAGCCTGCTCTGTCTGATTAATTTGGATTGTCATGATCATGATTACTTGTTTGTAGGCTGGTGGAGCAAGGCAAATAATTCTGTTGCGCACTGAGACAGCGAGCGGTCCATCTAACAGATGGTGTGCATTGTTCAGGAAAATGGCAGTTTTCATACTTTCCTCTTTAAGTCTCTGCATTGCATCTCTTAAGGTATACCAGGGCTTATCATTAGGCGGCTGTAACCGGACGTCTCCGGACGCCGGTCCTCAAAATATTGTGACGGCCGCCATCGATGGGGCCCGACACACTCGAGAGCGACGCAAGCCTATGACGTCAGACGCCTTCGGCGTCTGGACGACGACCAAAAGAAAAGACGGACCAAAAGGAAAAGGAGAGAGAGAGACGGAGGAAGACGCTCGGCAAGCGCGACCCGAAGAAAAGGAAACCCGGACACCGAGGACGGAGAGGAAGGAGCCCGTCGAAGGATCGGGAGATCCGCAGGAGAGAGAGGAGCACCGGGCCCTCCCGTCCCCGTCAGAGAAAAGCCGGGAGACTGCCAAAGTGCCGGCCGCGTCCCTGGAGGGGCGTGGCCACCTCAGGTACGTTCGTACCACAGCTGGGGGTTCGCGAGAGGGTGGTTATTAGGAATAGGGGGAGATAAGGGAAAGAGAGGGAGGTCCTGCAGGGAAGGGGAGACTATATGACAGAGAGCCCTAAAGTAAAGTAAATCTAACCTCACAAAGAAACCGACAGCCAGAGGATTTCTACAAAGAAGGAAATGTCTGAGAACACCTATAGGGAAAACCACAAACTAAAGGACAGTTATACCCTCACTTTCCGTCACTCATACCTATTCCCCCACCACCCTACTAACCCTATATACTGACAATATATATATCCCACTTACCTGTGTTGTTGTCCTTCTTCTATTTTTTTTTGAGAGCCTGGCCCACTGACGTAGAGGAAGATCGGAGACCATCCCAATGCTGGACCGGTCACTTATGGACTATCACCAAAACCCTGAAAGAGAAGAAAAAGGAAACTTTGTTAATTTCTTTGGACTACAAGTGCGTTATCCTTGTGAACAAGAAACATGGGATAAAAAAGCTCCATCCTTAAAACCAAAGCAAGAATAAATTGGCTAAACCCTCACCTTCTGCGCCTGTCAATTATTCCAATATCCCCTTTATTTGTTTCGGATAAAGAACCCATTACAGCGGCCAATCTGATTCTGTAGGGTACTTATGATTGCACCCCTCAGAGGCTAACTGCAGCAGAGTAATTTGTTGTGAACCATGAAAAATTTTGAACTGTTCTTGTATGAGGGGATCTGTGCTTAGAGTGCAGAATTTAGAAAAGGCCCCTATATCAAGCACAATGCCTGAAGCGTCAAAACTGAACAATCGCACCATTGAGTTAAATACTGACTCTCTCCCTATTGCTTAAATCTATCTATGACATCATTGACTTCTTGCTTTGTGTAATCTTCTAAGGAATTCATTTCAATCCCTGCCGGATTTTGTCATGTGTGCTGCAATATTTGTCTAAATATTGGCTGTGCACGCACTATATTCTGCTCCTGTGGGTCCCCCTGTCCCCCACCTTTTTTACTCTCCTCATCCCTAGAGTTTGAAAGATCAATGCTGGTCCAAATGTTAGTATCCCAAGACGAATCTGGTCACCAGTCCAAACCAGCATTAGTGACGACTAAATGAACCTTTTTCTGATTTATCCTTCTTCTACATTCACAATCTTTGTTTTGAGCTACTTTGATTACAGCATGTTCTGCGATGGTTTGATATGTGTCTGCCTTCTCTTGCAATAAGTTATTCTGACAAGACAACATAATTACAGTATTCTTTGAGTCAATAAGCTCCTTTTCTAACGTTTCATTCACTCTTTCTAACGGTTTACATTTTTCATGCATTTTTCTGTAGGCAGACAAAAGTATCCACTCCTGTCTGCCAAGAACTGAAAGATCGTTCCCTCCATCCAAAACCTTTTTAAGCAAGACAAAACATCTGCTGGTTCTGCTTCATTCAAACATTCAGCCCAACTCTCCGCTAAACTAACTAAATGTGAAAATTAATTAGCTAATACATCATAGGGTGCCCGGCACCATCTAAGAATTTGAAAAACACTCTGTTCACACACGTTTTTTTTTAGAAGCAGATGTTTTAGTCTTCTTGCTAAACATATTTTCACTTTTAAATGTACACTTTCACCTTATAACACCTTCCCTTCGGCTGACCTACGCCAAAGTGCTTTGCTTTACTGTGGACCGAGCCAAAATACACGCACTGAGAGGAGTCAAAAAGAATCTCTGGAATGCACTTCTTAGTCTAAAGAGACATTTATTATATCACTGCACAAGGCTCATGAAGGAAGGTCAGTATAACCGAAATTGCACTTTTAAAATGTGCAACAATAAAGTAAGAACATGTACATAGAATCTCCCATCTATTAACAGCAAATATATACATGCAAAGATACAAACACCTATATTGATATATATATATATTCATACCCAATGCAAAATAAATAATTAGTAAAATGTCATCACCGTGGGACCTATCTGGTGCTTCATCCTTCTCCTGCCAGCAAGTTGTTGACCCCGATGCAACTGCAACTGGAAAGAGAGAAATCTACCCTCACAGGAAATGTATCAGGCATTCAGGGGCATATTTATACTCCGTTTGCGCCGGATTTGCGTCGTTTTTTTTTACTTACTCCATATTTATACTCTGGCGTTAGACGCGAACACCTACTTTGCGTTAATGATATGCAAGGTAGGCGTTCCCGTCAAAAAAATGGACTCCGAGGCATGTGCGGCGTATTTACACTCCCGGGCAAAAATCACGCCCGGGAGTGGGCAGGTCAAAAAAAATGACGTACAGCAGCTTTTGCGTCGTTTTTTAGCGCCTGGTCAGGGCAGGCGTTAAGGGACCTGTGGGCTCGGAAGGAGCCCAGAGGTGCCCTCCCATGCCCCCAGGGACACCCCCTGCCACCCTTGCCCACCCCAGGAGGACGCCTAAGGATGGAGGGACCCATCCCAGGGAACATAAGGTAAGTTCAGGTAAGTAATATTTTCTTTTTTTTTTTGTGGCATAGGGGGGCCTGATTTGTGCCCCCCTACATGCCACTATGCCCAATGACCATGCCCAGGGGACATAAGTCCCCTGGGCATGGCCATTGGGCAAGGGGGTATGACTCCTGTCTTTGCTAAGACAGGAGTCATTTCAATGGGGGTTGGGAGTAAAAAAAAATGGCGCAAATCGGGTTGAGGCGAAACTTTTGCCTCAGCCTGACTTGCCCCATTTTTTGGCGCCCAAGCTCCATTTTCCCCTACGCCGGCGCTGCCTGGTGTACGTCATTTTTTTCACGCACACCAGGCAGCTCCGCCGGCTAACGCCGGCTAACGTCATTGAATAAATACGGCGCCCGCATGGCGCTTCAGAATGGCGTTAGCCGGCGCAAATTTTCAAAAAGTATAAATATGGCCCTCAATGTCTCAATCCTGATTGAGGTCTCTGAATCTCCCACTGTTGAACTGGGTCTCTTATACACCTTAAACAAGCAAGGAAGGAGATTTCTAGAAAACCACTCCTTCTCCGCAAGAAGTAATAAAAAATGCTGGCTACTTTAGATCAGTTTTGAAAGAATAGGTTGGAACTGGCCAGTTTTCCAAGGTGTCTCTCCCAAAACTCTCCCTGCTGTACCATAAACATCATTCTAGTAAATCCTTATCCTGCTGACTTACTGAATCCTCCACGTTATGTCCTAGCTCTTTGGTGAGAAAAGAACACGTAGACATGCAGAATAGAAAACAAGTTGCATAAGATGTTTTTTATGGAAAAATGCTTGCACTTTTAACGTGGCGGTGAAGGTAAGGCTAAGCTGAATGTAAAATGGAGTCTGTGACTTGTGACTGCTAATGTGACAGTGGACAGCTAAGCCAAGTGCAAAGTGGTGCAACACGGAGTCAGTGGTCAAAACACAAATATCACTACAGACACTAGGAATATTCTTTTGTGAGTGACTATAGGGCCGTAATTCTTTGGGTTTTCCAGATTAGGAAAGGCTTCAATAAAATCTAGGTGAGATGGACCTTTCTGAAGAATGAACACAAACATAGATATAACACCTGCATAGAGTGGTACAAACTGCAGAACAATGTTCATTTACGTGTGAAACCAATACGTATAATATTCAGCATTTACAGTGCTCCTCATCTGTGTGATAATGGTGGTTGTGACTATGAGCATTATGCCTGACCATGAATATTTTTACTTTAGGTTTTGTTATGCAAATTCATTTGCTTTTGAGTTTTCCTTTCTTTCTACCTGTTTATTTTCTTTTCTGTTTGTTCTCTCTACAGAGTTATGATCTCCAGAGTACAATAAATGTGAGAAACCTTTTGGGGCATTTAGGATTGTAAATATTTTATGATATGTTCATAATGGTATATGACTCAAATATGTCACAGTTTATCCCATATAGGACAGAATAGTAGCCAATAATAGGGTACCGCAGGTCAGAACCAGAGACCATATGTTGTGATGAAGGCGTCTGACCCATGGGGCACTTTTCGAGATGGCTGAAACATGCTAACGGCAGCATAGAATGATAGAGAAATGTATTGATACCCCTCTTATATCATCCACCTTTGATATTAATACTCACAGCGCACCTATCTTTATATTGGGTTTGATCATGTGGATTACACTCTCCACAATTCAAAACACAAAAAACCCTTGCTCCCACTTACAGTGGTAAAGCTCACTTTGGACTCAACAGGGTCCAGAGTGTTTGAAGCTTGATGGTGAAGCATATCACATGTTTTTGTGGTTGAGGGCTTTGCAATTCCCAGAGATTGTCACTCTCCAGTCTACAGCATGACCTGTGGCTCACACCACTGCTGCCCTGGTATCCTGTGTTATGTAGCAGAATGCCCTAAACACCTACTGGTCCCTGGGGAGTCCTGCAATGGGCCACTGAGGGCCATTCTTCACTTTGCGTGTGGGGTGAGCTGGAGGCATTCCTCCCCTTTTGGGTCATATTGTTGCTCTCTGTAATTTCTTCTTCACAGAATTCCTGAGGGAGAGTTTTTACTTAACCTATCCATCATGGAGACCCTAATGTGTATTCCTGCCAGCATTTCTCAATTTATCATGGTGGCCTCACTTCTTCCTCTATGTCACATCCTGTTTTTGGGTATAAAAGGAGCAGAACTGTATTTTTCTTTTGTGTTGCAACACTCCTCTCTCCTGCTGGTGTGCTTTGGCCTCTGCAGGTGTATCCTCACTCCTGCCAGTGTTTCTTCGCTCCTGCTGGTGTATCCTCACTTATGTTGGTATTTCATCGCTCAGTTTTGCTTCACTACAGTCCGAGAGGAATTATACAGACTGTGAAAGGAATTTATGAAATACAACAGTCTTAGGGGCATATTTATACTTTGCCTGTGCCAAATTTGCATCAAAAATTTTTACGCAAATTCGGCGCAAACCTTACACCATATTTATACTTTGACGCCCGAGCCCGCGAATGCCACAATTCCACCATGTGCGTCATTTTCTGGATGCGTGAAACCGCCTTGCGTTAATGACATGCAAGGTAAAAGTTCCCGTCCAAAAAATGACTTAAACACCAGTGCACCATATTTATCCTACTGCGAAAAAATCCCGCACGGCTAGGAGGCGGAGGCGGAAAATGGCACACAGCCTGATTTGCCTAAAAAAATAACACCTGGGTCAAGGCAGCGGTTAAAATCGGGTAAACACACCAGTACTTAAGGAAAACACAAAGAAGCAAAAGCAGAGCTCCAAAAGGAAGACATGGAGGTGCTATTCATCCAGCATGCACGAGGACTAAGAGCACAGGACCAACACCAGTAGCTTCCACCACACCAGCAGGGACCCAAGGCAACACAGAAGGCAGGAGAGGATATTCAGGACTAGGACAACCTTTCTGGGACTCAGGCAACATGACATCATCCAGAGGTACAGACTCAACTGGCAAGCCATTCAGCAGCTGCTGTGCCACATTTGGCACCCAGCTTGCAGACACCCCACATCATTCCACCAGAGACCAAGCTGCTACCTCTCCTCCACATGTTGGCAAGTGGCTTGTTTCAAACCACTGGTGCCCTGGTTGCTGGGATCTCACAGCCCTCATTTTCTGCCTTCCTACCCACGGTATTAGGTGCCATTCATCTCCCTCACACCCCGCCACATCAGCTTCCACAACACAGAGCAGAGGCAGCAGGAGACCAAACAGGGCTTCTACCAAATCAACGGCTTCCCACACTTGCTTGGTGCCATTGACTGCACACATGTATGGATTGTGCCACCTGCTGCAACCGAGCATCTATACCGCAACAGGAATCACACACACTCCATCAATGTGCAGGCCATTGTCGATCACCGGGGTTGATCACCAACATCGTGGCAAAGTATCCTGGGAGTGTACATGATTCATTCACCTTCCGCCACTGCACCATCAATCAACACTTCCAGGATGGACGATATGGCAATGGCCTACTTGTTGGTAAGTACAGAATTCTACTTATATACACACAGCACAGCAACCCTGTAGGACACACAACACATACCCCACTACTTTGATACGTGGCCAGGAAGACACTGAGGTTATGACACTGCTAGTCATGTTTGATATCCAGACCCAATGGGATACACACCTAGGGACAAATGACAGATGCAAATAACAACAGATGCCAGTCCACACACACAAGGGAACAATTTAAAACCACACAGTGACAATGACATGGCCTTAACTGCCAGTACAACTTGGAAGTTTAACCTTACAATATCACATCAATAACACTCAATCACACACCCTTCCAAACAATATGTACTGTAAGGGGTATACAATGTGTTTTGCTGCAGGTCTAACACCATGACACACATAGCATGATTATGATGACTCCAGTGAATGGGACATGGAATCATTGAGGCTGTACCAACATCTCACATCACTCCTGGTCTGACATTGCCCACTACCAATAAGCAAGTGGACTGTGCTAAGAACACATATTGATGTGACAATATTTCAAAGTGCACATCCCTACACATACGGTTTGAGACAATTACACATATACAAAACGGATGTACAGGCATATGGACATTCTGACATTTAAACAGTCAACCCCACAACCAAGTTAGCCAGCTTAACTGGACTAGGTTCAGTAGTGTAGGTACACGTTTGAACATGAGTCATCTCTGTGAGGGCAGATAAATAGGTCTGCATAGAACTTGTCACACAGGGGATATTTGTGCATTGTCAATTGTCAACACGTCAGTGCTGCCAACGTATGGAGATGTGTTGTACATTGTCACTTAGCCAAATCAAAGAGCCTCACTGATGTTTCACAAATTCTATTGCATATGTTAAATTGGATGGGATGTCTAGGCCATATAGATGCAACCGTGTTACCACCACTGTGGAATTGATTCTGTGTATGGAAGTATCATGTCACCGCCAGTTAAGACACGTGGACACGACTTTCACATGACATAATGCGTGGGAGTACACATTGTACTGCAAGTCTACAAAAATATCGCTGACATCCGGTCAATCAGCCAAACACCAGTTCAGATAACGAAACATCCCAATGCTGATGGTACACCCTAGAATCCTAGGATTCCACACAATAACACAAACACAGATGAGTCACAGACAACACAAGAGAACAACTGCCGTGCAAAGTGATAATCATGGTGAAAGCTTCATCACCATTTTTTACTCTTTTTCTCTTTCAGCTGATCAGGGGTATGGGATCCAGCCATGGATCATGACCCCATTTGCAAACCCAAGCACACCATCAGAGCGTGCCAATAATGATGCACATCAGAGGACACGCACCATAGTAGAGAGGACCTTTGGCATCCTGAAGTCAAGATTCAGGTGCCTCAACATCACCGGAGGCAGCCTCCTATACTCACCTGAAATGGTGTGCAAGATTATTTTGACCTGTGCCATCCTGCACAACATTTGTGTAAGGAGGAACATTCCCCTCTATGAACCAGACCCACAAATGCCTGAAGAGGAGGAAGAGGAGGAGCAACATGAGGGGGACCATCCAAACACTGCTGTAGGATTGCGTCAGAGACAACACATTGTACAAAACTTCTTTTAACTCTACTCACCATCACCACTGTCTTACCATATGTCATTAAACACCTAGGGCCATATTTATACTTTTTGACGCAAAACTGCGCCAACGCAGTTTTGCGCCAAAAAAATTAGCGCCGGTTAATGCCATTCTGAAGCGCCATGCGGGCGCCGTATTTATTCAATGACGTTATCCGGCGTTAGCCGCCGGCGCTGTCTGGTGTGCGTTGAAAAAAACGACGTACACCAGGCAGCGCCGGCGTAGGGGGAAAATGGCGTATTGGCGTCCACAAATGGTGCAAGTCAGGCTGAGGCAAAAAAATCGCCACAACCCGATTTGCGCCATTTTTTTACGACGCCCATCCCCCATTGAAATGACTCCTGTCTTAGCAAAGACAGGAGTAATGCCCCCTTGCCCAATGGCCATACCCAGGGGACTTCGGTCCCCTGGGCATGGTCATTGGGCATAGTGGCATGTAGGGGGGCACAAATCAGGCCCCCCTATGCCACAAAAAAAATACTTACCTGGACATACCTTAATGTCCCTGGGGTGGGTCCCTCCATCCTTGGGTGTCCTCCTGGGGTGGGCAAGGGTGGCAGGGGGTGTCCCTGGGGGCAGGTCATTCTGAGCCCACAGGTCCCTTAACGCCTGCCCTGACCCAGACGCTAAAATCCGGCGCTGATGCGGGTTTTTTAGACCCGCCCACTCCCGGGCGTCATTTTTGCCCGGGAGTATAAATACGACGCATATGCATCGGAGTCATTTTTTAAGACGGGAACGCCTACCTTGCATATCATTAACGCAAGGAAGGTGTTCACGCAAAAAAATTACGCTAACTCCATGAACTTTGGCGCTAGATGCGTCTAACGCCAAAGTATAAATATGGAGTTAGTTTTGCGTCAAATTTGCGTCGAAAAAAACGACGCAAATTCGGCGTAAACGGAGTATAAATATGCCCCCTAATCTAATCACTAAATCATGGTCTGGGTAATTATTTATGCATCACATTATCCCTAGGATTCATGATCAGAGTTTAGCCTCATGAAGCATTGCAGATATACAGATTAGGATACTGAAAAATCCACATCACACTTGATGGGTATGAATGTACAGCCAACTTCACACACAGTGTAAATGACATATATCCTGTCCATTTCACATGTGAAGGTCAATATCAGAGGACCACAGCTATGGCACACATCCATGTTGGCAACATGGTTTATTGCAGCATATGGCACACAACTGAGACACCATCATTCACCATCATTCATAAGGTAAAAAACTGCTTCATACATGAGGCAGTGGATGTGCTATTGCATTGGTAACAGGAATGTATGAACAGACCCTTGACAGTAGTAAATGTGACATCAGCTATCTCTGCAAGGAGTATGTGTGACAAGAAGTCCATGTAAGCTGCAAATGGATAGCATGAGTGCCCCAGGTATGACAAGCATTGCTTACAAGACATGCCCTGCGCGGTCCATCCCAGGTTATAAGTCCTGCCACTGCCATGTTTTCAGTCTCTCCCCACCCTTCTCTAGGGGGACCTGGAAATGGGCTATTTGTACCCAGATAATCCTTCATCTACACACACCCAGACTCACATTCTGACTTCAGTGTGCTTCCCTCATTAGTATGGCATGCCATAGTCATAGTTCATCTGTTTACATGGACTTCAGGTCTGATAATGCACTGCCTGGTAGTCTGTAGGACCTGTAATCACCTGTCTATTGCTTCCCATGTGAAAGGTACTGTTGGCCCTTTGAACTTGATTTTCACCTACGGGACATGTGAGAGACTGAAGCTGCACACACCTGTGAGCACTTCCATGCAGACCAGGCATTTGAACCTGCACTGCCCTTGCTGCTGCCTGGAACGGCTTAGAAGCTGCCATTATATGTATATCCTTGTTCTGCATTGTCCTATACATCACTTGAGTAACACAGGCTTTGGGTGATTGTGTAACATTGCAGCCCACAGGACTAATACAGTTTTCATTTTCCACAGTGTTGTTCCAGCTTTTCTCAGTCTCAGTCTGCTCACTATGTATTTGCCTTGTTCATGCTAGTTCATGACAGAGCCTCCATCCTGTTAGCCTGATTGGTTCCTGTCTTTGTGTTACCATAAAGGTTCCCTGTGGCTACATTTGTCTCATAGTTGCTTTCCATGCCCTCACTTTCCTCCTGGGGTATTGTGTCTGGTAGGTCTGCGATGAATCCTCAAATAGATTGTATAGCATATTCAGTTTACTTATTGTATCATGGTCTGGGACATGTCTTCAAATAGCCTAATCACGGCCCATCCCATGTCTGGGTTTCATGTATGCATGAGTGACAAACAGTGACAGTGTACCATGGCTGTATGCATGGATTGGGTATGGTGCCTCCATCACAACAAACAACGTTTGCTAATGTGCATGAAAGGACAAAACATGTTTGTGCCCTGACGGTCCACACACAGATTCAAATCGGCTCCAACCTATTGATGGGGCTTGCGTGGTGACTAGCTGTGAGATTAATCAGCACAGAGGCACTGATGTTCCCGGTTGCAGTGGGAATTTTAGAGGCCACCCTGTGTACAAATGTTGTGATGAAACCTGCCAGTTTAAAATTACTGACCCATTAACTTTGTGAGCACACCAAGGTTGCCCTGTTGTCAGTCTCATAAAGCTTCTCCAGTGCCATAGCTGGACTATCCCCATGTGTGTTTTCAATTCCTCTTTAGCTTTCATTCAATTCTTCTTTGAAGGATACTCTGTTAATGCAGGTAATGGCTCCACAGACTCATGACTAGCCCTTTACGTAACTCTGACAACATGGACCCCAATAATGACACAGGGTACACATGGCCACACACTTGAACTGAACACCTCTGTGCAATTAACCACTGGAAATATGTGAACACATGCTGCTTGGTCTGCTGGTCCTCCATTGCCACAGAAACATAGGTCGTTTATATGACTCAAACTGTGGAGTGACATTACATGTTTGGATTGGTTTTCAGACTCTGTGTCACAAACACTGTACATACATTGCATTTTCAAATGCCTGACTCATGGGTAGTATACAAACAAGTGACCAGGAAGCGGTATCCAACATTCCAGTACATGTGATGGCTTAGTCTTGTAACATTGCCATTATCAACCATCCTCTATCTATCCTGTGCATAGTTTGTCAGGAGAGATGCTTTTGTCCCAAAAGTCAGGGAAGTTCACACAGCATTAGTTGCTACGTGTTTGACAAACACATTTCCTCACTCATTACCACACTGAATAGCACCTGATGGTTATCCACATTTACAAGACATGCATATAAGCACATTTATGAAAACACATCTTGTGATGTTCACACAGAGGGCCAACTAAAATTGAAATAGCCAATTCACAGACATTGACACACAGGCAATGAGTTAATGTATTAAGTTGCGTAGCCTTGCTATCCTCTATTGACGCACAACCTGCTCAAGCTGGGTAATACCAATTTGTATTCCAAAAGTTTGGGTATCTATTGCGTCAGTGAAGAGTGCTAATCCGGTATAACAACTAGAGGATCATGGTCCACAGTAGTGTGATCTGCCACATGTGCCCAAACACTGGAATGCACAATGCAGGTGCAAACAGCCTATCTCTGTATAGTTACAGTTGTCATGTACTATATAAATGTGAGAAATGACCCAAACCCAGTAAAAGACAAACGTTTTGACACATATGCGTCAAAAAAGCCGCCTATGCATCAAAAATCACTGCGTATGCGTAGAAAAATTATGCTCACAGCCATGATACATCCATTGGCCCTGAGCGGTAATTCCTACACTGTACCCCATGAAATTGGTAACCAATGCAAAATATTTGGAACTATGGATGCAGGGTAATTTTTAAGCATTTGTGTCAAAAGAAATTGACGCACAGACAGTAAGCGTCAAAATATTTTGACGCATCATAATAAATTTGAGGCAGGAAGTGATGTAATAGGATATCCTGTTTACAGAACTGGTACAGTGGGTGTACCTTCACTTTCACTTTGCAGTTTGTGATTTTTCTAGACTGTGTGCCTGTGCTTAGAGTTTTGTCTGTCCCAATTGTGCGTTTGTCTCCTGTGTGCCATCCGATTTGTCATCTGTGTTATTTGTAATTGTCTCAGGTGTTCATTGCACATGTTTATTTGTCATTTTTGGTGTCTAATTTTGTCTTTGTACTTTTGAGAGTATGTTGTGGGTATTGTTAGTTTTGGTATAGTTGGGCTGTTTTAGGGTTACTTTTATTTCATTGTCCTCCCTCCTTTCCCCTTAATACCCTCTGTACCCTTCAATTTTCATATTATTTCTGTCATGTTGGGTAGGCTACGTCTGGGGCGAATGGGTGAGGAGGAGCTGGGGGGATCTATTTGGCTGGTGTGCCACTTCCTCTCCTTGATGATCGAAGCAGGCGGCAGGGTGATACAGGGGTATCACACAGAGGCGAGGAGGCACCGGTGGCCAAAGGTGTTGTACCATCTGCTTCGCATCTTTAACAAACCGCGCAACGACCATCCACTAAAGCAATGCTGGGCTGACTTTATTGCCAGAGAGCAAGACCTGCTGGACCACCTCGGTATTGTGATTGGTGGCCCTGTTGGTTAGTACAATTCAGAGTAATGTGCACATTTAAATGCTCTGTAGTGACAGTAGCAGATTTGTTGAAATGCTTTAGGCAATGTTTTTGGACATGTGGAATGCAAGTTAAACATACAGTGGCCCTGAGTTATACAATAATTTCTACACATTGCTGTCATTTGTTGATGCAACAGCTGCACTAACTTATAAAACACAACTGGATCTTGTAAATTAGTGCTACCTTCACGTCAATAGATGATGCTAATGCGGCTCAAACATATGTTTTATCCATGGTCTGTGAGTGTATCAGTAACAAGATGTTTTTCATCAGCTATTTCAAAGAATTAATGTATTCCCCAATTATTTAGGATACATGTCTGAACTGTATTCTGGCCCATACGTACCAATTTCTTTCTAACCTCAGGTATTATCTTAGGCTGATAGTTTGACTTGGTTGTGCCGCAATTAAATTAGGAATGGATGCTAAAGTAATGCACACGGGTTCATATCTAAATGTTTGGTGCTACTTTCCATAGCTGTAGCATAGAACATGAAGCAAATGATACAAATTGAGGGATAACAACAATCCCTGGGCCTCTGTTCATTGTACCTGTGTGTTTTAAATTGGTCTTGGGCACAATAGCTGGAACAGAGCTAATGCATTTCCCATCTGTGCCATGCACTTCTCATAAGTTATGGGGTCATCATGGGAAACCTGACGTTGGGGAATGCATGGTCACAATGTATTACGTGCATGATGTTGTGCATGGGACCCCTGACCAATTCCATCATACATATAGAGTTCCCTCATACTTTGCTCGATTACGTTTGGTACACCCCTGCTGATCTAGTGAGGATATGTACAAGAACTAACTTCCGAGTAAGGAGGTTATCACAGACATGGGTGTATGCTAAGATCAGAAGACCAGCATTCCTGTGACTGCTACCATTCCAAAAGTACTTACAAATTGAAACCTACATCATTATGATTGACACAGTGGTACATTTGCTAAAGCATGTTTCAATAATGTGACAGTGTCAGTTTGCTGTATACCTGCTGATCTCCCAACTTGGCAAATGTAAGATGATGAATGTGGCTAACTGTGATTTCCAAAACCCATTATGGGTACACAGGGCAATGAGTGACACATTTCTGGTGCAATGACTACACTTGTGCCCATGTAGTCTGTCATGCATGACCACAATATACACTGTTAACATATATTTCTTTGTTGTATTAGAATATTAAAAATGGCCAATCCATGGCTTGCCTCAAATTGTCACCAAGTAATGCACAGGATCCCTGCCATTATGGTGTCATAGGGGGAATATGTGTCTCAGGGTACACTGTTAATGTAATTGACTCCTGTGTGTTGGACACATAGCAAGATATGATGTGCTGGCACATGATCTGATGTGTAACTTGACTGGAGTTTCACTTTTTTTTCCATATTTGAGTTGGACAATCAGTAGCATATACTGTAGTCATATTTTGGGATTGTAGTGCAGCCCTGTAGGCATGGCTATGTGAATAGGGTGACATTTGTTGTTAATTTTTTTGTAATGAAAATTTAGCAGAGGGCCATATTCATGATTTAGTCAGCAAGTCAGACCCTGAATCTCGCAGAATAGGGATGCCAAAGTCTTACCCACAGATTTGAGCCTCCCTGTTCACTAATGAACATGTTCAACTGTGTGTTTGACTTCCTAGCAGCATGTAGCTCCACATGTTGTGCTACGTGTATGTGGCACTTGAGTACAATGTCATAGGTGTTCATGCAGCCCATGCCCAGATGTGTGCTTGCATCTATCTGCTTGTTGTAAGACAGGTATTAGTGGTATCAAATGATGCTGACAATTGTCAATGTGGATGGGATTGTCGAAGGTTTGTGTCTATCCTAGTTGGACACATTCCTTACCTGTGGGGGACTGACTAAACCCATGTACAGCTGTCCAAAGCTTCCTGGGTGTCCTTGATATTTGATATTTGTGTTGCTTGTCCATACCTCCCTTAGGCACAGGATTAGTGGTATGAAATGTGTACCTAGGTGTGATGATCCAAGTTTAGTACACAGACATGTATATCTGTAAATCATTTTTCCAAACCTAGGATACCCACTCTTGATTAGCAACTGCATACCATCCTGGCAATTCCATTTACAAATCACAGATCTTGTGGCCCTTGATAGTCATCCAGAAGATAGTCATTAGTCAGCCTGTCACATGAGGAGGACTTGCAGCATTTGTTACGTGACTAATGGCTGAACAATGATGCTTAGATCATTTAAGTTGGTACACATCTTTTAGAGCATAGCTGTGCTGTTAGATAGGACATGTGTAGGCTGTGTTGGCATGTACTTCCTCAGGGAGAATCTGTGATCTGTATGGTGATATGGCCTGTTTCAGCTGCATTAGATGTATTGTCTGATTCTCACCAGTAGCTGTATCACACAATGAAGTACCTAATGTTTGGCTTTATCTTTTTTAACAGAAGCCAATATGGATGCCAGCCAGATCAGTGAATTTCAGCGGTGGGCGATGCGTTACCGCCACATTCTGGAAGTGGAGTCTGGGTTCCGCCACATGGCACGGCGTTATCGCCATGAAAGAGCCTCAGGCGTGTGGAGGGCATTTGCCCAAGGGGGCCCTTCTGTATCCACAACAACCGCCACCACCAGCACCACCACTACGACCCAGGTGGCAGCCACCACTGCAGGACCATCAACTTCCTCAGCTCCAGGACCACTGGCAGCAGCACCTGCACCTCCCCCTCCAAGCATGGCACCACCAACTGGACAACCCTCAACAACTGGCACTCAGACCACCCCTGCTGCAGTCATTGACACTGGTGATTTTCGTGCTATGCAACGTGACATGCAACGGATGTTGTGCAGACTGGACAGGCTGCAGCAGAAAGTGTGGCAAATTAATAAGAGGGTACGTGCCATTAAGAAGACCTGAGAAGGGCGAACTGATGAATCTGATACCCTCACCCGTGATTCCCTCCCCTCCCTCCTCTTTCCTTGTTCTTTCAATTAGTGGGTTTAGGGGGCTTAATGTTAGGTTAGAGAAGGCTGTTAGTTTAGTTAGTAGTAATGGGTTGGTGGTGGGGGTATGATATTTTTACATGTTTATTTTTTATGTGTGTGGGTGAGTGGGTGGGGGATGATGTTGGGGTTTTTATGTATTAAATAAAAAAAGGCAAAAAAACATATTTGTTTAGTATAAGATAGTATGTGTTTAGGTTAGTATATGTTGTCCTCCATGTGTCCTGTCATATAAGGGGGGTTGGGGGCAGATGTTTAGAGTGTTTAGTTTAATGTGATAGTCAGTTTAGGTTCGGGTAGTTAGGGTTAGTTGTGGGTTAGTTGTGGGTAATGTGTAGTTAGGATGGGTTAGGTTAGTTAAGGTGTTTCCCCTAGTTTTCTTTATCCTTTTTTACTGTTAAATAAATATTTAGGTACTCCTTTACAGTATGTGTCATATGCTTGGGGATCAGGACCTTGGCATGGGTGAACAGTGTCAATTTAGTATTTGCATTTGTGTTCCATCCTGCATCCAAATCCCAATTGAGCTGTCACATTGGCTGCTACACCAAAGCTACTTCTCTATGCATCTGCCATCAATTGCACACTGTGTTACATCTGCCTGCAGCCTGATGTTCATATGATCCCTGATAAGGTGAGTGGTGGTATAATCTCATGTACTACAGTACACATAACTCACACCTATCATTTGTTACAATGTACAGGCAGGTTAATTATTTGTACATACACTCATACACATGCATTCCTGCTGTATGGTGTGTGTGAGGAAAGAAATGAGTCAAATGTCACATATGTAAAGGTTGTCTGGAAGAAAAATTAGAATACAATATTTTTCTGCTTAGACATCCCTTGAAGATTTATTCTGTCCAACACAGCATTATACTGTATAGTTTCTGTTTACCTCAGGATTAACCCTCAGGAAGGGCAGATGATGGTAAGATCCAGACCACAGTGATAGTTATCAGCCCACATTCTTTCAGGCCAGTTGTATTGACAGTCTATAATCATTCACATGAGGCATACATCACTTATCTCCCTCACGTTTGATGTGTCACATTACACAGAGACAAAGTGGTTGTGTAAGTGCTATTTATTTTAAAGTGAAGTAGTGCTATTTTACATAGTCCAGGATTGTGATTGTCATACAGTGCAGAGGGACATGAATTGTCAATGAGGTAGTGAGAGACAATCACAGGGCATAGTGACAAGGTAAACAGTGGGCTGGAGAACAGTGCTTGTGAGCAGCTGTTGCAAGACTGGCATGTTACAGTGCACAGGTCCTTGGTTATAAGTGGCCATGTGGCAGGGACTTGTGCTACCCGGAACTCTTACGGGTGAAGGTGATCTGTTCCACGTCTTCATCTTCTGATGTGTGTTTTGTCTCCTCTGCCTTTGGTTGTGGTGGGTTTGAAGGGGCAACACACACTTCAGTGTTTGAAGACGTGGAATCAGAAATCCCGGGAGCGCCCAACTGTGGGGCAATTAAGGGCAGTACTGCAGCAAGGAGGAGCTGCTGGTTCTTAAGGGTAGCAGATACATCACTGTGGTAGGCAGCCAGGTCAGCCCTGAAGGGGTCAATATTGTGTTTGTGCATGCATTGAAAGGTTTGTTGTTGGAGGTGTTGTGTCAACTCTCTTACTGCTGTGCTGCTTTCCTTCACACTTTGTTGCAGTTCTTGCAAGATTGATATTCGCCCTTGTATGGCTGCTGCCTGTTCTGCAGTTAACATCATGCACAAACGCACCCCCTATAGGCTGACTGCCATATTTTCCATCCCCACCTGCACCTCCTTGGCCAGCTCCTGCTGTACTCCAACTACAGTCCTCTGAAAGCTGGTGCCAGTGTCAGTAGAGTCCTCAGCTGGGTTGGAGCTGGCAGGTCATACTATTGGGGTGGTGGGTGGGTCCTCTGTGATGGCTCTTGTATCTGTGCTTCTCCTTGAGATTGATGGTGGGGTCTGGAGGGGTCCGAGAACATCTTGGAGGGTCTGCTGGCTGATGTTTGTCAGCTCGTCATCCATGCCATCAGGGAAGTCCGAGACAGGCATATCCCCGGGAGAGCCATCATCCTCTGCAATGAGATCTGGTACAATTAGTGTGTCTGTGTTGTGGCATTTGTAATGTGACGTGCCTGACTTTCTATTACTTGCACATTGTGATATTGGTTCCTGTTCATTGTTCCTGTCATTAATATTGGCATTCTACCAGGTCTATGCTCCACCTGCATGTCACATGTATTGTGGGCAGTTTGGGGCAATGTCAGAGTCATGTCCTCTAGGTGTAGGTTCTGCCCAAATTGTATGTCGCCACCTTCTTGTCCTAATCAACCCTCCGTCTACTTCCATTCTCATGTTGTGGCCTTGCACTGGCTGTGGGTGTTATGATGGCACTTGCACCACAATTAACAAAGTGGAACTGCCCCAGTCTCAGATATTTCCCATCCAGCTATATGTTGCTGAGACCTAGCATATACTATGTATAGCATTGACATGGCACACTACAGATGTCAGCATTGGTAGTGTGTAATGTTGATGTTGGGGAATATGTGCTACATTGGATTGCACTGATGGTCCTAGCAGTGTTCCATTTCTTCTTCTGACTGTGCAGGTGTATTTCACTAGCCAGTTTCATATGTCCTCCCCCTCAATGCTGTTGTTTGAGCAGTATAACAGTTGGGATGTTGCATGGTGTCATTGCAGCTATTGTGACCCAGGCACAAGGTGGACCCTGACATATGCAGCATGGGTATGACATCACTGCTGTGTACGTTTATGACAATGGCTGATGTTTGTAGCAACTATGGACGTGCACATTTTACTGGTTTGGCACATTTTGATTGATTTCAGGGGATTGATAATGTTGTCATCCTGAACCCTTTAATTTGGGTGTGTTTGATCCATGGGCACCTAACTGCCATTAGCTACTTGACCTGCACTCACAGCAGAGGTGGTAGTGGCAACTGTTGTCAATGTTAAATTCCACTTGTGGATATAGCCTGAGACTGTTGATTGAGCCCTAGTTCATGTAGCAACAATACCAGCTGTCATGTTACAGCAGGCCAGTTTTATGTTGTGCCCTACCCTCCTGGACTGGCTTTACCTTTCCATCCTCCTTGGCATGGCAGCATAGCCCAATGCAAATGTTGTTGGTATAGTGTAGTACTGTGCTCCAGGTTACCTCTGAACAGCCAATGCCCCCGTGCCGAGCCCCTTTGCCCATTCCACTCCCTGAATATCATGACTTCCATGCATTGTGTAGTAGCTAGGTCCCCCCCGCTCACAGTTTACAAATAGACATTTTTGTTCCCCATGCGACTTACCCTGCATCTGTGTTGTCTCCTGGTAGTCTGCGCTGTCCTGTCCTTGAATACCTGTGATGATCTCCTCAGAGATGACGGCTGCCATCATCTCCTCCATGTGGTCTAGGGCCTCCTGCGGTGCTGGACTCCCACCTCCAGTCTGCAGTGCCGCCTTCCTCTTCCTGGCCATCTTTTCCTTGGTCCTGCGCTTGAAGTCATGCCAGCGTTTCTTGCACTCGATGACTGTTCTCCGTACTTCAGCCACATTGTTTATCTTGTCCACAATTTGTTGCCAAATTAACTCTCTCCTCCCAATTGGCAATTTAGAGGTGACAAAAAGTTGGTACTGGTGTTCCGTCACCTGATTCACCAGTATTTCCTGCTCCTATGCACTGAACCAACACTTCCTTTTCTTCTTCTCCTTCTCCTGGGTCTTGTGTGGGTCCTCCTGGCTGGTTCCTGGTTTGTTGTCATCTTCCTGGGGGTCTCTCAAAGCTTCTGGGATCCATTTTGGCTCTCCTTTGCACATTTTGCTGTGTTTGCACTGTTTTTTGATGCAATTGCGGCAAAAAAAGGCACGTATATGGTTTGCGGCGTCGTAAAACAGCTCAAAGTCATTTCCGTTATGTTAACATAATTTGTCTTTATGACGTGATGCATTGGTTTGAGTAAAAAAAAAAAGACTCACACCAGTGGTTTGCACCTCCGTGTGTCAAAGTATAAATTTGACACACAAGCGCCGCTAAGAAATGGCGTTAACTGGCGTTAAACATTTTGACGCAAAACTGCGTTGGCGCAGTTTTGCGTCAAAAAGTATAAATATGGGCCTTAGTCTGAGAATTGCATTTATTAAAACACTCTGCAAGATCCACAAAAGAAGGAGGTTGAAATTGTATAACCAAAAGTGCACATTCAAAAATAATCACATAAATGAAATAGTAACCTTGAAAACATGTGCTAAGGATATTCTACTGCAGTCTACAAACAGCAATTATAGATATATATATATATATTCATGCACAATTCAAAGAAGAAAAACAAGTTAAAAATTCATCACCATAGGGTAAACTTGAATTCAATTCATCTCTTTGCCAGCAACAACAGGTTGTGAACCCAGTCAACCGTGAAGAGAGAAAAAACTGCCCTCAAGGGAATAACAGACACCAGCGCCCTGGTCCTGCTTGAGTTCAATCCCTTCACAGTCAATCTGCTTTCAGTCTCATATACCTTAAACAAGCCAGAGTGGAGAATTCTAGAAAACCCCTCCCATCATGTGAATTGTTGTTCAAAATGCTGGCTACATCAGGTCAGTTTTGAAAGGAACATGTTGAAACTGGCCGGGATCCCAAGGCACTTCTCCAAAACTAAACCGTTCCCTGCTGTACCATAAACATCATCCTAGTACATCCTCCTCTCTCTGACTCCTCCATATTATGTCCTAGCCCATGATGAGAAGGGACAATCAAAGTGAAAACGTGAGCGAAAAACACATTGCATAAAATGTGCACGGAAAAATACCGGCATGGAGTCGGAAGCTACGTTACGGGCAAAATGGAGTCTGTTATCAAATGGAGCTGGTGGTCACCAATGTGATGGTGTGCAGCTAGGTTAAGTGCAAAGTGGAGTAAGTGGTCAGTGGTCAAATACAAATATCATCATGCTCCTGCTAGGGTATCATCACTCCTGCTGGTGTCTCCTTGCTCCTGCTTGTGATTCTTGCTCCTGTTGCTTCCCTTCTGAAACTTTCTTTTCTTCTGGTTCTGTCATTTTCACTTGCCTTCTCTTACTTAGTACTGGTATTCTACCATCAGTACCAGTCCTCATCAGCCTTCCAGGAGTCTCCGATCACATCAGAGTTTTTTTTAACTTTGGGTTTTTTCCTCTTCGGGCTCTTTTTTTAGGGCATTATCTGCTTAGACCTTCTATTTTCGGTAGCTTCATGGCTACCTTTGGTAGGCAATGTCAGTCAAAACCTAGACATGCTGATTTTCCTATTGCTTCAAGGCTGCAAATATCAGCCCGTCTGCTGAGGAACCTGACAGAGATGACTCTCTTTGAGGAGAACAAAAAAAGAGGCCAACACAAAGGGAGGCTGATCTTTTTGATGTGTGTGTATGATTAAAATTGGCCATACAGGCAGTAGGCCTAACGTATTTAATGTAAAAAGCTTATGTTTAGCCAATAGGTACTTAAGAGATGATTGCTTTTTCGCTGTGATGAAGCCTGTAGAAAGCTATTTTGTTATATTGACTACCAGAGATTATTACTATAGCCTGAGCTTTGGTGTTGGTTACCCCTTCTGACAAACTACAGAGTTAGAAGAATATGAGAATCCTTAATAGCACACCTTCAGAGGGTTTGTATAATGGTTTTGAAATTTCAGTTGGGTTGATATTTGTAATTTTTATAACTGTATACCTATTGGTTGTGTTGTACGAAAACCTGTCTACTTTACTGTAGGCCTGACTTGAGGAAACAAACCAATGATCTAATCTTGGGGCCTTAGTGTGATGACATAGTTTGATCTGTTTATTATGAAATGTTAAGATAAAGGCATTTGGTCTGGCTTATTTACTGTGAAAAGTATATGTTAACACCACGAAGCCCTTAAGGGTGGACTGCTATTACACTCTGTTAAAGCATGGAGACATATTTTGTTAAATTGAATCTTATAGAGCACAGCTGTATTTCAGGACTTTAGTGTTGATATCCCTCCATATCAAGGGGGGTAGATGAAAGGCAGTGTGATAATCCTTACTATGCCTTTGAAAGAGGCGTTATATCTTGTTTTTCCAACTTTAATTTGTACTTTTTCCAATGCCATGGATAATAATTAGATATATATCTTAATTTTAATTTTAGCCTTAGAGCAATAGCATTCTTTTGTCGTCTAATTTAAAAAAAAAAACATAAAAAGTATATATAAATATATATATACGTGTAAATAAAAGAGATTTGGGTCAATCTCATCAGACAATGCTCTTACTGAGTTTTATTTACCTCTTGCTTCTGCTTACAGTGGCATAGGGGTGTAGTGAAATTGAAATACTTCAATTCTTCTTAACTTTGTGTTTATTGTATGAATGATGCATACCATTGCAGAAATACAAGAAGCACAACACCAGCACCGTCAACCCCATCTCTCGAATGTCCCTACATTCCATGCCTCACATAAGACTGTGGAACAACATTCCAATCCACCCACTCCCGTGAACATTCTATGACTCTATCACTACACATCCCCTTCCCTTAACAAAACAAAAAACAAAAAAACAACTATTAAAACACAAAATTAAACATCCAACACAAAATAACACAGTGCGCTTTAATTACATACAAAACTTTCTAAGACTTTAGGTTTTCTTGAAACCCTCCCAAACAAACTCTTCCTTTCTTCACCACCCTTCACCAATTCCCTCACCATGCTTCCATTTCCAATATTATTTCCATCTTCATTCACATCTAAATTACTCTGACCACTATCCCGTTCTGCAACATCCTCTGACACAACAGTACTTCCTACCCTTCTACCATTATTCCTCGCACACTGTGGAACACTTAACCACCAATACCTACCCCTATTCTCATCATGCAGTGCATCTCGCATGACTACATCACTTTCATTTCCAGACCTCGCAATAGCAATACGACACATTTGACAAATGCTACCATTTTCCACTTCCACCGTATTCTTCATTACTTTTCTGAACTTTGCAGGTTTGCTAAACCTATTCTAACCCTTGCCCACTGTCCTGACAGACTTGATCCACCCCCATAGTCCAACTTTCACATGCACTTCTTTGGTACAATGTTTGCTGTCAAAATATCTTTTATTCTTTTCTTGTGAATCCATCATACACTGCCTTACATCTTCCGTATTCCAATTCACTTGTCTGCTTCTCTCCATCCACCCTGGATTAATTCTTGAAAAATTAACTCTGCCTCTCATTAAATTTAAAGGGCTTTGATCAAGGGTGGATTTAATGTTTTCTGGGCTTTGTCACTATTCTCACAAGCCATACATTCCCGTACGTACCTCTCAATTTCCAAATCTATTTTAGGTCACCAATACAGTACTTTGATGCCCCTTTTTGTATGAGCAATGCCTGAATACCCTTCATGACCAAAGAGATAAGCTTCTGCCTGATTCCATATGGAGGAATCATTTTCCCACCTCTACAAACAAACTCATCCTCCACACTTAGTTTGTCTCTAACTTCCCAAAATGCTTTCAAATCTTCCTTGATTTTTATTTTCTTGTCCTCATTCCATCCATTCACTACTTTAATCTTGACCTCTTTTAACACTTCATCTTTATCATACTCTTGCACCCACTCTTAATTTTTTATTGAATCTCCAACATCTTCAGTAAATACCCCTGCTAGACAGCATTCATCCTGATCCAATTCCCTCAAAAGTATTGACATCCTAATTAAAAAATCAGCAGTAATATTTTTAACTCTGGCTACATATTGCACATAATGGAAAAAATGTTGCAGTCTCATAGATTACCTTGCTATTCTTGCAGATGCTCTAGACAATCCTTCAGTACTGAACAATTTTGTGAGAGGTTTATGGTCTGACCTTAAAAGCACTTTTTTTTCCAAATACATTTTTGAAAATGCTCTAAAGCTCACACACATGCCAAAGATTCTCTCTCTATTACTGAATACTTTTCCTCTATGGAGGATAATGAACGGGACACAAACACAACAACATACTTTTCACCACCTTCATCCTTCTGTGTTAACACACTCCCCAGTCCCTTTTTACTAGCATCAGTAGTAACAATCATGCATGCTTTTGGATCAAAACCTTGTAACACCAGAGTGTTACCAATTGCATTCTTTACATCTTGAAAAGTTTTTTGACAACTGTCACTCCATTCAAATTTGATTTTGTTCTTAAGTAGCTTTCTCACCTGATGAGTTCAATGTGAAAATGTTTCTGCAAATTTTTAATAGAACTCAGCTAATCCCAAAAAGGATCTCAATTCATCCTTGGTATTAGGTGATGGAGCCTTCACAATAGCTTGAACTAATTTCTTTTTAGGTTTAATCTCCTCATGCTTGATCTCATGACCTAAGTAAGTGACTTTTCTTTGAGCGAACCTACATTTGCTACTCCCAGTTGCCAGCCCATTTCCATTCAAAATGCTTAAAACCTTTCTCAACACTTCATCATGATGTTTTCTGCTCTTACCCATAACTAAAATGTTATCCTGGAAGAATGTAACATTTAGTAAATGTCCAAATAATTGCGTCATTAATCTTTGAAAAACTGCTGACGCTGCCGCCAAACCAAACGGCATGCGCTTGAAATGAAAATCACCCCACGGTGTACAGAATGCTGTTAAATGACTACTGTGATAATCCAATACCACTTGATGATATGCAGATGACAAATCCAATATAGAAAACCACTTGGCTTTTGTAGTTAAAGACAGCATTTCGTCAATGGAGATAAAGGGAATTGATCTGCAATGATATTGTCATTCAAACCTCTCAAATCAACACACAAACGCAACCTGCTATTAGCTTTACGTGCCACTACCAATGGTGAAACCCACTCTGATGTTTCTACCGGTTCAATGATTTGAGAATCCCGTTATTTCTTCAATTCCCTCTCACCTCCTCTCTTACAATAAACAGGATGTTACATACTTTATGAATTTTAGGATTAGATCATTCCTTAAGTCAATCACAATGTGTGAATCCTTTCAACTGACCCACTTTCCCTTGGAACACTCCTGGAAATTCTTGTAACACCCATTTGTTATTACCTTCCTCATCATACGCCACTAACACCTCTTCTATGCTATTAGGATCTAAAACTATATTTAACTTCTTTTAATCCTTCCAACCCAAAACTGAAGGTCCATCCTTAGTTACATACAGTTTACACATTGTCTGCCTGTGCTTAAACTTAAAGACTAGAAGTCTTAATCCTACCATGTCTATCCTGGCTCCTGTTTAACTCTCAGGAGTTATATCTGGAGGTTCCTGTTGATTTCCTATATTATGGACAAGATATTTCTGAATGTACTTTCCGATATAGTGATGTATTCGGAACCTGAGTCAACTGCAACTTGTAGCGTGACTCCACCAAAAGATACCGAACACATCGGTTTGTTGCAACCATCCCCTGCAATATTCAACACCACACTTTCTCTCCTTAACTGCTTAGTACTTTCTGCTTCCTCTTCACTATCCTCTAATAATTCTTCTTCAACCTCTTTCACACATGCCACTTTGTGCTGCATTTCTTTCTTTGTTTTTTTCTGCACACTCTAGCAAAATGACCTACTATTCAACACTCTAAACATTTATCATTTTTAGCTGGACATCTTTCAAATTTTGCAGAGTGGAATGCACTTCCACAACGAAAACACAAATTTGTTGTTCGTTCTGACATGTCTATTCTTTTTTTCTCCTTCCTTATTTCATCATCATGTCTTCCAGTAGATCCTTTTTTCTGTTTCCCATCACTCACTTTGCCGACCACTTCTACCAGTTTCTTGTCCTGTGCCAACATGGCTTTGACAAACAGTTCTGATAGTTCAGATGTGCCTCACCTTCCACCCACAGTCTTTCCTGTATAGTTTTGTTTTTAGTTTACATTACTATTTGATCACGAACCACCTTGTCATGCAAATTTCCAAACCTACATGTACTTGCCAATTGTTTTAAAGCAGATACTTAACTTTATATATCTTCATGGTTTTCTCGTTTCCTATAGAAAAATGCAGTGCGTAACAGCAGTACACACAGCAGCTGAAAAATGATCATTTAAATCTTGAATGTCATCCTTAATGACATCACTGTCACTCCTATCAAGTTTTTGTAATTGATTATATATACACAAACCTTCCGAACCTAAACAGTGCATAAGAATCCTCTTTTTCCTCTCCGCAGTGAATGTACCATTAAAAGCTTCCAAATTAGCTATGTAATTAAACAAAAACTCCTTCCAATCGTTCCACTGTGTAGCTGGTACTCCTGAGGAAGCACTTAAATGATGGGAATGCATCATTCTTGTATTTGCCGAATTTCCACTTGATGACATATTAACACAAAATATCTCAAAACTTAAAAAAACTAAAATCAAAATGTCCCAAGTCACTTACTGTACTTCCTGTACCTCTGCATTTACGGTGCACAATGCTGGTAACATCCTTGAGAAAAAATAAATCCTCAGTCTAAGATGTCACATAGCACATACTTCCTTCCAGTTTACACCAGGATAAAAAACGGAACAGAAGCAAAAATATAGAAACACACCCGTATGACGTATTCGTCCTAATGACAAATGAAACGCACACTCACCATCTAAAATGGCCGCTGTGTGTTGTCCAACGTAGCCTTTCTACAGGCTACAGGGCTTATTTTGCCAACATGCAGAAATGTCCACCGTGTGTCATCCAACATGGTCTTTTTACAGGCTATAGGGCTTGTTATTCCAACATACAAAATGTGCAGGATCACACATTTCCAATAAACATTCCAGAGTTCAATTTCACGATCACGCGCCTCCAACGGCACTTAGGTCTCGCGCTCAACAACAGCAGGCACTTGTACAAATACCGGTAAGCAAAAAACCCGGCTAAACCAGAAATATTTAAAAAGAAATTGTAGTCTTGCCAATAACGGTCTTCCAGTGCGTAGAACAGCAAGACGTAGAACCAGCACATGCTCTCATGTAACAGCGAAGAGTCGAACATTTGTATTATATGGTAGCCACAAACACCTTCTCAAACGATCAAACTCATCCCCAAATTCTGTAGTGAAATTCAAATATTTCAATTCTTCTTAACTTCGTGTTTATTGTATGAACGATGCATAGCATTGCAGAGATACAAGAAGCACAACACCCCATCCCTCAAATGCACCCACATTCCATGCCTCATGTAAGACTGTGGAGAAAGATTTCAATCCACCCGCTCCTGTGAACATTTTACTACCTCATCACAACAAAGGGACCGGGCAATTGATCAGTACTCTTCAACCATTGGCTTTCTTAACTCGTGAATGAAATAATTTAATTTGACTAAATGTGCATACATACCTAAAACCGAATGTGATTAAGTCCAGGAGCTGGTGCATCTGTCCTCTGTTTTTCCATTTTCTCTTTTTAATAGGTCCCATTTCATTTGTTTTCTTCTCCTTTGTTTTGCTTTTGTAAGAGCACAAGGCAGGCCCCCCAGACAGTGTTATTGTGCAGCACATTCAACATTTATTTTATCTACACTGCATTCATTGTGTGCAGTCACTGCTTCTAAACCAACTGGCCATCTCTGAAAGGTTATTTGTACAGTGCATGATTGTTTTTACTGTTCCAAGATTGCTGGCACATCACATCTAAATGTAGCAGGTATGCTGGATTTTCAAAATACGATTCTGAGATGGCTACCTACTCCTATGCTTATTTTCTATTTTATTATGTTGCAAGCATCTGCCCACATGTTTAGGCAGTGACAGTTTTTCTTTTTTTTCTACAGTAATTCTTTTTACTAGGCAGACAGTGAAAAGCTTCATGGGGCCCTGTTAGGGCCCTGTTAGGGGGCCCCTGCACTGCCCATGCCGGTGGCATGGGCAGTGCAGGGGCCCCCAGGGGCCCCAGGACACCCCTTACCGCCAGCCTCTTCCTGGCGGTGAAAACCGCCAGAAACAGGCTGGCGGTACGGGGGTCAGAATCCCCAGGGCAGCGCTGCTTGCAGCGCTGCCCTGGTGGATTCTCCCAGCCGGGGCAAAAACGGCGGATGACCGGGGATTGAAGCACCACCAGCCTGTTGGCGGTGCTTCCGTCATTCGTGGCCCTGGCGGTCTTGGACCACCAGGGTCAGAATGACCCCCAGAATCTTAAAATACGATACAGGATTCGCCATTTGACAAAGGCATCTGGCACAGATGTCACCATGGTACTGTTGCTAGACGTGAAAATGGCCTTCAATAGTACAGAATGGCCTTTCATCTTTGCAGTACTCACTAGACTGGGATTCAGCACTGAGTTCTGCTTGTGGGTCCAATTACTATATCATGAACAACGGGCTAGGGTTAAAGTAAACGGGGAGGTCTTGTGCTCCTTCGCTCTCCACAGAGGCCCAAGACAGGGATGCCCACTATCCCCACTCTTATTTACCTTAGTGATAGAGCCATTGGCTGCATTGATATGACAAGATCCGCTCATATGGGAAATCCAAAAAGTGAACAACTGGGAAGCACAGATCTCCCTGTACGCTGATGATATTTTGCTGTATGTCACAAAACCAAATCCCTCAAGAGATAGACTATTGCACATTCTACACACCTTTGAACAATATTTAGGATACCAAATAAATTGGGATAAGTCCCGGGCCTTCTCACTAACTGAAGGCGAACAAACTTTGCCACCCATATGTGAGATTCCCCTGATCATGGAGGGGTTTACATATCTGGGAATATACATTACAAGGAGCCCAGAAGCCATCCTTAAAGGAAACCTGTGCCCACCATTAGACCGCCTTCGGAAAGATGTGTCACACTGTCAGACACTCCCGATATCCCTAATGAGTTGCACAACTCTATTTAACATGATGACTGTCCCTGGATTATTGTATCAAGTGCCCAAAGAGTCCTATAACAAAATCAACAGTGAAATACGCATCCTTCTGTGGGATGGGGGCAGCTCACGCATTGCCCTTCATAAGCTTCAGAGAGGAGTTTACAAGGGAGGATTGGCGATCCCGGATATCCGGGCTCACTTTTGGGCATCCCACTTGGCCACTGTGGGCAAGTGGGTATTTGCAGATAGTGAAGAACTAGCCTACCGGGTAGATAGAGCTGAAATGGGAGAAAGTGGATACCCTGCCATTTTGTATACTAGGAAAAAAGAGCCAGGTCTTCCCCCCCATACTCTAGTCACGGTCCGAGCATGGAGAGTGGCAACAAAGGTATTAGGATGGGAGAACACACTGACGAACGCAACCCCACCAATTGAGAGGATTAGGTAACCTGGGGGGGTTTAATAGATGGAGTCTCATAGGCATAGTGTGGCTGGAAAATGTGTGGAGGAATTGGAGATGTGTTTCCTTTGAGGAGCTGCGCACTGAATTCTCTATGGCAAACTCGGAGAGATATAGATATATACAGTTAAGGCATGCACTCAGACTACATATAAAAGAAGGGGAGTCACTCCCAAATGCATCCCCATTAGTGGACAGATTACTTTTGCAGCCACTTCCAGGCAAGGCAGTATCAGTGATCTATAAAAAAGTATTGAATATTACCCCAGATCCTTTGCGTACACTCCGAAAGGCATGGAAGGAGACAGAGGTCCCGATGACTGGCAGCAAGCCCTACAGAGCCCTTGTGAAGTGGCGATCAGGGCCCTTGTTTTGCCTAATACAACTTAGGCTTTTGCATAGGTCATACTACTCCAAATCCCTGTTACCCCGTATGGGCCTAAGTGATTCTAATTTATGCAGCAGGGGATATGGACTAGTTGGGACTTTCTTTCACACCCTGTGGAGTTGCCCAATCATCCATGGTTTCTAGTCTCAGGTAGCAACAGTGATGGCCCGAGTGATGGGCTTGGAGGTGCCGCTAGAGGCCAGTTAGCTTATCCTAAATATCACAGGGGAAGGAAATTGGCCCAGACACCAAAGAACATGGTTGAGGCTATCAATGGGAGTGGCCAAAAGAGACATAGCCAAAGCATGGGGAGTAAGTTGACCCCCCACGATTAGAGGATGGAAACATAGCATAAATTGGTGTCACCTAGTCGAACAGGAGATTTATAAAGGCAGGGGATGTACCAAGAAATACAACAAAATCTGGTCCCAATGGCGTATCTATAGAGGTCTAAGAACAAATACACGTTACAGGGCAATGCCATGGAACACATTGGAACACTGATTGGGAACTTTGGTTCTGATGACATATGATCAATAATGGACTGAATGAAGAACAGGAAATGTACTAACTTGCTGATGTGTGAGATTGAAATACTATAGATACCCTTTTCATCTAAAAGCAAAGTGTTATCCATATAATGACAATGACATGAGTTGTATTCTGAGCATTTGAGTACTTTATTAAAAAGAGTTAAAAAAAATACAATTAAGAAAGTACTCATCCTTAGCATTTATCAGAAGTTTCACAGTGCTTTAGAAAACATTTAGTACAGGATTTAGTTATGAATTGTGAGAACCGTACTTTTCCTTCCATCATGAAAGGATTCAAATGGACTACAGGAATTGGATACTGCGCTGAGGTCATGAAAGAGTTCATTCCACATACATGAAGATAATTATGGTGACATTATGGTCTGCAGTTATTGGGCCTTATTCAACAGAGGTTGGTTTGCATGCGGGGATCTCCACATATGGACACTTCCGGCTACATCAAGTGGAGATCTCATGGATGGTAGCCATCAATTATGCACAGAGTTCCCTGCTTATGTTTTGAGTCACCACACATTACTACAAGTACCTTTATGCTTGCTTGGAGCCTTCCCTGGGGTAGAGAACTCTAAATCAAAGTGATTAGGAACACACCACACACCTGAACCAAAATGCACACAACTCACATACATTAACCATAAAAAATACAAAAAATAAAAATAACACATTCCATAACTCCTCTTTCACCAGGATTACCTCACTACCAGGATGAAACACAAAAGCTCCAGAATCTAAGATCCATCCTACCACATTTGAGACGAAGGGTAATTATGCTGAAGAGGAGACATACATAGCGGGTATGTTTATTGCTGAATGTTTTGTTTATGATGTGAATTATATTTTTACAATTTCAGTACATCTTTAGTAAATATAAATGTTAACAATTAAAATAAAGGAAATCAACATTTTATGTTAGTTTAACATTTTTTAAATGTTAAGATAATGTAAATGACATTAAATGTTACTTTTAACAATAACATCTGAAATTAACAAAAGTTACCAACAATAGTTTTTGTAATCGACATGGCTAATTTAACTGTTAGACAAAGGGCCTGATTTAAAGTTTGGCAGATGGGTTACTCATGACGGATATCCCATCTGCCATATTATGATCCCCATAGGCTATAATGATAGGGCTGACGGGATAGCCATCATGTTTGTGACGGAGTAACCCCTTTACCAAACTCTAAATCAGGCACAAAGTATTTTATTTTATGTGATAGATGGTGCTAATGATTCTCCTTAACACCAATTATATGTAAACTAGTTTGTTGTATTATTAATGATGGCTGTGTGATGCTTGACTTGCTTTAAGTCTTGGCTGTTGAAATTTTGAGCCGATTTTGTCTGCAGTACTATTACACTGGTGTACCTTTTTTGAATTGTATTTGTGTTTATTCATTTTTCTACAGTTCTAATATAGTGGATGTCTGTATACTCGTTTTTAATTATATTTATGTTTAACTCATTTGTGGGTGTATTTTATATTTGAACGTTTCTCTCTATAGCCCTTCTTAAATTTCCTTAAACTGCTCTCTTTTCTTGGTACATATTCCTTATTTCCAACCACTCTGTAGTGGATTGTCCTTAGTGCCTGGGATGGACACCCTTGTTTTAGCATTAGGCCCATAGTCTATGCCTTTTACACGTAGACATTGTTTTTTTCATTTCATGTTTTAGCACAGCCAGCCTTTAGCTTTTTGTTTTTATATTTTAATCAGCTGCTTCATTCTGAGAAGACATAGTTGTTTGCATGTAGTAAAAATAGATGTGTTTGACCACTGACTTTGTGTTGCACCACTTTGCATATTAGCTGCTCAGTGTTCACCAGTTGCAGATTACATTTTGTATTCAGTTTAGCTGCCTATTGGCTTTATCGTGGCGCTAGACATTGCAGTTGAAATATTGCAGTTGAGCTGTGTTTTTCCATATGGTAAACTAAGCTTTTTTTTTCGTATTTCTTCCTCACCGAACACAAACAGTTCATGATAAGAAAGCACATATTTTTTGTTTTCTTCAGTGCAGGGAACAGGTGGGCCTTGGGAGGAGAGCCTTGAAAGGCTAGCCAGTTTTCAGTGTTTTTCTTCCAACTCTGAGCTACAGTAGCCAGCATGTTAGGATATTTCTATCTAAGGGTGGGGGGCTCCTAGAAGGCTCTTTCCATGGTTGTTTAAGCTATAAAAGAGGTGGCCCTGCTCAGTAGTGAGGGAATTTCCAAGACCTCGGTCAGGATTGGGCATCAGATTTCTGACACTTGTCCTGTGAGGGTGGATATCGCTTTCTCGCAGTTGAATGGGGTCATCTTCTTGCTGGCATGGGAAAGATGAAATGCTTGGCAGGCCCTGAGGTGCTGAATTTTTACTTTATTCTGTGCTTTGCAATAATGCTATAATATAATCACATATATTTGCTGTGTACATTGCAGTTGAGAATCATTGTGATATATTTTCCTTTCAATGCTGTGACTATTTTTAAACATGTGCTTTTGACCTGCTAATCTCCTTCATTTTTGAGGAACCTCATGGTGAAGTAATAATTAATGTCTTCTTTGAACTAAGAAGTGCATTCCAGAGATTTTTGTCAGCTCGGTCTTGAGTGAAAACAAAACATCGCACTGTACATTTTATCAGCCCTTTGTACACTTTTCACTTTGTGCCCTGTTCAAGGTTGTCATGTTGCGTACAAGATATTCCAACTCGTATTACCGCTTGAGGAGCTCAAGAGTCAGGCCCTAATTCCTAGACATATTATCACGTCAGGCATGTTCTAAGAACACTGCAGGATTTATTATATAAACACTACAGAGGACTAAGGGAGCAGAGGGCATTCCAGCCACTGCCATCCTGCGACATACACCATTCAATTGACAGCTTTGCTGATCCAGATGCTGATACTTTAGCCCCCCAAGAGGATTGCCATCCAGACAACAGGTAGACCCTTCCCAGCCTTTTCAGGTATGGGGTTGAGGTCCTTGCCTTAGACCTGATTAGGTAGAAGGGTTACCAGTGCTATGCTCTCAGATTTTAGACATAGGATGTGGGTAGGAATCTTTAGGTTTTTAGAATCATACAAAGATGGTGGGGTTATTTATCTACTTCACACTGAATGTGATGATGATCACTGTATTATATTTAATCTTCATTATTATTGCAGATCATGCTTTTTATAATAGGATGCAATTGTTTCAATAAATGCATTGAAATCCATCTCACCTTATATTCTGCCTTGGCATGTCTGAGTATCTGAGTCACTGAGCGAAAGGGGTATGATCTGTTCATCACGACTTCCCTGAGGAGTCAGTGTGTCATGTATAGGTTGCCACAAATCACCTTTCCTTTCTAGGGTTGGGTGAGGCACTGTAGGCTAGACAGGAATCAGGCTAACAGCTTCCAAATAGTCAGGGACCGAATAAGTCACCCACACTCTGTGGTGCTGTCACCCTAAAACACACAGTTTAATTACAGAAATAGGAACCACACAACAACGCCACCTGGTCTTTCCCACATTTAGTACTAATTCAGGGACCTTCGTATGTAAAGTTCTTCCCACTTGTGGTGGAGATTTTCACATAGAAGAGATAGAAGAGTTGGAGAACATTGTGAACTTTTGGATATGTGACATGGTAGTACTGAATTCACATTTTAGATATTCATAAAACGTTCTTTAGAATCTTCATAAACCCCAAAGAAGAAAGAAGAGCACAGAAGCTTTCTTTAACTGTGCATAATGGTTCCTACTTTTATTAAACACCTTAAAGATCATGTAAGCAGTAGTGGTCCGTGTTAGTTTTGACTAGCACAAGGCAAATTTTTAGGTACTTTAAAGGATGCCTGGCTAGAAATATAGGTGCAGTTTCTGAGTAGTTTTGGACGTGAAAAGGGGTGTCCAAAAACTGTGTTACAGAAACAATTACGCATGCTAACCAGCAGAAAGCAGGATAAAATGCATTTGTTGATTATTTCACTTTTGTGACATGCTCAACAATATTTGCACTGCTTACAGGTATGTGCTCAGCTTAGGTTTACCTATATAGATACTTTCATGACATGAAACTGACTTGCCAGTGAGAGATTGCTCGAAATGTGCAGAACGCCATATCTGTTGATCTTTGATGCTTGTAAACAGAAAAAGAGTCTGATACTTCAGACAGATTTCCATGTAGATTCCCAACAGCTGGAATTACTGTTACCGACTGCTATCGTCTCAAGGAAATTTGCCTATTGCGAGCTTAACTCCTCGGGTGGGAATATCTTTGCAGACATAGAATTACTGTGCATTACTACACATATTCCTTATTCTGATGGGCTTAACATGGAGCAAATGTGTGTAGGGAGCATTGAATGATTTATCCATGCCAGAGAAGAGCATCAGGATGGAGAAGGATACAAGGCAGGGCTGCTGTTGCACCTAAATGCTTATGCACTGGTCAGTAAATTCAGGACTAGCATTCCTGCAAGGCATAAAAAAGGGAGCATTAACACCGGACAATTCAAGATAGGCCAGTCAGAGGAATTCTATATGCTAATTCTCTTCTGGCCTGACTCATAATCAGGGCCCATCTGTGCTAACTTCTCCATACAATCAGGGATGTATGGGGTAGAACATCCCCCTAATTATATATCAGACTTGGGTCATGGCGGTGCCAGTTAAGTCTATCATGTTCCTGATTTTAAAATGGGCCACTGCTTTGCTATTATGACTTCAGTGATCCAACGTGAGGCCTCTGAGCCAAAAGTCAATGCAGAGGACCTGGTCTTCACGGTCATGCTGCTCGAGTCGGGGCTTTGGGTAAATACTACTTTGGTGAGCCATCTTTTAGATTAATTCTTCCAGCTGTAGAAAATCCCCTGCTTCTGTGTATAATGTCCTACCTCAGGCATTTCAGTGCACTAGCCTAGAACACTCCATTGCATTGACTGGCTATTTTTCCAACCGTTTGAGGAAATGTGATAAAGTAAAAAAAAGACAAGGATATTTAGGATGCCATGAAATGCATTGAACACAGTTCCAAAATGGAAATGACTCTTGAATTGTTAAACTGACATAAACAGAATATTAAAAGGTAAAATTCAGTACTATTGAGCAAACCAATGAACTTGTACAGAGAGTGCAAATCACATGAGGAATATTGACACAACTTGAGCACACATTCTCCTTTTTGAGTGTGTGCCATACCATCTTTCTAACTGATGACTATCTCCTCAACACTAGGGCTTAGTATTTGATAGATGAAATAACTAGCGCATTCGAATGACTTTGCTATATAAATCATTGTGCATCTATAAATGCGGCCTCTTTTGTGACTTCTGAGGACGAAATACACCCTTCACCATTGAGAAGCCAAACTACCACACCAACTGGCTTTCCTTCCTCAAGCTGTGCAGTGACATCACCTACCTGTGCCACATTGTGTGACGGTGGTATCACAGCTCAAATAGTCTCAGCACGATCCCGAGGATGCTATTTTCACCAAGAGACAAGTGTACTTCCATTCAGAAGTTGGCATTTGAATAATATGTTTTGTCAGTAACACTTCACACCACTGTCCCACTATGGAGTGCTGTAATTACTGGGTGTCCTTTCTCATCTGTGTCTCATCTGGGTCGCCATTTAATGGATTTGTTTTTGTAGTCACAGATTGGTCTGTAATCTTAAACCCTAAGTCTGAATCTTCATAAAAAGCCTGGCTGGTTAGCGTGCCTGCTCCAGTGCATTCCATATAACATTAGGTCACAGATTTGTATTCTAAGACATAGTTTGGGCTAATAGTTTTGTTCCATATATCCTCAATCATATCCTTATGGTCATCTGTCACACACATCATTATCTATGAGCTATGCATCATAATCCTGCTTAAATAGCTCACTGAGCTGTGCATCCACTAAAAACAACTGTGTGCAACAAGCAAGGCATAAGATAGTATCCTTGCAGGTTTCTACTCAATCTTCTAAGGTTTATTGAAATTGGTTCCATTAGATTGTAATTAAGTGGCAAAACAGATGGGGCCTGATTTAGAGTTTGGTGGCCGGGTTACTCTGTCAGAAAAGTGACGGATAGCCCGCCCATCCTATGACGATCTGCACAGTGTATTATGGGATTGTAGTATGGTGAAGGGGATATCTGTCACATTTGTAACAGAGTAACCCCCTCAACTGAACTCTAAATCAGGTCCTTAGTTTGTACTGTCTTATGTAAAATGATATAATTAGTGTAACAACAAAGACATACTTCTATCAGTGCCACCAGCTCAGGGTTCTTGACCTCCTTGTTTGTAATTTGTACAGGTTATTGTCTGCACACACAGGGGGATGGGGTATTTAACTATGCTGGCATGTCATTGGAGAGAGGCATGTTTAGCTGGTCCTTGTTTCATATTTGGGCAACTGGGAGGGAGTTGTTAGTCCTGTTGTTGTCCACCATTTTATCCTTTTTGTTGATGAGGCAGAGGTTTATGATTCTGATCCAAAAATGACACTATGAGAGAGCAACATTATGACATAAATGACTGATTTAGAGCACCATATTTGGCCTTTACCACACTTACAACTGTGATCACCAGTAAACATAACAATTCGGTGATGTAAGAAGCTCAGTAGCTGCAAGTGAGGCATGCATTTAAAGGTACTGGACACTCTTCAGAAGCTTGTTTGCAACTAAACATTCTGTCCTGGCAGCTGGTTTTATCCCAATAACAGTTTCATTCACAGCTTTCTTAAGACATTTGGGTGCCTCCAGAAACTTCTGGAAAAGCAGCTATGGTCAAATTCTTTTATCGGTAAGCATAGCAAATATGTAGGAGAAAAGTAATAATCTCTGAATATGATGAGGGTAAGAACTGTATGAGTGGATATACAGAGACTGGCTGCTGGCCTGTTGAGAGACCTTGGATGTATTGCTTGATGCCCATTTCATGGCTGCCTATCATGGGACACCTGACAGTGACTGTGAGGGCTGCAGGACTCCTGTGGAATGCTATTTTAAGCAATATTCTGATGGTACACTTTGGATGAGTAAGTTCCTGATATCATACTGTGCCTCACGGGAATCACTCTTGATAGGGGATGGATGAGCATTTATGGAGTTTTTGCACTTCAGCAGGGTAGAACTCTTGACTATGCCTGTCCAGCATGTTGGTCTCACATCTCTATTTCCTTTTCCTTGAATGCACCACTATCAAAAGGACAAGCAGTGTCAAGTTGTTTATTTAAGTTCACATTTGCTTATGCTTATGTCTTTATATCTTGAGCCTAACCAAATTACTGGAATTGTATCTATGCATCTGTGACCATAGAGATTGCATTTGTTTTTCTTATGTTTCTCTCCCATAGGAAGACCACATGTATAGCAGATCTTAGTGGTAAGAACACCTTCCCTACACCTGCAGTATACTATAGATACAACTCCTGGTATCATCCAGCACAAAAAAAGCTCCAAGGCACTCCTTGCTATGTGTTTGCGTCCTCAACAGCCCATCTAGGTCAAGCTACTCACACATCATCCTGCAAAGAAAGACCATATTAGACACATCTACCAGCACAGTCCTGCATACAACATGACTCTGAGTAATATAAATAGCTAAGCATTTACCTCCTCAAAAGCACTTCCAGATCAAGAGATGCTTTCTGCCAACACTGCCAAATTACAACAAACAGTGAACATTGTGACTGGTGCTGCTGCACTCTACGCACTACAGCATTGCCGCTGGCTCTTTTATAACCTGGAGACAATGCGGTACGCTGTTTCTCACTGGGTCAGCAGGCAGAAGCTCTGTTTCCTCCCACTGTCCCAGCAGGAAACTCGTAACGGGCCCGGCTGGAAGGCTGGCGCAGTGGAGGTAACTTACCCATCAGGACTTCAGCGGACAGGCTTTTCCATCCGCCGAAGTCATAATAAAGCCCTATATCTATATCAACTTATATCAAAACTATATAACAGTACTTTGCTGGCCACTCTCCAATACAAACATCTTGACTACATAAATGTGTTGAACATAGCACACACCTTGAATGTGTGCAACCAATGTTGTAGGTGTCCTTATGTCAGAACGCTGCACCTGGACAAAGTAGGGACAGTAAGCGGGTGTCACCCAGAACCAGGTTGTCCAGCACAAGAGGAGCTGCAGGAACCAGAATCTGACTCATTTCCATACAGCACTGTGAGAAGGTAGCCTCTTTCTGGCATTGTTAACCACACTTTTAGCCTGTTTGTGGGTATTTTTCAGTGTGTTTTATCTGTCTCACTGGGATCCTGCTAGCCAGGACCCCAGTGCTCATAGTTTGTGGCCTGAATGTGTATACCTGTGTAGTGCCTAACTGTGTCACTGAGGCTCTGCTAATCAGAACCTCAGTGCTTATGCTCTATCTGCCTTTAAATTTGTCACTATAGGTTAGTGACCACTTTTACCAATTTCAATTGGCACACTGGAACACCCTTATAATTCCCTGGTAAATGGTACGTAGGTACCCAGGGTATTGGGGTTCCAGGAGCTCCCTATGGGCTGCAGCATTTCTTTTGCCACCGATAGGGAGCTCAAACAAACTCTTACACAGGACTGCCACTGCAGCCTGAGTGAAATAACGCAAACGTTAGTTCACAGCCATTTTTACTGCACTTAAGTAACTTATAAGTCACCTATATCTCTAACGTTCACTTGCTGAAGGTTAGGTGCAAAGTTACTAAGTGTGAGGGCACCCCCACATAGTTCAAGGCCATTTCCCCGGACTTTGTGAGTGTAGGGACACCATTACACGCGTGCACTACATATAGGTCAATGCCTATATGAAGCTTCACATTGGTACTCCGAATATGGCCATGTAACATGTCTAGGATCATGGAATTGTTCCCCCCCTGCCAAATCTCATGCCACTAAGGACCCCAGGTACTGCCAAACCAGCTCTCTGGGGTTTTCTAAGCAGCTACCGCTGCTGCCACCCCACAGACAGGGTTCTGCCCTCCTGAGGTCTGGGCAGCCCAGTCCCAGGAAGGCAGAACAAAGAATTTCCTCTGAGAGAGGGTGTTACACCCTCTCCTTTTGGAAATAGGTGTTAAAGGCTGTGGAGCGGTAGCCTCTCCCAGCCTCTGGAAATGCTTTGAAGGGCACAGATGGTGGCCTTCTTGCATAAGCCAGTCTACACCAGTTTAGGGAACCCCCAGTCCCTGCTCTGGCGCGAAACTGGACAAAGGAAAGGGGAGTGACCACTCCCCTGTCCATCACCACCCTAGGGGTGGTGTCCAGAGCTCCTCCAGTGTGTCCCCTCTGCCATCTTGGATCCAGAGGTGTGAGGGCATTCTGGAGGCCTCTGAATGGCCAGTGCCAACAGGTGACGTCAGAGACCACTCCTGATTGGTGCTTACCTGACTAGGTGGCCAATCCTCCTCTGAGGTCTATTTAGGGTCTCTCCAGTGGGCTTTTCCTCAGATAACGACTTGCAAGAATTCATCTCAGTTCCTCTGCACCTCTCTCTTCAACTTCTGCCAAAGATCAACAGCTGATTGCTCCAGGACACCTGCAAAACTGCAACACAGTAGCAAGAAGACTCCCAGCGACATTGTATTGCCTAATCCTCCTGGCTTTCTCGACTGTTTCCTAGTGGTGCTTGCTTTGTGGGCTGCCTGCCTTCATCCTGCACTGGAAGCCACGAGAAATCTCCTGTGGGTTGACAGAATCTTCCCCCTGCTTCAGCAGGCATCAAACTTCAGCGTCACAGGTAACTGGGACTCCTCTCACCCTGGTGAGCGTGTTCCCTGCAACACAGGTGGTAGACCCAAGTGACCCAGACTGTCCAGTGGTCCACTGTCCAAAATTGGAAGAGGTAAGTCCTTGCCTCCCCTCTCCAGACAGCAATCCTGTGCACCGCGTGAACTGCAGCTACAAGAGCTTCTGTGAACATTTCTACAAAATACTTCATGCACAGCAAAGCCTAGGTCCCCAGCACTCTGTCCTGTGATGCTCAGCTCCCTGAGTTGATCTCCGGCTTCGTGGGACCCTCTTTTGCAGTGTTGAGATGACTGCCATGTTCAGACTTCTTGAACCCATGTTCATGTACTTCTGAGGGTGCTACCTTCTTGTACATGGATTCTTTACGTTGCTGAGGGCCCCCTCTGTTTCCTCTCAAGTGGCGACATCCTGGTCCTTCCTGGGCCCGGGCAGCACCCTTTTTCTTCAGCCACAACTCTTACAGCTAGCAAGGTTTGTTGGCAGTATTTTGCCAAGGAATCAACTCTGCATCCTCCAGCACTCCGTGTGACATCTTCTACATGAAGGAGAAGTTCCTAGCATTTTTTGTTGTTGCTGAATCTTCAGCTTCTTCCATCCAGAGGCAGCCATTTTGCACCTTTATCCGGGGTTTAGTGGGCTCCTGTCCCCCCGAACACTTTTGTGACTCTTGAACTTGGTTCCCTTCCTTTGCAGGTCCTCAGGTCCAGGAATCCATCTTCAGTGCTTTGCAGTCTGTTGCAGTCTTTGCAAAATCCTCTATCACAACTCTAGTGTGTTTCTGGGAAAATAGCAGTACTTTACTCCTACTTTCCAGGGTCTTGGGGAGGGGTATCTTGGACATCCTTAGTGTTTTCTTACACTCCCAGCAACCATCTACACACTACAATAGCTTAGGGGTCCATTCATGGTTTGCATTCCACTTTCTTAGCATATGGTTTGCGTTGCCCCTAGGCTTATTGCATCCTATTGTATTCTAAAGTGTTTGCACTACTTTCTGACTGTTTGCCTTACCTGATTTTGGTTTGTGTGTATATTTTGTGTATTTTACTTACTTACTAAGGGAGTATATCCTCTGAGATATATGTTTGGCACATTGTCACTAAAATAAAGTATCTTTATTTTTAGTAACTCTGAGTATTGTCTTTCTTATGATATAGTACCTATATGATATAAGTGGTATGGTAGGAGCTTTGTATGTTTCCTAGTTCAGCCTAAGCTGCTCTGCTATAGCTACCTCTATCAGCCTAAGCTGTTAGAACACTACTAATCTACTAATAAGGGATAACTGGGCCTGGCACAAGGTGTTAGTACCATTGGTACCCACTATAAGCCGGGCCTTGTCTCCTACAAGCTCTGACTGTAACAATATTTTACAACACTGTCTTGAATCGGTCAGGCATCCCATTTGTAACACATAACTGACAGGTGCTCCCGCGCACTAAATGGCATTAAGAACAGTTTCCTCCAGCCCAACCTTTTAAACTAACATCATTTTGTTTTGTTTTCCTTGCTAAGGAATATGCTCCTGGTGTCTCTAAATATAGTGGTATATCGTGAATTTGAAGTCCCAGAATGCAAAGTGTTATGGTCCTAAAGGCATGCTCAGACATGAAACCCAGCTGTCGTTCTCCTCATATACTGCAGGCATGTTTCTATTGGCATTTCAATTGTGGCTATATGGAGATCCAGGATGAAAAGTTAATATTCAAACAGTACAATTCAATGTTCAGCTTAGCAATCTAATGCCATTATGATACATGCAGCTCCCATGGCTAGTGGTCTGCATCACAGGATTCCTCCCTCTCTGAAACAGGTAGCTGGGTATTTTTCTGTTTGAATTGTTCCACACCACCTAACAAATGTTACTTTTTCGGAAGCACTTTAATAAAATTAAAGTCTGGACATAGTAAAGCATTACCTCAATGGAAATTGAGCTGTTCTAACTGTTTAAGTGAATGGAAATGAGTAAAAGCATGACGCCAGTAAATGAAAATTAGAAAATGAAAATGGAAGCTACAAAGCCTACATGTGCCAGAATCCTACGGGGCCGTAGCCAAGGCAATCTTACTAACACACACGTGAAATGTTTATGCTGCTTTGTATGAGTGCTGCCACAATCAGTCCTCAGACCGTTAGCAATCGGCCCCATTTTACAGAAGTTTATTCAAGGTTAGCAGAGTTTATCCGTGGCAAAAGAGACTCCTCTTGTAAGACACCACAACATGCTTCCAATGCATATATCAATGAGTACAGAATGACAACAGGCTGATTAAATGGAGAATACTGACTATCAGTGTACCACAAATTAGATAGTACTAGACTAGTTTAAAAGACTCATTTTAGTGGATCTAAGCTGTAAAGAGAATATTGTTGACATCTGTTTATGAGTGTGCTGTCATGTCCTAAAGTAGACGGGGAAGTTTTCTACTAAGAGTATACTGCAATTTCCAAATAAATAATCAGTGTCCTAGATCATCTTGTGTTGTTGCATGTGTCCTAGTGCATATATTACTGCTACCAAAATGCCCTTCATTTTCCAATTAACTATAAAGTTTCTACACTGACCATTACACCTGCCCCTACCCCTGCTCCCTCCTTTGCACCAGCCTTTCCACTGTCCTTTTTAGTTGAATGCACGATGCTGTTTGACCGGAAATTTCAGGCTCACTCAGCCCTGACATTATTGATGAAGCTACGCCCCTGCATATAAACATAGAAAGCCCAAAGGGACTTCCTTTATTTTATTTGCTGACGCCCTCATTAGAGTTAACCTCTGTCGGGTGCGATCATCGCAGCCGATGAAACCAATACAGAGCTATATATCTAGTGAAATAACTATCACCTGCAGCAAGTTTTTGGGGACTACTATGCAGATTTTAGGGCTCACCGCACCAAAATCTGCATGCTCTGGTATTTGCTGGGCATTTTCCACTGATAACTATCATCAGGTTTGACCTGCTGGTATTTATCACAAAGTTTATATTTGTGATATGTGCAAAAGAATTTAAGTAAGTTAAACAGTCGCCATTGACTTTTCCAGTGCTCTGTTGTTCAAGTTTGCACAGCTCGAATTTCGTAATTTGGGTGCCAACAAATTGGGTGCTGATGCCTAATTACTTACCATTAAGCATCATTACTCCAGTTTTTGGTTTCCTTATCCTAGTACTTACCCGTGAGTTGAAATCTACACCTGAAGTAAGCCAGTTCACTTTGCCCCTCACTTTCTGTCTTTTAACCTCAGTCTAATACTTTCTGCCTATCCCTAACAGGAAGGAAAAGCCATGAGGGAGCGGAAACAGAGGACTAGGGCCAGGAACCTACACTCAGAGTAATGAAGCTTTCTGGTAAGTAGTCACCGCCTCAGCAGTCTTCTTTGTCCCACTCCGTTCCACTTCTAAACTGTGAGGTTCCTGCCTGTGAGTTTATATCAAGCAACCAGGCTCACAGCTAAGTTAAATAAAGACTATGGGGGTCATTACAACCCTGGCGGACGGTGTTAAAGGTGCGATAATACCGCAAACAGGCCGGCGGACAAAAAAAGGGAATCATGACCCTGGTGGAAACCGCCAACAAAGACAGCCACTTTAACACACCGCCTGCCACGGCGGTACAGACAAGCAGCGCGGCGGTCACCGCCAACAGACAGGCGGAAGACAATGTACCGCCCATAGTATCACAACGTGCCAATCCGCCACCTTTTCCGGGGCGGATTCACCGTGGATAAAAACACGGCAGAAACAGTTTCTGCAATGGGAAATCGCTCACCTGAACACATCCCACGAGGAAGGAGGACTCCATGGATCCGGAATTACAAATCCTACCGGCCCTTGTATTCCTACTCATCTACGAAGAGCAACGCCGGTGCCGGCGAAGACAATGGTGAGTACTGCACCTACAACATAGGGGTTGGGGGAGGCAAAAGTCAGGGGGACACACACGCAACACCCCCACCCCCACCCTCGCATATTACAACACACACACCAATGCATTCACAAACATCCCAGTAACAACCCACAACCCCCCCGGAAGAATGCAAAGACAAAACGAAATCAGTTCAAACATTGTAATGTTTCAATATACATGTCTCAAATATATACAGATATATTATAAAATCATTCAAAAGTATATACATTACAAGAAGTAGTGCAGATATGCACATATCAATGTCCGTGCACCACTAGTCCAAAAATGCATGGGCGAGGCAGACACAAGATACCTGTCCACAAACGGAGAGAACACTGCCGGGGCATCAGAGAGAAATACAACAGGCACCTCAGGGGGAAGGAAAGGGGGGGCACCTCAGCCGGATGAGTGCAAAGCCAGATCTACGACGGGGCTCCATGCCCATTGATGTATCCTGGGGAGTGCAAAGCCACAGTCTCTCAAGTCTCTACACTGGGTGGTTTGCCCACTGTACCATCCTGGGGAGTGCAAAGCCACAGTCTCTCAAGTCTCTACAGTGGGTGGTTTGCCCACTGTACCATCCTGGGGAGTGTAAAGCCACAGTCTCTCAAGTAGATAACAGCCACCACTGGTTCTGGAGGGGGACTGGTGCCCAGACTGGATTAGTCTCCCCGTGACAGTTCCTGTCCCGTCACTGTCCCAGCTGCACATGGGATAACGATGCTTGATGTGGCGGTCTTTTCCTTCTTCAGCGGTGCATGCCCTGTTCAGCGGTGCTTTGCCATGGCGGTTCTGGACTGTTCAGCGGTGCTTTGCCATGGCGGTCTCTGGACTGTTCAGCGGTGCTTTGCCAATGCGATCTCTGGACTGTTCAGCAGTGCTTTGCCATGGAGGTTCTGGACTGTTCAGCGGTGCTTTGCCAATGCGATCTCTGGACTGTTCAGCGGTGCTTTGCCATGGCGGTTCTGGACTGTTCAGCGGTGCTTTGCCATGGCGGTTCTGGACTGTTCAGCGGTGCTTAGCCATGGCGGTGTTTGGACTGTTCAGCGGTGCTTTGCCATGGCGGTTCTGGACTGTTCAGCGGTGCTTTGCCATAGCGGTCTCTGGACTGTTTAGCGGTGGTTTGCCATGGCGGTGTCTGGACTGTTCAGCGGTGCTATGCCATGGCAGTTCTGGACTGTTCAGCGGTGCTTTGCCAATGCGATCTCTGGACTGTTCAGCGGTGCTTTGCCATGGCGGTCTCTGGACTGTTCAGCGGTGCTTAGCCATGGCGGTTCTGGACTGTTCAGCAGTGCTTAGCCATGGCGGTTCTGGACTGTTCAGCGGTGCTTTGCCATGGCGGTTCTGGACTGTTCAGCGGTGCTTTGCCATGGCGGTCTCTGGACTGGGCATTGGTGTGTGGCATGATGTTCTCTGGACTGGGCATTGGTGTGTGGCATGACGGTCCCTCATTGCCCAGCGGGGCTGTGGCTTCCGGGGCCCTCCTGGGCAATGACTCTGGCGGTGGTCTCCTGACCAGTGACGATACTTGGGCCCTCCTGGGCAATGACTCTGGAGGTGGTCTCCTGACCTGTGACAATACTTGGGCCCTCCTGGGCACTGACTCCGGCGGTGGTCTCCTGACCAGTGACGATACTTGGGCCCTCCTGGGCAATGACTCTGGCGGTGGTCTCCTGACAAGTGACGATACTTGGGCCCTCCTGGGCACTGACTCTGGCGGTGGTCTCTGGACCAGTGACGACGGTGCTGGCGGTGGCGTCCCGGCCACCGGGAAGGATGCCGCCCTTCTCCGCCGTGATGCTCACACCAGGCTGTGCAGACTTCTTCTGGCCCTTCCCCACCTTTGGAGGAGTCACAGCTGACTCTGCAATCCCCCTGGGACCCTATGTTTGCCTGAGCTACTTTTGTGTGTTGAGGTGTGTGCATTCTGGTCTGATGGTGTGCTTGGGATAGGCTAGGGTACAGGGGATTGGGTCTGGGTGGAGGAGGTTGGAGGGGGCAGGCTAGACACAGGGACAATGGCTGCCATCAGTGCTGAGGCCAGAGATTGCAGGGTTCGCTGAAGGACAGCCTGACCAGCATGAATGCCCTCCAGGAATGCATTACTGTGTTGCAACTCCCTTTCTACACCCTGGATGACATTCACAATGGTAGACTGCCCAACAGTGAGTGACCTGAGGAGGTCAATGGCCTCCTCACTGAGGGCAGCAGGGGTGACTGGGGCAGGGCCTGAGGTGCCTGGGGCAAAGGTGATGCCCACCCTCCTGGGTGAGCGGGAACGGGGCGAACGCTGAGGGGCTGCTGGGAGGGCGGTGCTGGTAGGGGAGGTGTGGCTGTACCTGTAGAAGTGGGGTGCACAGATGGTGCCGCCACCACAAGGGAGCTTCCATCAGCGGACGAGTCCGTGTCGCTGGTTGGTGATCCGGTGGCCGGCGTGAAGCTCCCCTCGCCCTCCGTCCCACTGGTGCATTCTGAGTCCGTGGTGTGGCCCTCCATGGCCATGTGGGATGCAGCTCCCTCGTGCTCCGGTGCCACTGTACCTCTGCCTGATGATGCTGATGCACAAAAGAACAGGCAGAGCACAAAAAGGGGGGGGAGACAGAAGAAAGACAGGTTGAGTGTATGGCATACCGCTACCGTTGGCGGACAATACAGACACAGCAGCCCCCTGCACTACGCCGTGCTCCTGGCCTCTACAGATGCAATTTCTGGGATCTGGCCTACATCGCTATGGGGGACTTCTGCACACATGGATGCCACAGGGGCATGTATACCTGTAGTTGGCACTCTACTGCAGTGGGGTAGAGTGCCACATGGCCTGCATTATGGAGGGGCCTAGCCTACGTATTTCTGCCTGGCCTAGGTACACCCACACGCCTCCTTCCCCACCCAGACCCCTCCACTGCGCACAAAGTCCGCAGAATGAGAGTGTACTCACCCCCTTGTGTCTGCTGTGATGCCCTCAAGCGCCCATCCAACTCAGGGTAGGCCACCGCCAGGATCCAGAACATCAGGGGGGTCATGGTGCGACGGGCACCCCTCCCACATTGGGAGGCCATCCCCAGCTGAGCCTCCGCCGTCTTCTTGCTAGAGCGGCGAATGTCCTCCCATCTTTTCCGGCAGTGGGTGCCCCATCTCTGGTGGACCCCCAGGGTGCGGACGTCCTTGGCGATGGCACGCCAAATGTCCTTCTTCTGGTGGGCGCTGACCTACATGACATGCACAAGGGAAGAAGAGAAGTCATTACCAACTGCACCGTTGATGTGAGTGTCCCCCCTCTCTACCCTGGCCATGTGGCACATTCATTCACATGCATTAATGTTCCCTGAACTCTGCCCCCTTCCCTCTTACAACCAGCCCTCTCCACCAAGGCCTAGCCCAAACAACGTGCTACCTGTGTACTAACCTGTTGGTCTGGAGGACCGTAGAGTAGCGTGTACTGGGGGAGGACCCCGTCTACTAGTTTCTCCAAATCCTGAGCAGTGAAGGCAGGGGCCCTTTCCCCAGACGCAGCAGCCATCGTCGCTTCCAGACCGAGGTCACAGCAGCACTTGAAGTGTAGGTCCTCTCCTGTCGAAGATCAGGTATCTAGTGATTGAACAGATAGAAAATGGCGGTGACGTCCGCGGCGGTGCGTATCATCACCGACGGCGCACTTGTTCATTGGCTCCTGGGATCCATAGGGTCCAATGTTAACCAATGCAGCATTGTGCCGCGGTCTACGACCGCCTACTGCGACGGTGTGCAACGGCAACGCAGTTACCCCACAATCCCATTGTCCCAGTTTAGAGGTCAGGCAGCCACCATTTCAGGGGCCCACATGGCTGCATTTACTTCTGCGTCACACATTGCTAGGCCTACACTCAACACACATACAGGAAGGGTTTTGTGTTTGGTGTCGTGTTCTGTGTAACTGTGGCTACATACCTGGAAAAAAGTTGACTCTGTGGTCGCTGTTGTCCTTCCTAGGCACCGTCATTTGGGACAATTGAGAAGATGGCGGAATCCTCCGGTGTACCGACCGCTGGTGGACCTGTTGACAATGGAGGAGCGACATTTATTCGTCACCTACAGGTTTGACCGTGCCACTATCCAGGAACTATGTACCCAGTTGGAGCCAGACCTGATGTCACCAATCCGCCATCCCACTGGAATCCCCCCTGACGTGCAGGTGCTCTCAGTGCTCCATTTCCTTGCAAGTGGCTCTTTTCAGACAACAGTAGCCATGGCATCAGGGATGTCCCAGCCCATGTTTTCCAAGTTGCTGTCCAGAGTGTTGTCTGCCCTGCTGAAACACGTAAGAAGATACATCATTTTCCCTGAGGTGGAAGATTTGGCTACAATGAAAGGTGACTTCTATGCCCTTGGACATATCCCCAACATCATAGGTGCTATTGATGGCACCCATGTAGCTCTGGTCCACCCCCACAGGAGTGAACAGGTGTACAGGAACCAGAAGAGTTATCATTCCATGAATGTACAGATGGTATGTTTGGCAGACCAGTACATTTCTCAGGTTAATGCTATGTTCCCTGGCTCAGTGCATGACGCCTACATCCTGCGGAATAGCAGCATCCCTGATATGATGGGTCAACTCCAGAGGCACCGGGTGTGGCTATTAGGAGACTCTGGTTACCCCAACCTGTCCTGGCTATTGACCCCAGTGAGGAATCCCAGGACCAGGGCAGAGGAACGCTACAATGAGGCCCATGGGCGGACTAGGAGGGTGATCAAATGCACCTTTGGCCTCCTGAAGGCCAGGTTCAGGTGCCTCCATATGACAGGTGGTTCCCTATTCTACTCACCGAAGAAGGTGTGCCAGATCATCATTGCCTGCTCGATGCTTCACAATCTTGCTTTGCGACGCCAGGTGCCTTTTCTGCAGGAGGATGGTCCAGATGACGATGTAATGACAGCTATGGAGCCTGTGGACAGTGATGAGGAGGAAGCTGAGGAAGAAGACAACGACAACGGGGAGTAGGTCATACAGCAATATTTCCAGCGACACACAGGTGAGAACATTTTCATTTTTACCATTACATTCACTGTCACACGTCTTCCTCTATCCTGTGTGTAATTTCATAGGATTATTTGGTAACTGAGTTGTTCCTTTACATTACGGTTTCACAGGTGTGCTTACCAACGTGTGTCATCTGCATGCATCCTTCAAGGACTTGTGATGTGTGACATAGGTATGTTGCCTTTACAACTAGAAACGCATTTTGACACTGTCATTGATAATACATTTTACCAAATCATAGACTGACTCAACATTGTTTTGTGGTTCATGGGTGTTTATTTAAGTGCTCAAAAATAGAGGGGGGTTGTAAAATGGTGATGGGTGAAGGTGGAGGAATGTCCATGGCAGAGTCCAGTCTATTAGTCTCACAGGTGCTCTGCCCATATGGGCATAGGAAGTGGAGCTGGGGCAGTTTAAGTATGGACAGGGTAACAAAGTGGGACAGTGGGGTGACAATCAGGGTGGTCTCATTTCCTGGCGGGGGTCTTGCCATCTTGCTCTGTCCTGTTCCTGGATCTCAGGGACCGCTTGGGTGGTGGTTGTCCGTCTGCAGGGGGTGGGGTGCTGGTGTGGTGGTCCGGTGGTGGGGTGTCCTGTCCACTAGTGCCGGCGGAGGTGGTGGGCGGTTCATCGCCCATGCTAGTGTCAGGGGCCCCTTGGAGTGCCACGGTGTCCCTCATGGTCTGCTGTATGTTCTTCAGCACCCCTACGATGGTGCCCAGGGCGGAGCTGATGGTCCTGAGCTCCTCCCTGAACTCCAAATACTGGTTCTCCTGAAGACGCTGGGTCTCCTGAAACGTGACCAGGACCGTCGCCATCGTCTCCTGTGAGTGGTGGTATGCTCCCATGATGGAGGAGAGGGCCTCGTGGCGAGTGGGTTCCCTTGGCCTGTCCGCCCCCTGTCGCACAGCAGCCCTCCCAGTTCCCCTGTGTTCCTGTGCCTCCGTCCCCTGGACCATGTGCCCACTACCACTGCCCCCAGGTCCCTGTTGTTGTTGGGGTGGTGGGTTATCCTGGGTTCCCTGTAGTGGTGGACACACAGCTGATTGACCTGTCCTGGGTACAGAGGTTTGGGCCCGCTGGGTGGGTGCTGTGCTGGTGTTGCCAGAGGGTGGAAGGTCAGTGTTGGGCTGTGCCTGTGCAAGGGGAACCGACTGTCCCGAGGCCCACGATGGTCCGGGCTGGTCATCAGGATCCAGTAGGGCAGAGCTGCTATCGTCACTGTGGGCCTCTTCTGTGGGTGGAGTGGAGTTGTCTGGATCCTCCGGTGTGGTGACGGTCTTTCGTGATCCTGTAGGGGCATAAGAGCATGATTATTGCATGTGTGTGTGTCATGGTGTGCAATGGGTGGGTGTGCGTGTACCCCAGTGTTAGCATTCCTGTGTGGGGGCTTGTGTGATGATGGTTAGAGGTTGTTATGGGTATGTGCAGTGAGCATGCTTTAGTGATGGGTGTCCATGCTTAGTTGCGTCATGCAGGGCTTGTTGTTGGGATTTGTGGTTTGTGTTCTTAGTACATTAGTGAGGAGTTTGGGTGATAGGGGAGGGGGTGAGGGTGGGGGTGTGTGATAGCATGCAGGTAGGGTGGGGGATCTGATAGTTAAGATTTGACTTACCAGTGTCCATTCCTCCATCGACTCCTCTGAGGCCATCAGGATGCATGATGGTCAAGACTTGCTCCTCCCATGTTGTTAGCTGTGGGGGAGGAGGTGGGGGTCCGCCACCAGTCTGCTGAACCGCGATGTTGTGCCTGGAGACCGCTGAACGCACCTTCCCCCGTAGGTCGGTCCACCTCTTCCTGATGTCCTCCCGATTTCTTGGATGCTGTCCCACAGCGTTGACCCTGTCGACTATTCTGCGCCATAGCTCCATCTTCCTGGCTATGGATGTGTGCTGCACCTGTGAGCCAAATAGCTGTGGCTCTACCCGTAGGATTTCCTCCACCATGACCCGGAGCTCCTCCTTGGAAAAACGGGGGTGTCTTTGGCGTGACATGGGGTGGTGTGTGTGATGTGTGGGGAGGTGTGAATGTTGATGTGTGTGGTGATGTGTAGTGGTGTGTGGTGTTTTGTGCGTGGATGTTGTGTGGGTGATGGTGTTGTGTGCCTCTGTGTGGTGGGATTGTCTATTCTGTGCTATCTCTCTGTCGCCTTCGTGACTAATTTTTGGTCGTAGGGGTTTGTGGGTGATGTGGGTGTGTGTTTTATATTGTGTTGGGTGTGTGGGAGTGGTGTTTGTATGTGTATCAGGTGTGTGTATTTGGAATTGTCCAATGTGGCGGTGTTTTGGAGATGTGTGTGTATTTTGAGCGCGGCGGTGTGTACCGCCAATGGAATACCGCGGTTGAAAGACCGCCGAGTGGATTCGTGGGTCGTAATAGCATGGGCGTGTTTCTGTTGGCGTGGAGGTTTTGTTTTCGCCAGTTTAACACTGACCTTTGGTGTGGCGGACTTGTGTGGGTGACTGAATTTCGGCGGATTCCGAGATGTGGGTCATAATAGCTGTGGCGGAATTCCGCGGCAGCGGCGGTAAGCGGCTTTTACCGTCAATGTTATAATGACCCCCTATATGTGAAAAGTAGGACATTGCAACTCTGTGAAATGTATAAAAACATGTATAAAACAGACACTGATTAGCAGTAAATGACATTCAGAATCTCAGAGCCAAAATCATCAGAGCAGGGCCTCCAAAAAGTCAACATAAAAGGATTGATAAATTAGTCAGTGACAGCCCATATAACAATAGAGTAAATATCATGCATACAAACGCCACTCACGTCTGCCCAAATAGCAGCCATCCCCTAGAAGACCTCCTTTCATTATACCCAGGAAGAGGACATCCAGCTGCACAATATGCACTGTAGCCCATATTAACAAGCAGCCTGCGCTGCCAGTATGTCACTTTTTGTGGCATGGCTTTACATGGCCTTGTAGATATGGAGTAAGACAACTCAGTGCAGGTCACTGCATTGCCTTACTCTGTGCCAGGGAGGCATTACCATGGGTGTTGCATGTGTGTTACCTTGCAGCACTCATGGGTTTCGCCTTGGTTTCGTAAATCTGGGAATGCATCAAAAGCCTACGCCGTCCTGGGGTGGCATAAGAATTGCGCAACAAGGAGAAATAACATTATTTCTACTCATATTTTCCTCTTTTCATGTGTGCTGCATTCTGAAGCACAGATAGAAGGAGGAAATCGCCTCCACTGATTTCTCCTCATTTTCTATACTTTTTATGTGTGCTGCATTCTGCACCACAAATAGGAAAAAATCGCCTCCACTGATTTTTTTTGTGCAGGAAGGTGTCCCTTCCTGTACAAAAACAATCATTTCCACAACACAGGCACCCTTTCACCATGGTGCACGGGTGCCAGCATTGGCGCATGGCAGCAGTTTGTGCACCAGCACAGGGGGAGATGACAGAAATGCACCGTATCTTGTAGACACAGCGTATTTCTGCCCTTTCCTGGTGATGCGGGTGGGGCAGCCAGGCACTTGCTGCGCTGCCCTGCTCCATGGGCCTTGTAAATATGGCCCTAAATGTAACCATGTAACCAGTGGCTCAAGGTGGATAAATTAAGGGGCATATTTACAAGCGCCACCTTGGCACCATTTCTTTCAATGCTAAGGAGGCGCTAACCAGTACCGTGCCCTGCGCCACATTTACAAAGTGGTACACTGCAAGCATTGCACCACTTTGTAACCCCCTGTGCCACATTTTACCTGCATCAGGTATAATGTATTCAAGGGGGCGTTTCCCTACAGGAAGGCCCAAAAAATAGTGCAGTGAAAATTAGAAGATTTCACTGAGCCGTTCTAGCATCAATTTTTAACGCCTGCTCAGGGCAGACGTTAAATTGAGACTAGTGCATTAGGCTATGAGCCTCCCTGTACTTTGCTGGACTACCGCCAAAATGTTGGCAATAGTCCAGCAAAGTAACACAATAGCATAAAATATTCTGACGCTATTGTCCTAATGTGTGCCACAGTGCACTGTATTGTAAATATAGTGCAACCATGGTAACGTTAGTGGGGTGCAAGGCGACACAAGGAAACTGGTGCATCGGAGCCGATGCAGAGCCTAACTCTTTTATCTGATGGACCAAAAACTACAAAGAGCACATCAGTAGAGCAAAACAGAGAAGTGTATCCCAGGTACACAGAGAAGGCCTTTTCAACATGCCTATTCCTGAAATATATGAAACTTAGAAGCCAAATTTAGAATAAAGTAAAAAACGGTATGATTAAGAATAGAGGACAGCACCCAATTTCTTTCCCATCAGAGTGGATGTAACACCTGATAGAAAAGGTGTCTTAGCAGACAAGAGAGCCAAAGTGATGAAAGGCAAAGGTTCAAATGCAACCTCTTGCCAGGCATTTGAAACCTAGGCAGATATAGATTATGGAAATGTAGCACATGCCTGCGGCTAGGAAGGCTGTGCAGAAGGAGAGTTGCCAAGGGTGCAAAGGGAGAGGGATTATTCTAAGAAGTGGAAAGCCTTATTTGTTTCCCACCAAACTCTGAGACTGGAAGTTGCTGAACCCATCAATGTATCACAATCTTGATGATGCAAGGACCTCCAAAAAGAAAAATGATTCCAATGTTTCATATAAGAATGTAATGTAGATTAGTTGCAATCCTGCTGGAGAGCTAGGCCACCCTCACTGAAACAATCTAGGTCCTGGAGGCTGAAGCATTTCATCTCCAAACCCTGCAGTAAACATGACATAGATCCTCGATTAAGAGATGAGGCAGGTGGAGAGGGGCATGATTCCAATCCCAAAAAGGACCTGCTGTTAGTTTCAAGATAAACAGAAACCAAGACCTTAAACTACACTAGAGCAACAAGAATCTGGTCCACTTCCTTCAAATTAAATTTCTTCAACATTTGAGAAAGGAGTGGGGTGAGAGTAAAAGCAAACAGGAGCACATATGGCCAAGTCAGTGACAGCTTATCTGTTCACCAAGCTGGGAAACAATGATAAAGGTAAAGGTTAAAGGCTGACCCTCAGGTAGGCAAATAGGTCTCGAAGCAGAGATGCCTAACCTGCACTGATCTGAAGATACACCTTCCATTGCAGAAAGAAATAAACTGAGGGGGGAAACAGGCAACTGAAATTGGCAGCATCCCCATTGTCTTCCCCCAGTAGATAAACTGCCTTCAAGCACAACAGTATCTCTGTGCATAGTAAAGATTCCTAAATCATTTGATGCACTACACTAACAATTGACATAGGCCCCAGATACCTGATTGTCCATCCCCAATACCAAGTAATGACAATTCACAGTGAAATGGAGGGTTGCTAGAATGACAGAGAATTCCCTCAAGTTAGATGAGGATCGAGTCCTTGAAAACTACCAATAACTCCAAGTTGACATATTTCAAAGAGTATTTTCCCACCCCACCAGAATGGTGTCTACTATTAGGTCAAGAGGGAACTGGAGAAGATGGCACATCCCTTTCACCAAATTATCCATGTCACCCACAGAGCCAGATATGCCCTGAAGAGGATGAGAAGTCCTCAACAAGATGTTGTAGTTCACGTGATAGGGTCATTCAAGATGTGGCCAAAAAGACACTTGCAACGTGATATTCATGCTTTTTGGCTTGTCTTTCCTGCCTACATAATAAAGGTTTTGACTCACTACAGCTGGTTAATAATGAGCATGTCTAAATGATTGTCAGGGTTGATTAAAACTGGCTCACCAGATGGACATGGGTTATGCAGGGCTTCCCCTATTGTATCTAAAAGATATAAAAACCAGTAATATTTTAAAGTTGTATGTTAAAACTTGGACTTTGTCAAGTGCCAGGCCCTTTAATTAGAAAAAGCACAATAAGGATAATAGAAAGGTGAGTGTCTAGGGTGATATTTGAGCCATTTGTGCTAAAAGTGATCTCACATTGGTTCACCTCATTGTATTTTGTGCTCCCTTCCAAAGCAAGAGAAAGAGAATGAGATTTTTTTTGCTAAGATTTTGAGAAATCAACATTCTTAATTTTAAATGACTTGCTAGTTTACATTCTGAAATGTAAGGATGTCTGCTTATGTTATGCATTAAGCACATTTCTAGATTTTTTTTAATAATACATTTTTTTGAGTTTATGATATATCAACACAATCAATACAAACATCAAGCCCAAGCCATGAGGGCCACAGTTAAAGAATCAAGCAATACAGACAAATTACAGTCATTCACCATAACAAAGATTACAACCCTTACTGCCACTGTAGCAGGAATATGCATTATGACAGAGAGTAGTCATAGTCTCAATGAGCGAACGTGTAGTTCTTGAACCACCTCCCCCCACCAAATTCGGTCGAATTTCTGTGGGGCCCCATCACCTAATATAGCAGTTTTTCAAGTGCTGCACAGGAATCTATTCCTCAAACCCGCTTGTGTATGGATGGGTCCTGCACAGTCCTCCAATATCTAGAAAGATCCCTCTCTGCCACCACATATGCCATCGCAAGAGAGCAGACTGCTCTAGAGTCACCCATTGGAACATTATCCCAAGCAGAATAATGTAAGGATCAAGCACCAGTGGGAAACCCACCCCCTGCCCCAAGTGCCTATTGACTGGCTAACAGTATGCCTGCACCCTGGATCATATCAGATAATTTGGTAGAGAGTACCTGGGGTACACCCACACCATATGTATGCCAGATTGTGGGTCATGCCCATACACCAAAGGCACTCAGGAGAATATGAAATCCTATGGAAATATTTGAATTGGACCAAACAAAGACACATAGATATTGCTAGTATCCTCGGTTCATTTTTGCTTTGGCCCAGTCGTCATCTTCAAGGACTCCTACATCCTCTTCACACCTGAACCTCAGTGCACCCAGAGTGTTGGCTGCATTTATGACCAAGGATTTATAAAGCCTATATATACCATGTTTGCCCAGCAAAGCAATCACTAACTTGCATTCAAGTGGGTTAAATTCAGGTAGTGCAATCAGCCTATCTTTGTAGCATTTTAAGGCATGCTGAAGTTGCAGATAATGGTAGAACTGGGAGGGGTAAAGCCTGAAGCCATCCGCTAACTCTTGAAAGAACCGCATGTGGCATCTTCCAATATGGAGATGCCGATTCAGTCCCACTATTGAAATCCATCCAGCCCTGTAGTCTCAGCTAACCATATCCCATGCCACAGGTGGGTTTCCCCATGAGTTTACTGTGACACCTTCAGTCTGAAGGAAATTCTCAGCAATTTTTACAAGGTTGGTGGTGTTCTGTTTTTTTTTAGAGTGTTGAGTCCTTGGAGCAGCAGGCAGGGTTTGGCACCATTTAATGATGGCCACTCCTCCTATCCTTGCTAGGTTTCCTGCAGGTTTTTCCACCTAAAGTGGGGGCAAAACCATTCAGCAGCCATGGGTGGAGGTCGGATTTCAAAGGCAGAAAGCCTTTGAAGCTCACCCCTGGTGCTGAGTGCCTGCCTGGAGGAGGAGGTGTGACACGTCTGCCCAGAAAAGGCTTTGTGCTCTGGTTTCTGAGGGCATATACTCTCCCTACAGGAGTCCAGGTGTCTGGTGGAGGTAGGCTAGTTAGGACCAGTCAGCAACCATGCCAGGGCTGTTAGGTTTTGCAGGGGGAACCTTTAAATGAATCCAACACTGGCATCAGTATGGATTTATTACTCTGAATTGCTTGATACCAAACAACCCAGGGTTCAGAGAGGCCATCATGTAGCTGGGGAACTCGTAATGATGAGGTGCCCTCAACTGTACAACAAGGAGAGTAAATTGTGGAGCTGAAGAAGTATACTCTCAAGCATATGAGCCGGGTCCTCCCTAAGCGCCGGGAACAAGTCATCAATGGTGACTAGCTGCGAGGGACAGTAATATAGATGAATGTTCACCCATCCCAGGCCAGAGTCAAACGAGCAGAGGTATGACACTTCATAAAAGATACCCTAGGAGTCTTTACTGTCGAAAGGAAAGTGGTGATATGCGACTGCAATTCAGTAAAGAACATGGGCATTTTTGCGTAAGGGTAGTGCTGCAACACATAAAGGAAGCGGAGAAGAGCCACCATATTAAACAGAGTCTGATAACCTGTGATTGACAGTGGCAGCTTGGACCACTCGGTCATGTTTCCCCATGTCTGGGCTATCATGGGGAGAATATTAAGGTCCCAGTACCTAGGCTGGGAGAGGGCAACTGACTTGCCCAAATACCGGAAACTGTTTACTGATATTCTTAAACATGGACCCACCCAATTTCTCAGCACCACCCGATGGACGGGTATAAGGGTAAATTCGGTCCAATAGACTCTGAGGCCCAAGGCCTACCTGTAAATCTCCAGAATTTCCATGAGCCTAGGGGGGTATAGTGGAGCTCCTGGATATAAAGAAGCATGTTGTCCGAAGTACAGCAAGACCATCGCTTCCACTCCACCCCACTCCACTACTCAATGCTGCAGACTGGCATCAATTCAAATGAGCTCTGCCAGGTGCTTCATTACTAAAGCAAACGCCGCTGTCCACATGGCCCGATCGGGAAAGCCTGGAAGGGGGGTACTGTTGCAGGGTGGTAGCCGCTAACCCTGACATGAAGTCAATTGAAGGAGGGGACATTTACCGTGCAAAGTACCCAGGGGGATGCTAAAACAGATCTCAACCGGTTGCACAGAGGACATCTGGGTCAGAGAGACATCAAGAAGAGAGGCAAAGCGGCTCAGCAGTGGAACTGGACCAGCTGTGAGCCAGACGGTGTGTGTTGAGTCCCACGAGGAAGAGTGAAGGACACCGAGTGATGCAACAATGTGAGGGGTGGAACTAGAGGAGACAAGGAAGGTGTTGTTGAGCCAAGCAGCAGAAGATGCAGGACCAGGAAAATCGAGGAAGACATCGGGAAGCACAGAGCAGCAAGGAGTGGAACGCAGAGGATCAAAAAAAGGCCCAAGGTATTTGATATAAAACCCTATCCTGGTTTCACTGTTCTGGGATCGCCATAAGGCTTGCTTTCCTGAGCATTGAGAGGACTGATTCTATCTGTTCTATATGTAGATCCCAGAAAGGACGAAAGATAACTATATCATGAGGGTAAGCTGCTACATGTGTTTGATGTGGTCTTAGGAGAGTATCCATTAATCTTTGAAACATAGCTGGTGCACCTTGTAGACCAAAAGGCATCACCTTGAATTGATAGAGGCCAGAGGGAGTGCAATTTTTTTTCCCTAGCCCATAATGTAAGGGGTATGTGCCAATACCCTTTTGTGAGATCTAAGGTTGTGCAATAGTGGGCAGTTCCCAGCTGTTCGATGAGTTCATCAACTCAGGGCATTGGGAGGTATCGAACTTGCATGTGGAATTTAGCTGGCAGAAGTCGCTAGAAAATCTCACTGTACCATTAGGTTTGGGCATCAGGATGATGGGAGAGCACCATTGGCTTTTGAAGGGCTCAATTATGTCTCCTTTTAACATACTGGGAACTTTGTCCTCGACTGCCTGACGTCAGGCCTCAGAAATCCGGTATGGTCTCAATCGGACATTCTTTCCCATTTCAGTTTGGATGTCAAATTAGATGAGTGTCTTGCCCTGGTACCTGAGAGCACATGCCCCTGTTCCATTTCACCAGGTCTATTACTTGCATCTTTTTTTTTCTCAGTAAGGCTCTCTCCTATGCTGGGTGTTGGTTCCAAATCCCACTCTTTCCGAAGAGGCAAAACAATTTAGAGGGGTTGATCATTGGTTATAAATAAAGTCAGGCTAGGACATGGACGGTGCTTTGTCTACTTCCTCCCATTACTTTGACAGATTGATGTGATATATCTGCCCCTTCTTGATGGCATGTGGAACTGCTACTCTGTATGTGACCGGCATGGCCTAGGCTATGACTTGAAAGGCTCCCTGCTATTGAGCAAAGAGTTTGTTATCGGAAGATGGAAGAAGAATCAACACCTCACTTCCTATTTGTAACTATCTCCACTTACTTCCATGATCATATACCTTTCTTTGTTTCTCTTGTGTTTTTTCCATCTGAATTCGGAACTCCTCCTACAAAGGATGCACCTTTTCCTTGAGAGCACGTGTACAGTCAAGGAGACCCTTCCCCTCATCATCTTCCTCTTCCAACTGTTTGGTGGCCAATTCAAGTGGTGTCCGGGGGTTGACTCCCAAAGACCAGCTCAAAAGGGCTATGACTGGTAGAGGATTGGGTGTGGGTGCCTGTGGTATAGAGGACTAGGGGTAATTTCTTATCCCAGTCACCCCGGAGTCTGAGATTTACTTTTTTAGTATGGTTTTGATTTTCTATTATACCTCTCCACAAGCCCATATGCCTGGGGGTGATATACTTACGTCTTCAGACGTTTTATGCCCAAGAGATGACATATTTGAGCCAAAAGCCATGACATAAAGGGAGTGCACTGGTCTGTAAGCAGTTCCTTAGGAAAACCTACTCATGAAAAGAATTCAGTCATTGCTTGGGCGACCGTCTTCATTGTCATACTGGTTAGAGGTATCGCCTATGGATACCATGTAGCATAATTGACAACAACCAATATATATTGATAGGCATTAGAAGAGGCTACAAAAGGCCCTACTAGGTCCATTCTGACTCATGAAAAGGCCAGGGTATGTCAATTATTAACATGAGTCTCCAGGGAGCTTTGGATACATGATGGTTGTTGATTAACTGATATTGTGGAAAGGAGTTACACAACCGTTGTATGTCTGAATAGACCTCTGGCCAGTAAAACTGACTCAAGAGGTATTCCTCAGTTTTTTCTCTGCCAAACTGTTCCCCCCTGTCTTGCTAGGGGCTAGATGGAGGACTTGAGATTGCTAAGGGGGGGACCAATAACTGGGTACACAACTCCTCCTTATGCCTCACATTTTGATAGAGCAGACCCCTCTTTTTGTGTGGAAGATCTCTACCTAATTAGAAGCTTCAGGAACAACCTGGGCCTATGCATGCTGTAATGTAGATGTCTTCCATTTGACAGGCTGAGAAGCTTCCAGGAGCTACTTTGACTGGGGTCACTGTGGAAGAAATTAGGACTACACTTGTGCTAGAGATTTGGTGAAATCTCCTCTTAATTTCCCTCTTTTCACATTGACTCAATTTTATTTTCCCCTGACTTCCCTTTATGGCCTCGGATCTAAAAGGAGCCTCTTCCGATCACTTTTGGTTAACCTCCATGGGACTGGTGTAATTCAATAATAGCCAGAACTCCCTATAGTCTGTGCCAATATTCATGTCCTCTATTAGATGTGAGATACCTCCCACCCTTACTTTCTCTGTGCATCCTCTTCAGTTGATCTCAACCTGTGCAACAGGATAGGTTCTGGTTTCACCATGTACGCATGGTATCAGCACTCATTCTCCTTCCTTCCACTGGTGGGAGAATACTACCTCTGGATTAATTACTGAGGACCTCATTACGAGTCTTGTGGTTGGACAAGCTGATCACCAGAATCACGGTGAACAGACAGCTGAGGATCTGGCGGTCTCCCCACCAGCCCTGCTGGTCATTCCAGTGGAAACTGTGCTGCAGCATTGGTCTTGGCTCCACATGAAGCGAGGCCACACAGAGGTGCCCCAAGCACCCTCAGAATGTGCACTGTCTGCAAAGCAGATAGTGCGCATTCTGACAGTACTGGACAGGGGGCACCCTGCACTGCCCATGCAATGGTCAAACCACCATGGAAAGGCTGGAAGTAAATATAGTTGTAATCAGTCAGGTGGCTTTGAGCTCAGCGCTGCCCTGGCTGAGTACAACTTAGACCGCCGTCGGACCATCGGGAACCATGTTGCTAGCAGGGATCGGGGTCTCCTGACAGTCAAACCGCCAGGTTCGTAATGTGGTGGTCGAACCACCACAGTTGTGCAGTTCTACCGTCACCGTAAGGCTGGTGGTCCTTGGACCGCCAGCCTCGTAATGAGGACCTGAGTGTCTATTACCTGAATCAACTAATACCGTAGCAGGTTTGTGTCAGACCTGACAACCTTAGGCTGGTCACCCCTAACTTTTTGCCTGCCTGCCTCTACTTTTTGGACACTGGTTTTAGGACTCTGTGCACTTTACCACTGCTAAAAAGTGCTAAAGTGCATATGCTCTCTCCATTACACCATGGTGACATTGGCTCATAACCAATTGGCTTATTTATTTGCTTATAAGTCCCTAGTAAAAGTGTACTACATGTGCCCAGGGCCTGTAGATTAAATGCTACTAGTGGGCCTTCAGCACTGATTCTGCCACCCACATAAGTAGCCCCTTAACCTTGTCTCGGGCCTGTCATTGTAAGGCCTGTGTGTGCAGTTTCACTGCCAATTCGACTTGGCATTTAAAAGTACTTGCCAAGCCTTAAACTCCCTTTTTTTACATATAAGTCACCCCTAAGGTAGGCCCTAGGTAACCCATAGGGCAGGGTGCTTTGTAGGGAGAAGGCATGACATGTGCCTGTGTAGTTTATATTTCCTTGTAGTGGAAAACTCCTAAATGTGTTTTACACTGCTGTGAGGCCTGTGCTTTCATAGGCTAACATTTGGGCTACCCTCATATACTATTTGAGCGATAGATTCTGATCTGAAAGGATTAACAAGGTCATATTTAGTAAGGCCAGAACGGTAATACAAAATCCTGCTGACTGATGAAGTTGGATTTAATATCACTATTTTAGAAATGCCACTTTTAGAAAGTGAGCATTTCTCTGCAATTAAATCCTTCTGTGGCTTACAATCCACGTCTAGCTGGGTTAGTTGATAGCTCTCTTGTGCATTTCACTCAGACAACCCCAAACACAGGATGCTCAGTCACCTGCACACATCTGTATACTGAATAAGTCTTCCTGGTCTGGGAGGGTGGAGGGCCTGACACTTACATGTCAAAGCACAGTGGCCTGCCCTCACGCAATGGACTGCCAAACTGTGAGAACCAAGCCTCTTTCTAGCATGGTTACCCCCACTTTTGGCCTGTTTGTAAGTGTGTGTCACTGCGTTATTACTGTGTCACTGGGATCCTGCTAGCCAGGACCCCAGTGCTCATAGATAAAAACCTATATGTCAGTGTGTTTTGCCTGTGTCACTGGGATCCTGCTAGCCAGGACCCCAGTGCTCATTGTTTGTGGCCTAATGTATGTGTTGTCAGTAGTGCTTGACTGTGTCACTGAGGCTCTGCTAACCAGAACATCTGTGCTTATGCTCTCTCTGCTTTTACATTTGTCACTGTAGGCTAGTGACTTCACTTACCAATTTCAATTGACACACTGGACCCTCTTTATAAGTGCCTAGTTTATGGTACCTAGGTACCCAGGGCATTAGGGTTCCTGGAGATCCATATGGGCTGCAGCATTACTTTTGCCACCCATAGGGAGCTCAGACAAACCCTTAAACAGAACTGCCACTGCAGCCTGCGTGAAATAATGCACATGTTATTTCACTGCCATTTTCACTGATCTTATGTAACTTATAAGTCACCTATATGTCTAACCTTTACTTGCTGAAGTTAGGTTCAAAGGTACTGAGTGTGAGGGCTCCCTTGCACTAGTAAAGGTGCCCCCACATAGTTCAGGGCCATTTCCCCAGACCTTGTGAGAGTGGGGACACCAGTACAAGCATGCACTACATATAGGTCAATACCTATATGTAGCTTCACAATGGTAACTCAGAATATGGCCATGTAACATGTCTGAGATCATGGAATTGTCCCCCCATTCCAAATCTGGTTTTGGGAAGCCAATTCCATGCATCCTGGGGGCTCCACCATGGACCCCCAGTACTGCCAAACCAGCTCTCTGAGGCTTGCACTGCAGCTACAGCTGCTGCCACTTCACAGACAGGGTTCTGCCCTCCTGGGGTCTGGGCAGCCCAGTCCCAGAAAGGCAGAACAATGCATTTCCTCTGAGAGCAGGGTGTTACATCCTCTCTCTTTGGAAATAGGTGCTACGGGCTGGGGAGGGATAGCCTCCCCCAGCCTCTGGAAATGCTTTGAAGGGAACAGATGGTGCCGTCCTTGCCTAAGCCAGTCTACCCTGGTTCAGGGACCCTTTCTCCCCTGCTATGGTGCGAAACTGTACAAAGGAAAGGGGAGTGACCACTCCCCTGTCTATCACCACCCCAGGGGTGGTGCCCAGAGCTCCTCCAGTGTGTCCCATACTTCAGCCATCTTGCTTTGCAAGGTGTGGTGGCACTCTGGAGGGCTCTGAGTGGCCAGTGCCAGCAGGTGACGTCAGAGACCCCTCCTGATAGGTCCATACCTGATAAGGTAACCAATCCCCCTCTCTGGGATATTTAGGGTCTCTCCTGTGGGTTCTATTCAGATTCTGCTTGCACGTTTCCTTCAGGAATCCTCTGCAACAACTTCATACTCCACTGACCTCGGATCAACCGCACCCTGCTCCAAGAAACGCTGTAACTGCAACAAAGTGTCTAGAAGAGACACTTTTCTTCAGCAACCTCAGCTCCAAGTCAGCAACTGCAACAGTTTCCATGGTGTGCATGCTCTGGGGACTCCCTGTCTTTATCCTGCACTAAAAGGGCTGAGGAAATCTCCTGTGGAGTGACGGAGTCACTCCCCTGCTCCAAGCAGCCACCTTCCTAGATGCTGAACGGTACCCTGGGACTCCTCTCACAGTGGCGAGCGTGCTCCAAAGGACACAGAGGGTGGACATCATCGACACAGACTGTCCTGAGATCCTGCTGATGCAATTTGCAGGAGGTAAGACCTTGTCTTCCCTGAGAGTGACGGTACCCATGTGTACTGCGTTTTCCTTGCCTCCTGAGAACCCTGTAAACTCTTTGCAAAATTCCTTCATTCACAGCCTGACCCAGGTCCCCAGTACTCCATCCTGCAACGCACAACTCGCTGAGTTGTTCTCCGGCGGTGTGGGACCTTCTTTTGTTCTGCTGCATCAACTGCATTTTGCACCTCCTTTGTCACAGGATCCTGCAACTCCTGGGGTTGCTGGCTGCCATCCTGAGGGCTCTCTTAAGTGCAGAGAGCCCCCTCTTCCTCCTCACACAGAGTTGAGGCCCCCAGGTCCCTCCTGGGTCCATCCAGCGCCATTTTCACACAAAATGCACTTTTGTCATAGCCAAGGCTTGTTGGCAACTTCCAACCCTAAATCACATCTGCAATGATATTCACGCTGTGGGACATCTTTTGCATCATGCAGGAACCCGCTGGCATCTTCTTGGGGTGCATTCCTACCGTCTTTGACTAACCGCAGACTCTTCTTTTGCACCCTCTTCTGGGTTGGCAGGGGCTCCTGTCCTTCCTGGAACTTCTTTCGGCTTCTGGACTTGGTCCCCTTCCTTTGCAGATCTTCAGGTATAGGAATCCAGCAGTTGTTCTTTGGAGACTTGGTTGGCTGCTGCAAAATCCCAATCATGAGGTGTAGTGTGTCCTAAGGAAACTTGCAGTACATTACTCCTGCTTTTCTGGGCTCTGGGATGGGGTAACTTACTTACCTTTACTGTATTCTTACTCTCCGAGCGATTCTGCACACACCAAACTTGTCTAGGGGGGAATTTGTGATTTGCATTCCACTTTCTTAGTATATGGTTTGTGTTGCACCTAGACCTATTTTCTCCCCTTGAATTCTATAGCATTTCCTATTGTTTGCGTTGTTTTATGACTATTTATTTGTTTCATTTTGGTGTCTAATGTATATATTGTGTATAATACTTACCTCCAGAAGGAGTTTTGTCTCTAAGATATTTTTGATACTGTGTCACCCAAATAACTACCTTTATTTTTGGTAACACTGAGCATCGTCCCCGGGGTGTCCAACTACCCTGCAATCCAAAGAGGATCCAAGTCCACACGCTGGAAATCAAGGCTGGGCCTTGGCTGCGTGAAAAATATTGACGCACCATCTGTGTGCACCCGGAGAAACCGATGCACACCTCCCCGTTTTCCATGCATCTCCTCCTCTGTGGTCCCTTGAGGATAATTTAAATGCAAACCAGGTACTTTGTACTTGCAAGAGACACTTATTGCTTTTAAGAACTTAGGACTCTTTTTATCATTCTCTAATGTGTACTTATCAAATCTTGTTAGTTATGACCTTGTTTTATCCAGATAAATATTCTAAATTTTTCTAAACTTGTGTGGTGTATTTTTGTGGTTTTTATACTGTGTTATTGTATGATTTATTGCAGAAATAATTTACACATTTCCTTCTAAGTTAAGCCTGACTGCTCAGTGCCAAGCTACCAGAGGGCACATGATAATTTGGATTGTGTGTGACTTACCCTGCCCAGAGTGAGGGCCTTGCTTGGACAGGAGGTAACTTGACTGCCAACCAAAGAACCAATTTCTAACAGTTGGTCATTGACAATCATTTCTTTTATTTACTTTGGGTTACAGCATGACGTGCATAACACCCTGCACAGAGAAAGGCCACTTCCATGGATTCAGGGGTTTGATCTTTATGGGGACAGTTCTGTGCGGTATGGCCCCATTCTGCCAAATGGAAGCACTAAGGGCCTTGTCCCATTGTCAGGATACTTCAATTCGATTTCCTCAGAAGCAGAAGATAACTCCTCAGTCCCGACCCGAGCTACTCACAACGAATATTAATCCTTCGTGTTGAGTACCCCGGAGGGGGAAAGGGGAATGGGATGGTAGAGAGACTGCCACAGAGATGATGAACGCCAGTACTCAGTCTGCCTCTTCACATCTAAGATTGGATACAGCACCTGCAAGAGTCACAGTCGCAATTACTAGGGACATACAACATCAGTTTTTCACTTTCTACTCTCAACACTTAATTCTCTTTAATTCTATTATTTCTTCACTCACCCTGAGTTCTCTGTAGCCTTTCTTCTCTCTATAAATGATAGCTCTTCTTAAAAAATGCTTATTACTGATTCTGGAAGAACTTCTCAACCTTTGTAGAGATTGGTTTTATGTTGCTATATATATATATATATATAGTTGGTGATAATGCGTTCTTCAAATCAGCTGATGTTATTTAATTTCTCCTGTCTTATTGTGACTTCTGTCAATACTTGTATTTGTAAATGCTTGTTTATTAAAGTTCGTTTCTCCTTTCTTACTTCGACATTTGTTGATAACTTATATTTGTAAATGCTTGTTTATTACAGTTAGTTTCTCCTTCCTTACTTCGACATCTGTCCAATAACTTGTAGTTGTAAATGCTTGTTTATTTAAGTTTGTTTCTCTTTTAAACTCTATTTTGGTTTATTACCATTGAATTTGTAAATGCTTATTTGTTAACAGTTCGTTTCTCCTTTAAACTTGGCCTTTGTTTATAACCTTGACATTTGTAGATACTTGGGTGGTCATTCTGACCCTGGCGGTCTTTGACCGCCAGGGCGGAGGACCGCGGGAGCACCGCCGACAGGCCGGCGGTGCTCCAATGGGGATTCCGACCGCGGCGGTAAAGCCACGGTCGGACCGGCACCACTGGCGGGGTCCCGCCAGTGTACCGCGGCCCCATTGAATCCTCCGCGGCGGCGCAGCTTGCTGCACCGCCGCGGGGATTCCGACCCCCCCTACCGCCATCCAGATCCCGGCGGTCGGACCGCCGAGATCCGGATGGCGGTAGGGGGGGTCGCGGGGCCCCTGGGGGCCCCTGCAGTGCCCATGCCACTGGCATGGGCATTGCAGGGGCCCCCGTAAGAGGGCCCCTACATGTATTTCACTGTCTGCTGCGCAGACAGTGAAATACGCGACGGGTGCAACTGCACCCGTCGCACAGCTTCCACTCCGCCGGCTCGATTCCGAGCCGGCTTCATCGTGGAAGCCTCTTTCCCGCTGGGCTGGCTGGCGGTCTGAAGGCGACCGCCCGCCAGCCCAGCGGGAAAGTCAGAATTACCGCCGCGGTCTTTCGACCGCGGAACGGTAACCTGACGGCGGGACTTTGGCGGGCGGCCTCCGCCGCCCGCCAAGGTCAGAATGAGGGCCTTGCTCTTTTAAAGTTCGTTTTTTCTTTGACTTTAATATCTTAAACAAGAACCTTGTAAACATAATGTTAATTCATACATTAACTCTGTAGCCTTGCCGACTTCCATGGGAACGGTCTACTATCAAACTCTTCGAATAAACCTTGACAATATTTATCCGTTTTCTGTAATATAATCTTCAAATGTAATTTTAACTCACAGGAGTTTCTGTTCTGAAGCGCGCTCTCTCTCCACACAGCTGATTCCTGTCAGACCTCAGTTGAAGTGCAAGGCTTCCAGCTGGATAGCTCGTAACCTAGCAACCAACCGATTGCAAGACTAGAACTGTAACTAACCTTCAGGACTCACAGCGGCCATCTTGGATCTTCTCTTCTTGATTCTTCCTTTGAAATAAGCGCAAGATTACTCTGCAAACCTTCTTCCAGTTTGGGCTTTGCTGTCTCCACTGAGGATATCTCTTTGCTTTTCTCATGCACTTCTTTGATTTGACTTGGCAAGTTTGTGTGGTCATGACACCCATATATTTCCCGATGGGGTGGGGCACATTGCAGATCGCTTAGGGAATCCTAGGGGATAGTTTAGGAGGGGTGGTGGGTTTCCAACTGGGAGTGGGAGGGAGAGATCCCTAAGTCTGCAATCCCTTGAAGTCTGCTGATCTATGATATGCACAAGCCAAGTCTATGGCCAATGAAATATTCACATCCGGATGCTGCCGGATCCAGTTTCTAGTATTTCCTAGGAGAGCTTCTACAAAACTTCCACAAAACCGCTCCAATAGTATTTTGCTCACCACCTCTTCCTTAGTAGAATCATTTCATTTACACTATTGGAGTCCAAAATCCTGTACCCGAAAAAACAATGCCCTGGGGTTGTCATGGGCACTCCATTTCTCCTTTTGGAACATCATCCTGTAATGCTCACTGTTGTATCCGAGGCACTCCTTTTTTACTTCTGCATACAGAGGGTCCGCCCCTGGATTGGCAGCTTGGTATGCTAGTTGAAGCTCCCCAGCAAGTAAGGGTGCCCCAGACTGACCCGACCTTTCTTGTGGCCAGGTGGCTGAGTTGACCACCCGCTCAAAGTTAGTGAAGAAGGCATTAGGGTCCTCCACCACCTGATACTTCTGAAGCACTGAACTTGGCATTTTGTGATGCACCTTGGAACTTGCTACGGTCTTGGTTAGCTTTTGGATGGCAGTTTCATGTATGAGTTGGTTGTTGACTGTGAGTGTGACTTGGGATTTCAATGCGTTCTGAAACTGTTCTCTGACTCTCTGGGCGGCTATGTCCTGATCTTCCATCACCAACTGTATATGCCTCTGTCCCTCTGCCAGAAGCTTTACCATGTCAACCAGGGTAACATGGGTTCCATCATTGCTGGGTGCGACTGCCTTCCGATCCCACTTCTGACACTACTGTCACCGAGTCGGGGGTCATGACCGAGGAGTTTTAGGACAATTCCAAAGACAGGCTGAGACCAGCTCACAGTCTCAACCTAAAGTGCCTTTATTGTTTTAATCATCTTTGCTACTACACTTGCTTTCTTAGTAAGTATTTTACTAAATGTGTCATGTTGCTCCATCTTCCCAAGTGTAATCACTCTTTTTGTCGCTTTTATCTTCCTCTCTTAGGTTACTGTTTGTTCATTGCCCTGGTTCACTTTCGAGATGATGTACCTTGGGATTAAAGGACAAGAAGCAGCATTCAAGTAAGGTTTTCCACATCTTGAGTTATTAAAGGGTTCGTGAGGAGGGGTGCCCAGGGATCACCAGCAGTGAACTTTTGTGCATGCAACATCTAAGGACAGCAGGCTGTCCCTGTCCTCATTATTGAAGAACAGCCCTCTGCCCGCAACCATAACAGTGATGCGGTATCCCCAACTATGGAAAATTAGTGCTCCTCTAAGCAACCACATGCCCACGGTCTCAACACTTCCGTTATGCCCTGCCCTCTCTTTGACCACTTCAGTCGGGACCATACCTGTGAAAGTCACATTCCTCCTGGAACGTAGCAGGTACAGGACAGGTGTCTTCTTGTGATCCTTGGATTTCCACTCCTTGCTTCTCTGTGCTTCCCGATGTCTTCCTTTTGTCTCCTGGTCCTGTGTCTTCCGCTGCTGGGCTCCACAATGCCCCCCTTGTCTCCTCCGGTTTTACACCTCCCATTGTTGCACCACCGAGCCTCCTTCATTCTTTCTTGTTGGACTCCGCACATGCTGTCTCCCTCACAGCTGGTCTAGTTCTGTCGCTAAGCTGCTCCACCTCTCCTCTTGTCATCACTGTGACACAGATGTCCTCTGTGGATCCAGTTGACTTCTGTTCCGGTGCCCCCCCGAGTACTTTGCAGGGTCAATGGCCCCTCTTTCAGCTGTCTCCATGTCAAGGTTAGTGACTGCCACCCTGCAGTGGCCGCATACCATTTATACAAATCAAGTGGCATCACATTGGACCCTTGGTCCTTCCATGAGGGCATGGCCAATATCGTGTGCTGGATTTCCTCCATGGATAGCAGGTTGCAAAGGTCTCTACACTCTGAAGCTGATACCTTCCTCACTGGTATATCAAGTGTGAGGGGCAGGTCCTGTTTCTTAGTGGGGAGCTCCCAGGCTGCATAGAGGTCTTTGACCACTTCAGTCGGGACCATACCTGTGAAAGTCACATTCCTCCTGGAACGTAGCAGGTACAGGACAGGTGTCTTCTTGTGATCCTTGGATTTCCACTCCTTGCTTCTCTGTGCTTCCCGATGTCTTCCTTGTGTCTCCTGGTCCTGTGTCTTCCGCTGCTGGGCTCCACAATGCCCTCCTTGTCTCCTCCGGTTTTACACCTCCCATTGTTGCACCACCGAGCCTCCTTCATTCTTTCTTGTTGGACTCCGCACATGCTGTCTCCCTCACAGCTGGTCTAGTTCTGTCGCTAAGCTGCTCCACCTCTCCTCTTGTCATCACTGTGACACAGATATCCTCTGTGCATCCAGTTGACTTCTGTTCCGGTGCCCCCCCCCAGAGTACTTTGCAGGGTGAATGGCCCCTCTTTCAGCTGTCTCCATGTCAAGGTTAGTGACTGCCACCCTGCAGTGGCCGCATACCATTTATACAAATCAAGTGGCATCACATTGGACCCTGGGTCCTTCCATGAGGGCATGGCCAATATCGTGTGCTGGATTTCCTCCATGGATAGCAGGTTGCAAAGGTCTCTACACTCTGAAGCTGATACCTTCCTCACTGGTATATCAAGTGTGAGGGGCAGGTCCTGTTACTTAGTGGGGAGCTCCCAGGCTGCATAGAGGTCTCAGAAATGGGAATCAAACATTGTGCCAGGCCAGCAGCCTCAGGTGTAACCTCACCCTCCGTGGACTTCAATTCAGTATTCATGGTAGTAGGACAGTCAGCAGTCATCAACTAATAAATTAACTTGCCCCCTAGACCCAGCCAGGAGAATAGAGCTGACTCCAGAAGTTTATGCTGGAGAGACAGGTGCACCTGTACCAGCCTGCAAAGCTATGCCTGCGAAAGGGGAGCTCCAGTGAGACACTCAAGATCCCTGGTCTAATTCTCTACGCACTGCAGGTCTGCCTCCATTCGCCTCATGCAATCCCTAATTGACTGGCATCTAAGAACCTTCTTGAACGCCTCCCACAGCAGCACCAGAGATTCCACAGAAGCCTTATTGAGCTTGTTGTGAGGTTATTTTAGTAGCCTTTCTGGATATGTTATTTGAGCCATGGGCCTACAGCTTTTGCCCTTTAGCCTACTAACAATTCATTTTATTTTCTGAGCAGAAGCTCTCTTCTGTGGTGATGTTTTTTTTTTCCTTTATCTCATACGCTTCTAGCACAGAAACTGTTTTCATTCCTTGTACTCTGACATTCTCGTTCCATGCTTTGCTAAAGATGTACTCCAAAATGTTGTCAGTACAAAGTGGAATACTGCAATCTTTGTCATTTCACGAGAAACATACTTGTTCTTATGGCAGGTTTTTCAGAACACCAGCTGCTTTGTTATAAAACATCTACCTGCCCACTATACATGAGAGGGAAAGTTGCCACTGCTAAAGCTTCAGTGCAGTTGTCTGCGGAGACTTGGCGTCTTTCCATTTACATGAGAAAGGACTCCTGGTAGACCGACAGTCCTCTTCACTACTATTATATTCAGGTATGGGGGATGGAGTCTTCCTAGGGAACCTGAAGGGCAGATTAGGGCTAACACTGCTGTGCTCTAATAGTACCTTAGTGGCTTAGGTAGGAATCCAGACACTATGGTGGGACTTTCCTGTGTTTCACTTTCCTTGTCACCACATTGCTAATATTCTGTTTTATCATCCTAATCATTGCAGTACATTCAAAAACGCAGTTGATTCAATAAAGTATATTGAACTGATTTCTGCGTCTGTTTGTTTTCACATGTGTGAGACAAATGTACTGAAAGAAAAGGATGAGAAATGTTGCACCATGATTTCCAGGAAAAAATCAAAATGACATGCTCCTGACTGCCACAAATTACTGCCACTTTCAGGTGCTGGTGAGGTACTGCTAACAGGCCTGAAAGGTTAGGCCGACAGTTGTTACATGGTGTGGAACTGGACTCAGTTCCCCATAGCCTGGTGGTGCTGCTGCCCAAATCCAGCAGTCTCATTTAGTATAATGAGAGCCAAACACAACAAACTCAAAATAGTCCATTATGGTATCCCTAATCTCCTCTTTGAAATCTACCATCAGAACTATCGGAGAATGGTCTGATAATGCCTGGGGAAGAATGCAGAACTGTGTGACCAGACCAATATCTCTGAGACCCCCATTATACAGATAATGTTGCATCTAGACCTGCCCTCAGCGTCCTCAGTCATGGATTCCAAAATGCCTGCTAGCTGTGGGGGTATTGTGAATTCACTCTAGAAAGACATAGTTGTGTCTTCGACTTCAGACAGCCACTCCTCAAATTCAGTGACTCTCTCCATCGTATTGCAGACATCTTGACAAAGCAGGGACAGGTCAACACTCAGTTCCCTCATCTTATTGGAGTGAGAGTCCTGTATAGCTCACAGTATCGCTGCTGTAGGCTCCGACTGGACCGGGCTAGAAGACAGAGTTTTATCTCTGCCATCTTTCCTGTCCGCAGCAGGCTTGGTGAATTTATTGATCTTCCCCTGGACTGGGACAGCAGCCCTATCTTTGCCCATGGTTGTCGCCGGCCCTCCCATTCCAGGAGCCAGTCACCAGTGGATCAATCAACAGAGTTCAACCACTAGGCCACCCATGTGAGACACCAAGGCAGGGAATTTTAGTGGTGACCAGAGCGTGGGCTGTTCTCTCGGGGTGATATCTCTACATTTACTTATTGCATCTTTGATTGTTCTGACCTGCAAATATGCAGATAAATATTATATATTTTTCTAAACACTGTGTGGTGTATTCTTGTGGTGCTATATTGTGTTATTGTATGATTTATTGCACAAATACTTTACACATTGCCTTCTAAGTTAAGCCTGACTGCTCAGTGCCAAGCTACCAGAGGGTGGGCACAGGATAATTTTGATTTTGTGTGACTTACCCTGACTAGAGTGAGGGTCCTTGCTTGGACAGGGGGTAACCTAACTGCCAACCAAAGACCCCATTTCTAACACTGGTGATCAGCGGTGAAGATAGGACTTGTATTTGTGCAGTGACATACAGTAGCTAAGTATTTCACTACCTACCCACAGTTGAAGGTCAACTTGATTTTTATATTTTTTCTGCAAATTCGTTTTTCCTGTAAATTTTTTTACCAAAATCCTCACTCAACATGTCTCAGGCTGGGTCTCAAGCAGGAGATTTTGACCTAGCCCTGCTGGAGACATACACTGTAAAACAGCTGAAAGGATTCTGCAGGGATATGGGAGTACCCACCAAAAGGTGCCTCCAGAAAGGAGGAATTTCAAAAGGCGCTGAGGGCCTGGGTAGAAGCCCATTCAGAGGAGGGTGCTGAGGAGGAGGAGCCAGAAGATGGCTCCCCAGAAGATTTTTTGCCACCAGTGGATGTTACCACTGCAACTGTGCCCCCTGAAAAACCAGGGAGCAGTGTCTCTGATCAAAGCCTGACCGCAGAGGAAAGGAGAGAAGAGAGAGAGTTTCAGTTGCATATGGCAAGGCTAAAAATTGAGGCTCAACAGGAGGAAAGGAGGGCAGAGAGAGAAGCCAAGCAAGCTGAGGCTGAAAGAGCAGCCAAACAGATTGAAGCTGAAAGAGCTGAAGCTGCAGCTGAGAGAGCCTTGGCTGAGAAGAAACTATTGTTGGCTCATGAACGGAGTCTCAAGGAGCTGGAGATCAAGGCGAGACAGTCTGAGTCCAGCAGTAATGGTGGCAGCATACAAGCAGGGCCTACTGGAGAAAAGAATGTTTGAATACCCAAAAATGTGGTGCCCAGTTTTGTGGTGGGAGATGACATAGATAAATGGCTAGCTGCTTATGAAGTTGCACTAAGGGCTCATGAGGTTCCTGAAGGGCAATGGGGTACAGCTATGTGGAGTTATGTGCAAGCACTGGGGAGGGACACACTTCTCACACTGGATCAAAAGGATCAAAACACATACCCACTTCAGAAAGCCATTTTACTTGCCAAGTTTGGGCTCACCCCTGAGAGATACCGTCAGAGGTTCAGGGACAGCACCAAACAGTCCACATAAACATGGGTAGATTTCTTTGACTTTTCCAGTAAGGCACTGAATGGATGGGTGTGGGGCAGCAAAGTAGATGATTATAAAGGGTTATATGACTTGATTCTGAGGGAGCATATACTCAATATTTCTTTTACAGAGTGGCGCTGGCACTTGGTAGATAGTAAGCTGACTGACCCCAGGAAGCTTGCTGAGGAGGCGGACCTCTGGGTGTCCAAAAAGGCATCTGGGGGGGACTCCCACAAAGGTGGTCAGGGTTCCTAACAGAAGAAAGAGGGGGAGAAAAACTTAAAGAAAAGGAGTTCTCAAAAGCCCCCTAAAAGAATTCCGGGGGGGGGGGTGGATACCATTCCTATTCTAGGTTTGCAAAGAAGCCAGGGTATTTTGATAAAACATTAGGGAAGTTCATCCCCAAATGCTTAGAGTGCTACCAGTTTGGACACTCTAAGGGTGACTCCCAGTGCCTCAAAAGGGAACAGTCCACCACTGGAAAGACACCTGGGTTGGCTAGTGTAGCGCTCGGGGGGGACAGTCCCAGTTAGCTTTGGGGAGCAGGCAGAGGTTTCCCTAGTGTACCTGGGAGAAAGAGAGATGGTGCCTAAAGCCTACATGCCAGAAAATACTTCAAAGTACAGCCAGTGGGTCACCATTGAGAGACAAAGAGTGGAGGCTCTGTGTGACACAGGAGCCAGTATGACTACTGTCAAGAGTCAGCTGGTGTCATCAGAGCAGATAGTCCCAAATTCATTCCACCAGGTCATAGTCGCTGACAATCATGAGAGTCACCTACCGGTGGCTCTGGTTCCCTTTGAGTGGGGGGCATCTCTGGTACTCTCAAAGTAGCTGTGAGTTCTGCCATGCCTGTAGATTGTCTGTTAGGCAATGATCTTGAGCATACTGCCTGGAAAGAGGTAGACCTCAGATCCCACTTGGAGATGTTAGGTTTGCCTGAGTGGGTCTGCATGACCACACGGTCCATGGCTGCCCGGGAAGGGAGTCAAGGGCATCTGGAACAATGGCCCAGACAGCTGCAAAGAGGAAGGGCAAGAGGCGCGGGAAACCCGCCTCAAATGTTCCCACGATGGCGGACGGGGCCCCTGAGGAGGAGGAGGCCCCTGAGCCAACTGGGGAGGACATAGCTGACCTGGGTAACCTACCTGAATTTGCTGGCTGGCAAGTAAAGGGTGGGCCAACTAGGGCAGAATTCTGCAAAGCGCAGAAGGAATGCCCCACCCTTGAGGGTCTGAGGCAACAGGCCGCAGCCCAAACAGAAGGTGACGCCTCTGGCACTCACCATATTTACTGGGAGAATGATCTACTTTACAGTGAGCCTAAGGTTCCAGGTCCTTGTGCAGCATGTGGGCTGGTGGTCCCCCAGTGTTACCAGGCTTTCCTGCTGGGTCTGGCTCACGACATCCCCCTGGCAGGTGGGCCAAGACAAGACCTTTAACAGGCTTTTCACCCACTTCCATTGGCCCAGAATGAGGATAGCCTCAGATAATTTCTGCAGAACTTGCCCCATCTGCCAGGCTACTGGTTAAACTGGGAAAAAGCTTAAGGCTCCCCTTCTCTCACTCCCTGTCATTGGCACCACCTTTCAAAGGGTGGGAATCAACATTGTTGGTCCCTTGGACCACAAAACTGACCTGGGCAACAGGTTTATCCTGGTTTTGGTGGACCATGCCACCCGCTATCCAGAGGCAATCCCTCTGAAAACAGTGACTGCACTGGTGGTGACCAGAGCCCTGTTGGGAATATTTACCCGTGTGGGATTCCCTAAGGAGGTTGTGTCTGACAGGGGCACAAACTTTATGTCTGCCTACATGAAGTCCATGTGGGATGAGTCTGGGGTGACCTACTGGTTTACAACCCATTATCATCCTCAATCCAATGGGCTTGTTGAGAGATTCAACAAAACCCTGAAGGGCATGATTAATGGCCTGACTGAAGCCATGAGGCGTAAGTGGGACGTCCTCTTACCATGCCTGTTGTTTGCTTACAGAGAGGTGCCCAAGAAAGGGGTGGGGTTCAGCCCCTTTGAGCTTCTCTATGGTCACCCTGTCAGGGGACCTCTAAGCATTGTTAAAGAGGGCTGGGAGAAAGCTCCCAAGACACCTCCCCAGGATGTGGTCAGCTACATGCTGGCCCTTCGCAGCCAAACCCAACGCTTCTAGAAGCATGCCAAGAGTAACCTTGAGGCCAGTCAAGAGGTGATGAAGGAGTGGAATGACCGGAAGACCACTCTGGTTGAGTTCTCACCTAGAGACAAGGTTTGGGTGATGGAGCCAGTAGAGCCCAGGGCTCTCCAGGACAGCTGGACTGGCCCCTTTGAGATCAAAGAGCGTAAAGGGAGGCCACTTACCTAGTGCACCTCAAGACCCCTAGGCACCCCCTAAGGGTCCTCTATCACAACAGGCTCAAACCTCACTTTGAGAGTTCTGAGATCAGTATGCTCCTGGTCACAGATGAGGGCATGGAAGAGGAGAGTGAACCTCTCCCCGGCCTCCTCTCTGCCAAAGAAGGTGATGGATCAGTGGAGGGTGTCATTCTCTCTGACTCCCTGACTCTGAATCAGAGATGAGACTGTTATGAGCTGTTGGAGCAGTTCTCTTCCCTGTTCTCCCTTACTCCTGGACTGACCCACTTATGTGTTCATGACACTGACAGTCCTCCTGTAAAGAACACAATTTACAGGTTATCATATAAGGTGAAGGCCAGCATGAAGGAGGAGGTCTCTAAGATGTTTACTTTAGGGGTTATTGAGAAATCCAGTAGTCCCTGGGCCAGCCCTGTGGTGCTGGTCCCTAAGGCTGCTGCCCCAGGTGCAAAGCCAGAACTCAGGTTCTGTGTGGACTACCGGGGTCTCAACTCAGTCACACGGACTGATGCTCACCTCATCCCCTGAGCTGATGAGCTCGTTGAAAGACTAGGCGCTGCCAAGTTCCTGAGTATATTTGATCTTACTTCAGGGTACTGGCAGATCGCCCTGACTGAGGGGGGTAAAGAGAGATCAGCATTTTCCACACCTGATGGCCATTACCACTTCCGGGTGATGCCATGTGGGTTGAAAAATGCCCCGCTACCTTCCAACGGTTGATTAACGGGGTCCTAGCTGGCAGGGATGCCTACTGTGCAGCCTACCTGGACGACATAGCTGTCTACAGTTCCAGCTGGGAGGAACACCTGCTCCACCTCAAGGAGGTGCTTCAGGCTCTGCAACAGGCAGGCCTGACCATCAAGGCTAGTAAGTGCCAAATTGGGCAGGCTTCTGTGGTATACTTGGGACACCTACTAGGTGGTGGCAAGGTGCAGCCACTCTAGGCCAAGATTGAAAGTATCAAGACCTGGCAACCACCTAGAACACAGACTGAAGTGAGAGCCTTTTTAGGCCTCACTGGATACTACCGCAGATTCGTCAAGGGCTATGGTACCATTGTGTCACCCTTGACAGAACTCACTTCCAAGAAACAACCCAGGTTGGTGAATTGGACAGAGGCTTGCCAGAAAGCCTTTGATTCTCTGAAGGAAGCCATATGCACAGCCCCCGTGCTCAAGGCCCCTGACTACTCCCAGGAATTTATTGTGCAGTCAGATGCTTTAGAGCAAGGCATAGGGGCTGTTCTAGCACAGCTAAATGAAGAGGGCTCAGACCAACCAGTAGCCTTTATTAGCAGAAGGCTATTACCACGGGAACAGAGGTGGAGTGCTATTGAGAGAGAAGCATTTGCTGTGGTCTGGGCACTAAAGAAGTTAAGACTCTACCTGTTTGGGACTCACTTCCAGGTTCAGACAGACCACAGGCCCCTCAGATGGCTCATGCAGATGAGGGGTGAGAATCCAAAACTCTTGAGGTGGTCCATTTACCTACAGGGGATGGACTTTACAGTGGAGCATCGCCCGGGGATTGACCACGCCAATTCTGATGATCTCTCCAGATACTTCCGTCTTAGCGATGAGAGCTCCCAGGAGGTTGGGTAGCTCTCCCCACTTTCAGCTGGGGGGGACACATGTTAGACTTGACAGCATTAGGGTGGTCACCCCTAACTTTTTGCCTGCCTCCCTCCACTTTTTGGACACTGTTTTTGCTGGTTTTTAGACTCTGCGCACTTTACCACTGCTAATCAGTGCTAAAGTGCATATGCTCTCTCCCTTTAAACATGGCAACATTGGATCATACCCAATTGGACTATTTAATTTACTTATAAGTCCCTGGTAGAAGGCACTATATGTGCCCAGGGCTTGTAGATTAAATGCTACTAGTGGGCCTGCAGCACTGATTGTGCTACACACTTAGGTAGCCCCTTAACCTTGTCTCAGGCCTGCCATTGCAAGGCCTGTATGTGCAGTTTCACTGCCAATTCGACTTGGCATTTAAAAGTACTTGCCAAGCCTAAAACTCCCCTTTTTCTACATATAAGTCACCCCTAAGGTGTGCCCTAGGTAACCCCTAGGGCAGGGTGCTGTGTGGGTAAAAGGCAGGACATGTACCTGTATAGTTTACATGTCCTGGTAGTGTAAAACTCCTAAACTCATTTTTACACTACTCTGAGGCCTGCTCTCTTCATAGGCTAACATTGGGGCTGTCCTCATACATTGTTGGAGTGGTAGCTGCTGATCTGAAAGGAGTAGGAAGGTCATATTTAGTATGGCCAGAATGGTAATAACAAATCCTGCTGACTGGTGAAGTTGGATTCAATATTACTATTTTAGAAATGCCACTTTTAGAAAGTGAGCATTTCTCTGCACTTAAATCTTTCTGTGCCTTACAATCCACGTCTGGCTGGGTTTAGTTTACAGCGCTTTGTGCATTCACTGAGACACACCCCAAACACAGGATACTCAGCCTCACTTGCATACATCTGCATTTTGAATGGGTCTTCCTGGGCTGGGAGGGTGGGGGGCCTGCTCTCACACAAAGGACTGCCACACCCCCTTCTGGGACCCTGGCAGACAGGATTGAACTAAAAGGGGACCTGGTACACTTCTAAGCCACTCTTTGAAGTCCCCCCCTCTTCAAAGACACTTCATGGAGAAGAAACTTGTAACTAGAACCTGCATCCTGCCAAGAAGAACTGCCTGGCTACCCAAAGAACTCACCTGACTGCTTTCTGTGAAGGACTGCTGCCTTGCTGTTGCCCTGCTGCATTGCTGCTCCCTGGCTGTGGTGAAGAAGTTCTCTCCAAGGGCTTGGATAGAGCTTGCCTCCTGTTCCCTGAAGTCTCAGGACCAAAAAGACTTCTCTCTTGCAACTGGACTCCTTGTGCGGCGAAAGTTTGACTCACAGCCTGCTAAAACCGATGCACAGCCTGTCTCGCGGTGAGAAATTCACCGCACGCCGAACCGGAACGATGCAGCTCGACTTCGCAAGGAAAAGATCGATGCAGCGCCTGCGTTGCAACCGGAACTTCTACGCACGGCCCACCGGATTGACGCACAGCCAACCTGGGTCGACGCAGCCCTACTTTCAGAGGGGAAATCGATGCAGCGCCTGCTGTGCGGAGAAATTTCCCCACAACACCCACCGGAACGACGCAGAGGTTGTCACAAGCCCAGGATTCCACGCACAGACCCCGGGGCGTCTGAAAACCCAGCAACCCAAAGAGGATCCATGACCGAGCACCGGAAATCGATGCACAGACGTCCTGCGTGGAAACTAAATGACGCATCGACTGCGTGCGGCCCGAGAAATTGACGTACACCCCCTTTGTTTCCACGCTTCTCCCCTGCGGCCCTTTGCAGAGATTTTTCACGCAAATCAGGTACTTTGTGCTTGAAAGAGACTTTGTTTGCTTTTAAAAGACTTAACACACTTTGTATCACTTTTCAGTGATATCTCTACATTTACTTATTGCATCTTTGATTATTTTGACCTCCAAATACCCAGATAAATATTATATATTTTTCTAAACACTGTGTGGTGTATTCTTGCCTTCTAAGTTAAGCCTGACTGCTCAGTGCCAAGCTACCAGAGGGTGGGCACAGGATAATTTGGAATGTGTGTGACTTTCCCTGACTAGAGTGAGGGTCCTTGCTTGGGCAGTGGGTAACCTGACTGCCAACCAAAGACCCTATTTCTAACAGGTGTGTTCTGGTGCTCTCGGCTATATCATTAGTGGTCAGCTGTTCAGATGGGAACTGTATAAATCACAGATGTATGATTGTTAGCCCCTAGGATACATCCTTGTATCAAAAAGGGATGTACAATAATGAATTTCATGTAAACAAATTGAGGGATTAGTTGGCAGCAATATGTATGAGTCCTTTTAAAAATGTAATCTACATCCTATAGGATATAATGGGGTTTAGATTTCGGCAGACGAGATATCTAATTGAGTCTTATTGTTTGGAAATTTTAGGATGAGTTGTACCTTTTCATTGTGTTGAACTTTCTAAGTTTTTTTGATTAGTCTTGCGCTATTTATAAAGTATGCTGTCTCTGTATGTGACTTTATTGACTTTGATATATTAATGTGAGTTTTACAATAGATAGATGAGATGTATTAATTTAATATATGATGTTTATTGATTTTAAGGTTTGTTTACCAAGGCAAATGAGGAGGGGTTCAAATAAGTTTATATGCTTAATAATGCTGAATTACAGTATAGGTTGAATATAATGTTAAGTGATGCCAATGTAGTGTATGTATGTTTCGCCTTATTGGCACAATATCAAACAAATAAAAAGTAGTTATAATCAATATGATTTAGTGTTGTAAAACCGGACACAAATGAATCAGGATGTGATTGCCCAAGACAAGAACTTTAGAGGCAGAATATTGTGTTTGACATAAGATCCTGTAGCTACAACCAGGACCAGATTAGTGCATGCGCTCTGTGCAAAAACGCTGGGGATTGAGCCAAGGTGCACTACCCAGTATTTTAACAGGAACACAATCTCCAAGCATATGTGGACATAGGCCACGATGAACATCAAACCCTGTGAAAGCAGACAGTCTGCCTTCAAAGTGTTGGACAGCGATATTAAATTTGGCAATGTCTGTCAATTTCCTATGGTTTTATAAAAGAAAGAGCCACAGTTGACCAATCATCTATTTACAGGAATAAGCAGACAAGGTTAGACAACAGAATATGAAATTGGTAGTTCGAATTCCTTACGGAAAACCTCATGTAACACTGATCACTGGGATGAATGGAAGAATGTAATAAGCATTGTTTAGAAACAAACATACTATGAAATGCATGGGATGGTTGTGGGGGAGGATGTATTGCAACATCATTATTTTTATAGGATGGTGATTAATGTAGTTGTTGAGGTGCTTGAAGTTTTGTATGGGCTGAAAATCTCTATCAGGTTTCCGCACAAAATACAGAATAGAATCCATGCCCTGCTTCTCTTCTCTCTTTTGAACCATTTTGATGGTGTGTGTAAGGAATTGGGCTGTTGGTTGACTGGGGTGTGAGAAAGCAACCACAGCCCTTGTCAAGGTCAGTCCAAATTAACATGGGCTTAACCCCCTGGAATCTTGGCACTGAACAGTCAGGCTTAACTTAGAGGCAATGTGTAAAGTATTTGTGTAACACTTCAAACAGTAACTCAATGAAAACACACCATAAAAGGAACCCGTACTAGCTTAGAACAATAGAGTCGCTTTTAATAAATAAAGCAAGACCAAAACAGAAAAAATCCAATCAGTAGAAGATATGAAGGTTTAATAATTTCAGTAAAAATAGCACCAAAAAACACAAAAGTGCCACCTGTAGATTTCTGATTGCACCAGACCAGGACGAAGTCACAAGTTCAGGCTGACCGCAATGGATAACAGGCCACCTACAGGAACCCAGGTAGGCTTACTAAACAACATACCTTAAATCCTGGTTTGAGGAGCATTGCGAAGATCTGTGTTGAAGATGTATCATGCAGCTGAAGCAATGCTTCAGTTCTGAGGTGTGGTGAGGCTGCAATATGAGGTCCAATATGAAGTCCGACATTGAAAATGGGTCTAGCAGTCAAGGTGATGCACTAAATCTGAGAAGCTGCGAGGCTGAGATGCGGTGTCAGGCACAATTCCAATCTAAAACTGACATTTTCAAAAATGTAGTTTAAATTCCAATTTCACCATAAGTTGTGATTTTTCATTACAATTCCATAGACACCAAACATGGATTGATTACCTGTTCCCATTTGGAAATTCCAGATTATTAAATGTCATAAGGTAAGTCCAATGTTATCCTATGGGATAGGTAGGCCTTGCAGTAGTGAAAAATAAATTTAACCGTTTTTCACAACCAGGACATTTAAAAGTTAAAAGTTCATGTCCTACTTCTTAAATACATTGCACCCTGCCCTCCAGAGCTGTCCAGGACCTGCCGAAAGGGTGACTTACATGTATTGAAAAGGACGATTTGGGCCTAGCAAAAGGGTTATTTTGCCAGGTTGAAATGGCAGTTCAAAACTGCACACACAGAATGCCTGGGACATGTTTAAAGTGATCTTTAAGTGGGTGGCACAATCAGTGCTGCAGACCCACTAGTAACAGTTAATATACAGGCTCTGAGTACAGGTAATGCCACTTTAATAGGGACTTATAAATAAATTACATTTGTCAATTGGGTATAAGTCAAATACACCATGTTTAAGGGAGTGAGCACATGCACCTTAGCACTTATTAGCAGTGTAAAGTACCCAGAGTTCAAAAGCCAGCAAAAATAAGATCAGCAAAAATAGTTGGGTTGAAGTCAAAAGGTTTGGGAGAAGCTGCCTTAAGGCTGGCAGGTCTAATAGTGGTGAGGAGCAATAGAAAGAGAACACCTTGGAAAATTCCACACTGATTCAGAGGTGAATGGCACCAGTATAAAGAGGCTACCCTCTATCCTTAAGAACCTGGGAAAACTGCAAACAATATTTTAAAAATGAGGGGTTACTTTATCAAGCAAAACTAGTGATTTTTTTAATGGAAGAGGGTTGTTCCCTCAATTGATCCATTGAAGCTTTATTGCTGTTAATCGCTGTAATTAATCAAAAGTTCATTGGAGATCAATTACATCTATATTTAACTAGATAAAAAGCACATAGAAGCAGTAATCAAAATGCACATCTGTTCCAATTGAAATAAATACAATCTCATGTAAGGGTGCCACAAAGGGTGCATGGTATCAAGGACGGTGCTGTAATACGACAAACAGTATGCAAAAACAGAGTCTTGCGATCAAATTCTAATAAGGAAGTCTTTCTCACAATCTACTAGGTCTGGAGGAGGAAAACCCAGGTTCCCTTCAATGTAATTGAAGAAGCCATCCAGATTTGCACCTTACATGTGTGAACACCATGGTTTTCCATCTAGATTCTCTGCCTCTGGTGGAAACATTCCTGGGAGAGAATGGTGCTGAAGCGCAAAGCCCATTGGTCCATCAGTCATGACGTGGAGCTCTATGTTGTCAGACAAATAGATAAGTCAATCTCACTGATCTTCATCCTCCAACAGGTTGCACAAGCTCAGGACAATACGACACTGACATTGGAATAACCAAAACTAGAACAAATCTGTTGATTCCACTATCTCCTTTTGATACGGTAAAGGAATACACCCTGACCTCATCATATCAACCTCACTCTCTCTAGCACAATGGAAGAGCATCATTGTGAAGATACTGAGACCATCGAGAGGCAGGACGTCTCAGGGTCCATGAGATTCCAGCACTATGCACTGCATTTGCTTGGGGCAACCTTCACCAATGGGCCTTACATAAATATGATGCACACAAGTTGAGAATTAACTAATTGTGAAGAATCTGAGTTGAAGTGTGTCATGGCAGGCCCGGGTTACTGCAACCCAATTGTAATAACTGTGAGATTTCACCACAGGTTTCCTGGAGCACAACTACCGTGGACACCTGAAATAGAAACTAAGTACCCCTTTGTAGCATGGGAATCCTAGGAAAGTGAGGCAGAGCAGTCCAAGGCTTACTATCTGTAAGTGTTGTGAGCTGGAACCCAGAACTTAGCCGTGCAGCAACCAACACTCAATAACTAAAAGCCCAGCCAGTGCCTTTTCTTTTATAAAGGAAAAGTAAAAAATTAAACACAATATTAATTACTACTCACAAGATAACAAATATATAAGGAAAAGGGCCTCACAACCAACTGGGAATGTTCACTAATAGGAGGAAGATCGGAGAATTGGGTGCTACCACTGCCCATTAACTGTGTTGGTCACAGTGATACTGATCTTTCTTAGCTGACATACAATTAAACCATTTGCTGCAGTAGCACATTTCCTCACCCAGCAGCACAGGAAGCATCTTGGGCAGTTCTCATATGAGACCCAAAAATTAGATGGTCTGACACAAAAAGGTCTAGGGAGTTAAAGTGGTTTGGTACCCACTTCCTCACACAAATGCACAATGAATATGCAGAAAATTAAAAAGTGCTATCTTACCCAGGACAGTGACCCCTATCCCCAAAAGAGACAGACAGAACAGGAAGTATTTGGTTACAGGGAAAAGGCTACAGATTTCAGGTACAGAGAAAAGGCTAGAGACCTAGGAGGAGTAAAGAAGGAAGCAAGTGAATTCCCTGTTTCCAGGTAGAGACTTCACCTCCTGGGTATGGACTGGGACGAGAAGGCTGATGAGTTGTTTCTAGTATCTTTCATTAGCTATGCACTTAAAGAGCAACAGTGCAATGTGAATAAATATGAAAAAGCAAGTATTATTTTCACCCTCATTGAAAGGAAATTGTTTACTTTTTCAGTCATTCCTCTTGCATTACATTATAGGCCAAGGAGATGGCGAAGGACGAAGAGTCACGAATTAAGCTGTTAACAATCTTAGACATCAACTGACTTCCTATTCTGTCTCTGTATCCTTTACCAAACCAGTGTCCTATGTATGACAAGGCAAAATGGAATTTAGTGTTATTATATGCTAACTGTATGTATATGTGTGTGTGTACGCACATGTATTATTTGTTGTAGCTATAAGGCAAGGTATTAAGATATCAAATGGACAATGTCATAATAAAGCAAGAAGTCAACATTTTATGGAGAGTTTTCTTGGGCAGGGGAACATCTTCTAAACATGATTTGACAATTGTTTTGCTCTGGTGAAATTCTTATTTGGGAGCAACACAAAGTGCAGCCTACTGGCTACTGAGCAATGCAATTTGCGAGCCACTGCCATTCTAAACCTTACTACCAGAAGTCAGGGGTGTGTTTAATATTTTCCTTTTCTCGCTGACTGGTTTCACACTGCCATTACGACGTTACACTTATAAAATACTGCTGCTACCTGAGCTGGGCATTTGCAGCTGAAATGTCACTTTTGTATTCTATTGATTTCCTAGTGAGAATGACAATTACCTTGTACCTTCAGTGCACTGGAAATGTGGAAATTACCTGTCAGACCTGCAATTGGAACAGTATACACTTGCCTCCATGCATCTGTTGTCACCTCAGTAAAATATCCCCAAAAGTCATAACCCTGAAGATCTCGGTAATAGGCTATTTTCAGAGAGCAGCAAATGCAGCTCTATCAGAAAGACTTTCATCTTTTCATATTGCTAGTAGAATAATGGATAATTCGATGAACGATGCTAATGTATAAAATAAAGTGCACTCAACTGCTTAATGAATAAACATGCTGTAGACATGCGCACAGAGCGATGAACAGAGCCTTTAATTTGTAGACACATTGTAATATGTGAAATAGATGGTAGTTTTGTTTTCTATCAAATCTGTCATTTATCCTCTTCTCCGCGCCAGCTTCTCTTTTTTTTTGTGCATTTCTTTAACACTTTGAACTGTATCCACCTTTCCTTTGAGGCTTTTTGACAACTAGTTCCTCCCTAGGCACCCACATTATTTTCTATATTGTCTTCCTTATGTGTTTTTTTAAGGTACAGGTCTGCAAACTTAGGCCCTCATTATGACATTGGCGGTAAATCCCACTTACCGCCATGCTGACCACCACCAACTTAATGCCGCTGCCACAGATATCCATCCACCATATTATGACACAAGCACACCAATCAAAACCCACACCGTTACGCCAACAGAACAACACCCATCACATTATGACTCACGAATCACCACAGTGGATATTCAATGGTGGTAAACCATTGGCGGTACATACTGCCGTGCTCAAAATACACACATTCAAACAAAACAACACCACATTGGACAATTCAAACAACACGCACCTAACTCCCATACACACATCACACCCACACACCCACACCACTATAAAACACACACCCACATTACCCACAACCCATTACGACTATAAACTATTGTCACGAGACAGACACCAAGACCACAGAAAAAAACAGAGCCACACACTGCCTATAACTATACACCACCCACGCACCCCACATCACACACCCCAACACATCACCCTACACACCCTCACCTACACACCTCACACAACACCCATGGCACCACAAAGACACCCCCGATTCTCAGAGGAGGAGCTAAGGGTCATGGTGGAGGAAATCATCAGGGTAGAGATACAGCAATTTGGAGCACAGGCGCAGAAGATATCTATAGCTAGGAAGACGGAGCTATTGTGGAGAATGGTGGACAGGGTCAACGCGGTGGGACAGCACCCAAGAACTAGGGATGACATCAGGAAGAGGTGGAACTACCTATGGGGGAAGGTATGTTCCATTGCAGCAAGAAACCAACTCGCTATACAGAGGACTGGTGGTGGACCACCACCTCCTCTCCACACCTAACAACATGGGAGGAGCAAGTCTTGGCAATCATGCATCCTGAGGGCCTGGCCGGAGTAGGAGGAGGACTGGTAAGTCAACTCTCTACAACCATCACCCCCTTGCATGCCATCACATACCCTCACCCTCACTCCTATCACATCACCACGTCCCCCACCATCACATCTCACTCATCCCAATGCCAAGCCTTGCATGCCATACCAATGCATGGACACCACTCACAGCCTTGAATGGACACCTATCACTAAAGCATGCACACTAGAGAGAATCAGCTACCACACCACATACCAATGTACACAAGTGAAAGCTGCCAGGGCAAACACAACCAAAGAGGGCAAGCCACGGATGCACAATATGTCAGACACAGAAACCATGACACATCATTTACATCCCCACAGGTACCCCAGCCAATGTCAGCAGAGATGAGGTGCCAGCAATATCCAGTCCCCCACAGAAGAGGCCCACAGTGATGACAGCAACTCTGGTCTTCAGGATCTGGATGACCAACCTGGCCCATCAAGGAGCTCTGGACAGCCGGTTACTCAGGCCCTGTCAAACACCATCACAGAGCCTCCCCATCAGGAAACACCACCACAGCACCCACCCAGCGTACCCATACCTCTGTCCCCAGGACACGTCAATCAGTAGTGTGTCCACCTCTACAGGGACCCCAGGGCACACCTCATACCCAAGACAATCAGGGACCTAGGATCAGTGGCAGTGGGCACACGGTTCAAGGAACAGAGGCACAGAACAACAGGGAAACTGGGAGGAGTGCTGTGCGCCAGGGGGAGGACAGGTCCAGGGAACAGACTCTGCAGGACGCATTTGCAGAGATCCTGGGAGCATATCAACATTCCCAGGACATTATGGGCCAGCTCCTACACAATGTGCAGCAGAACAGGCGGCTGCAGGAAGGACATTACCAGGGGATCAGGGAGGACTTGCAGGCCATCAACAACACCCTGATCTTCATAGCAGGGGTGCTGGCAGACATGGCCAATATTATGAGAGAGGCAGTCTCACAACAGCGGGCCCCTGCCTCTAGCCAGACATCTGAACTGCCTTCAACCTCTGCTGCCGTTAATGAACAGAAGGCCCTGCCACAGGACCAACATTCCACCAGCACCCCTCCCCCTGCTCAGGAAGAATCACTCTGCAAACGTTCTCTGTGATCCAGACAGAAGCTAGAGACACTTGCCAAGACCCCAGCCAGGAAATGGGACTCTCCTGGTTGTCACCCTTGTGTCCCACACAGTCACCCTGTCCACCTTGAACTGCCATTGCTCCCCTTCCTATGTCCCCTTGGACAATGCATCTGTGCTACAAATAGACTGGAACAATACCTTGGACTTTCCTCCATCATCACCCCATCCCATTTCACTTGCCCCTCTTTTTCTTAGCACCTCAATAAACACCCTTAGAAAAAATAGACATATGGAGTATTTCACTTTTTTGAAATATGTATTTATTTGTCCAGGTTCAAACATTGCAATTTAACTGTATAGTAAATGGGCATATGTTAATCACCTGTAGCTGGCTGCAGTGATCACACCAGGAACTATTGTGAGGCACCAACATCTGTAAAAATTAATTGCTAAAGGGTAAAGTAAGTAGGCATAGAAGTGGGAAATACAAGCATGCCAGTGCCACAGAAATTAAACAAATTAAAATGAAATGTGAAGTAACACTGTCTTACCTGTGTGTCATTGGAAGTATTGTCTGATGACTGCTCTTCTTTTGTCCTCATCCTCTGCCTCCTCATCCTCACTGTCCACAGGGCCCACTGCTGTCACACGGGCATCTCCAGCCTCCTCTTCCTGCAGAAAAGGCACATGGCATCTCAGGGCAAGGTTGTGAAACATGCAGCATGCCACTATAATCTGGCAGACCTTCTATGGTGAGTACCACAGGGATCCACCTGTCAGATGGAGGCTATGAACCTGGCCTTCAGGAGGCCAAAGGTCTGATCTATAATTCTTCTGGTTCACCCATGTGCCTCACTGTAATGTTCTTCTGCTCTTGTCCTGGCATTCCTCACGGAGGTCAGCAGCCAAGATAGGTTAGGGTAACCAGAGTCACCTACAAATATTGAGGGACAACATTTAGCCACACACTATCCCATATGGCCCACACCATACCAATACACCAAGATATACTGGGTGGGGACAAGGACTCACCTATTAGCCACACCCTGTGCCTCTGTAGTTGCCCCATCACATTTGGAATGCTGCTATTTCTCAGGACAAAGGCATCATGCACCGACCCAGGATACTTAGCATTGACGTGGGAGATGTACTGTTCTGCCAAGCACACCATCTGTGCACTCGTAGAGTGGAAACTCTTACGATTTCTGAACACCTGTTCATTTTGACAGGGGGGGGGGACAAATGCAATATGTGTTCCATCAGTCGCCCCTATTATGTTGGGGATATGTCCCATTGCATAGAACTCGCCCTTCACTATGGCCAAATCTTCCACCTGGGGAAATACAATGTTGCTGCACGTGTGTTTAATCAGTGCAGACAACACTCTGGTCAGCACTATTGAGAACATTGGCTGTGACATTCCTGTTGCCAAGCCCTCTGTCACTTGGAAAGAACCAGTTGCCAGGAAATGGAGTACAGATAGAACTTGCACAAGAGGGGGGATCCCATTGGGGTGACGGATTGCAGATATAAGGTCAGGCTCCCATGGGGCACACAGCTCTGTGATCGTGGCCCTGTCAAGTCTATAGGTGAGTATTATGTGCCTGTCCTCCATTGTTGCCAAGTCCACCTGGGGTCTGTACATGTCTCCATCTTTTATTCACCCGCAGTGGTAACAATCTATGGGGCAAAAGAGTGAGGAGCCAGTCACAAACTGAACAATGGGGCTACAACAGAACATTGCATGCTATTAACTTGAAATGGGTCAGTGTGAATTGTCCAGTATGTTCAAATGTAAACAGTGATGCAGCAATTATCCAGGGATTGCACCCCACCCCTGTATTGGCGTCCGCCTGTCCTGTGTGGAGCGACAGGTGAAATTGAGGTAATTCTGCTGCGTTGTACTCCGTTGTGGGAGGCGGTGGGGAAGCGTTGTGCAACTCCTCATTGGGTAACATTGGGCCCTATGGGTTACAGTGACCACCATTTTATATCAGATTCCTTACTTGCTAACTGATATCCAACAGGAGAGGACGTACACTGCGTGTGCTGCTGTGACCTGTGTCTGGAACCTACCGTGGCCTGTGTGAGTGGGGAAAGAGCCCCTGCCTTCACTTCAGAGGAGTTGGAGAGACTGGTGGATGGGGTCCTACCCAAGTACGGACTGCTGTATGGGCCTCCAGACCAACAGGTGAGTACACAGTGGGCACGATGCATGTGGCATGAATGCATGGAGTGGTTTGTGTGAAGGCCTTGTGTAAGGGGGTGGGTGGATGCCCTCTGGGTGGTGTATTGGTTGTGTGCTGGGCCATGTGTGTACAAATGGTGATGTGAAGGGGTATGGTGGGCCATAAGTGTAACAGGCAGGACTGTCTGACAAATACTATTTTCCTGTGTGTATTTCCTCTGTAGGACAGCACCCATCAAATGAAGGGCATATGGCGTGCCATCGCCAAGGACCTGCGGACCCTGGGGTCTACGGCAGGTGGAGCACCCACTGTTGGAAACGGTGTGAGGACCTGGGTACGGAAGACCGCGAAGGCCCAGCTGGGGATGGCCTCTCAACAAGGAAATGGTGCCCATCGAAACCTGACCCCACCTGATGGCCCGCATACTGGTGGTGGCCTATCCAGAGCTGGATGAAGGCACTTGAGGGCATCACAGCAGCCACAAGGTGGTGAGTACAGTGCCCATCATTACTACTAATGCCTGGTGGGGTGGTATCCAGGAGGTGGATGTGTGTCAGTGGGTGTCCCTAGGCCAGACCTGACATTGCAGCGTAGGTCTCCTGGTGGCCAGGGTTCTGAAGGGATAGTCCTGCTACCTAGTTCTTAGGCATCCACTACTGGTCAGGGCTGCGTTGGTCCCATGTGTGCTGCATTTACCGGTGTGTGCCCCTCCCCATGCCTTGGTGGCTAGCAACAACACTGGTAGTGCAATACATAGTGCGTAGGGCTGTTCTCTGTGTGTGAGGGTGCTGTGTATGCAAACAGTGGGGTTGGTGCAGCCATTGACCAAGTGTATCCTTTGTCTCTCCTCCCACTTCTTCTTGTGTCTCCCTGTCATTATGTGCATTAGCATCATCTGGCGGAGGAGCAGAGGCACCGGCGATGGAGGGAGATGCATCCAAAAGGACCCAGGAGGCAGAGTCCACCGACGGTGAGGGCACCAGTGGGCCGGAGGGCGAGCGGAGCACCATGGTGGTGATTGGAAGGGACAAGTTCTGACACAAATACCTCCTCTGATGAGAGCTCCCTGGTAGTGGTGGACACCTCTGTGACCACCCCAGCTACAGGTACAGCAGCCACCCCCAGTACCAGCACCGCCCTCCCAGTAGCCCCTCAGCAAGTTACCTGTGCCCGCTCAACCAGGAGGGTGGCATCTCCTTCGCCCCAGGCACCTTAGGCCCTGCCCCAGTGAGCCCTGCTGCCCTGAATGAGGAGGGTATTGACCTCCTGGGATCCATCTCTATAGGGCAGTCAACCATTTTGAATGCAATCCAGGGGCTGGCAGCCCAGATGCAACAGACTAATGCATTCCTGGAGGACATTCACACTGGCTTGGTGACCCAACAGAGATCGATCCAGGCTCTGGCCTCCTCTCTGATGGCAGTCATTGTCTCTGTTTCTACCCTCCCCCATCCAACTTCCTCTTCCCAATCCCATTCTGCTCAACCCCAACCTATCCCAAGCACACAGACACAAGAGCATGAACACAAGACAACACACGAGTGGCACAGGCGAACACAAGCACCACACTTCATCCCACAGGCACAGGCACTGACACAAACACCATCCAGATGCAGACACACCAACATCCACAATTCTCACTGACTCCCCCTCCTCCTCCACCTCCCTCCCAGTTCCGTCTGCACTCACACCTTCATGCACTACACCATCATCCACTACCAGCATCACCAGCACACCTAGCAGAACACACATCTCACTGGAAGACACCTCCACAACAGCCGCGCACATGTCACCTGTGTCCTCTCCCACTGTGTCTGCCCCCCCTCCTAAGGTAAACAAACGCAAGCACTCAGACACCCAACAGCTATCCACCTCACAACAGCATCCAGCCCATGCACCTGCACTCAAAATCAGCAGACATCTCCAACAACCACTCCCTCTTCCTCCACTCCCAAACCTTCTCCCTCTTCCCACCCCAGTGTCCCTAAAAAACTGTTCCTATATGCCATTGACCTCTTCCCTACCGCTCCCCCCATCCTGCATGTCTACAGGGTGGGAAGAACCCAGCCAGGCACCTCAGACACCTAGTCCATGGGCCCAGTTTTCACCACATCCATTTGTGGGGGAAAGGGTCCAAGGCACAAATCCTGCGGGTGAAGGAGCCTGCCCAAGCTGCTGCCAAGAAGGGAAAGGAGCTTGCCCAAGCTGCTGCCAAGAAGGGAAAGGAGCCTGCCCAAGCTGCTGCCAAGAAGGGAAAGGAGCTTGCCCAAGCTGCTGCCAAGAAGGGAATGAAGCCTGCCCAAGTTGCTGGTAAGTAGTTGAAATAGCCTGCCCGAGCTGCTGCCAGTAAGACTAAGGAGCCTGCCCCAGCTGCCAGGAAGATCAAGGAGCCATCACCAGCAGGCCGGAAGGGCAAGGGGCCTGGGGCAGGAGCTGTGACGGAGCCCACACCACCAACCATGGATGTGCAGCCGTCCGCAACTGCAGGGGATGGGCAGGAGTCTCCCCCCAGCAGCAGCAACACCAACACCATTGAGCAGCCATCCAAGGCTGCACGGAATGGGCAGGAGCCTCCCCCACCCAGCGGCAGCACCACCACCACCGACATTGAGCAGCCATCCGAGGCTGCAGCGGATGGGCAGGAGCCTCCAACCCAGCAGCACCACCACCACAATCGAGCAGCCGTCACCGCCGGTGGGGTGGTATCTGGGTGGTGGATGTGTGTCAGTGGGTGCCCCTAGGCCAGGCCTGACATTGCAGAGTAGGTCCCCTGGTGGCCAGTGTTCTAAAGGGATAGTCCTGCTACCAACTTCTTAGGTATCCACTACTGGTCAGGGCTGTGTTGGTCCCAGGTGTGCTGCATTTGCTGGTGTGCGCCCCTCCCCATGCCTTGGTGGCTAGCAACATCAGTGGTAGTGCAACGCATGGTGCGTAGGGCTGTTCCCTGTGTGTGAGGGTGCTGTGTATGCCAACAGTGGTGTTGGTGCAGCCATTGACCAAGTGTATCCTTTGTCTCTTCCCCCCATTCTTGTTGACTCACCCTGTCCTTATGTGCATTAGCATCATCTAGCGGTGGAGCAGAAGCACCAGCGACGGAGGACGCTGCATCCCAAAGGCCCCAGGAGGCAGAGTCCACCGACGGTGAGGGCACCAATGGGACAGAGGGCGAGGGGAGCACCATGGCGATGACTGGAGGGGACAGTTCTGACACAGATACCTCCTCCGATGGGAGCTCCCTGATGGTTGTGGACACCTCTGTGACTACCCCAGCTAAAGGTACAGCCGCCACCCCCTGTACCAGCACTGTCCTTCCAGCAGCTCCTCAGCAAGTTGCCCCTGCCCGCTAACCCAGGAGGGTGGCATCTCCTTCGTCCCAGGCACCTCAGGCCCTGTCCCAGTGAGCCCTGCTGCCCTGAGCGAGGAGGCCTTTGACATCCTGAGATCTATGTGTGTAGGGCAGTCAACCATTGTGAATGTCATCCAGGGGCTGTCAGCCCAGATGCAACAGACTAATGCATTACTAGAGAGCATTCACACTGGCTTGGAGGCCCAACAGAGATCGATCCAGGCTCTGGCCTCCTCTCTGATGGCAGCCATTGTCTCTGTTTCTACCCTCCTTCCTCCAACTTCCTCTTCCAAAACTCATTCTCCTCAACCCCAGCCTATACCAAGCACACAGGCAGACGAGCATGCACACAAGACAACACACAAGAGTGGCACAGCAAACACAAGCACCACACTTCATCCCACAGGCACTGACACAAACACCATCCAGATGCAGACACACCAACATCCACAATTCCCACTGTATCCCCCTCCTCCTCCCTCTCACTTCCAGCTGCACTCACACCTGCATTCACTACACCATCATCCACTACCAGCATTACCACCACACCTGTCAGAACACACACCTCACTGGAAGACACCTTCACAACAGCCATGCACACGTCCCCTGTGTCCTCTCCCACTGTGTCTGCCCCCCTCCTAAGGTACACAAACGCAAGCATTCAGACACCCAACAGCCATCCACCTCACAATAGCATCCAGCCCATGCACCTGCACCCAAAATCAGCAGACACCTCCAGCAACCATTCCCTCTTCCTCCACTCCCAAACCTTCTCCCTCTTCCCACCCCAGTGTCCCTAAAAAACTGTTCCTAATCCACCATTGACCTTTTCCCTACCCATCCCCCGTCCTGCACATCTGCCAGGGTGGGAAGAACCCAGCCAAGCACCTCAGCCACCCAGTCCACGGGCCCAGTCGTCACCACACCCACTCGTGAGGGAAAGGATCCAAGGCACATAGTCTGAAGGTGAAGGAGCCTGCCCAAGCTGCTGCCAAGAAGGGAAAGGAGCCTGCCCAAGCTGCTGCCAAGAAGGGAAAGAAGCCTGCCCAAGCTGCTATTAAGAAGTTGAAGGAGCCTGCCCCAGCTGCTACCAGGAAGACTAAGGAGCCTGTCCCAGCTGCCAGGAAGATCAAGGAGCCATCACCAGCAGGCAGGAAGGGCCAGGGGCCTGGGGCAGAAACTGTGATGGAGCCCACACCACCAACCATGGCAGGAGCCTCCCTCCCCAGCAGCACCACCACCATTGAGAAACCATCACCGCCAGCAGACGGTATGTAATCCTGCCTTCATGGGCTGCTGTGCGGCCTGCCCCATGCAAATCCACATAGGAGACTGGGACCTTGCACTCCCCAGGATCAGGAGCACAGGGCACAGTTCCCCCTCCAGAACCAGTGGGTATGACACCCACCTACCCCAGCCTCCCCAGGATCAAGAGCACTGGCACGATGCCCCCTCCAGAACCAGTGTGTAAGCCCCCCACTTACCCCAGCCTCTCCAGCACCAAGGACAGGGCATGTTGCCCCCTCCACAGCATGTGGGGAAGTCACCCACTTGAGAGACTGTGCCCGTGCACGCCCCAGGATCCAGCACACAGCATGTTGTCCCCTCCAGAGCATGTGGGCAAGTCACCCACTTGAGAGACTGTGGCCTTTCACTCCCGAGGACCAGGCACAGGGCATGTTGCCCCTTCAGAGCAAATGAGCAAGTCACCCACCTGAGAGACTGTGGCCTTACACTCCCCAGGTCCAAGCCAGTGGTCTAGTTCGATCTGCCGGCTGAGGTGCCCCCCGTCTCCCGTCCCCCTGAGGTGCCTGCCTATTTCCAAAGTGATGCCCCAGCAGTGTCCTCTCCATGTTGAGGCAGGTGCCATGTGTGGCCTTGGAATTTGGCCTGTGACCATGTGGACAATTATGGACTGGGCTGTGTCCCTTTTTATGTACATATGTATATATCTATTATCTTGCCTCACTTATTTATCTTGATGTGTTGCTCTCATTACATTCACTTTTTCTAAAATGTTTTGTCTTTGCATTATTCATCCAAGGTACGGGGTAAAAATGTTTTAGTAATGCAGCTGGTGGGTTTGTATGGTGTTGGGGGGGTGTTGTGTGTGTGTGTCTCACTCTCTTTTTCCTCTCCCCCCTTGTGTGTTAGGTGCTGTACTCACGTCATCATCTTCGCCATCATTGGTGTTCGTTGTGGAGGAGCATGTGGAAGACCACGGGGAAGACATGTAGCTCGGACTCCATGGCGGCGTGGTTGTTTCCTGTGTCTCCAATGGTGAGTCCTTTCACTTCTGTGCTCTGTTTCGGGCAGGATTTTGATGTCATTGCTACCGCCCCAGAAAAAGTGGCAGTTTCTTAGGTCATAATATGGTGGGCAGAACATTGACTGTCTGTAGGTAGCTACCGCAGTGGTGGCTGTTGTTTCCGCCATGGCGGTCGGTGAGGTACATTGGCTGTTTATTGGAGATAACACTGCCATGGTCTTAATTTGGTGGCAATTACCGCCGGCCTGTTGGCAGTATTACTACCACTTTTACGTCAACCGCCAGGTTTGTAATAAGAGCCTTCATTTTCATATGACCAATAACATTTAGGTCACTGGTTAAGAGGCAGCTGGAATTGCTTATACTCTGAACTGGAATTGTGTCTTGAGCAGGAAACCAACAGATTTGGCATTTTCCAAAAGACACATTTTGCCTCCCTGTGAGAAACGTGGAAATTGTTCCAAGAAAGTGTGCTCAGTCAGAAAGAAGTGAATATCTGCCGAAATCGTTCGACAAATATACTACTTATCTGGCACATAACCAAGGGCTATAGGTTCCATGTCAGATGCTGCAATGCTAAGAAGCATGACAGGGCTGGATGCTAAAGAAGCTAAGACAACCCTAGTGGCCATGCTATAGTAAGATTTACTCTCTCATCCCTGCAGCTGTTGATGTCGCCAGAAGCTAGGAAATTTCTTTCACCTTAAGCACTCTAGGCTACAAGATGTTGACCGTGGATTATATCTACGTAATTTTAAATCACAAGTTTCATAGGATATTTTAGACTCTGATATTTTAGATTCCAATGTGACTAATACATTATTGGGGTCATTCCTACCCTGGCAGTCCGAGACCGCCAGGGTAGGGGACGGAGGAAGCACCGCCAACAGGCTGGCGGTGCTTCTGGGGCTATTCTGACCGCGGCGGTAAAGCCGTGGTCAGAAAAGGGAAGCCGGCGGTTTCCCGCCGGCTTCCCGCTGCCCCTGTGAATCCTCCACGGCGGCGCTGCAAGCAGCGCCGCCATGGGGATTCCGACCCCCTTCCCGCCAGCCTGGTTCTGGCGGTTTTCACCGCCAGAACCTGGCTGGCGGGAACGGGTGTCGTGGGGGCACTGCAGGGGCCCCCTAACAGGGCCCCACATTGATTTTCAGTGTCTGCTTGGCAGACACTGAAAATCGCGACGGGTGCAACTGCACCCGTCGCACACCAGCAACTCCGCCGGCTCCATTCGGAGCCGGCTTCCTCGTTGCTGGTGCTTTCCCGCTGGGCGGGCGGGCAGCCTTTTGCCGATCGCCCGCCCGCCCAGCGGGAAAGACAGAATGACCGCCGCGGTCTTTTGACCGCGGTACGGTCTTCTGGCGGTTCCCGCCAGGCGTGCAGCGCCCGCCACCCGCCAAGGTAGGAATGACCGCCTATATCATACACACGTCACTATGAGAATATCAGCGTATTTTATGATTAAAATGCGGAGACTGAGTTAAAATGTCCTATGGCTGGGGTTGTGAAGCCCTCATTATGAGACTCCTGCTAGGGGATGAGGTATTTATCAGTGCTTATAAAAACCAATACCTCGGGAATCAGACTTCCTCTTTCCCGATGAATAACTGGTATCACAAGAACTCGCCACGGAAGTGGAGTATAACACACAGATATTGGTGCTTTTCTCACTAAAATTTGCATGTACCAGTATTTACCAGTATTTACTGGGTATTTATAGTCTCCACTCTCCCCCTCCGCATCAATGTATGCAGGTTTGACCTGACGAAATTCACTTGGTGGAAATTGTGGGGCAAGCTTTAATTGGTGCAAAAGTATTTGTGCAGGGGTAGGAAACAAGCATTGTCCAGGCTAATAGGTCTCTCCTATACAAGAGATATTGGCTTTGGCAATGTGTTTTGCCATGTTGTACACCAGTGTGGCTCCTATTCAGCATGGCTAAAAGTTAGTGGCGTGGATTGTCAGTGTAGAGTGGGAGAGTAGAGTGGATTTGTTTGAATGTCATAGAGTGGAGTAGGAGGATTAGATTGTCATAGAGATGAGTAAAGGAGAGTAGGGTTCAATGGGAGAGAGTTTCATAGAGTGGAATGGAGTGGGGTGGAATAGAATGTAGTGGGTTGGAGTGGACTGAGGGGTGGATTAGATTTGAGAAGAATGGAGCGGATTGGATTGGAGTAGAATCAGATGTATTAAATGGAGTGGAGTGGAGTGGAGTGCAGTGGATTGGTGTGGGGTGAATTGGATTAGAGTGGGGTGGATTGAAATGGGGTGAGGTGGGTGGATGGGATAGGGTGGATTTGAGTGGGGTGTATTAGATTGGAGTGGGTGATTTGGATTAGAGTGATAGGGGTGGGGTGGATTGAGGAGGGATGGATTGAATTGGACTGGAGTGTGGTGGATTAGATTAGATTGGACTGGAATGAGTGGATTGGATTGGAGTGGGTGAATTGGATTGGGGTTGGGCTCGATGGATTGGAGTGGGGCAGACAGATGTGGTGGAGTGGATTGGGACAGAGTGAGTGGCCTGGAGAACAATAGTGGATTGAAGTGAGTGGGTGGATTGGAGTGGGGCGGATTGATTAGTGTGGGGTGGATTAGGGTGGAATAATTTAGATTGGATTGTAGTGGATTGGATTGGGGTGAATTGGAGTGCAGTGGGTTGATGTATTGGATTAGATTGCTTTGGAATGGAGTGGGTGAAGTGGGGTGGGGTGTACTGAACTGGGGTGGGGTGGATTGGATTAGACTGGACTGAGGCGGATTCTAGTGGGGTAAAGTGGAGTGGATTGTATTGGAGGGGGTGGATTGGAGTGAGGGAGTGGAGTGGATTGTGTTGGAGTGGAGTGGCGTAGACTGGAATGGGGTAGGCTGAATGGATTGGATTGGGGTGTGGTGGACTGAACTGGGATGGGGTGGTCTGGACTGGAATGGAGTGGAGTAGATTGGAGTGAATTGGGGTGGATTGGAGTAGAGTGGAGTGGATTGAAATAGGATGGGCTGGATTGGGGTGGATTGGATTGAATTGGGGTGGGGTAGATTGAAATGGGGTGAGGTTGAGTGGATTGGGATGGGGTGGATTGGACTGGGATGGATTGATGGATTGGGGTGGGATGGATTGCACTGAGGTGAGGTGGATTGGATTGGCATGGGGTGAATTGGATTGGACTGGAGTGGGGTGGACTGGAGTGGGTGGGATGGAGTAGAGTGAGTGGGGTAGACAAGATTGAGTGTGGGTGGACTTGTTTGAGTGGGGTGGATTGGGGTGTGATGGGTGTTCTGGGATGGGGTAAATTGGGATGGAGTGGGGTATATTGGGGTGAGGTTGATTGGGGTGGGGTAGATTGGATTGGTGTCAATTTAATTGGGGTGGAGTTCATTGGTTTGCGGTGGAGTGGATTGGTGTGGGATAGGGTGGATTGGGTTGGAGAGGGGTGGATTGGGATGGATTAGATTGGGGTGGAGTGTATTGGTTTGGGGTGGAGTGGATTGGTGTGGGGTAGGGTGGATTGGATTGGAGAGGGATGGATTGATTGGAGAGGGATGTACTGGATTGGCGTGGGGTAGAGTAAGGGGGTTTGGCGTGGGGTGGACTCGACTGGAGCAGGGAGGATTAATTTGGACTGGACTAAGTGGGGTGCATTGTAGTGGGATGGATTATATTGCAGTGAGGTGGACTGGGGAGCAGTGGACTTGATTTGAGTGGGGTGGGGCGGGATGTACTGGATTGAGTGGGGTAGATTTGATTGAGTGGGGTGGATTGGATTGAGATGGGGTGGATTAGTGTGTGATGGGGTGGATTAGGTTGTGATGGGGTGGACTGGATTGAGTGGGGTGGATTGGATTGGGGTGAGATGGACTGGAATGGGGTGGGGGACTGAATTGGGGTAGGGTGGAATGGGCTAGATTAAGGGGTGGATCGGATTGGTGTGGAGTGGATTAGATTGGGGTGGAGTGGACTGATTTGGAGAGAGATGTACTGGATTGAAGCGAGGTGGATTAAGGTAGTTTGGAGTGGGGTGGATTCAACTGGAGGAAGGTGGAATAAAGTGGACTGGACTAAGGGATGGATTAAAGTGGATTGTATTAGAGTGGGATGGATTGTATTGAAGTGAGGTGGATTGGGTAGCGGTGGACTTGTTTGGAGTTGGGGTGGGTGGGAGTGGGGTGGGTTGGATTGTAGTGGGTTGGGATGACAGAAGTAGTGTGGAATGTTTGGAGTGTGGTGGGTTGGATTGGGGTGGACTGAAGTGGAGTGGGGCGGGGTGGGGTGGGGTGGGGAGGAGTGGGTTGGATTGGGTTGGAGTGGGGTGGATTGTACTAGAGTGGGGTGGGCTTGAAAGGAGTGGTCTGGAAGGTAGTAGATTCAGGTGTGGTGGATTAGAGTGTGGTGTATTAGAATGGAGTGGGGTACATTGGACTGGGGTGGATTGGATCAGTGTGGGTTGAACTGGGCTGTAATGGGGTGGATTGCAGTTGGTTGGAGTGGGGTGAATTGGTGTGGAGTGGTTTGGATTGGGGTGAGGTGGACCTTATTGGAGTGAGGCAGATTGTTTTGGATTGGAGTGGGTTGTTTGGAATTGTATGGATTAAAGTGGGGTAGATTGGAGTGAGGCAGATTGAAATGGATCTGAGTGGTGCAGGTTATTTAGGGTTGATGTTAGGCATACTGGAGGATGGCAGATTGTTTTGAATTGGGATGGGGCAGATTGGAGTGAGGCAGATTTTTTGGATGGAAGTGGAGTGGTCTGAAGTGGAGAAGATTAGAGTGGGGCATATTGTTTTGGATTGGAGTGGGCCAGATTGTTTTGGATTGCAGTGGACAGATTGGAGTGGGACAGATTGTTTTGGGTTGGAGTGGGGCAGATTGAAGTGTGGTAGATAGTTTTGGATTGAAGGGTGCAGATTAGAGGGGGCAGACTGTTTCCGATTGGAGTGGGGCAGATTATTTTAGAATGGAGTGGGGCAGATTGTTTTGGATTGTAGTGGGGCAGATTGGAGTGCAGCAGATTGTTTTGGACTGGAGTGGGACAAATTGGTTTGGATTGGAGTAGAGCAGATTGTATTGGATTAGAGTGGGGCAGATTGGAGCAGGCTGGACTGGAGTGGGAAGATTGTTTTGGATAGGGGTGGGGCAAATTGCTTTAGTTTGGAATGGGCTGGATGGTAGTGGGGCGATTGTTTTGGACTGGAGAGAGCAGATTAGAGTGGGGCAGATTGCTTTGGATTGAAGAGGGCAGACTGGAGAGTGTCTGATTGTTTTAGATTGGAGTGTGGCAGATTATTTTGAATTGGAGTGGTGCAGATTGTTTTGTATTGAGTGGGACAGATTGTTTTGGGTTGAACTTGGGGCAGATTGTTTTGGATTGGAGTGGGGCTGATTGTTTTGGAATGGAGTGGTACAGTTTGGAATGGGGCAAATTGTTTTGTATTGGAGTGGGGCAGATTATTTTGGATTGGTGCAGATTGTTTTGGATTGAAGTGGGGCAGACTGCTTTGGATTGGAGTGAGGTGAATTGGAGTAGGGCAGATTGTTTTGAATTGGAGTGTTGGAGACTGTGTTTGATTATAGTGGGTCAAATTGAATGGGGCAGATTGCTTTGAAGTGGTGCACGTTGTTTTTTATTAGAGTAGGGCAAATTAGAGTGGGGCAGATTTCTTTGGAGTGATGCAGATTGTTTATGGTTTGATTTGGGCAAATTAGAGTGGGGCATATTGTTTTGAACTGGAACGGGACAGATTGGAGTAGGGCAGATTGTTTTGTATTGGAGTGGTGCAGATGGTTTTTGAATAGAGTAGGGCAAATTGAAGTAGGACCGTTGTGTGCTTTAGAGTGTTGCAGATTGGTTTTTATTAGAGTGGGGCAAATTGAATGGGACAATTTCTTTGGAGTGATGCAGATTGTTTTTTATTAGAGTGGGGCAGACTGGAGTGGGGCAGATTGTTTTGGATTGGAGTTGGGCATATTGTTTTGGAATGGAGTGGGTGTCCGAGTCACCAGATCCTCATGGTCTGTGCACGTTCCCAACACTTCCACCACAAGACAGCTCCAATACTCTGATTAGAATTATCACAGAGTCTAAGAGAGTCCAAGTGGGGAAAAGGGGATTAGGAAGGGAACAGCTGGGAAGGAGACCTGTAGGAAGCAAAAGGTTAAAACACACAATATCAAGATTATATCATAAGAATCAGTACTAGATTTTAACTCTAAGCATTGTCATTCTGAAATCATAGACAACCTATGAATGGACTTAAACAACTAGGCTTCAAGATTACTGGATACCTGAGAGGAAATCAAGAAATGGTTAAATGCAATGTTCAGATTCAAACATTATCTTTTGCATGAGGATCAAAGAAAGAAAAACATTATTATATACACACTACATCACATCTAGAACTCTAGCATTTTGTTCTCTCAAAAAACTGTAGGAAACATGAATTGTGCACATTGTATACTTTCACAAAGGTTGTAAATACCATAGAATGATTGTGCACCATGAATAACATAAGTTAGACTTGAGAAATAAATCACGCGTCTTGCTGGCTAGAAAACCACCTCGTAAATGCCATGCAGAGGTAGCACATTATGAACACCGTGATGTTAAAACAGAAGAAAAGAAACGCGCTTCCTGCCGATTCAAATGTCACCATGAAAATGCCAGAAAAAGTTAGCGCACAATGAATAACATGAATTACACACGAGAATGAAATTGCGCGTCTCGCCGATTTGAATGCCACCATGTAAACGCCAGGAAATGGTAGCGCACAATGAACTGCATGAATTACACACGAGAAATGAATCACGCATCTCGCTGATTCGAATGCCACCATGTAAATGCCAGAAAATGGTAGCACACAATGAACAACATGAGTTACATATGAGAAATGAATCGCGCTTCTCGACTATTTGAATGCCACTATGTAAATGCCAGGAAATGGTAGCGCACATGGAATATCAAGGTTTAAAATACGAGGAACGAATCGCACGGTTTGCCGATTCGAATGTCACCATATGAATGCCTGGAAATGGTAACGCTCAATGAATTTCAAGGGTTAAAACACAAGGAAAGAATTGCGCGTCTTGCCGATTCGAATGTCACCATATGAACGCCTGGAAATGGTAACGCACAATGAATATCAAGGGTTAAAGCACGAGGAAAGAATTGCGCGTCTTGCCGATTCGAATGTCACCATATGAATGCCTGGAAATGGTAAGGCACAATGAATAACATGAATTAAGCACGAGTAGGGAATCGCGCGTCTAGCCGATTCGAATGTCAGCATGTAAATACCCAATAAACATCAAGCACACTTTCACACGCACAAGAGTCAAAAGATTTTATCATGATAATTAGGCCCAAGAACTCAAACTCCTTCGAGAACGGGATCGAGAGCCCAGCCCGACCTCCATCTTACCGCCCTGGGAACAGGAGCTCAGGAAGTTGCTGCTGCTCTTCACCGGGACCTCTGAATAGTGAGCACGTGGAGCTGGGCTGGCTCCCTTTTATAGAGTTTTAGCCCAGCCCACCAACCACACCTAGGCATGCTGCAGGAAAGCTTCTAGAAGGCCATGGAAGGGGACCACACCCTGACACAGTCAGAAAGCCTGCAGCAGTACATTACATGTGGACAGTATTTATATGCATGCTGAACATAAGTCTTCAGGATGAAACGCTGCAATGCAAAAGGTTAAACAACATTATATCAGCACAATGCATAAATTATGTTAGCTTGAAATCATTAGGTTTTTGCATTCTGGTCGCCAGTAGAGCGCTCACTGCCCTGATGTTGACAGTGGGGTAGATTGTTTTGGATTGGAGTGGTACAGATTGGAGTGGGCAGATTGTTTTGTTTTGGAGTGGGCCAGATTGTTTTAGATTGGACTGGGGCAGATTGAAGTGTGGTAGATTTTTATGGATTGCAAGGGCAGATTGGAGTGGGGCAGATTGTTTTGGCTTGAAGTGGGGCAGATTAGTTTAGAATGGAGTGGGGCAGATTGTTTTGGATTGGAGTTAGGCATATTGGTCCTCATTACAACCTCAGCGGTCCTTTGAAAAGACCACTGAGGCTGCGGGGGCTAGAATACCACCAGTTCTGGCAGTATTTCTGGCTTCCTATTACGACTTTTCCACTGGGCCAGCGGACGGTAACTATGTTACCGTCCGCTGGCCCAGCAGAAAGGTCACATCAACATTGCTGCAGGCTCGTAATAGAGCCGGCGGCAATGCTGATGTGCAGCGGGTGCTGTAGCACCCGTCGCGCAATTCGGGCAGTGAAATGTGCGATGGGGCTATGCCTGGGGGCCCCTGCACTGCCCATGCCAAGTGCAGGGGCCCTCAGGGGCACCCCAAGTCCCCCTTACCACCAGCCTTTCCATGGCAGTGTTTACCACTGTGGCCAGGCTGGCAGTCGGGGACTCATAATCCCCAGGGCAGCAGTGCGTGCACCGATGCCCTGGGGATTATTGCCTGGCGGTATAGTGGAGGGGCCGGAGGTATGGCCGTAGCTATTGCGCCACTGTCATAATAGCTGGCTGAACACCGCCAGCCTGTTGGCAGTGTTACTGCCAGCTTACCGCCGTCCTCCAGGGTCATAATGCAGCCCATTGTTTTGAGTTTTGGATTGGAGTGGGGCAGATTGAGTGGGCAGATAGTTTTGAGTTGGAGTGGGGAAGATTGTTTTGGATTGGACCGGTGCAGATTGTTTTTGACTAGGGTGGGATGAACTGGAGTGTGGCAGATTGCTTTGGAGTGGTGCAGATTGTTTTTTTTATTATATTGGGGTGAATTGAAGTTAGGCAAATTGCTTTGGAGTGGTGCAGATTATTTTTGATTAGAGTGGGGTGAATTGGAGTGGTGCAGATTGTTTTGAACTGGAGTGGGGCAGATTGGAGTGGGGCAGAGTGTTTAGACTGTAATGGGGTAGATTGTTTAGGATAAGAGTGGGGCAGATTGTGTTGGGTTGAAGTGGGGCAGATTGTTGGGGCGGACAGTTTTGGATTGGAGTAGGGCAAAATAAAGTTGGGCAGATTACTTTGAAGTGGTAGAGATTGTTATGGATTGGAGTGGGGTGAATTGGAATGGGGCAGGTTGTTTTGGGGTGGTGCAGATTGATTTTGGATTTGAGTGGGGCAGATTGCGTTGGACTGGAGTGGGCCAGATTGTTTTGGTTTGGAGTGGGGCAGATTGTTGTGGATGAGAGGGGGTCAGACTGGAGTGGGGAAGATTGTTTTATATTGGACTTGGGCAGATTACATGGACTGGAGTGAAGCAGATTGTTTTGGACTGGATTGGGGCAGCTTGTTTTGGATTGGAGGTGGAAAGATTGATTTGGATTGGAGTGGGGCAGACTGGAGTGGGGCCGATTGATTTAGATTGAAGTGGGGCAGATTTTTGGATTGGAGTGGGGCAGGTTTGAGTCGGTTTGATTGTTTTGGATTGGAGTGGGGCAGATTGGAGTGCGGCAGTGTGCTTTAGAGTGATGCAGCTTGTTTTTTATTAAAGTGGGGCAAATTGATTAGGGCAGATTGCTTTGGAGTGGTGCATTTTGTTTTTGATTAATGTGGGGCAGTTTGGAGTGGGGCATATTGTTTTGGATTGGAGTGGGCCATATTGTTTTGGATTGGAGTGGGTCTGATTGTTTTGGACTGTGTTGTGAATCTTCTTAGGTGAAATAACGGACTCCAGCAGCGTGGTCTCAACTGGTAAATTCAATTTATTCCAATACATTAAAAAAAACCCGGCCGCAGCACACAGACCAGTTACTTCCTCGCCTCCGGTCTGCTCTCCAACCGTCTCCTCGCACTCCCCAACATTCCTCCCTCACATTCCTTTGTTCTCCGGCTCGCGCTAACCAGCGCGAGCCCGACAACAACATAAACAATACAACACATCTTTCCCCTTACACTAAAAATATATATATATTTTTTCCCATATATATCAAGTATAAACAGCATCATTACTTATTCCAACAATACCCCACAATGTCTAATGACTACAAAATCCTATCTTAACTATTTAATTTTATAATGAATTTGGACTTAGTTGCATACATATTCTCTTAACTTTCGTGGTCTTGTGATTTCCCTGCCACACCTACTAAATCTACTCTCTAAGCTTGTCATACCTTCTTCTTGAACATTCCTTTTTCTTTTTTCTGTTACCTCATCACTTCGCATAGAAACTCCGTTGCCTCCAACCACCTGCGTCTCATTGGCATGTCGAACTGGAACCTCACATTGTGAGGACATGTCATTACTAACCTCATCATCCACAAACCATTTAGTTCCAATCATACTCTTCTTCCCCTCTCCTTTATATGGGGAAACCCTGCTTAAATGCCACACTTTTCCATCTTCAAGTAGCACTGCATTACACAAAATTTTCAAAACTTTCAAAGGAGGATAGTATTTACCCGCTCCATATTTTTTGAAACCTGGAACTTTCACCCTAACCAAATCACCTATTTGTATATTCACCATTTTGCACTTGTGTTTTATATCATAGTTTCCTTTTGAACGCGTCTGCGCCATTTTAATGTTGTTCCTAACACCTTCCACAGTCCAACCACTCTTCCTACCATCCTTCATCCAACCAATGTTATCCTTCCATAACGGAATTCTTCCCCTCATAATCTCGAAAGGACAGTGCCCCGTAGAATTACAAAGTGTGGTCCTTTATGACCAAACAGTTCTCCAAACTTCTTTTTCCCAACTTAGTTTTGCATTTACTGCCAGCTGTATGCTGTTCTTCAACACTCTGTTAAAGCACTCAACAGCACCGTTACCAGCCGGGTGATAATTGGACGTAGTTATGTGTTTAATGCCACACCTCGATAAAAAATTCTTAAACTTATCAGAAATGAATTGCGGTCCATTGTCCGTAACTACAGCTTTGGGGAAACCTTCTCTTAGGAAAACCATATCCAAAAAATTCACAATGGAACCAGAATCAACCTTGGTCATGATACTGATTTCAGGCCATTTAGAAAAATGATCATACATCACCACTATATATTTGCACTCACCATCTGCATGTATAGGACCAGCAATATCTAAACCAATTTTTTCCCAAGGCATATCAGGACACCTAATAGGAACTAGCGGTGGTCTAAATGTTGATAAAGTCTTCTATGAATCATTGCATAAAAAACATTCTCTTACCATTCTTTCCACAGCCACATCTATTCCTGGCCACCAATACAATTGTTTAATTTTACTTTTTGTTTTGGATATACCTAGATGGCCGTCATGACACAAATCTAAAACCTTATTTGTAAGTACTTCAGGAGGTATTAATTTCCCATTACGCATTAACTTGTTCCCCTCAACAGACAATTCATCCTTCACCTCCCAAAATCGTCTGAAATTCTCATCCAAATTTTTTTTATGAGGCCATCCTTCACACAACATGGTTCGAACATTGTTTAAAACTAGATCTCCCTCCACAGCCTTATCCCATTCATCATCAGTAATACCCTGAACATCTTGTACAATATCGGCTACCCAACAATCTTCCAAACCCGCCACACTATCTTTCGTATTAACAAGGGGCATCCTACTTAGGAAATCAGCAATTGTATTCTTCACCCCTGGCACATAACATCCCTCATAATTATAATCTAGTAATCTTATAGATAACCGAGCTATTCGTGGTGAAGCCTTGAACAAACCTTTAGTTGTTAAGACCTTGGTGAGTGGTTTATGGTCACTCCGCAAAATGACATTAGTACCCCAAACAAATGCCCTGAAATGTTCCAAGCCCCACACACATGCAAGAGCTTCCCTCTCTATGACCGAATATTTTGCTTCAGCATCAGTTATCGAATGGGAAGCAAATGCAATTACGCATTCCTCATTATTCTCATTCATTTGTGAGAGTACAGCTCCCAACCCCTTACTACTAGCGTCCGTAGTAACAATGCTTTGCAAGTTTGGGTCAAATCCTTGTAGAGCAGGTGCCTGAATAATGTCTCTTTTAATTATTTCAAAAGCCCTTTCACACTCCACAGACCACTTGAATACACACCTATTCTTAAGCAATTGCCTAATGGGAAAAGTTTTTTGCGAAAAATTATGGACAAACTTAGCATAATACTCTGCCAAGCCTAAAAACGCCCTAACTTCATCCTTGTTTGTAGGTGCAGGTGATTTTTTAATGGCCTGTATTAAACTAGCTTTATGTTGGATGCAATTACCACTAACTTCATGTCCCAAATATGTGACACTTCGCATAGCAATTTTGCATTTGCTATATTCTGCAGTAAGTCCATTATCTTCCAACACCTGGAGAACTTTTCTAACTTTGGCATTGTGATTATCTCTCGTATCTCCCATAATTAATATGTCATCTTGAAAAAAAAATACATCACGCACCTTACAAAATAATTTATACATCAGCCTTTGAAACATAGCAGCCGCAGATGCCAACCCAAATGGCACCCTAATAAATTGATAATACCCAAATGGTGCAATAAACGCGGTCAATCTACGGCTTTCAGGATGCAAAGAAATCTGGTGATACGCTGAAGTCAAGTCGATTGTGGTAAACCATTCTTTACCTTTAGTAAGTGCAAACACTTCGCTGATCTTAGGTAATGGAAATTGATCTACCAAAATATTTTTATTGAGGTCCCTAAGATCCACACACAATCTTAACTTGCCATTGGAACGTCTCGCTACAATCAATGGCGAAATCCAATCGGATGATTCCACCTGCTCAATTATACCAGCTTGCAATAATTTGTCTAATTCTCCAGACACTTCGGGCCTGATTCTAACTTTGGAGGACGGTGTTAAACCGTCCCAAAAGTGGCGGATATACCACCTACCGTATTACGAGTCCATTATATCCTATGGAACTCGTAATACGGTAGGTGGTATATCCGCCACTTTTGGGACAGTTTAACACCGTCCTCCAAAGTTAGAATCAGGCCCTTCGTCTCTAATACTTATGGGAATATTCCTGGCCTTGTGTATTACCGGTACAGCGTTATCCTTAAGTATGATTTTGTGTTGGAATTTTTTTAACATGCCTATAGTCCCCGAAAATACTCGTGGAAACAAATCCCTAATAGTTGCATCACTCATCTCACCACCCTGTATAACGGACACTGGTTCCAAGCTGTTTGGATCTAGGACTATTCCAAGCGCTCCCTGATCCCACCAGCCTAAAACCGAAGGTCCAGTCTTAGAAACATACAATTTGCATTCTGCCTTACGGTCTTTGAAAGAAAATAACAATTTCTTGTACCCTATCAACTGGATTGGCTCTCCAGTAAAACTTCTAGGAGAGATATCAGGACTGTCTAGAACCCCACCAATAACATGTTCAAATTTTTTTAACCAAACCAGTTCATTTACAATAGTATAAGGCGAACCAGAGTCAGCAGTGAAAGTGATAGTGATATCCCCAGTAGAAATGTCGCATTTCGGTTTTTTCCGCGGAAAATCCAGTGTTGAAGATTCATGATCCTTTACATTGAGTACCCACATATTCCTGTCGTCACTGTCAGAGGAAGAAGCTGAGTCCGTTGCACTCTCTAAAAGTTTTATCGCCGAATCTTTTTTCCTCCTGCAAACTTTAACAAAATGACCACTGATGCCACAACCAGAACATTTCTGGTTCCTGGCAGGACAGTTTTTATCGTTGGCATAATGACCCATCAAACCACATCTACAACATGTAACATTCTTTTTACTAAAATCCTTCTTGGTTTGCTTTTTATTTTTACTGGTGTCGTCTTTCTTTGAAAACTTGTCAGACCCATACTTAACCTCCCTAATATTGTTTACAAGAATGTCAGATCCAGGACACGTGCCATCATTTTTTTTACTCCCCTGTAGAACCGCTTTTGCACATCTTCCAGTCAGTTCTGCTTTTTTAACAACATCGATGACTTCCTGTAAAGACGACTCTCCTTTAGTCCATAAACAATCCTGTATATGCCGATTTGCTGCATGCATAACAATCTGATCCCTTATAAGTTCATCGTGCAAGACACCAAACCTACATGTTAAAGCCAAATTCTTTAAAGCTGAAACATATTCCTCAATGGTTTCTTCCTTCTCCTGTTTCCTATGGTAAAATTTGTAACGATCAATACCAACGCAAACAGTAGGAGCATAGTATCTATCTAAATCTTCTAAAGCATGACAAAAAACATCACCATGCTCTCTATGCTTCTTTTCAATTCTATTGTAGGTTTTCAAACCAAGCGGTCCCAGACAATGTAATAGAATTTTCTTCTTTTTATCAGCAGAAAAATCATTTTCTTCATCACACGTAGAAATGTAATTTAAAAAATATTCCCGCCATTCTTGCCACTTTGTGGAATTATTACTAGATCCAGGTATGAAAGGTTGAGGTGGTGGTAAATTCAAATTACTTGAAGCCATAAGTAATTATGTTATGTCACTTAAACAAGTATAAATCCAAAAAAAACGAAGTTTGACAGAATAGCTGTCAGAGATTCTACACTGACATTGTAGCACAGTCTTACTTTATATACCAAATGCGCTGTACCACCCAAAATCGCACAGTGTTACGCAGCATGCAGAGAACCTCTCTAGATGACCTGGCTAGCGTCTCCGTCTCCTTGGAGACGCTCGCGTCATGGTGCTCCGCTTCCGTGACGTTGACAAGGAAACGCACATTGAGCATGCGCGTCCGTAGATTAAAGGACGCTCGCGCTGCCTTGCTCTCGCCGCTCCGCTCGCCAAGGAACCACCAAACAAAATGAAACACGAAGAAAAAAAAAACATCCGATTAATAGTTACTGCAACATACTCCTCGATAGGTCCTAAAGCAGCAGTCAAGTTCAGCAAGGCGGAGAGGAAACATCAATACGCGTGGAAGCCGGGGCTGCGCAACTCGTCGCCAAATTTGTTGTGAATCTTCTTAGGTGAAATAACGGACTCCAGCAGCGTGGTCTCAACTGGTAAATTCAATTTATTCCAATACATAAAAAAAAACCCGGCCGCAGCACACAGACCAGTTACTTCCTCGCCTCCGGTCTGCTCTCCAACCGTCTCCTCGCACTCCCCAACATTCCTCCCTCACATTCCTTTGTTCTCCGGCTCGCGCTAACCAGCGCGAGCCCGACAACAACATAAACAATACAACAGACTGGAGTGAGGCAGATTGTTTTAGACTGGAGTGGGACAGATTAGAATGGGGCAGATTGGAGTGGGCCAGATTGTTTTGGATTGGAGTCAGCAAGATTGTAGGACAAATTGCTTTGGATTGGAGTGGGCCAGATTGGAGTGTGGTGATTGTTTTGGACTGGAGAAGGCCGATTGGAGTGGGGCAGATAGTTTTGGATTGGGGAAGAGCAGACTGGAGTGGGGCAGATTGCTTTGGCATGGTGAAGATTGCTTTTGACTACTGTGGGGCAAATTGGAGTAGGGCAGATTGGAGTGGGGCAGATTGTTTTGGATTGGAGTGGGACATATTGTTTTAGATTGGAGAGGGCCAGATTGTTTTGGATTGGAGTGGGCCGCATTGGAGTGGGGCAGATTGTTTTGGATTGGAAAGTGCAGATTGCTCTGGGTTAGGCTGGGGCAAATTGGAGTGGGGCAGATTGTTTTAGATTGGAACAGGGCAGACTGGAGTGGGGCATATTGTTTTGGATTCGAGTGGGGCAGATTGTTTTGGATTGGATAGGGGCAGATTGGAGTGAGGCAGATTGTTTTGGATTGGAGTGAAACAGATTGCATTCGGACAGATTGGAGTGGGGCAGATTGTTTTGGATTGGAGTGGGGCAGATTGTAGTGGGGCAGATAGGAGAGGGATGGATAAGTGTGGATAGATTGTTTTTGATAGGAATGAGACAAATTGTTTTGTATAGGAGTGGGGCAGATTGTTTTAGATTGGAGTGGGGCAGATTTGAGTTGGGCAGATTGCTTTGGAGTGGTGAAGACTGTTATGGATTGAAGTAGGGTGAATTGGAATGGGGCAGATTGCTTTGTAGAGGCGTAGATTGATTTTGGACTGGAATGGGGCAGATTGTTTTGGATTGGTGTGGGGCAGATTGAAAGTGTGACAGATTGTTTTGTATTGGAAGGGGGTAGACTGGAGTGGGGCAGCTTGTTTAGGTTTGGAATGGGGCAGATTATTTTCGATTGGAGTGAGGCAGATTCCTTGGATTGGAGTGGGACAGATTGTTTTGGACTGAAATGGGGCAGATTGTTTGGGATCGGAGGTGGACAGATTGCTTTGGGTTGGAGTGGGGCAGATTGGAATGGGGCACATTGTTTTGAACTGGAGTGGGGCAGATTGTTTTAGATTGGAGTGGGGTAGATTGGAGTGGGTCTGATTTGGATTGAAGTGGGACAGATTTGTGTGGCGCAGATTGTTTTGTTTAGGAGTGGGACAGATTGTTTTGGATTGGAGTTGAGCAGATTGTTTTCGATTAGAGTGGGCAGAATTGGAGTAGGGCGAATTGCTTTGGATTGGAGTAGGCCAGAGTGGAGTGGGGCAATTGCTTTGGATTGGAAGAGGACACACTGGAGTGGGGCTGATTGCTTTGGAGTGGTGCAGAGATTGTTTTTTTATTAGAGTGGGGCAAGTTGAGTGGAGCAGATTGCTTTGGAGTGGTGCAGATTGCTTTTGAATAGTGTGGGGCAGATTGCAGTGGGGCAGATTGTTTTGGATAGGAGTGGTTTTGAATTGGAGTGGGACATTTTGTTTTGATTGGAGTGGCACAGATTGTTTTAGACAGGAGTGGGACGAATTGGATTGGACCAGATTGTAGTGGGCCAGATTGTATTAGATTGTAGTGGGCCACATTGGAGTGGGACAGATTGTTTTTTATTAGAGTGGGGCGATTTCAAGTGGGGAGTGTGCTTTAGAGTGATGTAGATTGTTTTTTATTAGAGTGGGACAAATTGAGTAGAGCAGATTGCTTTAGAGTGGTGCAGATTGCTTTTGATTAGTGTGGGGCAGTCTGACGTGGGGCATATTGTTTTGGATTGGAGTGGGGCATATTGTTTTGGATTGGAATGGGGCATATTGTTTTGGATTGGAGTGGGGCAGATTGTTTTGGACTGGAGTAAGATGTATTGGAGTGGACGGTATTGCAGTGGGCCAGACTGGGGTGGGGCCACATTGGAGTGGGGCAGATTTCTTTGGATTGGAGTGGGACGGACTGAAGTGTGACAGATGGTTTTAGATTGGAAAGGGGAAGATTGGAGTGGGGCAAATTGTTTTGGATTGAAGTGGGGCAGATTATTTTGTACTGGAGAATTGGAGTGGGGCAGATTGTTTTGGATTGGAGTGGGACAGATTGTTTTGGATTAGAGTGGGGCAAATTGTTTTGTATTGGAGTAGGCCCAATTGGAATGGTGCAGATTGTTTTGGATTGGATTGATGCAGATTGCTTTTTTATTAGAGTGGGGTCAACTGGAGTGAGGCAGATTGTTTTGGAGTGGTGCAGATTGCCATTTATTAGAGTGGACAAAATTGAGTTTGGCATACATTATTGCTTTGGAGTGGTGCAGATTGCTTTTTATTAGAGTGGGGCTACTTGGAGTGAGACAGATTGCTTTGGAGTGGTGCAGATTGTTTTTGATTAGAGTGGGGTGAATTGGAGTGGAGCAGATTGCTTTGGATTGGAGTGGAAACAACAGATGATGGACGCAATGCAGAACAAATCAAACATTCACCCCCAGTCACAGATCTGGGTTTAATCCATCAGTTTTTTTGCTTGCCATGCCATTCCAGTTTGGACCCAGCCATATGCAAATCAGTCTTGACCCTGTTCCCAATGGGAACAGTCCAGCCCGAACTGCCAGGCTAGGTCTTCCCTGGACCAGAAACAAGCATCCTCGGACCGGTTTCAGGGTAGTATCACCCTTCATCATCCAGGCTAGCTTGAATCTGGTGGCATAACAAGAATGGGACCCACGTCTGGGCATACCCTTCCCACTTGGGCAACAAATGCAAAAACAACAGATGATGGACGGAATGCAGAACAAATCAAACATTCACCCCCAGTCACAGATCTGGGTTTAATCCATCAGTTGTTTTTGCCTGCCATGCCATTCCAGTTTGGACCCAGCCATATGCAAATCAGTCTTGACCCTGTTCCCCATGAGAACAGTCCAGCCCGAACTGCCAGGCCAGGTCTTCCCCAGACCAGAAACAAGCATCCTGGGACCGGTTTCATGGTATCACCCTTCATCAGCCAGGCTAGCTTGAAACTGGTGGGGTGGACTGTTTTGGATTGGAGTAGGGCAGATTAGAGTGGTGCAGATTGTTTTGGATTGGAGTGGTACAGATTGTTTTGGATTGGAGTGGGACAGACTGTTTTGGATTGGAGAGGGGTGAATTGGAATGATGCAGTTTGCTTTGGAGTGGCACTTGTTGATTTGATTAGAGTAGGGCAAATCGGAGTGGGGCAGATTGCTTTGGAGTGGTGTAGATTGTTTTTTATTTTAATGAGGCCAATTGGAGTGGGGCAAGTTGCTTTGGTGTGGTGCAGATTGTTTTAGATTAGAGTGGGACGAATTGGAGTGGGACAGATGAGATTGGAGTCGGTTGGGAGGACTGAAGCGGGGTGGGGTGGAGTGGATTGGGGTGGTGTATATAGGTGTGGGGTAAAGTGAGTTGGATTGGGGTGGATTGTAGTGGGCATATTTAAGTGGGGTTGATTTGGGTCTACTGCATGATTATGTGTTAAAGCATAATTTCAGAGATTATAAATAATAATGAAACTCTGTCTATATTTCAAACAAATTCATTGTCATCTTTTGAGAAGAGCACTCACAAGCAAAACAGAAGAAAACATGAGTGGAAACTGAGAAAAGACAACTTGGCAAAATAAAAGAAAGTTATCTTTGAAAAACAAAAAATTGCAATTTTGTTTGCCCTGCTGTGCAAATTTTTGCCAGTCACAAGCCTTCTGTTTGCAAGACACTAGAAGTTTTAAAAAACAAAATAGTACCTTTATCATCTCTGTAGCAGCGGACGGGCACTAATTATGTTGTACCAATCAGTGTTTGATCCCTGCTCCACACTGAGGAACAGAAATGATGCCAGGCATGCCTTGATTAATTAAAAGGCTGTAAAGAAATGGTGAGCGACAGGCGGGCTCCAAATCCTTTATTCTACGCAACAGAGTCTGAGAAGCAAGACACATGTACTAGCACATGCACTCACAGACTCGACCCTAAAAATGGGTTTCCCCTTATGAGGGTGGTACGGGGTTTCATGGAAAAACAATTTCATGAAATGCCATTACTGATATATTATTTCTCCTAAACTATTTAATGGAAATGTTAACAATGAATTAAATTTACCATCTCATAGAAACCAATTCATGAGTATCTTTTTATTTGAAATTAGCTTTTGTATGCTTACTTTTTAAATGGAATGGTTGTGGGTCTTACTTTCAGAAACAGTTGTGCTGCGGGTTCTTATTTCAGTGCTTTATTTCTGGGACCTTATTTTAGATTTTATTTCTTTTAACATTTTCAAGCAGCTCCTTCGGATGGTTTTCGTTCACTGACCCCTCACCACCTCTAAACACCATCCACCCTGACACCTCAGAAGCCATAAACAGCATCCATTCCTGCCCCCTAAAAAAACCCTCAACGTCCCTAAGGTACATGCCTCCCTGAACCCTGAAATCCCTTTTCACCCCAAACTACATCCATCCCAGCAACCTAAAACCCCTCGGCACACCCATGCCTGAACCCTAAAGCCCTTCACATCCTCAAAACTCTTTCCATTCCTAAATCCTAAAAAAACGTTCTATGCTTAAACCCAACCCATTCCTGACCCCTTTATACCACACCCCACCCCACCCCATGTTATACCCATATCTAAACCATTAAAAAAGCCCTCATCACTATTAAACACCAACCTACTATGAGCTCTAAACACCCCTCACCATCCCTATACTCTACCAACACCTAAACCTTAAAAACAAGTTTCTATCTCTAAACTCTACCCATACCTGAATCCTTAACAAAACCTCACCATCCTAAAGTCCACCCAATCCTGAATCCTAAATACGCTATACCACCCCTAACCTGTACCCATAACTGAACTTTAAAAGCACTTAGCAGCCTATCCAAGAACCTTGAAAAATCCTAAACATCTCTACACTCCAGTCATCCCATAGCCCTAAAAAAACACACCAACCAAACACTCCACTCATATGTGAACCCTAAAAAACCCCACCAATCTTAAGTTCCACTATTAACTCATATCTACAAAACCCTCACCACCCCTAAACTCCACTCATCTCTGAACCCCATAAACCCATTTCTATGACTGAACGTCACACATCCCTGAACCCCAAAGCCCCTCACTTGCCAAAGCTTTATGCAATTTTGTATTTTTTCTTAGCATATCTTTCTTTTAATATGTTTGCTTCATTTTTCTATGTATTTGTCTTTCCTTAAAGTTGTCTTTCCTTGGAATTGGCATTCCAAGGTTTGGCTTTTTCAATATGGTTTCTCAGTTTTCTTTTTTCATTCATACACAAGCATTACCTTTTGAGGGCCCAAACTGAATGTCTACATTTAAAAACATGAAAGAACTGTGCTTGTGGCCAGTTGAATGCATCCTGTTCCATTAAGCTAGATAAGGTTCAAAGCAGCATTTATGCCAAACAGTGACAGAAAACACGCACCCCAGTCTTGGAAATGCATGCAGAACGTTAATTCCTTTCACTTCACGTTGGTGCCTCGATTGGTATGCAAGCATCATCATTCACAAGACATTAAACACCTTCCAAAATGGCTGCTTGTCAGTAAGCCGTGGTGCTATTTCTTTTAGCAATCAGAGCGAAAAACACACTACCAGTTTTTGCTCAGATACATTGAATGAGAATTCATAAAATGCAGGGAATTTTAAAAAAATGGGCTGATATAACAGGAGAAGTGTAACCCCTGATAAGGGTTCACTACATGGCAATCATCATCAGCCACTCATCCAGGGAGGCTCCAAAACACCCAGAGCATACGTCTAATGCCATTGTGGGCAGCCAATTATTTCTCATCTGTCTGAGGGGCACAGTGGTGCCCAACGTCTTCAGCCATGCTAACGCAACATCATTTTTGGGGTGTCTCATACCCAATGATGGGTGCACTGCTGCTGGGAACTTCAGAGGTGTACTCCAGCTGAAGGGGAGCCCCAGGCTCCTGTCTGCCTCAATGGACCTTCATCTGTGCTACAGCTGGTGTCAGGCATCTGGGGAGGTTGTGGGCCTTTGACTGACATTCATCTGGTGTAACAGTGCTCCCTATTCTCTATCCTATCCAGACAAGCCTTCTGATTACCATGAATGAAGTGAACTTGGTAACAGAGGCGGCATGTGAGAGGAATTCCTAAGACAATAACTTTGACCCACCAATCACAATGCAAGGGGTAGGACACTGTGCTGCACAGGAGATTCAAATGAGATTGCAGGCGCTCACTATGAGATGAGCCATCATGCACATTGCCATAAATATCCCCCTGCTTGTTTGTATATTCCATTAGCGAAGGAGTAAAGATTCTGGTATGGCGAATGAGAAACATGCTGTCATGTTCTGGTGTGCTGATTTGTGTAAATAAGTTATGGACCTTGCAGTCATATGAGAAAGTCTCAAAATGCGCTGTCTAACATAAGATCCGTGTCATTTTATAGTTCTGCTGAAGGGACAAAGTCAGATAATTTATAAACAACAAATGATCTAAAGTATGTTTAGCAACCTTAATGCAACAGCAATGGTAAAGACTAGGCCTGGGTGAAGTTTTGAGAAATTACGCAAAATTCCCAAGAATAAAATAAAATTACGTTATTATGCAAAATGCCTGTATGTGCATTTTTCACAATTTTTCAGTGTAAAACGCACAGTGCTGTCTATTTTCTGGGACAAGATTGCATTTTGCATTAAAAGAGCAGCCCAAAATCATGGTGTGATACGAAGAACAGCTGCCCACCACAGCTGCTTGTGGTGTTCGAGTTCCTTTAACCCAATCGCTGCCAGGCCTCCCCCCCCATCAGGTGGCAGGCCTTTTTTGGGCTATTTGGGGTAGTTCACACTTAGGCCTCATAACTTTTTGTTCACATGAGCTACTCACGACAAATTTACGTCCTTTTTTTCCAACATCCTAAATTAGTCAAAATACAGCGAAAATGTAATTAAAAAAAAATAAAATAAAAAAAAAAAGGGCTGCAGAACAAGGCTTGTGTTTTTTTCACTAAAAATGGCATCAACAAAGGGTTTGTGGTGCTAAAATCACCATCTTCTCAGCTTTCAGGAACAGGTAGACCTGAATCAGAAAACCAAATTTTCCACACAATTTTGGCATTTTACTGGGGCATACCCCATTTTTACTATTGTTTGTGCTTTTAGCCTCCTTCCAGTTAGTGACAGAAATGGGTGTGAAACTAATGCTGGATCCGGGACAACTAAACATTTTTGAAAAGTAGACAAAATTCTGAATTTGGCAAGGGGTAATTTGTGTAGATCCTACAAGATTTTCCTGCAGAAAATACCAGCTGAAATAAAAAAAAAAATTGAAATTTGAGGTGAAACAAACAGCCATTTTTCTCCACGTTTTACTCTGTAACTTTTCCCTGCAATGTCAGATTTTCAAAAGCAATATACTGTTAAGTCTGCTGGACTCTTCTGGTTACGGGGATATATAGAGCTTGTAGGTTAATCAAGAACTCTAGGTCATTTGGTGAAAAATAAAGAGTGAAAAAAGTTATCAAGGAAACCTTTGATTCTCCAAAATGGGCACAAGATAAGGTGTTGAGAAGCAGTAGTTATTTGCACATCTCTGAATTCCAGGGACCCCATACTAGCATGTGAATTACAGGTCATATCTCAAATAGACATCTTTTTACAGACTGTCTTAAATTTGGAAGGAAAAAATGTAGAGAAAGACACAGGGCAATAATACTTGTTCTTCTATCCTGTGTTCCTCCCAGTCTCTCAATAAAAATGGTACCTCACTTGTGTGGGTAGTCCTGCTGCCTTTGACAGAAAATGCAACATGGACACATCACATTTTTTACATTGAAATCTGACATGTTTTTTTGAAAGTGCCTCGCTGTGGATTTTGGTCTCTAGCTCAGCCGGCACCTAGGAAAACCTACCAAACCTGTGCATTATTGAAAACTAGATACCTAGGATAATTCAGGATGGGGTGACTTGTGACATTCTCACCAGGTTCTGTTACCCAGAACCCTTTGCAAACCTCAAAATCTGGCATAAAAAAAAACCTTTTCCTCACATTTAGGTGATAGAAAGTTCTGGAATCTGAGAGGAGCCAAACATTTCCTTTCACCCAGCATTCCCCCAAGTATCCCAATAAGAATGGTACCTCACTTGTGTGAGTAGGCTTAGTGCCCGAAACAGTGAATGCCCAAAAAACAATGTGGGCACATCACATTTTTACATTGACAACTGACGTGTTTTTTGGAAAGTGCCTACCTGTGGATTTTGGCCTCTAGCTCATCCGTCACCTAGGAAAACCTACCAAATCTGGACATTTCTGAAAACTACACACCTATGGGAACCCAGGATGGGGTAGCCTGTGGTGCTCTCACAGGTTCTGTTACCCAGAATCCTTTGCAAACCTCCTAATATGTCAAAAACACTTTTTCCTCACATTTAGGTGCTGCAAAGTTCCAGAATCTGAGGGGAGCCACAAACTTCCTTTGAACCAGTGTTCCCCCAGTGCTCCCCCAGGTCTCCAGAGAAAAATGGTACCTCACTTGTGTAGGTAGGCATAGTACCCATGACAGGAAATGCCCAAAAACACTATGTGGACACATCACAATTATCAATTTACCTGTTTTTGTGGGAGGGGGCACCTGCGTTTTTGGTCCTGGTCTCAGCAGGCGTCTAGGGAAACCTACCAAACCCAAACATTTCTGAAAACCAGACACCTGAGGGAGTCCAAGTGTGACTTGCGTGGATCCCCCAGTGTTTTCTTACCAAGAATCCTCCGCAAATGTCAAATTTAGCTAAGAAAACACATTTTTCCCACATTCCTGTGTAGGATCACTGCACCGGGACAAAATTCCTACTGTTAAAAGTTCCCCTCAGTCTCCCGGTAAAAAGAATACCTCACTTCTGTAAGTGGGCCAAGTGCCTGTGACAGAGAAGAGCCAAAAACAGGTTGAAAATGAGGGGGAACCAAAACGGGCCCAAAAGGGCATTTAAAAAAAAAAAAGTGTTTTTGGGCTGACAAATGGGTCAGAATGTTTATCGGCATAGATGCGACAATGTTGGGTGGTAGGAATTTTGTGGATTCCTGCAGATTCTGGAAAGTTCTAGCACAAAAATATGGGAAAATGTGTGATTTCAAGCAAAGTTGGAGGTTTACAAGGCACTATGGGTAAGAAAATAGTGCAGGGTACATATGAAGCACACTACCCTGGACTCACCCAGATGTTTACTTTTGAGATGTGTCTAGGTCTCTTAGATTTTTCTAGACGACAGTGTCCCAAAGTCCAAAAAGCGCATCCCTCACCATTCCAAGTGGGACGATTTTGAGAGTTAGATAAGCTCTCATGGCCAAATGTAAAACCAAAACCCCAAATAATCAAATTTCCTCTTGCTTGCCATGAGATAAGATGTTTTATTGTGCAGGGGGAGAGATGTAAGACTGTTACACCCTTCAGTTGGGGTGGGGTTATAACCATGCCCATACTGGTTGGTAGACAACTATTTTTTACTCTTTTTTAATTCCCTGGCATCTAGGAAGCCTTCTGCCCCCCTGGGGAGTGGACTCAGGGTAATTGTCCCATCTGCTTACAGGTGGGCAGAACAACTTTCTATCCATTTATTTGGGGTGGGGGTATGGCCATTCCTCCACTCTCTGTTTTTGAAAAAAAATCTTCGCTGGTGGGCTTCCTGCCCCCCTTGGGGGCAGATGGGCCTAACACAAATAGGCAGTTTTGCCCCCAAGGGGGGCAGAAATGGCCAACAGTTATGTGCCCCCATGGGGAGCGACCCTTGCCCAAGGGGCTGCTCCCCCCAAACAAAACACACACACATATCAATCCCTGGTGCCTAAGTGGTTTCTGTTCCCCCTGGGGCAGATTGGCTTAATAGATCTAGGCCGATCTGCCTCCAAGAGGGGCAGAAATGGCCTAGAATAAATTTCCCTGCAGGGGAGCTACCCTTGCCTAAGGGGTACCTCCCCATCTGTAAAAAAATAAAAACTCCCTGGTGCCTAGTGGTTCGGCCTAATTAAAATAGGCTGATCTGTCCCCAAGGGAGGCAGAAATTGCCAAAAATAAATTTGCTCCCCAGGGGAGCGACCCATGCCTAAGGGGTCGCTCCGATTGCGTGAAATTGATCCAACAACAAAAAATCCCTGGTGTCTAGTGGTTTCTGACCCTATTGGGGGCAGATTGGCCTAATAACAATAGGCCGATCAGCTCCCAAGGGGGGCAGAAATGGTTGCACCCCATCTGTAGAAAAATCCCTGGTGCCTAGTGGTGTCTGCCCCCAAGGGGGGACAGAAATGGCCTAAAATAAATTTACACCCAGAGAAGCGATCCTTGACTAAGGGGTCTCTCCACACATGTAAAAAATGATTTGAAAAACATATCCCTAGCATCTAACGGCTTCTGCCCCCGGGGGGAGATCGGCATAATTAAAATAGGCCGATCTGCCCCCGGGGGGCAGAAAAGGCTTAATTGTAAATTGCCCCCTCGGAAGCGACCCTTGCCTAAGGAGTTGCTCCTCTTATGCATAAATAAATAAAAAAAAATCAACTCCCTGGTGTCTAGTGGGCATTTCTACAAGCCTGATCGCTTTACGATCAGGCTGCAGAAATGCTGACAGAGACATGAAAGGAAAGCAAAGGCCTTTCCTTTCTTTTCATGCCTCTGCCTGTTCCCACCTCAAGGTCGGAAGAGAAATGCTTAGCATTTCTCTTCCGGATAGTGCTGGAAGCACAGCTTCCACCGCGATGGGAGTTGACCTCTGATGAGGTCAGTGCGCGATGCGCGCTGACGTTATCAGATGTCACTGAGGGATGTGTGGGGGGGTCGCAGGTGGAAGGGGAAGCGATTTTCCTTCCATCGCTGACAAGGGGTGTGGATGGGAGGCCCATGGCCGAGGAGGAGACCACCTCGCCCCAGGCACCGTGGGGGTTAAATGAGGTGGCAAATATGTGTTGTGGCATAATTTCAGGCATTTTACATTATAATCATAACATAAAATACCAGAAATTACAAGAGATTATGCATCTGTAAAATAAATTTATCGAGAAATCTGCATTCTCAAACAAAAAAAAGGAGCACAATATACAAGTTGCATATCCATTTTCTAGTTAAAATCATCTCTGCGGGGTTCCATAATATTTTACGGACTTTTTAAACAGAACAAACAGTAGGTTTCATCTGCATTACAACACACAAAGATTGCTGTGGAACTGTCATGACCACACAAACTTGCTGAATCAAATCAAAGAAATGCTTGAGAAAAGCAAAGAGATATCCTCAGTGGAGACAGCAAAGCCCAAACTGGAAGAAGGTTTGCAGAGTAATCTTTCGCTTATTTCAAAGGAAGAGTCAAGAAGAGAAGATTCAAAATGGCCGTTGTGAGTCCTGAAGGTTAGTTACAGTTCTAGTCTTGCAATCAGTTGGTTGCTAGGTTACGAGCTCACTAGCTGGAAGCTTGGCACTTCAACTGAGGTCTGACAGGACTCAGGTGTGTGGAGAGAGAGCACGCTTCAGAGCAGAAACTCCAGTGAGGTAAAATTACACTTGAAGATTATTTTACAGAAAACGTGATAAATATTGTCAAGGTTTATTTGAGGAGTTAGATAGTAGACCGTTCCAGTGGAGGTTTGGCAAGGCTACAGAGTTTAAAGTATGAATAAACCTTATGTTTACAAGGTTCCTGTTTAAGATACCAAAGTCAAAAGAAAAACGAACTTTAACAAACAAGTATTTACAAATACCAAGGTTATAAACGAAGGGCGAGTTTAACGGAGAAGTGAATGTTAACAAGTAAGCATTTACAAATGCAACGGTAATAAACCAAAGTAGAGTTTAAAAGAGAAACAAACTTTAATAAACAAGCATTTACAAATACAAGTTATCAACACATGTCGAAGTAAGAAAGAAGAAGTGAACTTTAATAAACAGGCATTTACAAATACAAGTATTGACAGAAGTCAAAATAAGACAGGAGAAACAAACTTTCACAAGCAAGAATTACCAATGCAATAAACGTAATTGAACTCTCTAATGTAAAGTAGAAACCAACTAACATCAGCTGATTTGGAGAACGCATTATCACACTATATATATATATATATATATATATATATATATATATATATATATATATATATACATATATATATATATATATATATATATATAGCAACATAAAACCAATCTCTAACAAAGGTTGAGAAGTTCTTCTAGAATCAGTAATAAGCATTTTTAAGAAGAGCTTATCATTCATTCATTCATAGAGAGAAGCAAGGCTACAGAGAACTCAGGGTGAGTGAAGAAATAATAGAATTAAAGAGAATTAAGTGTTAAGAGTAGAAAGTGTAAAACTGATGTTGTATGTCCCTAGTAATTGCGACTGTGACTCTTGCAGGTGCTGCATCCAATCTTAGATGTGAAGAGGCAGACTGAGTACTGACGTTCATCATCTCGGTGGCAGTCTCTCTACAATCCCATTCCCCTTTCCCCCTCCGGGGTACTCAGCACGAAGGATTAAAATTTGTTGTGAGTAGCTCTGGTCGGGACTGAGGAGTTATCTTCTGCTTCTGAGGAAATCGAATTGAAGTATCCTGACAGGAACCTATCTGTCACTGCTGGAAAATACCCATCGGTATGTACATTTTTTCTTAATTTATGTGTGCATGTGTGTTAATAGGAACAATATTTAAATTAATGTTACAAACATGCAGCACACAGATAATCGTGTAGACTGAGCTTCTTTTTGTTATAGTTCGAGGGGAATTGAGCTCATGTATTAATCACAGTGTGAACACATTCTGTTGAGGGCATATTTTCTTAATCAGCCACTGTTAGACCTGACAGCCGTAGGGTGGTCACCCCTAACTTTTTGCCTGCCTCCCTCCACTTTTTGGACACTGATTTTGGTGGTTTTTAGACTCTGTGCACTTTACCACTGCTAATCAGTGCTAAAGTGTATATGCTCTCTCCCTTTAAACATGGTAACCTTAGATCATACCCAATTGGACTATTCAAGTTACTTATAAGTCCCTAGTAGACTATGGGGGTCATTCTGACCTCGGCGGTAAAAGACCCTTACCGCCGGTCAGAAGACCGCCATAACACCGCCGCGGCCGCGGTTAACCGCCACGGTCATTCTGACCCACAACGGCCAAACCTCCAAAATTCCGTCCTCCACTGCAGCCCGCCACATCAGCGGGCAGCGATAAACTGGAGATGACCAAACCTCCACCTTCACGCCAACAGAAATATGCCCATGCCATTACGACCCACGAATCCACACGGCGGTCATTCAAACGCGGTATTCCATTGGCGGTACACACCGCAGCGGTCAGAATACACACACATCACCAAAACACAGCCACATTGGACAATTTGAAATACACACACCTGATACACATACACACACCACTCCCACACAATCAACCAACTATAAAACACACACCCACATCACCCACAAACCCCTGCGACCATAATTACTGAGAGAAGGAGAGAGAGACACAGCAGACAATCCAAAGCAAGACACACTGAGGCACACTACACCATCACACACACCACATAGTAGCACAAAGCACCACTCACCAACATACTCATCATCACATACACCACCCCACACCTCACCCACACCACCCCATGGCACCCCAAAGGCACCCACGCTTTTCGGACCAAGAACTCCGGGTCATGGTGGAGGAAATCCTAAGAGTGGAACCCCAGCTCTTCGGCTCGCAGGTGCAGCACACCAGTATAGCTAGGAAGGCGGAGCTATGGCAGCGGATCGTGGACAGGGTCAACGCGGTGGGACAGCATCCCAGGAATAGGGAGGACATACGCAAAAGATGGAACGACCTACGGGGGAAGGTCCGATCGATGGTCTCCAGGCACAACATCGCGGTCCAGAAGACTGGCGGCGGACCCCCACCCACCCCTCCCGAATTCACATCGTGGGAGCAAGACGTCTTGAACATCCTGCATCCTCAGGGCCTCGCAGGAGTAGCCGGAGGAATGGACTCTGGTAAGTCCAATCTCAACTACTATATCCCCCCCACCCCACCCGCATGCCAACCCACACCCCCACCCTCACCCCCAACCCCCCAGCACACATCCTCCCTGACAATGTCTCACCAGCACCACCCACCCATCCCAACACCAACTCCTGCATGCCAACCCAAATCATGGGCACCCATCACCTAAGCATGACCACTGCAGTAACCCCCCCCCCACTAACTACCCTCACAACACCTCCCTCAAGGGAATGCCTGCACAGGGGGACAAGGGCACCCATAACACGCACGCTATTGTACACACAGAAACAATAACCAAACTCTCTTACCCCATGCAGGACCCGAACGACAACACACCAGCCAGGAGGGTCCAGAAGTGTCCATCCCACCACCGGAACAGGCCCACACTGAGGATAGCAGCTCTGTCGACAGTGAACCTGATGACCAGCCCGGACCATCGGGGACCTCTGGGCAGTCGGTTCCCCTCAGGCAGCCACAGGCCACACCAGACCCGACCCCCTCTGCCAACACCAGCACAGCTCCCACCCAGCGGGCCCATGCCTCTGTCTCTAGGACAGCTCAATCAGCGGTGTGTCTGCCACTACAGGGCACCCAGGCTAACCCAACACCCCAACAGGGACCTGGGGGCAGTGGTAGCGGGCACACCGTCCAGGGGACAGAGGCCGGGGAAAACCGGGCAGCTCGGAGGGCTGCTGTGCGACAGGGGGGGGAGGAGAGGCCCAGGGAACCCACTCTCCAAGAGGCCCTCACCACCATCATGGGGGCATACCACCACTCCCAAGAAACGATGGCGACGGTACTGGCCAGGTTCACTGAGATCCAGGCACAGCAGGAGGAACGCTACATGGGGTTCAGGGAGGAGCTGAGAATCATCGGGACCGCAATGGGGACCATCGTCCTGGCCCTCCACAGGATAGAGGACGCGTTGCGGGACCATGGTGCACCACACAGGGCCCCTGTCACTAGCCCGGACCAGGAACAGCCTACCACCTCCGCCGGCGCTAGTGGACAGGAGGTCCCAACACCTCGACAGCCCCCCAGAACCCCACCTCCTGCTGAAGAACAACCACCCCGTAAGAGGAGCCTGAGACCAAAAATAAAGACAGAGTAGGATGTCAAGACCCCCGCCAGCAGGACATACCCCCTCAAGTCTTCCCACTGTCCCACATTGCCACCCTGTCCAACCATGAACTGCCTATGCTCCATCCTTCCACAGGCAAAAGGACAATGCACCTGTGAGACTGAGAACTGGACTCTGCCATGGATATTCCTCCACCCCCACCCATCACCCTTAGAATCACATGTACCGATATCTAGCACTGTAAATAAATCACATTTTGCACACAAATCTGTTTTGAGTCATGCTGTATTATTGACAAATGTATTACATATTACTGTTCGATTTCTGTTCTGTCAATTAGTCATGACAACATACCAATGTCAATACGCTGTATTTCATGGGCGAACCAAGCAGAAGTCAGGTACTGAGTCAGACAGCACTGAGAAGGGAAGGGAAAGGCAAAAATTAATGAAAAACATCTGTGGGGAACTACAGAAAGTACAGATGCAGGAGGCTATAAGCAATTGTGAAATGGCGTGGGTGATTCTTACCTGTGTGTTACTGGAAATACTGTTGTATCACTCTGTCCCTATTGTCTGTGTCGTCCTCAGAGTCTTCCTCCTCTTCACTCTCCACAGGCTCCACGGCTTCTACAACACCACCATCTGGACCATCCTCCTGCAGGAAAGGCACCTGGCGTCGCAAAGCCAGGTTGTGGAGCATACAGCACGCCACGATGATATGGCACACCTTCTTTGGTGAGTACATTAGGGATCCACCTGTCATATGCAGGCACCTAAACCTGGCCTTCAGGAGCCCAAAGGTTCGCTCAATCACCCTCCTAGTACGCCCATGGGCCTCATTGTACCGTTCCTCTGCCCTGGTCCTGGGATTCCTCACTGGGGTCAATAGCCACGGCAGGTTGGGGTAACCAGAGTCACCTATTAGCCACACACGCTGTCTCTGTAGCTGTTCCATCACATAGGGAATGCTGCTATTTCGCATAACATACGCGTCATGCACTGACCCTGGGAACTTGGCATTTACATGGGAGATGTACTGGTCAGCCAAACAGACCACCTGGATATTCATTGAATGGTAATTCTTCCTGTTCCTGTACACCTGTTCATCGTCATTTGGGGGGACTAAAGCCACATAGGTCCCATCAATTGCACCAATGATGTTGGGGATGTGTCCAAGGGCATAGAAATCAGCTTTCACTGTAGGCAAATCACCCTCCTCTGGGAAAATGATGTAGCTCCGCATGAGTTTCATCAGGGCAGACAACACTCTGGATAAGATCTTGGAAAACATAGGCTGAGACATCCCAGATGACATGGCCACTGTTGTCTGGAATGAGCCAGTTGCAAAGAAATGGAGGACAGACAGAACCTGCACTAGAGGGGGAATTCCTGTGGGTTGGCGGATGGGGGACATCAGGGCTGGCTCCAGCTGGGCACACAGTTCATGGATGGAGGCTCGGTCAAGTCGGTATCGTAGTATTATGTTGCGTTCTTCCATTGTGGACAGGTCCACCAGGGGCCGGTACACGCGAGGATTCCTCCTTCTCATCGCTAGTCCCAGCGGACGGTGCCTAGGAAGGAGAATATGGAGTACAGAGTCAATCCACTCACAGGTATGTACAACACAGCTTGCACAGTACAGGTAAATGTATGGTTTGATATGTTTGTATGTGTGCCATTGCAAGGCCTAGGCCTGTGTGACGCATTAGAAATTAAGCCATGTGGGCCCTTGAAATGGCCGATGCCTGACCTGTGAAGTGGGACAATGGGATGTGAGGTCACTGCGCTGGCGGGGCACACCGTGGCGGTAGGCGGTCGAAGACCGCTGTGCGAAGACGCATTGGTTAACATTGAAGCCTATGGGTTTCAGGAGCCAATGACGATGTGCGCCGGCGGTCGCGGGACGCACCGCCGCGTTACGCACCGCCGCGGGCGTGACCGCCATTTTCTATCTGCTCAATCATTCGAGACCTGATCATCCACAGGAGAGGACCTATACTGCAAGTGCTGCTGTGAACTCGGTCTGGAAGTGACAATGGCTGCTGCTACTGGTGAAAGGGCCCCCGCCTTCAGTTCAGAAGAGTTGGAGAAGCTCGTGGACGGGGTCCTCCCCCAGTATGCGCAACTCTACGGTCCTCCAGACCAACAGGTGAGTACACTCAGTGCACATTGAATGGGTTATGCCTGTGTAGAGGGGGGGGGATGTAAGTTGGTGGGGTGTGGAGGGAATGGGGAGTGCAACGCACGACAGATGAGAGAATGGGAACCATGACAAGGTTGGGGAGGGGGGGGCATGTACTCCAAACATGCAGATATGTGACGGTTTCTCTTTCCCACACTGTACATGTCAAACAGGTGAGCGCCCACCAGAAAATCGATATTTGGCGTGCCATCGCCGAGGAAGTCCGGAACTTGGGGGTCCACAACAGACGGGGCACCCACTGCCGCAAGAGGTGGGAGGACCTCCGCGGCGGAACGAGGAAGACCGCAGAAACACTGCTGGGGATGGCCTCCCGACCTAGGAGGGGTGCCAGTCGCACCATGACCCCCCTGATGTCCCGGATCCTGGCGGTGGCCTACCCTAATTTGGATGGGCGCTTGAGGACAGCACAGCAGACACAAGGGGGTGAGTATCCGCACATTCTCCTATCTGTATGCGCATTGGAGGCGTCTGGGTGGGGGAGGAGGGCTGTGGGTGACATTAGGCCCGGGCGCTCTCTGTAGTGTAGTCCGCTCCCTTAAGCATGGCCCTGTGCCTCCGCCCCCCACCTCTGTAGGGTGCCAAGTGCAGCTACCCATGCTCCAGCATCACACATGTGCGCGTGTGTTGTCCCTAGACCTGTTTGCCTAGTCAGAAGTACTGAGTAGTGTACCCCAAGTTCGCGACTTAGTGCACAAGGCACCTGTGTCTGTCCTCTCCGCAAAGGGTATTGCTAAGGCATGCACTCAACTTTGTTTAATTTCTCCCCCCACCCTAAATCTTTGTCTTCTTGTGTTTTAGCATCATCAGGCGGAGGAGATTTGGCGTCGGAGCAGGAGGGAGCTGCAGGTCACCAGGCCCCGGTGGGCACTGACACAGACACCGAGGGCACCAGTGATCCGGAGGGCGAGGGGAGCACCACAACGGGGGCCGGTGGAGACACCAGCGACACGGACACGTCCTCGTTTGGGAGCTCCCTAGCGGGGCGGCACCATCTGTGCCCCCCGCAACAACAGGTACAGCCGCCACCCAGCGCACCAGCACCGCCCTCCCAGCAGCCCCTCAGTCTTCGCTCCGTGGCCGCTCGGCCAGGAAGGCGCGCGTCTCCTTCGCCCCAGGCACCTCAGCCCCTGCCTCTGTTACCCCTGCTGCCCTCAGTGCGGAGCTCATTGACCTGTTGAGGACGCTCATTGTTGGGCAGACTACCCTTCTGAATGCCATCCAGGGGGTGGAAAGGGAGGTGCATCGGAGCAATGCCTACCTGGAGGGCATTCATTCGGGTCAGGCTGCCCATCAACGAGCGTTCACTGCTCTGGCCTCAGCACTGACGGCAGCCATTGTCCCTGTCTCCAGTCTCCCTCTTCTATCTGCCTCCACCCTTTCTCTGTCTCCTGTACCTCAACCTATCCCATCCACACCATCAGACCAGCCTGCACACACCTCAACACCCAAGGCCAGCTCATCCAAACATAAGCACCACAGAAAACACAAGCATTCACCCAAGCAACACACAGATGCAGACATATCAACAGTCACTACCACCTCTGTGTCCCCGTCCTCCTCGTCTCCCTCCTCCCTCCCTGTGACGTCTACACTCACACCTGCATGCACCCCAACAGCAGCCAGTTCTTCCACCACCAGCAAACCCTCCACTACAGTCCGCACACCTGCAGTCACCACCCCCACTGGCATTTACACGTCCCCTGTGTCCTCTCCCACTGTGTCTGTCACCCCCTCTTCCAAGACACATAAACGCAGGCAGACACCCAAACAACAGCCAACCACCTCACCACAGCCTACGTCCCAGTCACCTGCACCCAAGGACAGCACACCTGGCTCTCATACAACCACATCCTCTTCCTCCAATTCTCTTACCACTACTCCTACCCCTTACCTTGGTCCCAAGAAAAATTACCTCTCCAGTTTTGACCTCTTTCCCTCCCCCGACCGACCCCCTCCAACTGGGAAAAGTCCCAAGGGCACCTCAGCCACCACCAGCCCAACTACTACAGTGCAAGTGGTGCATGGCATGTGGAGTCCACCCTTTGGCGGCAGTAACACTTCGGTGAGCAGCAAGGGGACAGCCAGCCCCCCCCCAGGCAAGAGGACCCGGAAATTAAAGGGCCGCCGTGAGCGGACAGAGACGGCTGCCCCCAAGGAGGTGACTCCGGCCACTTCACCGGCCACAGCAGCCAGGGGAGGCAAGGGCCCGAGAGCCCCATCTAAGGAGCGGAAGGACAGCTGGGCGGAGAGGACAACCACCAGGAGCGCGGAGCAGGAGGGCCCCACAAGCCCCATCCCGGCTGCAAGGGACGACACCAAAGGGCCCAGGACTCACTCCCCGAAGGGGCCTGACACAGCATGGTCGGAGGGCGACTGAGCAGGGTGTCCAGGCCAGGTATGACTCCCTTGACATACTGCAAGAGCACCGCTGAACAGGGCCCCGCCGTGCAGAAGAGCACCGCTGAACAGGGCCCCGCCGTGAAGACAGGTACCGCTGAACAGGGCCCCGCCGTGAAGACAGGTACCGCTGAATAGGGCCCCGCCGTGAAGACAGGTACCGCTGAACAGGGCCCCGCCGTGCAGAGGAGCACCGCTGAACAGGGCCCCGCCGTGAAGACAGGTACCGCTGAACAGGGCCTTGCCGTGCAGAAGAGCACTGCTGAACAGGGCCCGCCGTGCAGAGGAGCACCGCTGAACAGGGCCCCGCCGTGAAGTCAGGTACCGCTGAACAGGGCCCCGCCGTGCAGAAGAGCACCGCTGAACAGGGCCCCGCCGTGCAGAGGAGCACCGCTGAACAGGGCCCCGCCTTGAAGACAGGTACCGCTGAACAGGGCCCCGCCGTGCAGAAGAGCACCGCTGAACAGGGCCCCGCCGTGAAGACAGGTACCGCTGAACAGGGCCCCGCCGTGAAGACAGGTACCGCTGAACAGGGCCCCGTCGTGCAGAAGAGCACCGCTGAACAGGGCCCCGCCGTGAAGACAGGTACCGCTGAACAGGGCCCCGCCGTCTCAAGCACCGCTCCGCTGGGCCCTTCCTGTCAAGCACCGCTCCGCTGGGCCCCGCCGTCTCAAGCACCGCTCCGCTGGGCCCCGCCGTCTCAAGCACCGCTCCGCTGGGCCCTTCCTGTCAAGCACCGCTCCGCTGGGCCCTTCCTGTCAAGCACCGCTCCGCTGGGCCCCGCCGTCTCAAGCACCGCTCCGCTGGGCCTCGCCGTCTCAAGCACCGCTCCGCTGGGCCCTTCCTGTCAAGCACCGCTCCGCTGGGCCCTTCCTGTCAAGCACCGCTCCGCTGGGCCCTTCCTGTCAAGCACCGCTCCGCTGGGCCCCGCCGTCTCAAGCACCGCTCCGCTGGGCCCCGCCGTCTCAAGCACTGCTCCGCTGGGCCCTTCCTGTCAAGCACCGCTCCGCTGGGCCCTTCCTGTCAAGCACCGCTCCGCTGGGCCCCGCCGTCTCAAGCACCGCTCCGCTGGGCCCTTCCTGTCAAGCACCGCTCTGCTGGGCCCTTCCTGTCAAGCACCGCTTCGCTGGGCCCTTCCTGTCAAGCACCGCTCCGCTGGGCCCCGCCGTCTCAAGCACCGCTCCGCTGGGCCCCGCCGTCTCAAGCACCGCTCCGCTGGACATCGCCATGTCATGCACCGCTGTGCTGGGTCCCGCCGTCTCAGGCACTGTTTATGGTTCACTGTGCCCACCATGCCTCCTCCTTGACCAGTGGACTCTGTAATCCACCTGAGAGACTGTGGCTTTGCACTCCCCAGGATGGTCCAGTGGGCAATCCACCCACTGTAGAGACTTGAGAGACTGTGGCTTTGCACTCCCCAGGATGGTCCAGTGGGCAACCCACCCACTGCAGAGACTTGAGAGACTGTGGCTTTGCACTCCCCAGGATGGCACAGTGGGCAACCCACCCACTGCAGAGGCTTGAGAGACTGTGGCTTTGCACTCCCCAGGATGGTACAGTGGGCATGGTGGCTCCTCGTGGATCTGGCGTCGTGGACTCATGTGGCTGTGGTGGCCCCCCCTTCCCTTCCCCCTGAGGTGCCTGTAGTTTTGACATCGGATGCCCCTGCAGTGTTCTCTCCAAAGGACTCAGGTCTCGTGTGTGGGCTTTGCCCTTGTTTCGCAGAACCTTGGCCCACTGACATGTTAGATTCGTAGGATGTGCAGGACTTGTTACTTCAGTGATACACTGATGTGTATATCTTTTTGGTTTTTGTAAATATTTTTCACGGTTGCACAATTATTTCCAGGTGCTTTTTTTGTACATGAAACTTTATTCCAAATTTGGTTGTGTCATTGTATTTTTAAAGGGGCTTTGTGTGGTGTCACTGTGACTTCCTGCTCTGCATTGGTGTGTACATATTGGGGGGGTGGGGGGGTCGCATATGTGTATGCCCATAACCTTTCTTCCTCCCCCCTCCCGTGTGTCGTAGGTGCAGTACTCACCGTTGACGTCTGCGCCGGAGTTCGTACTCGTGGTAGATGAGCAGGTAGACGAGAGCAGGTATGATGTTCAATTCGGGTTCCATGCTGTCCGGATTCCGCGTGGAGTGTGTCGAAGTGAGCGTTTTCCATTGAAAATGTCTGTTTCCGCCGTGTTTTTATCGGCGGGGCTCCCGCCCCGGAAAAGGTGGCGGATTGGTGGGTCGTGATAGGGTGGGCGGTACATTGTCTGCTGCCTGGCTGTTGGCGGTGACCGCCGCGCTGTTTGTTTGTTCCGCCGTGGCGGTCGGAGTGTTAATGTGGCGGGCTGTGTTGGCGGTTCCCGCCAGGGTAAGAATTGCATTTTTTTGACCGCCGGCCTGTTGGCGGGTTGGCCGCCGCTTTATCACCGACCGCCAGGGTCAGAATGACCCCCTATATGTGCCCAGGACCTGTAGATTAAATGCTACTAGTGGGCCTGCAGCACTGATTGTGCCATCCACTTAAGTAGCCCCTTAACCTTGTCTCAGGCCTGCCATTGCAAGGCCTGTGTGTGCAGTTTCACTGCCAATTCAACTTGGCATTTAAAAGTACTTGCCAAACTTAAAACTCACCTTTTTCTACATATAAGACACACCTAAGGTATGCCCTAGGTAACCCATAGGGCATAGTGGTGTGGAGGCAAAAGGCAGGACATGTACGTATGTCATTTACATGTCCTGGTAGTGTAAAACTCGTAAATTTGTTTTTACACTGCTGTGAGGCCTGCTCCCTTCAAAGGCTAACATTGGGGCTGCCCTCGTACATTGTTTGAGTGGTAGCTGCTGATCTAAAAGGAGTAGGAACATCATATTCAGTATGGCCAGAATGATGATATAAAATCCTGCTGACTGGTGAAGTTGGATTTAATATTACTATTTTAGAAATACCACTTTTAGAAAGTGAGCATTTCTCTGCACTTAAATCTTTCTGTGCCTTACAATCCACGTCTGGCTGGGTTTAGTTGACAGCTCCTTGTGCATTGACTCTGACACAACCCAGACACAGGATACTGAGCCTCACTTGCATACATCTGCATTTTGAATGGGTCTTCCTGGGCTGGGAGGATGGAGGGCCTTCTCACACACAAAGGACTGCCACACACCCTACTGGGACCCTGGCAGACAAGATTGAACTGAAAGGGGACCTGGTGCACTTCTAAGCCACTCTTTGAAGTTTCCCCCACTTCAAAGGAGCATTTGGGTATATAAACAGGGCCTCTGCCCCTTCCAACTCAGACACTTCCTGGAGAAGAAACTTGTAACCAGAACCTGCATCCTGCGAAGAAGAACTGCCTGGCTGCCCAAAGGACTCACCTGACTGCTGTCTTGCTGTTGCCCTGCTGCCTTGCTGCTCTCTGGCTGAGGTGAAGAAGTGCTCTCCAAGGGCTTGGATAGAGCTCGCCTCCTGTTCCCTGAAGTCTCAGGACCAAAAAGACTTCATCTCTTCAAGAAGGACTCCTTGTGCGACGCAATTCGAGGCACAGCCTGACAGAAACAAGGCACAGCCTCCACTGCAGTGAAAATTTCACCGCACACCGAACCGGAACGACGCAGCCTGACTTTGCAATGAGAAGATCGACTCAGCACCAGCGTAGCAACCAGAAATTCGATGCACGCCCACTGGATCGATGCATAGCCAAGCCGGAACGACGAAGCCTGACTTCAAGAGAGGAATCGACGCAGTGCCTGCCATGCGGTAGAAAATTTGACGCAATGCCCACCGGATCGACGCAGCTCCTGTGACTTTGTCCTGCCAGCGCAGGAAATCCACACACCATCTCCGGGGCGTCTGAAAACACTGCAACCCGAAGAGGATCCACGACTGAGCGCCGGAAATCGATGCACAGCCGTCCCTGCGTGAACACTAAATGACGCATTGCCGTGTGTGGCCGGAGAAATCGTCACATCCCCTTTGTTTCCACGCATCTCCTCCTCTGCGGTTCTTTGCAGAGATTTTCCACACGAACCAGGCACTTTGTGCTTGAAAGAGACTTTGTTTGCTTTTAAAAGACACTTTATATCACTTTTCAGAGATATTTCTACATTTACTTATTGCATCTTTGATCGTTTTGACCTGCATTTGACCAGATAAATATTATAGATTTTTCTAAACACTGTGTGGTGTATTTGTGTGGTGCAATATGGTGGTATTGTATGATTTATTGCACAAATATTTTACACATTGCCATCTAAGTTAAACCTGACTGCTCAGTGCCAAGCTACCAGAGGGTGGACACAGGATAATTTGGATTGTGTGTGACTTACCCTGACTAGAGTGAGGGTCCTTGCTTGGACAGGGGGTAACCTGACTGCCAACCAAAGACCCCATTTATAACAGCCACATTGTCTGCTATGCAGTTGAAAAGTAAGGATGAAATATGTAGATGCATTGGTATCTGAATCTTTTGACTAAAGAACATATATCAAATTAACTTTAAAAATATGATTTAGAGTTTTAGCAGATGGAGTAAATGAAGTCAGGTTGGCTGCCACCCTGCCTTTACTCCCTGCTGAACCAGGGGGGTGAACTCCTTGGCCCTATTGTCGGATTACTTACCTTCAACGACCCAAACCTCCTTTGGGCATCAGAGGAAGGTTTACATCTACAGTGTACATTTTTCTCTGTCACCTAAATCTGGCAATTCCCCCAAACATGGACTCAGAGTTTGGTAGACCAAGAACTCTGTTGCTGTTACAACAGTGTATCATTACTATCAAACTCTAAATCTGGCCCTAAGGCTATAGAACTCTCTTCTGCTCTATTGTACAGGTTGATTTTCTATTTTAGGTCAGCCCTTTGAGACTGCTTTAGTTGCCTTGCTATACTACTGTTTTCCCCAAAATGTATACATACTGGACATTATGAAAACATCTGCTTGTCTGTTGAATTGATACATTGGATGATGTCATCAATGACGTCATCGATGATGTCTTATGTAATGAGTGTAGGAGGCTGGTCTGGTTTGTAGTGGGTACCCTAGGTACTTACACCTTATACCAGGTCCAGTTATCCCTTATTAGTGAAATGTAGGCAGTGTTCTAGCAGCTTAGGCTGTCTAGAGGTAGCTGTAGAAGAGCAGCTAAGGCTGAACTAGGAGACAAGCAAAGCTCCTGCACTACCACTATAGTTACGCAGTACTTATACACAATAAAAGACAATACTCAGTGTTACCAAAAATAAAGGTACTTTATTTTAGTGACACAAGGCCAAAAATATCTTAGAGGCAATACTCCTTCTGGAGGTAAGTATTATACACAATATAGACACTAGAGACCAAACTCAGGTAAGTAAATAGTCATAGAATAGTGCAAACAGTGGAAAATACAATAGAATGCAATAGGCCTAGAGGCAACACAAACCATATACTAAGAAAGTGTAATGCGAATCACTAAGTCCCCCCTAGGCACGTGTAGTGTGTAGAGGGGTGCTGGGAGTGTAAGAGAACACCAAAGGTAAGTAAAATACCCAACCCCAGAGCCCAGGAAAGTAGGAGTAAAGTACTGCAACTTTCCGCAGGACACACTACAAGTCATGATAAGAGTTATTGCAAGAAGCAAGCAAGATTGCAAGCAACAAGTGGTGGATTCCTGGTCCTGAAGACTGTGAAGAGAGGAGAACAAGTACAGAAGTCGCAGATGATTTCATGAAGAACAGGAGCCCCTGCCAACCTAGAAGATTGTGCAAAAGAGGATTCTCTAGTTAGAAGAAATATACAGAAGAGCACCAAAGAAGATGGCTAAGGGTGCAGGAGATGTCCCACGTCGAAACGTTGGATGCAAGGTGTTTGTGTCGCTGAATTCGTCCAACAAGCCTTGGTTCAAGCAAGGTCGCGGTTTGAGTCAAAATGGCACTGCCTGGACCCAGGAGGGACCTGGGAGCCTCAACTCAGACTGAGGAGGCAGAAAGGGCTCCCAACACTGGAGAGAGCCCAGAGATGACCAGACAGCACACACAGGAGTCCCACACAATGGGGACGAAGAAGGTGCAAATTGCGGTTGGTGCAGCACAGCAAAAGAAGGTCCCATGCCGCCGGAGAACAACTCAGCAAGTTGTGCATCGCAGGGTGGAGTGCTGGGGACCTGTGCTACACTGTGTATTAAGGATTCTTGGAGGAAGTGCATAGAAGTCCAAGGAGCTAGAGATGACACGGTGCACAGGGTTACTGTTGCAAACTGGGAAGGCAAGCTCTTGCCTCCACCAAATTTGGACAGCTCGACCTTAGGACAGTCTGGGTAGGATACATCCACCACATGTGTTCCAGGGAGCAGGCTTGTCATCAGGAGATGAGTCCCAGAGAACCGGTCATCATCTGGGAAGGTGCCTGCAGGAGCAGCGAAGTGACTCCTTCACTCCACAGGAGATTCCTTTGGTTCTTCTGGTGCAGGATGAATACAGGGAGTCCTCAGAGCGTGCACACATTGGAAACTGATGCAAATGCTGGTTGGAGCTGAAGTTGCAGGTCACAGGAGTCATCCAGGATACTTTGTTGCAGTTACAGCGGTTCCTGGAGCAGTCTGCGGTTGATTTGTCGGTAAGAAGCTGAAGAAGAGGATGCAGAGGATTCCTGGAGGAGTCTTGCAAGCTGAATCTGAAGAGGAACAGGAAATACCCTAAATAGCCCTGAGAGGGGGATTGGCTACGTAACCAGGTATGCACCTATCAGGAGGTGTATCTGATGTCACCTGCTGATGCTGGCCACTCAGAGATCTCAAGAGTGTCCCTACACCTTGGAAAACAAGATGGCTAATGCCAGGGACACATCGGAGGAGCTCTGGGCACCACCCCTGGGGTGGTGATGAATAGGGGAGTGGTCACTCCCCTTTCTTTTGTCCAGTTTCACGCCAATGCAGGGACTGGGGGTCCCTGAACTGGTGTAGACTGGCTTATGCAAGGAGGGGACCATCTGTGCCCTTCAAAGCATTTCCAGACGCTCTGGGAGGCTACCCCTCCCAAGGCTGTAACACCTATTTCCAAAGGGAGAGGGTGTAACACCCTCCTTACACAGGAAATTCTTTGTTCTGCCTTCCTGGGACTGAGCTGCTCAGACCCAAGGAGGGCAGAACCCTGTCTGTGAGGTACCAGCAGCTGTAGCTGCAGTGCAAGCCTCAGAGAGCTGGTTTGGCAGTACTGGGGGCCCATGGTGGAGCCCCCAGGATGCATGGGATTGGCCCCCGCAATACCAGATTTGAAATGAGGGGACAAATCCATGATCTTAGACACCTCACATGGCCATATTCGGAGTTACCATTGTGAAGCTACATATAGGTATTGACCCATATGTAGTGGACACGTGTAATGGTATCCCCACACTCACAAAGTCCGGGGATAGGCCCTGGACAGCATGGGGGCACCTTTGCTAGAGCGAAGGTGCCCTCACACTTAGTAACTTTACACCTAGCCTTCAGTAAATGAAGGTTAGACATATAGGTGACTTATAAGTTACTTAAGTGTAGTGAAAATGGCTGTGAACTAGTGTGTGCACTATTTCACGCAGGCTGCAGTGGCAGTCCTGAAGAAGGGTTTGTCTGAGCTCCTTATGGGTGGCAAAAGAAATGCTGCAGTCCATAAGGATCTCCTGGAAGCCCAATGCCCTGGGTACCTAGGTATCATATACTAGGGACTTATAAGGGAGTCTAGTGTGTCAACTGGCATTGGAATATGAAGTCACTAAAGTATAGTGACTAATTTGGAAGCAGAGATAGAATAAGCACTGAAGTTCTGGTTAGGAGAACTTCAGTGACACAGTTAAGCACTACTGACAACACACACATTAGGCCACAAACTATGAGCACTAGGGTCCTGACCAGCAGTGTGTCAGTGAGACAGGCAAAACATACTGACAAACAGGCAGAAATTGGGGGTAACATTCCAAGAAAGATGGTACTTTCCAACAATGAGTGATGTAATTTGTGAGGTATTAAGCAGTGTGTGGGAGGGTTGAAGCTATAGTTAGTTCACTGAACTATAACTGGCACATTTCCATTGACTTTTTTTTGTTTTTAAACATAGGTTTTTAATCCATTTTGACATCTAAGTAAAACTGCATTTTAACGTTTGTTTTTTTTCAGTGAAAACAATTATGTATGTTTACTTATATTTAAAGCTAGGCAGACAGTAGCAATGACTACTATCAATCACTACGATCCACTACTCATCCTTGAGGGTCTCAAAGTGCTGAGGAGGAAGAGGGGAGAAGGGGGGGGGAGATGCTGCTACTGCTCGAACAACCAGGTCTTGAGAAGTTTCCTGAAGGTAAGGAGGTCTTTGGTCTGGCACAGGTGGATGGGAAGAGTGTTCCACTTTTTGGTGGCAAGGTACAAGAATAATCTACCGCCGGTTGTAGTTCTGCAGATGCGTGGGACGGTTGCGAGGACGAGGTCGGCAGGGAAGAGATGCCGGGTCGGGTGTAGAAGGAGAGCCGTCTATTGAGGTATTCTGGTCTGGTGTTGTGCAGTACTTTGTGAGCGTGGGTGAGGAGTTTGAAGGTGATTCTCTTGTTGACTGGGAGCCAGTGCAGGTTTTTCAGGTGGTCTGTGATGTGGTAGTGGCAGGGGATGTCCAGGATGAGACATGAGGAGGCGTTCTGGATGCGTTGTAGCCTCTTCTGGAGTTTGGCTGTGGTTCCTGCATGGAGGGTATTGCTGTAGTCCAGTTTGCTTCTTGCGAGGGCTTGGGTAACTGTTCTTCTGGTTTGGTGGGTATCCATTTGTAAGTCTTTCAGATCATGTGGAGGGTGTTGAAGCAGGAGGAGGAGATGGCATTGGCTTGCTGGGTCATGGGTAATGAAGTGCCCAGGATGAATCCTAGGTTGCATGCGTGGTCGGTGGGAGCGGCTCCAAGAGTGGTAGGCCACCAGGAGTCATCCCAGGTGGAGGGGGTGGAGGCGAAGAAGAGGACTTCTGTCTTGTCAGAATTGAGTTTGAGGCAGCTGCTCTTCATCCATTCGGCGATGGCCTTCATCTCTTCATGGAAGTAGGTCTTGGCGGAGTCCTTTGTGAGGGAGAGGATCGCTGGGTGTCATTGGCATATGAGATGATGTTGAGGTTGTGGAATCGGGCAATGTTAGTGAGCGGGGCCATGTAGATGTTGAAGAGGGTCGGGCTGAGGGACAAACCCTGGGTTACGCCGCAGATGATTTCGGTGGCCTCTGAGCAGATTGGGGGGTGGCGGACTCTCTGGGTTCTACCGGTGAGATAGGAGGATGCCCAATCCAGGGCTCTCTCGCGGATTCCTGCGTTGCTGAGGCGTGAGCATAGGGTGTGGTGGCAGATGGTGTTGAACGTTGCTGAGAGGTCCAGGAGGATGAGGGCCGCGGTTTTGCTGCTGTCCAGTATGGTTCTGATGTCGTCGGTTGCGGCGATGAGGGCAGTTTCAACACTGTGGTTGCTGCGGAATCCGGATTGGAAAGAGTCCAGGGTCCAGTTCTCCTCGAGGAAGTGGGTCACTTGTCTGTTGACAGCCTTCTTGATGACTTTTACTGGGAAGGGGAGCAGGGAGATAGGCCAGAAGTTCTTGAGGTCCTTTGGTTTGCCCTTGGGTTTTTTGAGGAGGGCATTGATCTCAGCGTGTTTCCAGGTCTCAGGGAAGGTGGTGGAGTCAAAGGAGCTGTTGATGATCTTCCGTAGTTGGGGTGCTATGACGGAGCTTGCTTTGTTGAGGATGTGGTGAGGGGCAGGGGTCAGATGGTGAGCCTTAGTGGATTGTGTTCATGATTTCGATGTTGTTGTTGTCGTTGACGGGGGTCCAGGAGAGCAGGAAGTTGGTTGGAGCTGAATATGTGGTGTTGGTGGTTGCCGGGGGGGTCTGGGTGCTTAAGCTGTCACGGATGTCTGCAATCTTGCGGTGGAAGTAGGAGGCTAGGGAGTCGCAGAGGTCTTGGGATGGCGGGATGTCATTGGCATTAGAGCTGGGTTGGAGACTTCCTTCATGACAATGAAGAGCTCCTTGTGGCTGTGTGCGTTGTTGTTGATTCAGTCTTTGAAGGAGGTTCTCTTGGCAGCTCGGATGAGTTGGTGGTGTCTGCGGATGGTGTTTTTGAAGGCTGTGTGGTTGTACAGAGTCTGATCTTGGTGCAACCTTCTTTCGTGTCTTCTGCAGGTTTGCTTGGATTCGTGGAGGTCGGTGGTAAACCAGAAGTTCTTTCTGTTGGTGCGTCTGTTGGAGGGATTCTTGATTGGGGCAAGAGTATTGGCACAGGTGTCGACTAATTGCCTGAAGTTGCGGGCAGCTGCATCAGTGTCGGTGGTGTCAATGGGTGGGTTCCGGGAGAGGGTCGCAATAAGTTGGTCTTCAGTGATCTTGTTCCAACTGCGGTGGGAGATCTGTTGTGGGTGGTGATGTGTTGTGGGTTTCTTGCAGGAGAAGGGGATGCAGCAGTGGTCTGTCCAGTGGAGTTCAGTGGTGTGGCTGAAGGAGATGTGATTGCTGGCAGAGAAAATAGGGTCGATTGTGTGTCCTGCGGAGTGGGTTGGTGTTGTGACGAGATGTTTGAGGCCGAGGTTGGAGAGGTTGTCGAGCAGGGTGGCGGTGTTGTTGTCGTTGGTGTTCTCGAGGTGGTAGTTTAAGTCCCCATGGAGTATGTAGTCAGTGGATGCGAGAGCGTGCGTTCTGGTGATGTCGGTGATGGAGTCCCTGCACTGCTGTCGGGGGCCGGAGGGCCTGTTGATGAGGGTCCCTTGGAAGGTGGTGTTTTTTGGTCAGTGTGGATCTGGAAGTGCAGGTGTTTGGCGGTGCTGAGAGTGTCTTCGGTGCTGGTTGTGATCCTGAGGGTGTTCTTGTGGAAGATCGCAAAGCCTCCTCCTGGTTTGTTGGAGCGGTCCCTGCAGGTAATCTTGTAGCCGTCCGGGAAGGCTATGGCGATGTCAGGCGCTGAGGAGGGGTTCATCCAGGTCTGAGTCAGGAAGGTGACATCTGGGGAGGCTAAGTGGAGTAGATTCCGTAGCTCTACTGGTGCTTGTGGATGGAGCGGGTGTTGAGGAGGATGCATCTGAGATGGTTGCATCCTGCCTTGGTGGGTGGGTCATTGATGTGGAGGCTGGTGAAGGTGCAGTTCCGGCAGGAGAAGGGTCTGGGGTGGTCTGCGGGGACGCTTGAAGGCAGGCGGGAGAGTGGCCGGTGTTGAGGGCGCAGAGGGTGGCGGAGTCATAGTGAAGATGTGCGTGGTGGTGGTTGGGGGGATGGAAGCCAGAGGTTCTGGTGCTGGGTGCAGTGGCCACCATTAAGTAGGGAGGTGGGGGGAGGAGAGGGCAGCTGGGAGGTGAGAGCGGGGGTGAAAAACGGCTTGAAAAAGGTGGCAGGGCCGCAAAAAGGGGACACAGCCATGGGAGCAGCAGCAGTAGTGGAAAGAGAAGGGGGAGAGCGAAAGTGAGAGAGAGAGAGTGGAGTGAGGTAAAAATGAGGAAGAGAGTAGAGAAGCAAAAGGAGCACAAAGGGACAGAAGAGAAGCAGAGCAGAGAGCAAAGAAGAGAAAGGAGGGTAAAAGGAGGAGAGAGCAGAAGGTAGCCTAGTAGGAAAGCTGAGCTCTCCCACTAGACACCAGGGATGAGGCGCAGGCAGAAACCTGCGGGTGGAGGAGGGCCTCGAACTCCTGACGGGTCAGGAGTTCAGAGGAGCCAGGGAAAGGGCTTTACTTGCAAGGTGAAGCCACGGGAGGCAGAGCAATGCACTGACCAGGTCAGTGTATTGCTCCACCATAAAATATGTACTGCAATGCTGGCTAAAGCAATACTTTTACAATCATTATATCATTGTGATCGCTGTAAAATATTTTTAACTAGGCATATAGAAAAAAGAATACCACTATTGTTGCTAAATGGAACATTATTACGTTGCAACAGTGGCAGTTTGATTGATTTTATTTCTGACTATTGACCCCTTTAAAATATGAGAACTGAAACTGTGGTCCAGTAGAAGGCATACTATTACCAAAAGCATTAACCTTTTTTTTTTGTAGAGTACTATGAATTTTATTCATATTCATTAATACAATTTTGATTTTTTAATGTAGTATTATAATTTTATCATTATGTGCATTGAATGAAGCCTGCATGCACAGGAGGAGGAACCATGCACCCAAGGAGTGCAGCATAGAAAAATGAGGTCTGAACCTAAAACATGAAGAAGCAAATGCTGCAGCCCTCTGCCCTTGACCAGAGGAATAGACATACGCTGGTTTGCTGGGGTGAACTAGAGCTGATAGATTGCCAGTCTCAGTTTGCCTGAGGAAACCTGGAAAGGGAAAATTCACTCAGGGAGTCCCATCTGTACCCATATTGCATGGGAAGACTCTCCGGCAGTCGGTATATTCATGCAGATGAAAAATGTGAAAGATATAGTCATCCACAGTTGACAGTAGTTAAGGAAGAGTTGTATTTAATTGTATTGACTCAATGAGTAATTTACACAAAACATAAATTATTAATGCCTTTAAGATTCATAACTAACAATTAATAAAGTGAATGATACAATGAAATGACTTGATTATGGACACCAACACAAAGAGAAACAGTAAGAGGGAGAATGCAGCCATGCAGAACTTTTGCAATGATGGAGACAGTGCTAGCTCATGGAGTATTACAGACACATAAAACATCTAAAAGAACACTAAACCAAATCAAGTTGGAAAAATCAAGAATCACTGAAACACAGAAATGGTGCACAACTGTTCAACTTAGTAAGTAAGTTGAAAGCTAAAAAATGTCATGGGGATTACGAATTACAATGAATCCAACATTTAATTATATGGATGAGACAAGGCACTCTGATACAAAATGACAAAAAGAAAATGGAACAATTATAAATAGATCAACAGAGAACCTATGAACAGAATTGGAAGCTATCAAAGCCCTAGAGGGAGTGAAATAGGCATAAAAACATGGATGGGAAAACAATTAGGAAAACTTGAAGGGAGCCACAAGAGAAAAAATGCAATTGAGACAAAGTGGAAGTAGGCTGCATTTTCTAGAGGAATTTCAGAGAGAAACCAAAAAAGATGAATTATGTGATTGTGTAGGCAAGATTCATTGATGATCGTATTTTTGATCTATAATGGAGACAAGTGATTTGCTGAATTATTTGAGGCAAAATTGCAACATTCGTCCTACTAGCAGCATACTGCTCACAAATTCTGCTCAGATAAATACTCTTAAATGGAGTATCTTGTATGGAGACCCAATAAGGGTTCACAGGATTTGCTGAGCAGATGTAGATGTCACCCAAAAGAGACACATGAAGCAAAGAGGCTATCCTAAAAGAATACTTTTTTTTTTTTTAAATAGTAGTAAATTTTATGACAAGAGAGGCTCTAATGCTTGATTCAATGATAGGGCAATGGAAACAAAACACTTGTTAGGAAACAAGTGCAGGTCTATTATGGAATGTGATACTGAGCATTAACAAGTCAGCAAGATGTTGCACAAAAACAAGAATGTCTTGTACAGGGACAAACACCTGAATCAATATTTGGCACCATACCACATCACACACAGAAGAGTGGCTTCTTTGGATGAAATACTAACTAAAAGTAATTTTGAACCTGAAAGAGAGGTAATGAAACATATTTGGGTTTTAACTGGAAACAAAAGAGGGAAATGGATTGTGGAGATATTGCCTGTGCTAGGTGTGTGCTTCTGGGGTTTATGCTAAGCATTTCAGAGAAGGATCACATTTACTACAGACTGTATTATTCATGTATTGAGACACACTAGTAAAAAAGTAAGCTGGAAGCAAAAACAACTGAAAGTAAATACTTACGCACTAACAGGCAATAAGAAACTGTGACATCAATTGCTTTATAGATAAAGATTTTTTGGGACAAGCATAAGGGCAATCCCAAGAACAAGATAAAATATGATGTAAAACATAAACCCAAACACATTAAAAAGGGAATGGACTTCAACTGGGAGGAGAGGAATCCTAACTTTAATTGCCATTGGAATCAGTGATGCCACTGGGACACAACTTGGACTTGGATGTGGAATGACATGTACACCTGTAAAGCAACGTAGGCTCCAAAAACAGAATGCAATTAATTCGCTTGATTATCAAGGAAGTTGCAGTGGCATAGAAGTCACAATTGGAAGGTTAACCAGTTTCAGCATTAGAATTGTGATACGTGCTGCACACTCAATGTGAGTTGAAAAATATTTACTCCAGCAGAAAGAATGGAATAAGTGGAAGAGAAATGTATTTTACCACTGGATCTATTATTCAGCTAAAACAAAGGGGACACACAAGGTAAATTCCAAGATCATCATATTAAAAAACATACATGATAGAATTTTGCAAACGGATGTATGGGGAGATAAAATCGATGTCATGGCTTAGTTGCCAAGCGATCGAGCAAAAAAACAGTCAGTTTCACAGAACCTTCAAACACAATAAGCTACAATTAACTGGTGTGTTGTAATCAAGTCAATAAAGGTTTGATCTCTCTGCACACATAGGAATGGCTTCTGGGATAAAAGTTTCAAAGATCAATAGAAAACATGATCTAATATTTGACAATATTTATCTGCATGATTGCATAAACAAAATAACTTTAAATCAAAGGCTTTTGATATGTGTGCACTGGGAACCAAATATGAAATACTAGAACTGGTTTTAATTGACTAGAAGAGCAGACCCAATATAGCTTATTAATAGTAAATACCAAGCTTGAGATCCAGATGACAGTAGCGCAACACAAGTCAGTTATAAAAGAAATATTCATAAAAAAACAGAAGCTTGCAAAATTTTTTAAAAATATCATGTTTGGTGGTGACAGTGCACAAATAAACTGCACAGAATTGATGGATTGACTACTATTCGCAAAACAAGCAAGGACAAACTATATACTACAATCATACCACAATGTTAGTTAAAACAAAAAATTTCAGTCATTATAAAATCTGGATACATTTTTATTAACACAGCACAAAGAGTAAAATAATTATCCAATTCAAATTTGACTTTACTATATAGCACTGTTGGCAGACTAGATGTGTTTTCTTTATTGCAAGAGACTATAGAATCTTTTAAAAATTGTGATGCACTATGCTCCAGTAGAAAGACATTATAATTAAAATTGTGATTCCATGACAAGTGAGTGCTGTCCTTGTCAATGAAAGATCATGTATTTACACAAACACAAACACACGCACACACACACACACACAGACACTCACATACACACACACACACACACACACACACACACACTACTTTCACAATAACTTTGCTGTAGTTGGTTTCTAGCAGATCTGACAAGTGTGGCCCAAAAAATGGGGGAAAGATAAAAAAATATGTTTGCCAGTGTTCCTAATTTAATTCGTCTAGGATACTTTTCTCTTCTATACAGAAACAATTGCTGAGCAGAATTGTAACAAACTTGGCATGAAAGTAGAACTTAACTCAAGGAAGTGCCTTTGCTTGATATTGTGTAGATCCCAATAGTGTTTAAAAAAGGTTTTGGTGGGCATGAAACAGTTAAATTATAAGAGATATCTGAATCATTAATTTGCAGAGTTCTGGGATTGTGGCCCTCAGAGATCCAAACAAAATAAAATAAAAATAATTTGATCTAATTAAAGAAGGGAGCACTTCTTCGGGTCTGAAAGCCCTAGGTTTGATCCAAGGACCAAAAGCTGTCTGTGGTATCCTCTATGTGGGTGCTCTGGAACGAGCATAGGAATGAGAGAGGTGGCACGAGCGTAAGAATAGGGAGAATGTGGAATGTTGGTGAAAGTGGAATGTGGGAGGCGTTGGTGAGAGAAGCCGTTTGGAGATAGAGAGAGCCGGCATGAAGAGATAAGAACGTGGTTGGTGTAGGACTTGTTATATAACTTATTTCAGAATAAACTTGCTCTTCATTGAACATCCGCAAGTGTTGCTTCACCTTCGTTTATCGCTCCGCTGGTCCTTCTTGCATTTGGCGACGAGGTCCTACTGAGAAAGCGAAGAGAGATCAGATGCAAACAGGCAGGTCCATACGGTGAAGAACAGGTCTCAGCAGTCCTGACAACACGATCCTTGAGGCTTCAGGCATCTAAGGTACTTCGCGCTCGTACCTGTGTATTGGATTCGCTCTCCGCCCGTTAATCATTGCAGCGCAAGAGTTTCCATGCGCGACCCTAACAACGCTTAGCAACGCGTCTATCATGAAGCACGAACCTCGCGCATAGCAACAGTAACCATGACACGCTGGACCTTCGCGTCTTATCCGAGGCACGAAACTTAATGGATTCAGTTCCAGCAACTGTTTTTTTTAATGTTTTGATGCAACGCGTATTTCACCGAGATTTTGAACTTTATCTTTGGGAATGCTGTATTGAAATTCAGTTCAGGATGAAAAGACTCCCATGAATTATTTCATTGTCTTGCGGCTAGGGTAACTGTATCTACCCACTTGATTCCTAATCTAACAGTCATGCAGAACGTACCGGCTGCACCGTTTTTTTTAACCTCTCCAGGGGATCCACCCATCCCATGGCAGAAGTGGAAAAAAGTTTTTAACAATTATGCTAGGGTGTGTGGTACTTCTCTGAGCGCAGAAAGGAAGACATCACTTTTAATGCACTGTTTAGGGACTGAGGGCCATTGAAGTCTTTGAAAATCTTCCAGATTCAAATGGTCTCAATGAATTTGAAATTTCGTTGAAAAAACTGGATTTACATTTTCTACCAAAAGTGAGTACTGTTCTAGAAAGGTACCAGTTTGGGAAAAGGATGAAACGTCAAGGGGAGACCATGGAACAGTATATAACAGAACTCAGAAGACTTGCTTCCACTTGTGCGTTTGGAGGTACTTATGAGGAACGTTTACGGGATCAATTCATGGTAGGGTGCTCCTTGGAAAAAGCAAATGAGAGCATGTGGCAGAAAGATAATCCATCCCTAGACGAAGTCCTGGTATGGGCCAGAACTTGTGAACACTCCAAGAAATGTGTTGAGGTGCTTCTTAAAGACTCCATTGTATCGGACACAATAAGAGAAGAAGGAGCTTCTGTGAAAGCGATACGATGCAACAACACTGACAATAAAGGTATTGGAGAATCAGCAATGACATTGACGAAGAAAACTTTTACTGGAAAGTGTTTTAGGTGTGGGAATATCGGCCATATGGCCAATAACAAGGATTGTCCTGCCCTAAAAATGCTCTGCAGAATTTGCGGTAGAGTTGGACATTTGGCAAAATGTTGCAGGATGAAGAATAACGCTAAAAAAATAAGAGAAGTGTGGTGTGATAGTAACACAAATGTTACGGAAGCAGTGAATGTTGTCCAGGTCTTGCAGATGGGTCTTGGGTCTTCTGATGGTCTTGTAGAGTCAATCTTGGTTAACGGTAAACCTCTTAAAATTCTCTTTGACTCTGGGGCAAAAATCACATTAGTACCAAAAACATTTTATGATCAGAATTTAAAAGGGTCGGTTGAGTTATTCAAACCAGATGTGATACCCAAGGGTTATGGTGGTGAGCCAATAAAACTGTTGGGTTACTTTTGGGGAAGTATAGAATTTAAAGAACGCCTAATTCCAGCAAAGATATATATTTCTGTAAAAGGGGACTCTTTAATTAGTTGGTTTCATCAACGTGATCTTCGAATTTTGCTTGATCCAAATGAAGATCCTCCGGCAAGACTTAAGGAAAATCACATGGTTCAATCTGTTTCAGAAGATCTATGCGGTTGGGTGAAAGAGTTTCCAGATGTATTTAGCAAGAGTTTAGGTTGTCTTAAGAACTATGTACATAGAATCAGGCTTAAGCCAGGAGCACAGCCGAGGGCAGCGAAAGTAAGGAATGTTCCCTTGTTGGTAAGGGAAGAAATGAAAGCTGAGATAGACAAACTCATTGCGAGTGGGATCATTCAAGAGGTTGAGGCTTCAGAATGGGTGGCACCAGTGGTGATGGCAATGAAAGCCAATGGCGACGCTAGGCTCTCTGTTGACCTTAGAGATCTAAACAAATCTGTCATAATAGATCACTATCCACTCCCAAATATTACAGAGTTGTTGTGTTCACTCTGTGGGGCAAGGCACTTCTCTACCCTAGATTTGACCTCTGCTTACCATCAGATTAATCTGCATAGGTCTTCCCAGGAACTCACCACTTTTATTACACCATTTGGTACATTTAAGTTCCTAAGAATGCCGTTTGGGTTGATTTCAGCTGCATCAGTCTTTCAGAGGGCCATGGAAAGAATTTTGGGAGGCATGGAAGGGGTGAAAGTGTATCAGGATGATCTACTTGTCACAGGGACCAACCTAGTGGAACGCAATATGAGAATGAGGGTGGTCTTAGAGAAGCTACGAAACAATGGTCTAACACTCAAGGCTGAGAAGTGCAAGATAAACATTCCCAACATCGAATACTTGGGTCATGAAGTTTCGGCAAGGGGAATTCGTCCCAAGACAAGTTTTGTCAATACTATCAAAAATTTGCCAAGTCCACAAAATAAAGAAGAACTTGTGAAGTTTTTAGGGATGGCGGAATTTTATAATAAATTTGTCCCACGCTTTGCAGAAAGAACCTATAACATGAGACAGTTGTTAAGGAAAAGAGCAGAATTCAAGTGGGATCAGGCATGTGAAAGGGAGTATCAAGACATCAAAGTCAGCTTAGATAGGGCAGCGGATTTTGGAAGTTTTGATGCACGTGATGATATCATTCTGATGACTGACACTAGCTCAAAAGGTCTTGGTGCGGTCTTATTGCAAAAAAAGCAAGGTCAAGTGAGGACGATTCTTTTTGTGTCTAGATGTTTGAAGGAAGCAGAATTCAACTATTCTGTTGTTGAAAAAGAGGTGCTTAGTGTCTTTTGGGCAGTGAGAAAACTGAGGAAATTTTTTGTGGGGACATAAATTTCAGATAGTGACGGACCACAAGCCTCTCATAGAGGTATTTACTAAAAAAGGATTAGAGATGATTTCTCATAGGATTAGAAAGTGGGTAGTGGCACTGCAAGAATTAGTTTTTGTGATCTCCTGCATGCCTGGGACATTAAATATTCAGGCGGATTGTCTTTCGAGACTATGCATAGACACAGGAAAAGAAGATGAGATTTTTGAAGGAGGGTGTTTTGCAGACATAGTGGCTGATGAGGAGATAAAAGTTTGTATAGTTACGGAGAGTGCGATTTCAGAACTAACATGGGTGGATGAGTTGTCTAAAGATGCCACGTTGCAGCTAGTGCTGGATAAAGTCATTAATGGTTGGGGTGTCAAAGAAAAACTAGATGAAGAATTGTCAGGTTACTGGCAGGTTAGAAATGAATTATCTGTGGTGAAAGGGCTTTTGATGAGAGGCAGCAAGTTGGTTGCCCCAACTAGCTTGAGAATGGAACTCGTAAATCGTGCTCACTCAAGTCACATGGGCATATCCAAAACAAAGGAGAGATTAAGGAACGCCTACTGGTGGCCTGCCATGGACATGATGGTAGAAAGGGCAGTGCGTTCTGATAAAGTATTGAAGTGTAGGATTCAACCCATGGTCATGCGTGAAGAGTCCTCTGGTCCCTGGGTTGATATAGCTTTGGACATTTTAGGTCCAATAAGACTGAAATCTACTGACCGTTATATTTTATTCTGCGTTGACATGTTTTCACGTTGGCCAGAAGTCAGATTTGTGAATTCGGTTGAATCAAGGGACATAATTAATTTTCTAGATGACTTATTTGAAAGAGAGGGATTCCCCTCTACTTTGCTAACTGACAATGGAGTGCAATTTGTTTCTGAAGCAACTGAGTCCTTCTTGAAAGAAAGAAATGTAGTACATAAAAGAACAGCTCTTTATCACCCAGAGTCCAATGGAGTTGTTGAGCGCTTTATTAAGGTGTTGAAGCAATGCATGCAATTAGCGCTATTTAATGGTGTCGAGTGGGAGGGTGATGTGAAGAGAAAAGTTCGAGAATATCGTCTGACGCCACACTCCACCACAGGGGTTACTCCTTTTCAGTTGTTTAAAGGTAGGGCAACCTACAGTGAGATGGAACCTAGGTGGGTAACGGAGAAAAGAAAGGAGGTCAATGATCAAGTGGGTAACATTGAAGGTTGGAGAGAGAGAGAGAGAGAGGTGAAAGCGAAAAGAAAGTCGTGGTATGACCAGCGTAAAGCTGTAAAGAAAACAGTGTTGTGTGAAGGTGATTATGTTAAAATAAAGTCTCCAAGAAAGGAAGGGAAATCATCTAAATTTAAAGGTCCTTTTAAAGTCATAAAATTGTTCAAAAATGCTGTAAAAACAGATTATCACAGGATATGGAACTTGAATAGGGTGGCTAAATGTTTGGGTGCCTGATGTAGATCAAAGCATGTCCTCAGATGTTACTGCTCGAGACGCTCGAAATGCTTTAAGTGTTCCGAGCATACGAGATCCTACTGAGACGCGACCGAAGAGAAATGCATCAACACAGTCATGGTTCAAAGACTGTGGGGGTCATTCTAACTCTGGCGGGCGGCAGAGGCCGCCCGCCAGAGTTCCCCCCTCCAGAATACCGCACCGCGGTCAGAAGACCGCTGCGGTTATTCTGTGTTTCCCGCTGGGCTGGCGGGCGACCGCCAGAAGGCCGCCCGCCAGCCCAGCGGGAAACCCCCTTCCCACGAGGAAGCCGGCTCCGAATGGAGCCGGCGGAGTGGGAAGGTGCGACGGGTGCAGTTGCACCCGTCGCAAATTTCAGTGTCTGCAAAGCAGACCCTGAAATTCTTTGTGGGGCCCTCTTACGGGGGCCCCTGCAGTGCCCATGCCTTTGGCATGGGCACTGCAGGGGCCCCCAGGGGCCCCACGACACCCCATACCGCCATCCTGTTCCTGGCGGGCGAACCGCCAGGAACAGGATGGCGGTATGGGGTGTCTGAATCCCCATGGCGGCGCAGCAAGCTGCGGCGCCATGGAGGATTCATGAGGGCAGCGGAAAACCGGCGGGAGACCGCCGGTTTTCCTCTTCTGACCGCGGCCAAACCGCCGCTGTCAGAATGCCCTGCGGGGCACCGCCAGCCTGTTGGCGGTGCTCCCGCCGACCCTGGCTGTCAGAATCACCCCCTATGTAATGTGAACATTGAACTTTGCTCTTTCTTCATGGATATTGTGATGCTAATTTCAGGCTGTTTGTGTTGGTTTGCATGTAACATAATCTGCTTATTACTCAAGTGTTATTAATGTGTAGTTCCGTTAATATGCTATTTATTTATTCTTTTTCGAGTTGATATGAGGAAGATGGTGTGGTATCCTCTATGTGGGTGCTCTGGCACGAGCATAAGAATGAGAGAGGTGGCACGAGCGTAAGAATAGGGAGAATGTGGAATGTTGGTGAAAGTGGAATGTGGGAGGCGTTGGTGAGAGAAGCCGTTTGGAGACAGAGAGAGCCGGCATGAAGAGATAAGGACGTGGTTGGTGTAGGACTTGTTATATAACTTATTTCAGAATAAACTTGCTCTTCATTGAACCTCCGCAAGTGTTGCTTCACCTTCGTTTATCGCTCCGCTGGTCCTTCTTACACTGTCTGATTGGCTTACCACAACTTATTCATAAAGCACAACTGTTATCAAGCAAGAACATCCTTGTGCTATCAGTTAGAAACCAAACTCTGCCTGACAAGTCTTTACTGAGAGTGAGAGCTATGATAATTTAAATAGCCAGGCTCTTAAAGCCTTTTGAAAGCTAAAGTGTTTGTGTTCAGGCCAATGATTTAGGGGGAGGTTGTTCCAAGAATTGTAGGAATGAAAGAAGAATGGTCTCCCTCCCTTACATGCACATTTTATTCAAGGCACGTGGAGTAAGTAACCTTCCACTGAGCACAAATCTTATAGGCTTGTGTGCTTGGAGTTTCTCAGCTATAACCTTAGTAACTTCATTATAAAAAGCTCTATGGGCCAAACAATTGATTTGCCTTTAACCAGTGCAGGGATTTTAAGGCTGGCAAAACTATATTGTAACGAGTGATTCCTGCCAAAAGAATGGCAGCCCAATCTTGGACTGCATTGGCCTGCAAACCCAATTATATAGTGTTAGAGTAGTCCAGGTGGGATAAAACTGTGGCCCAGAAAACTGATGTTAGAAACTGGGTCTCTAGTAGGCAGAGGTATACACCCTGTCAAAAGTAGAGACCACAATTCTAGTCAGGGTAAGTCACAACACAAGCTAAATCTACTTTTGCTGATTTTCAATGCATCGTCGCTGGGCATCAAAATATCCCTGCATCACAGCGAGGAACCACTGAACCACGAGACAGGTGATGTGTCGATCCTGCGGGTGTTCCTTTGAATTTTGCAGGTGTTGCATCGATTTTCCAACACACAGGATTTTCTTCTCTTTGGTGAAGTCTTTGGTCGCACTGAAACTTCAGAACAGGAGGCAAGCTCAGTCCAAGCCTTTGGAGAGCACATGTGGGGGAAGGCAGAGTCCTTCCAGCAGAGTCAGGGGCCAACAGGCAGCAGGACAACAAGCAGGTCATCATTCCTTGAAGCAAAGCAGTCCAGATGAATCTGTTGGGAAGCACGGCAGTCCCTCTGACAGAGTACAGTTGTAGTTCCAGAGGTGTCTGGTTTGGTGGGGTCACAGACCCAGTATATATACCCAAAGGTGCCTTTGAAGTGGTTTTGAAGTGCACATGTTCCCTTTTCAACCGAGCATTGTCTGCCCAGAGCCCTGAGTGGAATTATTAGTCTTTTGTGTGAGGGAAGGCCACTGGCTTTTGAAGTGTAAGTAAGAGCCCTTCCACCATTCCTGCCCAGGAAGACCCATTAGTACGCAGATGAATGCAGCTTAGTGTCCTGTTTTTATGTCTGTCTGGGTGAAATGCACAAGGGGAGCTGTAAACCATCACAGACCAGACATGGATTGGAGACACATTATAAGGCACAGGGAACAGTAAGTAAATAGAAATGCCTACTTTCGAAAAGTAGCATTTCAAAAATAGTAATGTAGAATCCATCTTCAGCAGTAAGTAGGTTTTTTTTCACTACCATTCCAACCATACCAAACATGATGAGGCTATTCCTTTCAGATCAGAAATCACCACTTAAAGCATATAATAGAATTTCTTCTGCTGGCTTATGAGAAGAACAGGCTTCACAGTAGTGAAAAATGACTTTGGGAGTTTTTCACTACCAAGACATGTTACAATTATATGTACATGTCCTGCCTCTTACGTACATAGCACCCTGCCCTAAGGGTTACCTAGGGTCTACCTTAGGGGTGACATATGTAATCAAATGGGAGTTTAAGGCTTGGCAAGTAGTTTAAAATGCCAAGTCAAAGTAGGAGTGAAACTGTACACACAGGCCTTGCAAAGGCAGGCCAGTGACATGCATAAGGGGCTATTTATATGGGTGGCACAATCAGTGCTGCAGGCCCACTAGTAGCATGTAACCCCTTCACTGCCAGGCCTTTTCCCCCTCCTGTGCTAAGCCTTTTGTTGGCTATATGGGGTAGTTTGCGCTTAGGCCCCCATAACTTTTGTCCACATAAGCTATCCATGCCAAATTTACGTCCTTTTTTCCCAACATCCTAGGGATTTTAGAGGTACCCAGAGTTTGTGGCTTACCCTGGAAGAGACCAAGAAATTGGCAAAAATACACCAAAAATGTTTTTTACAAAATTGTAAAAATGGGCTACAGATTAAAGCTTGTGTTGTTTTCCCTGAAAAGGGCATCAACAAAGGGGTTGCGGTGCTAAAATCACAATCTTCTCAGCTTTAAGGAACAAGCAGACTTGAATCAGAAAACCACATTTTTCAACACAATTGTGGCATTTTCTGGGACATACCCCATTTTTACTATTTTTTGTGCTTTCAGCCTCCTTCCACTTAGTGGCAGAAATGGGTGTGAAACCAAATGGTGGATCCCAGACAGCGAAACATTTCTGAAAAGTAGACAAAATTCTGAATTCAGCAAGGGGTCATTTGTGTAGATCCTGCAAGGTTTTCCTACAGCTAAAATAAACAAATATTGAAATTGAGGTGAAAAAAGGAGCCATTTCTGTCTGCGTTTTCTCCTATAACTTTTTCCAGCTATGGCAGATTTTTTAAAGCAATATACCGTTACATCTGCTGGACTCTTCTGTTTGTGAGGATATATAGGGCTTGTAGGTTCATCAAGAACCCTAGATACGTAGAGCCAATAAATGAGCTGCACCTTGCAATGGTTTTTTTGTATAACGGGTATGCAGCAATTCATTTGGTGAAATATAAAGAGTGAAAAATAGGTATCAAGTAATAAATAAGGTGTTAAGAAGCAGTGGTTATTTGCCATCTCTGAATTCCGGGGTCCCCATACTACCTTGTGAATTACAGGGCATTTCTCAAATAGACATCTTTTTTACACACCATCTTACATTTAGAAGGTAAAATGTAGAGAAAGACAAGGGGCAAAAACACTTGTTCTTCTATTCTGTGTTTCCCAAAGTCTCCCGATAAAAATGGTACCTCATTTGTGTGGGTCAGGCCTAGTGCCCGCCACAGGAAACGCAACATGAACACATCACATTTTTACATTGAAATCTGTGTCATTGTATGCATCTTTTTCTCTTCTTGGCCAAAAAAGTGGTATGGAATGCTTTTTGGAAAGTGCCTAGCTGTTGATTTTGGCCTCTAGCTCAGCCGCCACCTAGAGAAACCTACCAAACCTGTGGTTTTTTTTAAACTAGACACCTAGGGAAATCCAGGATGGGGTGCCTTGTGGGACTTTCACCAGGATCTGTTACCCAGAATCCTTTGCAAACCTCACAATTTGGCAAAAAAACACTTTTCCCTCACATTTTGTTGCTGCAAAATTCTGGAATCTGAGAGGAACCACAAACTTTCTTCCACTCAGCATTCCCAATAAAAATGGTACCTCACTTGTGTGGGTAGGCCTAGTACCCACGACAGGAAATTCCCCAAAACACAACATGGACACATCACATTTTCTCAAAGAAAACTGACTTCTTTTTTGCAAAGTGCCTAGCGGTGGATTTTGGCCTCAAGCGCAACCGGCACCTAGGGAAACCTACCAAACCTGTGCTTTTTTGAAAGCTAGACACCTAGGGAAATCCAGGACGGGGTGCCTTGTGGGGCTCTCCCTGGGTTCTGTTACCCAGAATCCTTTGCAAACCTCAAAATTTGGCCAAAAAAACACCTTTTTCCACACATTTTGGTGATAGAAAGTTCAGGAATCTGAGAGGAGCCGCAAATTTCCTTCCACTCAGCATTCCCCCAAGTCTACCGATAAAAATGGTACCTCCCTTTTGTTTGTAGTCCTAGTGACAGCAACAGGAAACGCCCCAAAACACAACATGGACCCTTCAGATTTTTACATTGACAACTGACGTGTTTTTAGGAAAGTGTCTATCTGTGGATTTTGGTTTCTAGCTCAGCCAGCACCTGAGGAAAACCTACCAAACATGTGCATTTTTTAAAACTAGACACCTAGGAGAACCCAGGATGGGGTGACTTGTTGCACTCTCACTAGGTTCTGTTACCCAGAATCCTTTGCAAACCTCAAAAATTGACAAAAAAACACTTTTCCCTCACATTTTTGTGCTGCAAAATTCTGTACTCTTAGAGGAACCTCAAACTTTCTTCCACCCAGCATTCCCCCCAAAAAATGCTCCCTCACTTGTGTTGGTAGGCCTTTTGCTCGCGACAGGAAATGCCCCAAAGCACAACATAGACACAACACATTTTCCCAAAGAAAACAGAGCAGTTTTTTGCAAAGTGCCTAGCTGTGGATTTTGGCCTCTAGGTCATCTGGCACCTAGGAAAAACTAGCAAACCTGGACATTTGTGAAAACTAGACACGTAAGGGAACCCAGGATGAGGTGGATGAGGTAACTTGTGGCACTCTCATCAGGTTCCGTTACCCAGAATCTATTGCTAACCTCAAAATGTGGCAAAAAAACACATTTTCCTCTGATTTTAGTGCTGCAAAGTTCTGGAATCTGAGGGGAGCCACAAACTTCCATCTACCCAGCATTCCCCCACATCTCCTGATAAAATGGTATCTCACTTGTGTGGGTAGAGCTAGTGTCCACAACAGGAAATGTCCTAAAAACAGCGTGTGCACATCAAAATTATCAAATACAAAACTACCTGTTTTGGCGGGGGCACCTGCATTTTTGGTTCTGGGCTTAGCTGCCATCTAGGAAAACATAACCAACCCAGACATTTCTGAAAATTAAACAGCCAAGGGAGTCCAGGGAGAAGTGACTTGCATGGATTCCCCCAGTGTTTTCTTACCCAGAATCCTCAGCAAACCTCAAATTTAGCTAATAAACCTCGTTTTTCCCACATTTCTGTGTGGGATCACCACACCGGAACAACTTTCCTACCACCCAACGTTCCGCTCAGTCTGACGATAAAAAATATACCTCACTTGTGTAGGTGGGCCAGGTGCCTGTGACAGGGAAGAGCCAAAAACATGCTGAAATTGAGAGGGAACCAAAGCGGGTCCAAAACGGTAGTTCGAAAAAACGATTTTAGGCTGACAAGCAGGGCAGAATATTTATCGGTATAGATGCAACAATGCTGGGTGGTAAGAATTTTGTGGATTCCTGCAGATTCCGGAAGGTTCAATCACACAAATGTGGGGGAAATGTGTGATTGCAAGCAAAGTTGGAGTTTTGCAGGGCATTGTGGGTAAGACAATTGTGTGGGTGCATGTGAAGCACACCACCGTGGACTCACCCAGATGTTTAGTTTTCAGATGTGTCTAGGTCTCGTAGATTTTTCTATATGGCAGCGTCCAAAAAGTGCAGCACTCACATTCCAAGTGGGATAATTTTGAGAAGTAGCCAAGCTCTCATGTCCACATGTAAAACCAAAACCCAAAATAATCAAATGTCCTCTTGCTTGCCGTTGGGATAAGATCTTTTAGTGTGCCGGGAGAGAAGAAAGACTGTTACCCCCTTCAGTTGGGGGTGGGGGCCTAACCATGCCCATACTGGTTGGTAGCCACCACCCTACTTATTCCCTGACCTCTAGTAGGCTTTCTGCCCCCACGAGAAGTGGATCAGGAGTAATTGCCCCATCTGGCCACTGGTGGGCAGAACAACTTTGTCCCCATTTATTTGGAGCTGGGTATGGCTATAACCCCAACCTCTTTTTTTGAAAAATAATCTTCCCTATTGTCTGGTGGGCTTTCTGCCCCATTGGGGCAGATACGCCTTACACAAATAGGCCGATCTGCCCTCAATGGGGGCAGAAATTGCCAACAGTAATGTGCCCCATGGGGAGCAACCCTTGCCCAAGGGGCTGCCCCCTCAAACACAACACACACACACATATATATTTTTTTAAATCCCTGGTGCCTAGTGGTTTCTGTCCCCCTTGAAGGCCGATTGGCCTAATTAAAATAGGCCACTCTGCCCCCAACCGGGGCAGAAATGGCCTAAAATAATTTTTTCCCCCAGGGCAGCGACCCCTTGTGTGAAATTGCCACAAAAAAATAATTCCTAGTGTCTAGTGGTTTCTGCCCCCCTTGGAGGCAGATTAGCCTAAGAAAAATAGGCCGATCTGCTCCCCTCATGTAAATAAGTCAAATAAAAAAATAATACCTAGTGTCTAGTGTCTTCTGCCTTCCTGGGAGCGGATCGGCCTAATTGGGGGGGTCAGAAGAGGCCTAGTAAATAATTGCCCCCCAGGGGAGTGACCCTTGTCCAAAGGGTCGCTCCCCTTCATCATTTATAAAAATAAAAAATAAACTCCTAGTGTCTATTGGGCTTTTGCAAAGGCTCAGAAAGACATAAAAGGAAAGGCCTTTTCTTTCCTTTCATGTCTCTCTGCCCGCCCCCACCCCAGAGCTGAGCTTCCAGCACGATGGAGGCGACCTCTGAGGAGGTCAGCACGCGATGACGTGCTGACGTCATCAGACATTACTGGAGGGGTGGGGAAGGGGGGGGGCTTCGGGAGTGCAAAGGGAAGCGATTCCTCTTCCATCCCTGTTCTTGGGGAGGTGGGTGGGATGCCCATGAGGGGAGCACTAGCGCTCCCCCATGGGCCAGTCGGAGGGCGTAATGGGTATGTCCATGGCGCCTGAACGCTGTGCCACCGAAACGTAACCATTACATTCATGGAGTGGAAGGGGTTAATGTACAGGCCCTTGATACATCTATTGGACTTTACTAGGGACCTATAGGTAAATTAAATATGCAAGTTGGGGATGAGCCAGTGTTACCAGGTTTAGGGGAGAGAGCACAAGCAAGTTGGCACTGATCAACAGTGGTAAAGTGTGCAGAGTCCTAAAACCAGAAAAAATGAGATCTGAACAATGGAGGTAGGTAGGCAAAAAGTTGGGGGAAAGCCATCTTAAGGCTGTCAGGTCTAACAACTGGTTTATGTAGTTTTTCGGTAGTAGAGGTAGGATATTTCTCAGCAATTCTAGGTACATAAAAATGGAAGTTGAGAGCCTATTTTTCTGTCTATTTAATTGTAGCTCCTTATCAACTATAAATCTTATACAAAATGTTGTGGCCACAATTACAGGATGCAAGGATTGACTCTGAATATCCTGAAGGAAAAAATAAAGGAGGCATAGTGTGGCAGGGGACAATTCCCTGACCCTTTCTTTGGATGAGGGCCCCAAAGGGGGTGTATAATTTTTTTTTAAATGCCACTTTTGGGTTTGTGGCCCCTATCAATTTTTGCCTTGGGACTGTAAATCCATAACAATGTTTCTGCATTGGATAGAAGTTCCACATCCCAACTAGACTTTCTAGACACAATGTGCTTTCTTTTTCAGTATTTCTAAGTACATAAAACAGGAGGCTGGGACCTTATTTATATTTCTATTTAAATGTAGTTCGTCCTCAGTGATACATCTTAAGGGAAATGTTGTGGCCACAATTACAGGATGCAAGGATCAAGTCCTGACATCCTGAAGAAACAATTGAAGTAGAATGGACCATCCCCTGACCCTATCTTTGGATTAGGGTCCTAAAGGGACCCCCGGTGTAAAATTATTTTTAAAGTGTCAGTTTGCCCCAAGGTTCTTAGATCCCTGGGATGGGTTTGCAGCTTTGGGACTGTAAATCCATGACCTATTTTCTGCTTTGGATGAAACATCCACATCCCAACTAGACTTTCAAGACACAATGCACTTTCTAGTCATGTGGATGATTGTTAGCCATTTAAAAATTCATACGGCTAAAATTGAAATTGTCCTCCTTAATAACAACCTCTCCTTGTGGACACACTCATATTAGCCTCCAAACATGGGACCAGCTCCCTTGCCTAAGGCATTAGTAGAAAGCTTATATGTCATGGTGGGTGTCAATTCTAACTGAAACCCCAGATAAGTATAGTAGTATCCAAATATGTTTTTTCCTCATTAGAACTTTGTGAAAAATTCTACTCTACCAATTCTTTCATTCAAACCTTTCAAATTGATTACAATGGCAGTATTCATTTCGATACTGGACTACTCCAATGTGCTGCACTAGAGTTTACCCAAAAAAGAGGTCTGCAGGCTCTGAATCATAAAAAAACAAATTTTAACATTTTCTGCACTGCTTTTAAAAGTATGAACAATTCCGTACCACTTTTTTGGCCAAGAAGAGAAAAAGATGCATACAATGACACAGTTTGAGGACAGCTTCCTCAAACTGCTTGGGTATGCCCGGAATTTCGAAGAGCAGAGTGGGAGGACCCAGCTTTGCAGCCATGCCTGCAGCAGCCTAGAATTCTGTTCTTGCACATATTCATCACAAATCATATCATTTGCTGTTTTGAGAAATATTAAAACCATGACTTCACAAACACACATTCCCTCATTAATCAGCTTCCATACTACCTTTTCTGATATCCTAAGCACCAATAGACCTATTGTGTACTTGTGCTCAATACATATCCATTGAGATATGTTATGAGACATGCTGAGACTTGCAGAGTTTGCAGACGTGGAACCATGTCTGCCGAATCACAAACGTCCCAACATAGGGCCAGATGTAGGTAGCTAAAAAATTGTGAGTCGGAAATTGCGAGTCGTTGCGACTCGCAATTTCCGACTCGCAAAATGGTATCCAACAAGAAAAAGCGACTTCATTTTGCGACTCGCAAATGAAGTCGCACCACAGATTGCGAGTCCGCTGTATACGAGGTTGCTTTTTGCGACCTCGCTAAAAACGGACACCCAAATTGCGAGTGGGTGTCGCAAATTGCATGCAGGTGCAGCAGAACAGTTTGGAAAACACTTTCTGGCTCTTGCTGATGACATCACAGCCAGGAAGTTAACAAATACACCTGGTAGGAGGGAGGACCACACCATTTTCTAACTGCTGAGCAACCACCTGGAGGAACAGCAGCAAGAATGTAAGACTCTGGCAGGAAGATAAAACTGAAGTTTTCAGAAAAGGAACTTGAGGTGCTGACAGACGAATGCTGCCAGCACCATGTCCAGCTTTTCGGAAGGGCTGCCCTGAGTGTGCCAGACATGGAAAAAAGGAGGATCTGGAATGACATCCAGGAGAGGGTCAATGCCACAGGGGTGAGCCACAGGAGTATAGAGGAGATAAAAAGAGATGGTATGACGTGCGCTCCAGGACCAAGGAGAGGATGGCAGAGCGCCTCCGGGAGATGAGGGGCACAGGAGGAGGCCCATCCACCGTCCCACCACCCACACCCATGGAGGAACTTGTGGAACAGACCCTTGAGCCTGAGGCAGTGGCTGGAATGGGAGTGCTGGACACATCAGCGCCAGGGACATCAACAAGTGAGTACCATGAAACATGCATGTATACCCATATCTGCCATACCCCCACCCACCCAGTACACAGCAGCATGCACAACCAGACTAGCTCCATTTCAGACTTGCTACCACCAGAATGGTGCATTATGGGCAATGTAGTTCAGTAGTCAGCTGATAGGCAACAGTTTATTAGGAGGCATACAACAGATGTTAGATACTGACAGTGTGTTCTCTATGTCCCACAGGTCTCCCACAAGACACCCCACCAGCCAGTCCGTCCAGGGTGCAGAGAGCAGCCAACAGTCAGCACAGGAGTCCGAAGCAGCCACTACAAGGCCCAGCACCACACCACCACAGTCCCCTCCAGCTGCACCAATGGACATTTTGGAAATCGACACAGCACCTGGTCCCAGCCACAGTGTCATACAGCAGGACCCTGAAGCTCCACCGCGTCGCAGACGCAGACTCCATGTTTCAGCAGTAGGTGTAGGTGACTCATCAATGTCCGCCGCGGAGGCAGCCCTCATATCTGGTCAGCGCCTAGAAACAAGGCAGATGAGACTAATATCAGGGGCAATGCAACGGATAGAGCGTAATTTCACCACAGGGCTGGCACAGGTGAACACACAGTTCATACGTCTGAACGAGAATGTCGGTGACCTTGCACTCTCCATCCGTCAACTCGTAACAGAACTAGTGTCAGAGAGAGAGAGTGCAAGGCGCCGTGAGCGGCAACTCGTACACCAGTTGGACCGCATGGCTGCATCCATTGTCCGCCTGGCAGTCAACACCACAGGGCTGTCACGCCGTACAGTTAGTTTGCAGGTGGACTTGGGCCACTTTGCAGGGGATGTGGCTCGGGGACTGGGTCGCATCAGCCATGCTGTGGACATGCTGGAGGCTAGACAGGTGGCTAGGGGCACGGCAGACACACCTCAGGATGGTGAGGAGGGGTCTACCGTCAGCAGCGCATCTGCCACGGACACACGAGTCCTCAGGAGTGGCAGTGCACGTCAGGGGTCTGCTGACACACCGAGCACTAGCCATGCTGGGCGTCCCAGGCGGAGGTGTTGAGCCCATGCACTGCAGGACACACGAGGCACATGAAGTGAATGTGTCCTCATTGCAGGTGGACATTTACAGCCCCTTCACAAAAGTTCAGTTCATCACTAATTAGGTTCACTTAATAAAAGTTCTTGTTTGTTCCACTTCACAACTGGGCTCTTTGTGTGTGACATTAGTGTGTGTGGTGACAGTTACCACGTACCTTCCAAAGTATTGGTTTGCAATGTGGTCCCGTCTATGGCTGACTTGATTTGCAATGCTTTTATCCCCATGATGGCGATGTGGTAGCTCTTGCTCGTCATCCTCCGAATCTGGGTCTTCAGGGGTGAGATGTAGCCCACGTCTGGTGGCAATGTTGTGTAGTGTAGCGCATGCGCCAACTATCTTGAATGCTGTTATTCGGGCATACTGGAGCACACCTCCACTTCTGTGGAGGCATCAGAATCTTGCCTTTCACAGTCCAAAGGTCCTCTCTATGACATTTCTGGTCCTCCAATGTGCACTGTTATATTGCCTCTCATTCTCATTGCTGGGTATTAGGTACGGGGTAAGTATCCATGGTCGTAGTGCATATGCACTGTCACCTGTTTGGCAAAAATGGACAATGTTAGCAGGGCATGGATGGTTTCTACTGTGACCTGTGTGTATGTCTTCATGGTGTCTGCATCAATACCTAATAGATATCCATCTCCAAACTCCCCACGTTCTAGGTGTTGGTGTATCCCACTGTGCCTGAATATGTAAGAGTCATGTGTACTCCCTGGAAATTTGGCTACCATGTCAGTGATGACATAATGGGCGTCACATACCACCTGGATGTTCAGTGAGTGGGTACACTTCCGGTTGCGGAACAGATATTCCAGATTTGCAGGAGGGCATATTTGTATATGTGCCCTGTCCACACACCCTATTACATGAGGGAAGTTGGCAATCCTGTAGAATTCCAACTTGGTGCTGTTGATTTCTGCCTCATTCCTGAGTAGGTCTATGTATCTGGACATGTGTGTGAGTATGGCATCTAAGAAACATCTGAAGAACCGTGAGAGTGCACTTTGGGATACCCCACCTGCCACAGCAATCACCCCCTGATAGCTACCCGAGGCCAAGAGGTGCAGTGAGCATAGCACTTGCACATGTGTGGGGATGGCGCGGCCGCGCACAGTCTGGCGTTGCAGCTGCGGATTGAGTAGATCTATTAATTCTAATATTGCTGCACTGCTGAGTCTGTATTTATCATATATCTCCTTCTCTGTTTGTTGGAAAAGTGTCTGCCTGGTTCTGTATATCCTCTCCTGTCTCTTGCTCCTCCTCCTCCTCTGCTGTGCGACGTGGACTCTCCTCCTCCATGCTATCACATATATCTCCGCCATCTTGAGAAACCCAGATGCCTTCTGGGTCTCCTTTTATACTTTGGTTCTGGTTACCACCTGCTCTGAGTTAGTGGTAAATTGGGTGTGGAAAATGGGCTTTTTGCAACTAGTCTCAATTTGCGATTGGCTTTTTCATATGGTTTGCGACTCGCAAATTGCGTCTCCCTATTTGCGAGTCGCACAATGGGGTCGCAGAATTTGTGAGTCGGTAATGGCTCGCGTCGCAATTTGCGATTCGGAAATGGGGTTTTTGCATCCCATTTCCGATTTTGCGGGGTCGCAAATTGCGATTCGGGCCATTTGCGACTCGCACATTTTTGCTACATCTGGCCCATAGAACCATGAAGATTGCTGCAGGTTCATTGTCCATGGCCATGAACCTTGTCACAAGTTTATGAACCCTAAAAAATAAATTCAAAAAGAATGGCCTTGGCCAAAGGTGGTTGGTCTTGTATGATGGTTTGTTGCCGGGCCTGTGGTCAACTACAATGTGCAGGTTGTACACCAGGCACAGTCAGGGCTGGCTACCACTGGAGAGTTGGTCTTTTAAGGTTAGTTGGGTACAGGTCTTTCCCCAAGCCCATGAAACTCCCAAGTTACCCATCTATAGCAGGTTGAGTCAGATCTTGCGAACAACTCCCTCTTCACAGAGCCAAAGACTGTGGGCAGTGGGAGATTGCTGTCCATTCTGTGTTAGGGGAAAGACATGGCCAATACTAGGCCCTGCAGCCAAATGGTGTGTGCACAGCCAAATGCATGTGCAGCAGGCCACTAAAGACAGGTAGGAAAACAATAGGAGGCTGGTATTTAATCTAAACACCCAAAACCACTAAAAGAAACAAAGCTGAAAGCAGAGTTACAGTTAGATTTGGCTGTAACACTTAACGGTAGACTTAAAAAAATCTCCAAAATTCACTTTAAAACTCACATTAAACCTGCTGTTATGGTGATGAATTATAACAGAAAAATCAGATTGAAATTTGGAAGCTTTTGTTAGAAGTGCAATTCTTAACTTGCACAACAGCCATGCAAACAATAGCTCACACAACAAATACAATGCTCTTGACCGCACAATATGTTTACCAACATATATAAACATCTAAAACCACAATATAGTTAAATAACAGCACATACACAAACCAATAAAAAATATGTATTCACAGCTGAATATATTTCGTAGTATTAAAGGTTAAGTGCAATATTATCCCATTTATAAGTATATTTATGACATTTGTAATTGAATCTCTAACATCAACAATAAGGTCATGATTATTGCAATTAGTTTACATTATATGATCTGTATGGCTATTGTACCACGAATATTTTTGCAGGCAGCTGCAGTAAAATGCCATTTGTTCTCTTTTTGGGTATGCAATACCAGTAAAATGTCCCTGGGTTCTGACACAGATTGACAACTTTTCTAAAAAAACATATTAGAATCATATTTACCAAAATCTATGGTCAATAATTATATTTGCTACATATAAACATGATAGTTGATACATATAAAAGAACATGGTTAGTCAATCTTTTATTAGCTCATTTTGGAAATTTTAACTTTTCTTCTTGAAGTAGGCCTTGGAAAACTGAAAAGGTTGCTTGAGACTTATACAATGAGTAGAACTTTGATTCCTATTACGGTAGAGATATGGCAATTTAAAATGTGCGTTCCTAATTTTTAGATATTAAGCAAACAACAATAGTTAAGGTGGCTTCCTTACATTTCAAAATGGTTTAACTCAAGAGGGACTTGATTGAGCAGTTTCTTGTAGCAATTAACGGTGCTGCACTTACGCTGTATTTATTGAGACTTTTTGCCTTTATGCAACTAGTGCAATTTGTACCCCCAATCATCATGGCCTTACTTAACAGACAGTTATGCCAATTGGAATTACCCAAGTAATGCCCACAATTAAAGGGCAAATGCAGGTGTTGGCAAAATTTTAGCAGCGAACCTTTGTCACCTTGTAATCCAAATTCAGCAAGAGGGATGGCAGCTTCCACTTCAAGTTCTCTGAGAAGCTTACACCAACAACTTGTAGGTTAGAAGTAGACACAGGAAAAGTGAAATATGACAAAAAAGAGAAACAGATACACTGGGATATCATCAAACTTCTGGGTTTCACAGCTGGGCTTGATCTGCATTTTATGAGTGTTGATATCTTACATATCATCTGTACGCTGACCTCACATGAACCATTTAATTCAGTGTGGCTTAATAATAATAGAAGTATTCGAACTAAAGTGCTTTCAAGGGGATTTAGGCTATATGTGCAATCCTGTCATGGGCATACTTAGCTAGTGCAGTTTAACGTTATTTCAGCTCATTAAAACCATGCAGGCTGAAGTGCATTCGAAGGTTTAAAAGCTGTGTGCAATCATGATAATGACGGTTTTAGCACCATTGATTTTTTTGGCCTTGTATTACAAGTGCAATTTAGCATCATGTAACTCATGAAATCCATATGGGCAAAAGTACATAGGAGAGGATAAAGGCTATGGGCCTGATTTTAACCTTGGCGGACGGCGGAGGCCGTCTGCCAAGGTTCCGCCGCCAAATGACCGCACCGCGGTCACAAGACCGCGGCGGCCATTCTAACATTTCCTCTGGGCCGGCGGGAGCTCTCCAAGAGAGCGCCCGCCGGCCCAGAGGAAATGCCCCTGCAACGAGGACGCCGGCTCAGAATTGAGCCGGCGTAGTTGCAGGGGTGCGACGGGTGCAGTTTGCACCCGTCGCGTATTTCAGTGTCTGCATGGCAGACACTGAAATACTTTGCGGGGCCCTCTTACGGGGGCCCCTGCCGTGCCCATGCCATTGGCATGGGCACGGCAGGGGCCCCCAGGGGCCCCGCGGCACCCCCACCGCCATCCTGTTCATGGCGGGTTTCCCGCCATGAACAGGATGGCGGTAGGGGCTGTCAGAATCCTCATGGCGGCGGAGCGCGCTCCGCCGCCATGAAGGATTCCCCCGAGCAGCGGTAAGTCGGCGGGAGCCCGCCGACTTGCCGCTTCTGACCGCGGCTGAACCGCCGCGGTCAGAATGCTCGTGGGAGCAACGCCAGCCTGTTGGCGGTGCTCCCGTGGTCGGTGGCCCTGGCGGCCACCGGCCGCCAGGGTCAGAATGACCCCCTATGTGTGCAATCGTAATAATTAGCAGCTCCACCTTTGACCTGGCATCGCGGCTAAAATTAAACATTATTTGACTCATTCCATATGTATATGCCAAAATGCATTTAAGGAATAAAAATGTATGGGCTTGATTTAGATCTCAGCAGACTGGTTACTCTGTCACAACTGTGGCGGATATTCTGTTTGCCGAAATCTAAATTCCATTGAAAAAAATCAAATTTAGATTTATGCGAATGGGATATCAGTCACCATTAGGATGGAGTAACCAGTCTGCAGAGCTCTAAATCAGGCCCTATGTGTCCAATCATTAGTGGGAGTTTTTAGGGCGTCATCTTATAGTCCCACATCATGGTAGTAACAATGTTAGCTACATCATCTTGAATATAGCCTCTAGGATGAACGTATTGGGAATTACATGCAGTGAGTCCTCATCTTGTCTCTTATTATGGTATAGAATTTAGAGATTCTTGCTTAGTCCATCATCGTACATGAGAAAACATAATAAATGGCCTTGTTACGTGATCAAATGCCTTGCTGCAAAAATATTGATCTTAATAGAAGGTAGATTTGTGACAACAGTTAGGGTCAGCAGCACAGTATGTGGATCTGTCGCGCCGCCAGCGTGGCACGAGCCGTACCTTCGGCTCGGGCCACGGCACGCGGTTTAAAGACGTGCTGCATCCCCAGCCTGCTCTGCACCTTACGAGACCCCAAATTGGGCATGGGGCCTCGTTCTTTTTTAGCGCACCGTGCTCTCAGGCACGTCTGACCTCCCCCACTCACCTGTTCTTCTTTCTTCTTCTTCTTTTCCCTGTTGTCTTCTTGTGCCTTCCTTTCTGTTTTCTCCCTTTCCCATATTACCCCTCTTTTCCGAGCATTCCTTGTTTCCCTACTCTCTATGGCTCCTTGTCCATTCAGTTCTATGTGTTTTTCCCTATCTAATATGGTGTCCTTGTACTTCCTGTTGGTCACTTCCTGTTTGTTGGTATTTAAAGGCTGTGATTCTTTCTCTCCTTGTGCTGCAACACTTTCTGTTTGGATGGTGTCTTCGCTTCTCTTTCCTTGTATCCTGTGCTGGTTCACATCTGTTCCAGTGTTTTTTCCTGTATTTTGCTCCTGTTATTACCTATTAATTTTGTTCCTGTTGCAGGAACCTATCTTTTTGGAGGTTTTTGCCCCTTTCAGAGTTTTTTTTCCCTCTGGCACTACTTCTGATGGACACAGCCTGCTCTTGGCGTTCCCATTGCCTGCAGCACCGTGGCTACCAGAAAGAGTCACCCCTACCTGGGCCAAGGCCGAACATTCAAGAACAAGATCCTTGCCACTCGTTCTGCAGACTCCACATTAAAGCAGCACGTAAGTCGTGACAGATTGCAGCGCCCAATACTCCCAACGTCGTCTAACACCATGGATGATTCAGTGGCGGCTGCTGCAAATCCTGATCAATGTCTTCTGGCAACCATTCAGCAACAAGCTCAGGAACTGCATCAGTTATGCAATGAGAATGCTGCTTTACGACAGGCTTTGGCTTTCCGCAGTGCTCATGTTCCGGCCGTCTCCACCTCTACTCCTCGTTTCTCCGGTGAACCATCTAAACTGCGAGAGTTCCTCGATGCATTAACTGTGTATTTCGCGTTCCGACCTACCCAATTCTCCCACGACAAGACAAAGGTGGGATATCTTATCAGTGCGCTATCCGGTCCTGCCTTGGCCTGGGCAACCCCGATGGTATCATCCAAAGACCCAGTATTGTCAGACTATTCCGCCTTCGTGAACCAGTTTAAACAAATGTTTAGTCATCCAGGATTGGAGGCCTCTGCGGAAGAAGCACTATGTGACATCCAACAAGGCTCACAAGATGTCCTCCAATATATTACCCGCTTTCGACAGTTAGCGGCTGGGACCACCTGGGTGGAATGAACTCTGGTGACTTTATTCCATAGAGGACTTAAAGAGGAGATTAAAGATGAGTTAGTACACTCCACTCGAGTTGAAGATCTTCGTGGCCTGATGGATCAAGCTCTTTCCATCGAATACCGTCTCCAAGAACGACGTATGGAGAAGAAAAAGAATAGAGGATCTTCCCAGCCAAGCACTTCACGTGTCTTTTTGCATCGTCCTGAGGAACCTCGTCCTCCAGCCAGAGACACAGAAAGTAAACCTATGCAGGTGGATGCCACTCGAGGTCCACTTTCCGTTAGCGAGCGGGAAGACAGACGTAAGAAAGGATTGTGTCTGTATTGTGGTGCTGCCGGCTACATGCTTCGAACGTGCCCTGTTCGCCCTTAAAGGCCATCGGGAACCGCCACTTCACGTCCTTTGTAAGAAGGGAGGAGACAGGATCATCTGCTATACCTTCCATCAGTTCATTCAAGGACAATGCCACAACTTTGTTTATGTTACCTGTGACATTACAGTTACCGGACGGCCGTCAAGAAAGAACAATGGCTTTACTTGATTGTGGTGCTAGTGGCATATATATGGATAAGACTTGGGCCACAACTCAACAAATACCAACAGGACCCAAAGAAGTCCCGGAACAAGTTCACACAGTGGATGGTTCCTTAATATCCTCTGGTCCAGTTGATACTACCACCCTGACTCTAAGTTTACAATTTGGGAACCATCAGGAACACATCTCATTTGATCTAATATCATCCCCCAATCATACTATCATTTTAGGAATTCCATGGTTCATAAGACATAACCCTTATGTAAATTGGGAAGCCCGGACTATTTCCTTGTCCTCACAGTTTTGCCATGAGAACTGCTTTGCTTCAGACACTTATTGGTCACCCAAGAGGTTGATGCCTACTGAAATTACTACCGGATGTTCCATCAATACAGTCCAATGAGTCCCTGATCACTATCTAGAATTTCAAGATGTGTTCCAAAAACCATCCATATCTGTGTTACCCCCACATCGAGATTAAGATTGTGCTATTTCCTTGGAATCTGGAGTGACCGTTCCCTTTGGGAGGATGTATTCACTCACGGAACCCGAAAGGGAAGTTCTCAAGGAGTATCTGCAAGAAAACTTACATAGCGGTATTATTGTACCATCATCCTCTCCGGCAGGGGCTCCCCTCTTTTTTGTACCCAAGAAGACGAAGGATCTTTTTCCCTGCCTGGATTTTCAAGGTCTAAATAAGATAACTATAAAAGACGGTTATCCTTTGCCCCTCATCAAGGATATACTAGAGGCAGTCAGAGGGGCTCAACGATTTACCAAACTAGATTTTCGTGAAGCCTACCACCTTTTGCGTATTAAAGAAGGAGACGAGTGGAAGACTGCTTTCCGGACCCCATTTGGTCATTATGAGTACAGAGTTACGCCCTTTGGTCTCACCAATTCCCCCTCAATTTTCCAAAGATTTATGGACTCTGTGTTCTCTGATCTCTTGAATCATACGGTCGTCATCTACTTAGACAATATCCTTATTTATTCTAGACATCCTGAACTTCATTCCTCTCATGTGAAACAAGTCCTCCAACGACTCTGGGAACATCAACTGTCCTGTAAACCAGAAAAGTGTGAGTTTGACAAGACCAAAGTCAAATATTTGGGATATCACCTTAGTCCCAGTGGAATAGCAATGAACCAGGAAAAAGTAGAAGCCATCCTAGACTGGCCTTCCCCTTCTTCTATTAAGGAAACACAATGTTTTCTAGGATTGGCTAATTTTTATCGGCAGTTTATCTTAGACTTTGCAGAACAAACCAGCCACATAACTCAAACATTAAAGAAGGAGAATTTAAAGAAAGGCTTTGTCTGGACAAGGGCGGCTGAAATAGCTTTTCGGAGTCTAAAAAAGGCCTTCACTCAAGCTCTGTTATCGAGACACCCAGGTACCAACAAACAATTTATTGTTGTTACTGATGCTTCCGAAAGAGCCATTGGAGTTGCCTTACTCTAACAAGAAGAAGATGATGGTCTTGAACATCCCGTTTTCTTTTTGTCCCATGTACTCTCTGCGTCGGAACAACATTACTCAGTACTAGAAAGGGAGTTATTAGCTCTGAGAATAGCCTGCCTAGAGTGGAGACAGTTTCTTATGGGTTCCAAAGTGCTCTTCGAGGTGAGAACAGACCATTGTAATCTATAATGTTTACGTAATTTTTTATGCCAGAATAGTCATCAGGCTCATTGGGCCTTTTTCTTCAGTCAGTATGACTTTATGTCACATATATTCCTGGATCCCAAAACATTCTGGCCAAAGCTCTGTCTCGCCGTTATCCAGATTGTACTCCTACCCCATCACAATATCTACTTGAGCCCAGTAAAATCATCAGTGTAGCTCAATCTTTGCTGGATGAGGTACAACTGGAATACTCCAACGTGTCTGATCAAGAGTTAAAGAACTTAAACCCCCTAATACGTAAACAAAAGGGGTATTATTATTATAAGAACCTGTTTTTCCTCCCTACTAATAGAGTTAGAGAAAAGGCACTACAAATGTGCCATGATTCTCCGGTTGCTGGTCATAGAGGCATCAAGGCCACACAAGAACTACTCTTGCAGTCTTTCTGGTGGCCTACCTGGAAAGTGGATGTCGAAAGATACGTTCAGGCTCGTCCCATATGTGCTCAAGTAAAGATACCCCGTACCAGACCTGCAGGATTACTACAACCATTACCTGTTCCACCGGCTCCCTGGCACACCATTTCTACTGATTTCATGTGTTCACTACCTCCATCAGCAGGAAACCGGGTTATCATGGTCACCGTAGATTCCTTTACTAAGATGACTCACTTCACTGCCCTGAAAACATTGCCTACTTCCCAAGAACTAAGTCAGATATTTATCCATCATATTTTCCGTCTCCATGGACTTCCACACAGCATTGTATTTGACAGGGGACCTCAGTACATCTCCCGGTTTTGGAAACATTTCTGTAGGACATTGAATATCATTATAGCACTATCATTGGGTTTCCATCCTCAAACCAATGGACAGAATGAGCGTCTCAACCAAGGATTGAAGCAGTACCTTCACTGCTTTTGTAATTCTACCCAGAGCAACTGGAACACTTACCTTCCTATCGCTGAATTCTCTTACAATAACACTGTCCATAGTGCCTCTAAGTTCACTCCTTTTTTCTGTTCTTATGGCTATCATCCTACCTCTTTTCCTACTACTCCTCAGTCTACCTCTTCTCTTCCTGCTTCATTTTCTAGACGACTTTTACAGATCCATAGATTGATTCGATCTAACTTGTTGAACACCAAGAGATACATGAAGAGAATAGCAGACAAAAAGCGTAGGGATGCTCCAGAATATCACCTTCAGGATAAAGTCTGGCTTTCGTCAAAGTTTTTGCCTTTGCACCTTTCTCAGAATAAGTTCACATCTTGTTACTACGGTCCTTTCTGTATCCTTCAGCTGATTAATCCCGTCACTGTCCGTCTTCACTTGCCTCGTGCCTGGAGGATTCATCCGGTCTTTCATGTTTCCCAGCTCAAAACCTATGTACCTCATCCTTACTCTCGACAGTTTCCTTGTCCTCCTCCTTTATTAGTGGATAATGTACCTGAATATGAGGTACAAGAGATTTGTGACTCTTGTATCTTTCACAAACGTCTTCAGTATCTGATTGATTGGAAGGGTTACCCTTTCAGTGAATGCTCTTGGGAAGATGCATCTTCTGTTCACCGCTTGTTTCCTCACAACCCTGGACCTTCGGGGGGGAACCTACTGTCGCGCCGCTGCGCGCGGCACAAGCCATACATTCGGCTCGGGCCGCGGCACACGGTTTAAAGACATGCCGTGTCCACAGCCTGCTCTGCACCTTACAAGTCCCCAAATTGGGCATGGGGCCTTGTTCTTTTTTAGCGCACCGCGCTCTCAGGCAGGTCTGACCTCCCCCACTCACCTGTTCTTCTTTTCTTCTTCTTCTTTTCCTTGTTGTCTTCTTGTGCCTTCCATTATGTTTTCTCCCTTTCCCACATTACCCCTCTCTTCCCAGCATTCCTTGTTTCCCTACTCTCTATGGCTCCTTGTCCATTCTGTTCTATGTGTTTTTCCATATCTAATATGGTGTCCTTGTACTTCCTGATGGTCACTTCCTGTTTGTTGGTATTTAAGGGCTTTGATTCTTTCTCTCCTTGCGCTGCAACACTTTCTGTTTGGATGGTGTCTTCGCTCCTGGTTCATTGTATCCTGTGCTGGTTCTCATCCGTTCCAGTGTTTTTTCCTGTATTTTGCTCCTGTTATGACCTGTTCATTTTGTTCCTGTTGCAGGAACCTATCTTTTTGGAGGTTTTTTCCCCTTTCAGGGTTTTTTTCCCTCTGGCACTACTTCTGAGGGACACGGCCTGTTCTTGGCGTTCCCATTGCCTGCAGCACCGTGGCTACCAGAAAGAGTCTCCCCTACCTGGGCCAAGGCCAAACATTCAAGAACAAGATCCTCGCCACTCTTTCTGCGGACTCCAGATTAAAGCAGCACGTAAGTCGTGACAGGATCATTGTTTCTGTTGCCTTAGTTCACAATCTGCACTGCTGTGGGACCAGCAATTGCCTTTCCCTTGTGTTATGAAGTAATTGATTGGCAAGGTCTGGAGTCTAGTGTTCAAGATGTGCGGACAGGCCTGCCTTTCCAGGGCAGCCTACAGATATGGCTGACCGGCCATGTCCAAACATGAGTTGTAGAGGCCCAAGGCATCTCGACTATACCTAGTGACAGAAAGATCTTACTCTTTCGAAAGGATCCTTTCTTGCTTCTTTAAGATGCTTTTTATGACTGTCAGGGAATGAACTTTCTGTTTTATGTTTTCTGCAATGAGACTTAATAATGTTATAGCACTATGGAAGTACTATGCGCAGGAACTGTGTTTGTCATTAAAGATCATGTTAAGTTCATGTTTCAATGACCCAGAGTCAGCCCTAATTATTAGATGATAGTACTTTATGATGTCTTTTTGCATGTTTGTGAGGTCAAAATCTAGCCTTATCAATGTGTGCCTTGCTGTTTTTGGAAGGCCAAAGATTTTCCCATAAGCTGCTATGTAGCATGCTCCAGGATATCTGTAAGTTTTCCTGGATGAGCTAGATGGCTGTAGCTTATTGTAGGCAAGACTTTGGCTTGAACTATTGTACGTATCTCTTCTGCTGCTAGGCACTGATGTTTGTTCTGTAGTTTAGCTATGTTTTTTTTTGGTTTTGGCTGATTTTTCCTCTATTACTCTTGCTTCAAGAAAGGCTTTGCCTAAGGCTGACATCCAAACCAAACAATAGTTATTTTTCTCGAACGTAGCAATGTTCAAGTGTCCAATATTCCATGACAGGTGTAGTTTTTGGACACAATAGGCAAAAATTAAGAATTTGGCTTTGCGGCACCGACCGTTAATGAGTTTGTGGTGCAGAATGCTTAGCGCCCTCCTCATTCTGACACAAGTGTGGTCTAAAATTACCAGGTTGTCTGCATACTGTGTGTGATAGGAAGCTTCAGTGATCCAAGCCTAGGGGGATACAAGTTCACCATCGAAAGAAATGGACCCATGTCTGCCATGTTTAGATTGAATAATATGGGTGCCATGACACATCCCTGCTTCAAACCCTTGTTGGTGTAATCCTTTGGTGTAGTGTGGGAGTTTGTTAGCTTGATCTGCATCCAGGTATCTGTGTGTAGAATAGTTATTGTGCCTAGTAACATTTTTGAGATCTCCCTGCACCTAGTTTGGCCCATAATTGTCTTCAGTGTATGGCATCAAAAGCTATGATGTAGTCAATAAAGCACACATACAGTGGGCTTGATACTTTTACTTTGTTGCTGTATCCATCAGATATGAAATGGCAATGATATTGTCAGTTGTGGAGACCTTTGGGTGAAAACCTGTTTCATAGTAAGGTATTATATTGTCGGCTGTGGCCCAGGCTTCTAGTTCATGCAGAAGCAGCTTGGCAAACGATTTTCTGGATGGGATATAAGATGAAGCCCCCATGAGTTTGAAATGCAAGATGTCATCAGACAGATCTTAAAGTGAATATGGAAGTAGATTGCCCAGTATTCTGCATCTTTCCTAAACACATTACTGGGCTCTCCATTTGGCTCAGGAGTCTTCCCTGTTACCTCTATTCAGTTGTTAGTGAGAATTTTGCTCAAATTGTTAAGGAATTCATGCATATTAACTACTAATATCCCGATGTTGACATGTAAATGGTGGTCATAGGATATCCAGTCCTCATGGGGCCAAAATTTACTTGATTCACCCAGTATGAGAAGGTTACGTAGGTGCAGCTACTCTTCCTCCAGATGCTTTTTTGGGAGCTCATAATTTTCGTTTGTGATTGCTCATTACCTCGTTGAGTTGCCTTCTACAGCTGTTCCTTTCTGCTTTTTGCACTTTTCTTTCATCAATACAACATAACATTTTATTCTGTTTGAGTTCAATAGTCTTCTGTAATGACTTGTGGGTAGATCTCAGTCTTGGCCATTTTTTGAACGTGGTGCTGTAAGTGGTTAATGAAGCATGAAGGACGCTCATCAGATTCCCCCAGATTTCATGACATTCTGATTGAGTAATAGGGGATTTTGTTGTGCCTTCCATGACGGTTACAGGAAGTTATTCCCAGGTCCCCACTTGACTCTTTTCTGTAAAGTGTTAGGTTCTGGTGTCAGCAGGAAGCCAGCGGGTATAGCAAGAATATGAGTGCTGACTCTCATATTGATCATTATTGTCACAGGTGGTGATCACTTTCTGTTCTTGCAAGGACCTTGTATTCAGCGTATTTCATTCGCAGATGATGGCTCCGAAAGATGTAATTCAGAGTTGAGAAGTTTCTATAGGTGAGTTGTCATTTGCTCTTAGAATTGTCTTGTAGGTCACTTTTGTGGAGGTCGAGTTCCTTGATGCAGACCTCTAGGAGGTGACAAATGACTTACTTCTGGTCACATTCTGTTTGTCCTAAACTGTGCGTGTTAAAGTCGCCTGCTAGGATGATCTCATGATCTGTGTGCTTATAAGCGATTTCACGAATTGCAACACAAGCACTTATTTTACTCTCTTTACATAGGTTAATATACATATTGAATACTATTGTGCAAATAAGTTGGCCTCCCGAGTGTAGGCCAAGGAGCTTGAGTGCTTTCAGATGATGACTGGGGAATATTATCTTAAGCTGAAGACTGAGTTTTACAAATATGTATATCCCTTCAGAATGCCTTCCGTGGAGGTTTTTTTTTTTAGCAGTTTGATGAAATCATAATAGCCTGGAATTGAAGTGGCCACAGTAGATCAAGTTTCCTGTAAACACAGAACCTCACCTGTGCTCAGAAAGTTAGAGGCATCTCACCCTAATACTAAATATGATCCTATTTTTATTTAGTGTCAATGTTCTAGGGGCGCTGCTGATTCTTTGATATTAAGTCTGCTGATAGCCATCCCCAATTGGGTTGCTAGTCCAATGGAAAATTATCTTTTGCAGATAGCTGAATTCTTTTTGCCCTGTTTGTTTGTCAACTGGACTATTTTTCTATCCCATGATGGGATCAATGGCTGTTTAGTGACGCTCAGGACACAGCTTCTGCCACCATGCACCTGAATGTCATTTGATGTTCATGTCAGCACATAAGGGTACTTTTCTTCCACTGGCTCATTGATACACATATCCAATGCCTAGAAGTGCCCATTTTCCTTTAGTATGTTTTTTACATCACTAATCTTCCTCATGAGGTTACTGTTGATTCTTTAGAGCTGATCCAAGTGCACGTTTTGAATTGTACTGATATTAGTTGCACCAATATATGGTATGCTGATGCAAGCATGTTCTTAGTAGGCGTAGAATGTTTGTTCTATTTAATATGTCATAGTCCCTTTCGTGGAGTATTCAGGAGTAAATAATAGGGTTCCTGTTATGTGAAGTTAGCAAGAGCACCTTCCTTTCATGGGCTCTATGGGTTCAAAGTTTTAATGGCCTTCTACATGTGTGGTCTAATGGGCCAGGTGTTCCTCCTTGAGCGTGGCATAATGAGCATTATTAATGATTCCCTGACCTTCTGCTTTCCAATTAGTACAGGTCCTTTGCTATTTGATTGCTGGTTGATGCTCCTGTGCCAATTCCAAAACCAGTCCTGTGGTTGGTAGCTCTTTATGCAAGGCATTATTTACCAATAAGTTACCAACCACCTTCAATTTGGTACAGGTCACACGTTGTGCAGTGTCCAATTTATGCTCCTGAAATGTTTCCTTTGTCATTACCGTAATGGATGCAGTCTTTTTCTGGCTGTTTGGAACAGTGATTCTGCCTCAGGTGCATCCCTGCTCTGCGCCTGTGATAGGTTCTATTGAGTCCTTTGGCTTTGGACCCGTGTGTTGGGGTTTCAACTAGGTTTTTACTTTTGCTCTTGGCCTCGCCCACTGTCTCTGGTTAGAAAGTAGGGTGCAATTCAATTTTGTCCTATTTATTGTCTTGGCTCTGCTTTTCGGTATTTGAGATCGCTAGTTTGATCTCAGTTGTGCTGGTTCTTGAGTTCCCTGTGCTGATTATATTGTTTTTATTTCTGTTAAGTCTTTTAAATTATTTCTGCAGTTTTTTCTATTTCCTATTTGAGAAGGGTTTATGTCACTTGCCCACCACCTCGGAAGTCCCTGTCTGCTCTATTTCTGCTGGATTTCCATTTACATTTCCTTCGGTGCTTAAAATGTCTATTTGGTTGCTGAGAGTGGTAGTATGTTGTTGCTCGACTTTGTTATTATCATGTGAATACTCCTTGGGTTCTGTGCTTTGTGGTGTTCCATTATGTTCAGCCTCTCCAGTGGCTGGAGTTGTATGTCTCCCTGAGAGACCGGCCGAGATAACATTAACAATGTGGTCAGGGGTTGCCTCATTTATTGCTTTTGTTATAGTCACCTTGTCCAGAGCTACAATGGGGTCTGTGGCTTTTAAATGTTTTACTAGCATAAATAGTAGATCTGGTAAGGTAGAGAGTTTGTCAGTGATAGCATTGTGTCTCCCAACATCATCTGACTTACCATGCGGGATGTGGCTGCATGCAGAAGTATCCAATTTCTGATCTAGTATAGCTTTCTTTTAGTCGGGCATTAAAATACTTTGAGGCAACAGTTGCATGAGGTCAACTTGAACCTCTAATGTATGCTTACACAGGCTTTTAGACCTGACAGCCTTAGGGTGGTCACCCCAACTTTTTGCCTGCCTCCCTCCACTTTTTGGACGCTGTTTTTGCTGGTTTTTAGACTGCGCACTTTACCAATGCTAACCAGTGATAAAGTGCATATGCTCTCTCCCTTTAAACATGGTAACATTGGATCATACCCAATTGGACTATTTAATTTACTTATAAGTCCCTAGTAGAAGGCACTATGGGGGTCATTGCGACCCTGGCGGTCGGCGGTATAGCGGCGGTAAGACCGCAAACAGGCCGGCGAAAAACAAAATGGATTTATGACCGCCGCGGTCATCCGCCACTTCACCTTTCCGACCGCCATGACCGCTGACGGTATCAGGACCCTGCATACCGCCATTGATCTTGGGTGGTTGGGAACCGCCATGAGATCCATGGCGGTAGGCACTATCAGTGCCAGGGAATTCCGCCATACCGAATCATGGGACGTGATTCAGTGGGCGGTGTTCTGTTGACATGGCGGTGGAAGTCCACTTACCTGCCAGCGGTCATAATACGCGGCGCGGAAGACTGCCACCACTGGCGGTCTTCAGCATGGCGGTACCTCGACGGTCTTGCGAAAAGACCACCGAGGTCGTAATGACCCCCTATATGTGCCCAGGGCTTGTACATTAAATGCTACTAGTGGGCCTGCAGCACTGCTTGTGCCACCCAATTAAGTAGCCCCTTAACCTTGTCTCAGGCCTGCCATTGCAAGGCCTCTGTGTATAGTTTCACTGTCAATTCAACTTGGCATTTAAAACTACTTGCCAAGCCTAAAACACCCCTTTTTCTACATATAAGTCAACCCTAAGGTGTGCCCTAAGTAACCCCTAGGGCAGGGTGCTGTGTGGGTAAAAGGCAGGACATGTACCTGTGTAGTTTACATGTCCTGGTAGGGTAAAACTCCTAAATTCGTTTTTACACTACTGTGAGGCCTGCTCCCTTCATAGGCTAACATTGGGGCTGCCCTCATACATTGTTGGAGTGGTAGCTGCTGATCTGAAAGGAGTAGGAAGGTCCTATTTAGTATGGCCAGAATGGTAATACAAAATCCTGCTGACTGGTGAAGTTGGATTTAATATTACTATTTTAGAAATGCCACTTTTAGAAAGTGAGCATTTCTCTGCACTTAACTCTTTCTGTGCCTTACAATCCACGACTGGCTGGGTTTAGATGACAGCTCCTTGTGCATTCACTCAGACACACCCCAAACACAGGATACTCAGCCTCACTTGCACACATCTGCATTTTGAATGGGTCTTCCTGGGCGGGGAGGGTGGAGGGCCTGCTCTCACTCAAAGGACTGCCACACCCCCTAATGGGATCCTGGCAGACAGGATTGAACTGAAAGGGGACCTGGTGCACTTCTAAGCCAGTCTTTGAAGTCTCCCCAACTTCAAAGGCACATTTGGGTATAAAATCAGGGCCTCTGCCCTACCACCTCAGACACTTCCTGGAGAAGATACTTGTAACCAGAACCTGCATCCTGCCAAGAAGAACTGCCTTGCTGCCCAAAGGACTCACCTGACTGCTTTCTCTGAAGGACTGCTGCCTTGCTGTTGCCCTGCTGCCTTGCTGCTCCCTGGCTGTGGTGAAGAAGTGCTCTCCAAGGGTTTGGATAGAGCTTGCCTCCTGTTGTGCCCCACATCCTCTAGCCATGCAGGGTTATCATCCCCAAATAGTTCCTGTGTAAAATGTTTTGAGCATCCAATACTTCTTAACTGTGATGCTCCGATGAATGTCTGATCGGCAAAGTCAGACAGTGACCATCATCTCCCTTTGCAGCTATCTAGTGCAGTAGAACTTGATGACCTTTCCTTGTCCAGGTCCCTTGGCCATTCTGTTTTTGGACTGCATTGTTGCTTAAGCAATTGATGAGTATGATTCAGGTTCAGTCCCTTAATTAGCGCTTTGGTGCTGCTCTTGTTAGACTTGTTCAACTTTTCTTGTTTATGTACCTTGGGGTTAGTGTCTCCCATGATAGTTAAGCAAAGCTGTATGATGTCCATATTCCCGTGTTCAGTCCCTAGTTTTGGACAGGATCTTCGGGCCTTTTGATTACTTGTGACTGTTAGATGATGTTCATTCTCTTTTGGAGTTCATTTATTAGGGGCCTACCTCTGGTTAGATAAGGGAGCGGACCTTATGGATTTTTGCATCTCTTGCATCCCTTGCATCACTAGAGCTTTACTACTTATTGATTAATTTAAAGGTCCTGGCCCAGACCTAGTAAAGTAATTATGACTAGCATTGTGTCCTCTTTTGATGGCGCCTGATCAACTTTCTTTTGTGCCTATTGCATTTGGCCTTTCTGCCTCATGAGCTATTTGGTCTGGGTCTTCCTATGGTGGGTCCTCCCTGAGGGTGGCTTCTTTGCCTGCGCCCAAAGGTAACTGAGCCTGTCAACTTACTCTCTCTCCCTTGATCCAGCTCTGCACTTGGACAGCCTTCTTTTTACTTTGTTGTTAAATTTGCTGGATTCAAATTTTTGTTGAAGAGCTTCCAATTCAGGCCAAACGCTAAGGTCCGGTCTCATTGCTGCTGCGCCCAGAGCCAAAATACCCACTTTGCCACTGCCATTGGCTCAAACTTAGTTGAAATTGCCAATGGATCTCCCTCTATCATTCATATATGCTTTCATCCTTAAATCCTTAAAGTATTTGACCAGCTAGACTTTAATCTATATTCTCAATTGAAGATGTGTGCTCAATATGCAGGTCACCATGTGCTGAGGCTGATGGTCCAAGCTGTGTGGCAATGAAGGGATGTCACGATTGGAGTGCCCTAAAATCCTGATTTGCAGTGTTCTGTTGATATGGAGAAGAGAGGAAATGAGCAGGAACACTACAGATGCCACCAAGATACACCCAGACCTAGCTGAGCCAGCTCCATGGGCTACCAGGCTCACTCTTGCAAGGAAAGAGTACAGTCCTTGTGCTCAAACACTCTCTGCTCTCCACCTAAGCCTTGACATCACCCCACCTTTTCTTGCAACAGTGGGCTTCTTTTGTGTTTTATGCTTTGGAGGGTTAACCAGCTAAATCACAGCCTGCTACTCCTGTTTTACTCTGGCATGTGGTAATATTGTCATGGCAGGGCAGTTGTTCAGACTGGTGGAATAGAGCACTCAGTCAGCGGGGTGCTGGATCAATGGGGCGACAGAATATTGGTCATCTAATTAGGGGTCAGGAGCAGCAGGCTTAGCACTTAGCACTCACACTCAGAGTTGTCTGGACAGCTGAAGTGCCCTGAGCTGTGCGGCCAAGGTCTCTATGGTGTCTCCCTGGGCCTCCCAGCAGCATCTTGGTTTGGCCACAACACAGGTAGCAACACACGGGTAACTCCTTGGAGCTCCACTTGAAGCTCCGGAGCTTCAATTAGACCATTTCCTACTTTCCATGACTCTTTGGGGGACTCTTGCAGCATGCAAGCTCTGACTGCCAGCAGCCAACTGCCACTGCTGACTGCCTCTCCTTGCCACACCCTGTCTGTAGGCTGGAATCTCTTCACACAGCATATATGAAGTTACTTTTTATAATATTTATTACAAGCCAAATTCACTGGTAAAGTCAGGTTTAATATTAACATTTTAGGGGTGCAATGCTTAAATGTGGCACCCATGGGCACTGTTTTCAGAACACTTCTGGACCTGTAGAAGACAGAAAAAGGACTCTACCTCCTGCTGAGATCTGTGAGGAGACTTAAAAGGCTAGACTTACTCCCACCTGTAGCTGGAAGCTCCCACGGGTCAGTTGGCTGACCTTCTGTTAATTTACAAGGCCACAACAAGTTGCTAAAATTCCTTTTCCTAAAGAGCCCACCTGACCAGTTCAATCAATAGCTGTCTTTGGCGCTGCCTGTGGCTTCTGCTGGAGTGATCCTTGACCCCATAGGATGTTCCAGAAGTCCTAAGACCTTTGGTTGTGTCAAGGTATATTTCTCCTAACTTCCTGAGAAACCTGGACTTTTGGCTCCAGAAAACTCCAGAGGCCCGGGGGAAACCTGCCAAGTCAATCTGATGAAGGTGCATTGCCACTAAGGCAAAGATTCAGGTTGCCCCGAGATTGGAGCAGCAAATCTGTTTCAGAGGGGCTTCACATAGATAATGTCTGGCTTTTTCGATCCCTGTTTGGCTACAGCTTGCAGCTTTTCCCTGTTTGAGGAATCAAAGCTCCAAAAACGTGACTACGTCTGAACATAGAAATCTTCATTGGGCAAAGGTGCTACAGGTATCCTGCCAGTTTGAGACCTTCCTTGTGCCACATTTTTAATTTCTCCTACTCAGAGGTTTCCACCAAAATTCAACCACTTTACTATGATCTTGTCTGATGGTTATCTAGCCTTGTGGAATCTTTCTTGGCCACCTGCCCAGCTGAGAAGTTTTGGATTTCATTTCAGAGGCCATGTTTGGAAAATAAAACTCCTGATCAGGTCCGCTTTTTTTTATTTTATCTGATTCACATTCCATAATTGTTGGCCTTACATTGCACCTAGGTATCCATAAAGGGCAACCAGATCGCTGTTGTTGGCCCTTACTGGTTTTCAGAGCTATGTTTATTTCAAAATTTAAAAATTCATATCTCCACACTGTACAGGATGGGGGTCCAGTGCAAATAGCACTCAGCAAATTTAAAATAGGGTGGCATGATGAGGGAATAGTCCTGTCAGACATTCAAACATACTAATGGGTGGTGCAACTCACTGTCAAAACTACTGGGTTTATCTCCCTGTGCAAAAACCTGAATTTTGTGTGGATAGACAGGTTATGCAACCACAGGGATACCTTAGGGCCAACTACTCCAGCCCACAACATGCCATTCTCAGGGGACCCACGGTGGTAGCAATTGGACTCTGGCACACAATGGTTCATGCACTTGGCTGGAGGGGAAAGGTAACTTGGGCCACTCTTCTGTGGGACTCGGAGAACTGAGCACCCTAGGGGTATAACATAGGGACCTCATCAGTCTTTCCAGGGTAGGGTATCTCTGGTCCCATGGAGAAGCCATGCCCTTTGTCGACTTGCAACAGAACTACCAGCTATCCCCCACTGAGACCTTTCGGTACCTGCAAATATGACATGCATTCCAAGAGGCACTTCCTCAGGAAGTGGACTTCCCTGAGGCACTGCCTCTGGAGGAGAGCTTGCTCGATGACCAAAAGCCCCGCATGGTGACTTCCATCACATGTCAAAAACTGAACAACAACTCACCAGACACTCTTCCACACTTGGGGGACCAATAAGAATGAGATTTGGAGTGCTTAGAGGACAGTGAGTGGCCTGAAGCCCTAGCATCCTCAAGGGAGATGATGAAGTCTGAGTTTAACTCAGTGCAACTTAAAATTCTCCATAGATCTTAGTTTGCATGTACCACCATGGTGAAAATGTGCAGGGTGACTGATGCGGGCTGCCGTTGACAGTGTGTCCAGGTGGGAACTTTTTTCCACATCATTTGGAGCTGCCCATTGATATAATAGCTTTCAGTGGTTGCCTGCATGAATGACCTAGGCAGGAACACTATATGACCATTCACTAAATAGTGCATGTAAAATATTTGGAGAGAAACTGACCTAAGTCGCATGGAGCAGACCTGATTGACCTTGGGTCTGGCAATAGCCAAATGCAATGTTGAGCGACTATGGGGTGGTGCGCATGCACCATACCTGAGAGACTGGAAGCATGACATGGACTGATGTATGTTGGCTGGGAAGGTAATATATGAGGGCCGGGGCTGTTCTCAAAATTGGGCAAAGATCTGGGGAAAATGGAATGGGTACGCAGGTTATCTGCACTCCCGTTCTTCCAGCTGGCACTGCTGCATTATTTTCTATTGATTCCAATTGAAAAGTTATGGTTTGTGATGCAGGAGGATAGGAGAGTGGGAACAGGAGTAATGTTTAATCATAGGCAATCCGTTCTCTGCTGTGTCATTGTATGACTCTGTATGGTATACTTGTTTTTATTACTTGGTGTGAATCTAATAGAAAGATATTTAAAAAAAAAATCATGAGTCTGGTTCACCTTATTGGATTTTTGACATTTTGTGTTATTTTGTTTCTTAAAGTGCTTTCTATTTTTAAAAACTGGAGTGGAATCTTTATATTGTTGTCTTTTCTACTTTTTAACAGGTTTGGTACTTCTAATATTTTTTTACCATAATCCCGTCACCTGTGTGTCATAGTTATCAGAGGTTGATCTCATCCTTTAAATTACTAAATGAATATTTGTCCTAACAAGAATAATGATTGTTACTTGTGGAGAACTACCATCTGCCCAAACTAATAATCCACTTTTTCACAAGTTCTTAATCATAATTGATGTTTCCTTGAACGATCAAGAGCAAAAAGAGAGTTTCTAATTGTTATAGATGACTTCTTATAAAAATAAGAAAAATATAAAACAAGGGTTCATAATCTTGAAGAAAGACTCTCTTCTAAAACTACTAAAGTACAAGTATGCCAAGTTCTTAATTATAATGGACACATCTTTGAAAAAGAAACAATTGAAAGTGTATATCCTTTTGTGAGAATGGTGTGAGAAAATTCCTGGATTTCAAAGAGTTCTTTTGTCAACTTCGCAAAATAACAGGCTATTAGGATTCTAACTTCTAAACAGAAATTATTGTCTGCTGCATCTAGGTATCATGACTGATTTAAAAGGACACTATGGTCCATGAGGCACTTATAGTCAATAGGGCCTATTTATGAGTATTATCACGGAGAGCAGCGCAGCAAGTCACCTTGCTATGCTGTGCTGCACTGCACTGCAAGACAAGGAAAGGACAGGAATGCGCCATATTTAAAAGAATACAACACATTCCTCACTTTACCCATCAGGCATACATGCGCCATGATGCAAGGGTGCCTGCTTTGCATGCAGGATTGTTTTTGTGCAGTAAGGGACACCTTCCTGCACAAAAAAATTCCTGAAAGGAATATTTTATTTGTGCTGCAGAATGAGAAGGAGTACTTTTTTAAGCCTTCCCAGGTCTACCAGTCTGGTAAACCTGGGAATTTGTCAAAAACCATGGGAGTTGCATGGGAACACCCAAACAACACCCATGGAATGCCTTTCCAGGGCAGAACAGGGCAACACATGATTTGCACTTGTTGCTTCACTCCATATTTATGATGCCACTCAGGGCCACGCAAAGTTGCCTTGTGTGGATTCACAGATTTCATTTTATAGTTTTGTGTTACACACGTACCACATTGTGTGGTGCATGCGTGATGCAACTGGCCTCATAAATAGGCCCTCATGTGTTTAAGATAGCAACTACCATTTGTAAGTCTCATAAGAGTCCTGTGGCTTCATGGGACATTTGGACATTCTCAGCTTTACTCAAGTGCTTAGTACAGTACATCCCTCTGAGACACAAGGCATCTGTGTGAGCGGTGTTCACGCTTTGTGCAACTCTCCATCCTTTTTTTGTTCAGAGGACCTCTTCTTGTTTTTTTGGAACATAGGCATGTTCAGGAGATTCTGATCAGCATATCAAGCAGGATCTGTCCGTAAAGGTAAGCAAGTCCTGTGCCTCATCCGGATAAAAATAGTTTTGGGAGATGATGTGGAAATGTAAATTTCACTTTGATTAAACATTGTTTTGGTATCAAAGGCAAGATTGCTATCATCAGATGAAGTTGAGCTACTGGCTTAGAGCTATGATTTTTTTAAAGTCCTGAGCGTTCTCAATCTATTGTATTACCAATGCATTGTCATTTACCCAGTGTGTTATGTTGTATTTGACATCCTGCTTCATGGAGAATGTGACAGGATAAATGAATGAATGGATTACTGGTTGCAAATTAGTCAAGATGGAAAATGTTAACTACTTGCATGCCAATATGCTAGTTTGTGTTCACTATGAAGAAGGTGTTAATACATTTTGTTTCATTTTGCTTATTAAATAGAGCAACGTATCAAAATGTTTACATTTGAATTAATTCTCAATGCTATATAATTGAGCAATTGTACATCTAAATCCAAGGGAACATTTTGAACTTTAACTTCATATAAAGCCTTTTACCTTGTCACTTCACAGTATACTGGATTCCTTCCATTCCAGTGGTCAATAACTACTATCTTTGAATATGTTTAGAATAAAGTTTGAGGATTTGGGTACAAATGATTACATTCAAAACTCACACAGTCCTTTTGAACCTTGTTGAACCTATGTGTAAAGTCCTTTGAATGATAACTGATTTGCAGTATGCATCAACAGATCTTGCTGTGGTCACTCTTCGCTGTGCCCAGCTGCTCTGGCTTGTTGATGGTTTCCAATGAAAAACAAGAAAATAGCAGCTGTGTTGCTTGACATTTCTAATTTATTGTGCTCAAAATGGACTATTCTGCACTAAAATCACTGCCTCCTTTTGGTATACTCATATGTAAAAATAATTTTAAAACTAATAATCACATTTGGGTGAATTAATTTTCTTGGTCACATAATACTTGTCATCATAGGTATTGTTAGACTTGGCATCATTGGCATGGTCTCCCCTAACTTTTTGCATCTACTTTCCAGGTTGCTTTTGTGTGCTGGGCTCTGTTTCTGCTCTGGACACTTTACCACTACTGATCAGTGCTAAAGTCTAAATGTTCCCTGTATAAATTACATGTGTACATTGGCTTATCCATGATTGGCATATTTGATTTACTAGTAAGTCCCTAGTAAAGTGCACTAGAAGTGCCCAGGGCCTGTAAATCAAATGCTACTAGTGGGTCTGCAGCACTGGTTGTGCCCCCCACATAGGTAGCACTGTTATCATGGCTCAGACCTGCCACTGCAGTGTCTGTGAGTGCAGTTTTAAACTGCCAATTTGACATTGCAAGCGTACCCACTTGCCAGGCCTAAACCTTTCCTTTTTATACATGTGAAGTACCCCTAAGTTAGGCCCTAGGTAGCCCCATGGGTAGGGTGCAGTGTATGTTAAAGGTGGGACATTTACTTATGTGTTTTAAATGGCCTGACAGTGAAATACTGCCAAATTCGATTTTCAATGTTGCAAGGCCTATCGCTCTAATACGTTTACATGGGAGCGGCCTTTAAATATCATTAAAGCGCTGATTTCCTTTGGAAGCAGAGAGAAATATGGAGTTTAGGGTCTCTGAACTCACAATTTAAAAATACATCTTTTAGTGAAGTTGGTTTTTAGATTGTGTGTTTGGGGCCTGGCCTGGGCAAAGCAGGATCTTGAAAACAACAGAGACTTCTCTTTGAAGTAGGCCTACTTCTGGGCAGAAAGGGGTATAAGAAGAGCACCCAAAACCCCTGAAAATCAGATTACTTCTGGAACCAAGAGGACCCTACAAATACTGACTTTTGTGTGACTTTCCTCTGGTGAAGAATCTCCAAGGGCTTGAACTGAGCTTGCTTCCTGTTGTTTAAGTCTCAGGGACAACAAAGTCTTCTCTCTGCCAGCACCTGGGGTTTCTGCTGAGAGTCCTGCCTACCATGTGGTGCCCTAACCTGTCTCTGGGCCCTTGAAAGGTGAAGCTGGTGGAAAAGGACGGAAATCCATGCAAAGACCAGCATGCAGCGAAACTTTCGACGCACCACCTGCCTCACGGCTGTTAACAAGACGCTGCCGGCCTCGCAGCTACAATTGATGCTCCACCTACATTGCGGCTGGGAGATCAACGCAACTCAGCTGGAGAAACGATACACAACACCCACAGTGGCTGCTGTTAATGATGCAAGTCCCAACGCAGTGCGGTTACTTGACATCGTGCGACCGGATTTCAGGGCAACATCGCTGGGTGCGGAAAATCAACACAAAGCCTGCCCTGACCTGAGGTGACTGTCCGGGATCGACGCATTGCTCTCTTGCGGGAGAGAAGAAATGACACACGCCGAACCGACCGGCGGAGGAACAATGCACGGTCTTGCTTGCGAGTGAGAAATTGATCCATCTCTCGCCTTTTCCGATGAACACTCGCCTGCGTGGCTTTATTTTGACGCTACCCAGGTACTTTTGTGCAACAACAGCGTTCTCACTGTTTTCTAAGGATTTAAGACTCTTGTATGTCAGATTTTTATCATTTTGGTCTTGTTTTGTTTAGATAAATATTTCCTATTTTTCTAAACTTGTGTTGTGTCATTTCGGAGTGTTTTCACTGAGTTACTATGTGTGTTGGTACAAACACTTAACACATTGCTTCTGAAGTTAAGTCTTCCTGCTCAGGCCAATCTACCAAGGGGATGAACAAGGCTTAACTAAAGGTCATTTTCCATTACCCTGACTAGAGTGAGGGTCCTTTCTTAGACAAGGGGTAACCTGACTAACAACCAAAGACACCATTTCTAACAGGTACTATTTAATGTAAGTGTGGATAATTTGTATTTTATGCAAGAGTTAAACTCCACCCTCCAAGGCAATATCCTTTAGTTCATTGCCTGCTTTGTTTACATTTCTTGGAAGAAGCTAAATTTGGCATTGCCTAGGATTATGACAAATACATCATTCTATGTACCTAGAGCATCCTATCCCTTAGACATCAACTTAGATCTCACTCTAGTCAGCAATTCTTTGTGGATCCCTTTTTCTTCAAAATCATCTTGTCTTAGATCCTGCTGATCTCCAGAAATGTGTCCAGGACTTCAAACAATCTGCTATGGACCACTAAGTAACAAGTATGTTAATTTCACATTGTCCCAATATTGTTGGTTCTAGTACTTGGCATTTACTTTCTTTATACAGGGCTGCATTTGATTAATCTTTGCACTTCTATAATATGAATCTGTGTTGTCTTCAAACCTTTGAAGTGCTAATTTGTAATGCTATAGATCTCCTGTTGGTTCTTTCATATTATTTACAGTTGTTATATTTTTCTGTGTTCCACTTAAACCTATTAACATTATTTGATATTCTCCCCTGCATTATATTCCAGACTTTGTGATGTTGCTTCTTTTTCTCAATAGATTAAATATCAAGTCTAAAAAAAGAATTGTTGATTAGCTCTTACTGCCATCTTGTTTCATAAATGTTATTCTAGTCACAATCACTAGCTGTCTCCTGAAAGCATTATCGTTGCCATGTGAGGAGGCCATTTTGTAGCATTCCTGTTCAAGTTCTCTGGCAATGTTTGGTGTGTCAGTGAGCCTTAGCGTTCTATTTGGGTTCTTTTTGGTACTTTTCTTTGTTCCTATTGCTTGTAATCTGGTTAAGTTTACCACAAGTTTATGAACAATGTCATACGCCTAAAGGACGTAACTGGTCTACACACCAATGCCCAATAATAGTCCATTTCATAACCATGCTTCAGATTCTGAGGGGACACTTCAGACAGCATACCATACTAACCTTTCACTACTGAAGTTCCCTCAACACTAAGGATCATAATCATCTTTTCAAAAGGAGAAAGATAATTAATTATTGTCATGAGGTTAAGGGTGACATAATATTACTACAAGAGAGGACACAAGGTATTGCTGATTTTTTAAAACTTAAATATCATTGTCACGGAGCTTCACATGGCAATCAACATAGACGATCGCTGTTGGTGCAAACTGCAAGTCTCATTCTGGCTTCACATTGGCAGTCACCATGGATGGTTGCTGTTGGTACAAAGTACAGGTCTCACTGGAGCTTCTAGTTGGCAGACGGTTGCTGTTCAGTGTGGAGAGTTCACTTCACCATTGTGAGAAGCCCTTCACTTTGGTATTTTCACCTTGAGTTCAGGAGGAGTACACTCTAATGCCGACCAAGGATCCCAGACCCAACGGACGCCTTTGGGGATCTGGACTCACTGCAGTAAATGCCAGCACAAGGACTCAGGCAGATTTAAGTAAATCCAGTTGTAGCTTGTTGTGTTCCTATGGCTCAAAAAGGATGTCAGACAACTGAACCTTAGAGTCACTTCTGGGGTGCCTGGGTCCAAGGCAATCCGGTCCAAAGTTCTTTCTTCAGCCATCTGTCCAGTTCTTATCCTGAAACTTCCAGAGGTACAGGAGTGTTCTGATGAGAGTTTCTGAAGGAACTGCATTTATCCTCTGTGCTAGCCTGTGGGTGAGGATTGCCATCTTTGTCTAAACATGTCACTTTCCTGGGTTTAGCTCTACACTGTTTAGGGCAGCCTAGGTGTGAGCAACATATGTCAGTGGCATGGCGGGAGCCCTTAAAAGTCAGGAAGGGGGTGGGAAAAGCCTTGAAGCAACCCTTTGAAGCCTAGGAAAGCTGAGTCCAACCTCCCAGGACATTCTGCTAAGGAGAGGACACCCTGCCCCACACCCAATGCCCTTTTGACTTTATGTTTGGAAGAAAAACACAAAACAGTACAGCAGAGCCATTGACAGCTATGTAACCCTCGACACTGGCAGTAAGGCACACTTGCTTTCGGCAGAAAAATACCAGCTTTCTAAAAGTACAAATAGAATTATACACCCTACAAAACTTAGAATGGGTTTCATGTGATGGCTGCTGCTCTAAACATTGAAAGTTCCCTGGCTGCTTTCAGAGACAGATGGAGTGTCTGGAACCCTGAAGGAAGCTGTCCATGCTGGTGCAAGCAGGAGCCATGGACATGCCCGTCAAAGTCCACCTAACACAGCAGCTGCGTGGCTGCTAAATACAAGCGAGAAGTGGTATGATTCCTGATCCTTGCATTCATTTACTGCTTTCTGACACACAACAGCCACCAAAAGACTTCAACCAATTCGCAGAAGAGATTCTCATCCACGCAATAAGTGCACAGGTTGAAATACACCTCCCTGGTGTAAAGATTGAATTCCTGCCACACCATAATACTCACATTGTGGCATCTCTTCACATCAGGTCTATGCTCATTCTTAAACTTTCAATGCACTAAGGCCTTCACCCTTAATTGTCAAGTCCAGGGAAGGTTGAAATTCATTGGCGTAATTTAATGGGCACACCCATACAAAGGCCAAAAAAAGCCAGTGGATTGAAATCATGACAATAGAGGCAACTTAAAGCAACAACCAAGGGTGAAACTTTGTACACCAACCCGATAGGTCTGTTTCTAGACGTATGACAAACATAAGGAGGACAAGTCTGAATCTCCTATGTCTAAGGAAAATCAAGTTGGATACTTATTGGTGTTAAATAGATATATGAAAATGTTACAGTATTGTGTATTCATAATTGTACAGACATTTAGGGGGTAATTCCAACCCTGGCGGTGGGTGTTAAAGCGGCGGTCAACCCGCCAACAGGCTGGCGGTAAAAAAAATGCAATTCCGACCCTGGCGGAAACCGCCAACAGTGACCGCCACTTTAATACACCGCCCACCACGGCGGGACAAACAAACAGCGCGGCGGTCACCGCCAACAGACAGGTGGGAGACAATGTACAACCCACCAATCTGCCACCTTTTCTGGGGCGGTAGCCCCGCTGATAAAAACACAGCGGAAACAGACATTTCAAACGGAAAACGCTCACCTCCATACACCCCACGAGGAATCTGGACAGCATGGAACCCGAACTACACATCCTACCAGCCATTGTCTTCGTGCTCCTCTACCAGGAGCACGAACGCCGGCGCAGAAGACAACGGTGAGTACTGCACCTACGACACAGGGGAGGGGGAGGCAAAAAATTACGGGGACACACATATGCGACACACCCACCCTCAACCACTACAACACACACATCAATGCATAGCAACACATCACAGTTACACCCCAGACCCCCCGGAAGAATGCAAAGGCAAAAGGAAATGATTATAAATATAGAATTATATTGTAAGACTGAGTATAAAATATATCACACATCTATAACTTTATATACATAAATTGTCCAGTCCGATATGTCTATCAGCCATTGTTCATGGGCCACTGGGCCAAAACACATGGGCAAAGCCCACACAGGATACCTGCCTCCAACGGAGAGAACACTGCAGGGGCATCAGATAGAAAAACTACAGGCACCTCAGGGGGAAGGGAAGAGGGGGCACCTCAGCCAGATGAGCCAACGACGCCAGATCCACGAGGGGCCTCCATGGCCACTGTGCCATCCTGGGGAGTGCAAAGCCACAGTCTCACAAGTCTCTACAGTGGGTGGGTTGCCCACTGTGCCATCCTGGGGAGTGCAAAGCCACAGTCTCTCAAGTCTCTACAGTGGGTGGGTTGCCCACTGCCATATCCTGGGGAGTGCAAAGTCACAGTCTCTCAAGTCTCTACAGTGGGTGGGTTGCCCACTGTGCCATCCTGGGGAGTGCAAAGCCACAGTCTCTCAAGTCTCTACAGTCGGTGGCTTGCCCACTGCCATATCCTGGGGAGTGCAAAGCCACAGTCTCTCAAGTGGATAACAGTCTCCACTGGTACTGGAGGGGGACTAGTGCCCAGAGTGCTTCGTGCAGCCCTGCCCGACATAGATGCTGGCCTGCCCCTTCCGCCAATGGGCCAGCGGTGCTTGAGATGAAGGGCCCAGTTCAGCGGTTCTTGAGACGGCGTTGCCCAGCGGAGCGATGCTTGAGATTAAGGGCCCAGTTCAGCGGTTCTTGAGACGGCGGTGCCCAGCGGAGTGGTGCTTGAGATGAAGGGCCCAGTTCAGCGGTGCTTGAGATGAAGGGCCCAGTTCAGCAGTTCCTGAGACGGCGGTGCCCAGCGGAGCGGTGCTTGAGATGAAGGGCCCAGTTCAGCGGTGCTTGAGATGAAGGGCCCAGTTCAGCGGTGCTTGAGACGGCGGTGCCCAGTTCAGCGGTGCTTGAGATGAAGGGTCCAGTTCAGCGGTGCTTGAGACGGCGGTGCCCAGCGGAGCGGTGGTTGAGATGAAGGGCCCAGTTCAGCAGTGCTTGAGATGAAGGGCCCAGTTAAGCGATGCTTGAGACGGCGGTGCCCAGCGGAGCGGTGCTTGAGATGAAGGGCCCAGTTCAGCGGTGCTTGAGATGAAGTGCCCAGTTCAGCGGTGCTTGAGACGGCGGTGCACAGTTCAGCGGTGCTTGAGATGAAGGGCCCAGTTCAGCGGTGCTTGAGATGAAGGGCCTAGTTCAGCGGTGCTTGAGATGGTGGTGCCCAGTTCAGCGGTGCTTGAGATGGAGGGCCCAGTTCAGCGGTTCTTGAGACGGCGGTGCCCAGCGGAGCGGTGCTTGAGATGAGTGTCCTGGTCAGCGGATCCGGCCCAGGCATGGATGTCACTCGCCACGTGACATGTGGCTGGCGGGGCCTTCCTGCCCATCTGTCTGGTGGCTTGCAGGGCCCTCCTGGGCTGCAGTTCTCGGCCTGTGGTTGTTATCCTGCCCACCTGGGACGTGGCTTGCGGGGCCCTCCTGGGCTGCAGTACCGGGCCTGTGTGTGTCCTCCTGCACACCTGGGATGGGGCTGGTGGGGCCCTCCTGGCCAGCTGGCCTGCTGCCGGACTTGTCGGGCGTGCTGCCCTTCCCACCCTTCCCTGCACATTTGTGGCCCTTTCCCACCTTTGGCGGTGTGCCAGGTGGCACCCCACTTCCTGACGGAGCCAATGTAGGGATTTTGGTCCCTGGGGTTTTTGGTCGCTCGCGTCGGGCACTGGCAATCTTAGGATGCTTTTCCAGGGGTGGGCTGACCGTGCCTTGGCTCCTAGCTGAACTGGATGCCCTTGAGGGTGGGGGACTCCACAGTCCATGGACAACAGTCTTCACAGGTCCCGGTTTTGTGGTGGCTGAGGTGCTGATTGGAGTCTTATGAGATGGAGGGGGTGGGGGAGTTGTTGGAGAGAGGTTAAGGTTGGCAAGGAAAAGCAATTTGGAAAGAGAGGGACGGGTAGGTGTAGTGGGTATGGGAGTGGAGGAAGAGGATGTGGTTGTAGGAGTGTGAAGTCTGCTGTCTTTGGGTGCAGGTGCTTGGGCTGGAGGCTGTCGTGAGGTGGATGGCTGTTGGGTGGGTGGCTGCCTGCGTTTGTGTAGTTTGGAGGAGGGGGTGACAGACACACTTGGAGAGGACACAGGGGATGTGTAAATGGTAGTGGGGGTGGTGACTGCACGTGTGCGGAGTGTTCTGGTGGGTGTGCTGGTGATGGACATAGTGGCTGAAGATGTTGTGCTTGCAAGTGTGAGTGGAGACGTCACAGGGAGGGAGGAGGGAGACGAGGAGGAGGGGGACACAGTGGAGGCAGTGGCTGTTGGTATGTCTGCATGTGGATGTTGCTTGTGTGAATGCTTGTGTGATGTGTGGTGCTTATGTCTGGATGAGCTTCCCTTGGGTGTTGAGGTGTGTGCAGGCTGGTCTGTAGGTGTGTCTGGGATAGGCAGAGGTACAGGGGATTGGGGCTGGGTGGAGGAAGTTGGAGGGGGGAGGCTAGAGACAGGGACAATTGCTGCCGTCAGTGCTGAGGCCAGAGCGTTGAACGATCGCTGATGGGCAGCCTGACCCGAATGAATGCCCTCCAGGTATGCATTACTCTGGTGCACCTCTCTTTGTACACCCTGGATGGCATTCAAAAGGGTAGACTGCCCAACAATGATGGTCCTTAGGAGGTCAATGACCTCCTCACTGAGGGCAGCAGGGGTGACAGGGGCAGGGCCTGAGGTGCCCGGGGCGAAGGAGATGCCCACATTCCTGGGTGAGCGGACACGGGGCAAACGCTGAGGGGCTGCTGGGAGGGCGGTGCTAGTGCGCTGGGTGGCGGCTGTACCTGTTGTTGCGGGGGGCACGGATGTTGCCGCCACCACAAGGGAGCTCCCTTCAGAGGACGAGTCGCTGTCACTGACATCAGCACGAGTCCCCGCTGTGGAGCTCACTGGTGAAATCCGAGTCAGTTGCATGGCCCGCCATGGCCATGTGAGATGCAGCTCCCTCGTGCTCCGATGCCACTTCTCCTCCGCCTGATGATGCTAATGCACACATGAACAGGAAGACCACAAAAAAGGGGGGGAGGAGAAATAAAGACATGTTGAGTGCATGGATTACCGCTACCGTTGGCGGACAAGACAGACACAGAAGCCCCCTGCACTACGCTGCGCCCTTGGGGTCCACTACGCAATCCGTGGGACATTGCCTATAAGCCTATGGACGACAACTGCACACATAGATGACACAGGGCCATGGATACCTGTACTTGGCACCCTACAGAGGTGGGGGGCGGGGGCACAGGGCCATGCCTTACGGAGGGGCCTAGCCTACAGAAATCGCCCTGGCCTAGGGATACCCACAGCCCTCCTCCCCCACCCAGACACCTCCACTGCGCGCAAAGTCAGCAGAATGTATTTGTACTCACCCCCTTGTGTCTGCTGTGATGTCCTCACGCGCCCATCCAAATCGGGGTAGGCCACCGCCAGGATCCGGGACATCAGGGGGGTCAATTGACGACTGGCACCCCTCCTACGTTGGGAGGCCATCCCCAGCTGAGCCTCCGCCGTCTTCCTGCTCCCGCGTCAGATGTCCTCCCACCTCTTCCGGCAGTGGGTGCCCTGTCTGTTGTGGACCCCCAGGGTCCGGACGTCCTTGGCGATGGCATGCCAAATCGCGACTTTCTGGTGGGCGCTGACCTATGTGAAATGTACAGGGAGAGAAAAATTGTCATCACCTTCTGCATGCTCGATGTGAGTGGCCCCCCATCCCCACCCTTGCCATGTGGCACAGGCTCTCACCTGTCGTTTGATGCATGCCTCAATCGCTCCCCTCCCCACCATCTTTCATCCACCCGACTCAACCCAGGCATTGCCCACTAAGCATGGTCCCAGTGTACTTACCTGTTGGTCTGGAGGACCGTAGAGTAGCGCATACTGGGGGAGGACCCCATCCACAAGTTTCTCCAACTCCTCCGCAGTGAAGGCAGGGGCCCTTTCCCCAGTCGCATGAGCCATTGTCTCTTCCAGACCGAGGTCACAGCAGCACTTGCAGTGTAGGTCCTCTCCTGTCGAAGATCAGGTATCGAGTGATTAAGCAGATAGAAAATGGCGGTCACGCCCGCGGCGGTGCGTACCGCGGCGGTGCGTACCGCGACCGCCGGCGCACATCGTCATTGGCTACTGAAACCCATAGGGTTCAATTTTAACCAATGTGGCTTTGCGCCGCGGTCTTCGACCGCCTACCGCCGCGGTGTGCCACGCCAGCGCATTGACCTCACATCCCACTGTCGCACTTCACAGGTCAGGCAGCCGCCATTTCAAAGGCCCACATGGCCTAATTACCAACGGCGTCACACATACCTAGGCCATGCACCAACACTCATACAAGCCATTCAATGCATTGGGAATCGTGCTATGTGCAAGCTGTGGTTACGTTCCTGTGGGTTGCTTGACTCTGTGCTCGCTGTTGTCCTTCATAGGCACCGTCCGCTGGGACATGCGAGGAGATGCAGGAATCTTCCCGTGTACAGACCGCTGGTGGACCTGTCGACAATGGAGGAACGACATGTCATACTGACATACAGGCTTGACCGAGCCACTATACAAGAACTGTGTGCCCAGCTGGAGCCAGACCTGATGTCACCCATCCTCCAACCCACAGGGATCCCCCTCTAGTGCAGGTGCTGTCAGTACTCCATTTCTTAGCAAGTGGGTCATTTCAAACAACAGTGGCCATATCATCAGGGATGTCCCAGCCTATGTTTTCCAAGGTGTTGTCCAGACTGTTGTCTGCCCTGCTGAAACACATGCAGAGCTACATCGTTTTCCCTGAGGTGGGGGATTTGCCTACAGTGAAGGGTGATTTCTATGCCCTTGGACATATCCCCAACATCATAGGTGCCATTGATGGGACACATGTTGCTTTGGTCCCCCCCAGCAGGAGTGAACAGGTGTACAGGAACCAGAAGAGTTATCATTCGATGAATGTACAGATGGTGTGTTTGGCTGACCAGTACATCTCCCATGTTAATGCCAAGTTCCCTGGGTCAGTGCATGACGCCTACATCCTGCGGAATAGCAGCATCCTGTATGTGATGGGTCAACTCCAGAGGCACCGGGTGTGGCTATTAGGGGACTCTGGTTACCCCAACCTGTCCTGGCTACTGACCCCAGTGAGGAATCCCAGGACAAGGGCAGAGGAACGATACAATGAGGCCCATGGGCGGACTAGGAGGGTGATCGAGCGAACCTTTGGCCTCCTGAAGGCCAGGTTCAGGTGCCTCCATATGACAGGTGGATCCCTAATGTACTCACCAAAGAAGGTGTGCCAGATCATCGTGGCCTGCTGTATGCTTCACAACCTGGCTTTGCGCCGCCAGGTGCCTTTTCTGCAGGAGGATGGTCCAGATGGTGGTGTTGTAGCAGCTGTGGAGCCTGTGGAGAGTGAAGAGGAGGAAGCCGAAGAGGACGACATAGAGAACAGGAACACAGTAATACAGCAGTATTTTCAGTGACACACAGGTAAGAGTAGACACCGGCATATTACATTTACTTAAAGACTCCTACCTCTCTACTGTCTGACTTTTTCCCCCAGTGTATGCTAACTGTGTTGTGACTTTCCCTTCCGTTTTCAGAGCTGTGGGCCCCACTGCGTGACATCTGCTTTGTTTCCCCATGGACTACAGCTGTGTGACAGCGGTTTGTTACCATCACAATGTGAATGAACATTTTAGCACGGTCATGTCTAATACATTTGTGCTAAATCACAGCCAGACTCCAGATTGTTTTGTCCAATAAGTGTTTTTATTCAAGTACTCTAAATTGGATGGGTGGTTGCAAATCGGTGAGGGGTGATGGTGGAGGATTGTCCATGGCAGAGTCCAGACTATCAGTTTCACAGGTGCATTGTCCAAATGCCTGTGGGAAGTGGAGCAGGGGCAGTTTAAGGTTGGACAGGGTGACAATGTGGGACAGTGGGTTGACAATCAGGGCGGTATCCTTTGCTGGCGGGGGTCTTGACATCTTACTCTGTCTTCTTCCTGGATCTCAGGGCCCGCTTGCGGGGTGGTTCTTCTTCTGCAGGGGGTGGGGTTCTGGTGGCCTGTTGGTCTTGTGTCGGGGCCTCCTGTCCACTAGCGCCGGCGGAGGTGGTAGACAGTTCTTGGTGCATGCTAGTGTCAGGGGCCCTTTGAGGTGCCACAGTGTCCCGCAATGTCGTGACTACCTCATTCAGGGCCACTACGATGGTACCCATGGCGGAACTTCTTAGTTCCTCCCTGAACCCCATATACTGTTCCTCCTGCAGAAGCTGGATCTCCTGAAACCTGGCCAGGACCGTCGCCATCGTCTCCTGGGAGCGGTGGTATGCTCCCATGATGGAGGAGAGGGCCTCGTGGAGAGTGGGTTCCCTGGGCCTGTCCCCCCCCTGTCGCACAGCAGCCCTCCCAGTTCCCCTGTTTCCCTGGGCCTCTGTCCCCTGGACCGTGTGCCCACTACCACTGCCCCCAGGTCCCTGTTGTTGTTGGGGTGGTGGGTTAGCCTGGGTTCCCTGTAGTGGTGGACACACCGCTGATTGACGTGTCCTGGGGACAGAGGTATGGGCCTGCTGGGTGGGTGCTGTGCTGGTGTTCCCAGAGGGGGGAAGGTCTACTGTGGCCTGTGGCTGTGTGAGGGGAACCGACTGTCCCGAGGTCCCTGATGGACCGCGCTGGTCATCTAGATCCAGGGAGACAGAGCTGCTGTCCTCACTGTGGGCCTCTTCTGGGGGTGGAGGGGACATTTGTGGACCCTCCTGCGCGGTGACGTGGCGTTCGGGTCCTGCAGGGGTATAAAAGTATGGTTATTACTTCTGTGTGTGTCATAGGGTGCGATGGGTGGGTGCCCGTGTACCCCAGTGCTGGCATTCCTTTGTGGGGGCTGTTGTGACGGTGGTTGGGGGGGGTTGTATGTGTATGTGCAGTGGGCATGCTTATGTGATGGGTGTCCATGCTTTGTGGACGCATGCAGGGCTAGGTGTTTGGATGGGTGGGTTGTGATGGTGAGACAGTTGCAAGGAGTAGGATGTGATGGGGGTGAGGGTGAGGGTGGGGGTATAAGTTGGCATGCAGGTGGGGTGGGGGGGAGAAGTAGTTAAGATTTGCCTTACCAGAGTCCATTCCTCCGCCTACTCCTGCGAGGCCCTCAGGATGCAGGATGTTCAAGACTTGCTCCTCCCATGTTGTAAATTCTGGGGGAGGAGGTGGGGGTCTGCCGCCAGTCTTCTGCACCGCGATGTTGTGCCTGGATACCATGGAATGCACCTTCCTCCGTAGGTCGTTCCACCTCTTCCTCATGTCGTCCCGATTTCTTGGGTGCTGTCCCACAGCGTTGACCCTGTCCACTATTCTGCTCCATAGCTCCATCTTCCTGGCAATGGTGGTGTGCTGCACCTGTGCCCCGAACAGCTATGGTTCTACTTGTACAATTTCCTCCACCATGACCCTGAGTTCATCATCAGAGAACCTGGGGTGTCTTTGCAGTGCCATGGGGTGGTGTGGGTGATGTGTAGGGTGGATTGTGTGGTGCTAAGTGTGGTGATGTGTATTGTTGTGTTGTGTGAAGTGCGTGCAAATATTGCTGGGTGACAGTGAATTGGGCGTCTGGGTGCTCGGATGTCTTTTCTCAGTGCGTGTTCACGAATCTCTAGGAGTGGAGGTTTGTGGGTGATGTGGGTGTGTGTTTTATATTTAATTGGGTGTGTGGGACTGGTGTGTGTATGTGTCTCAGGTGTGTGTATTTTTAATTATCCAATGTGGTTGTATTTTGTAAGTGTGGGTGTATTTTGAGCGCGGCGGTGTGTACCGCCAATGGAATACTGTGGTTGAAAGACCGCAGCGTGGATTCGTGTGTCGTGATAGTGTGGGCGTATTTCTGTTGGCGTGACGGTGGAGGTTTGGTCATCGCCAGTTTCTCGCTGCCCTTTGGTGTGGCGGACTTTTGTGGATGTCTGTATTTTGGTGGTTTGCCTGTTGTGGGTCAGAATGACCGTGGCGGTTTACCGCGGCGGTGTTATGGCGGTCTTCTGAACGGCGGTAAGCGCCTTTTACCGCCGAGGTTTGAATGACCCCCTTAGTGTCTTCACTATGTTTATTTTGTCATGCTTTCACATAAATGTTAGATCCAGGTACATGTGTGTAAATACCTTGAAATAACCTTTTGAAGAATACACGTTGCTTTGTTGATAAACGTAGGCTTGAGGTAATTTGGTACCAACTACAAATACCAAAGAATCTATGGCATTTCGGGGGTTCTTCTGTTTCAGTAATGTATGGATCCCTTCCCCTATTTCCTCAACAGGATCACTCTGTGTTATGTTATACTAACTTCCTAAAATGTGACATTTTCAGAGTAGTAACTTAAAATACAACTTTACCATTAAAGAGCATTTTACATTACAATTCATTTGAGTGAAAGAAGTATTTCTTGATCTGTTCCTAAAACGATGTTATCACTAGGTGTAATAAGGTATACCAATACCAGTGTTTGTCTGTGGAAGAGATAACCAGACAGCAGACAGTAAAACCTAAACACACATGCCATAGTTTTAAATACCATGTTCCCTGCCCTTGAGGCTTTAGGGTTTACCTTTAGGTGAAATGTAGAAGTATTAAAAAGGAAATTTTCAGCCTGGTAAAAGGTTTATTTTGCCAGGTTGAAATGGCATTTCAAGTATACACTACAGACTGCAGTGGCAGGCCTGAGACATGTTTTATAGGGGTACATTTGGGGTTGGTGCAATAAATGCTGCTACACCTAGTAGCATTTAATTTATAGGCTCTGGTTACATTTAGTGCCATATGATAGGGACATACAAGTAAATTAACTATACCTGTCAGGTATAGGCCAATTGTATTATGTTCTCAAGGGAGAGCACACACACTTTAACACTGATTAGCACATGTAAAGTGCACAGTCCTTAAAAACAAAAACAGGCTCAGCGAAGGAAGACAAAGGAAGGCAAACATTTGGGGTTACCCAGCAGAAATGGTCGGTCCAGAAATCACTGTGAATAATATTTACATATTATGAGTGATGAGAAACAGAAAATGTTTGGTGGCTAAATTAGTATTTGCTTATGATGATGTGAATAGTATAATAATTTGTGAAGAACATCTGTGTGTTAGCAGCACAACAAGTTCATTACTTTGTATACAAGCTGGAAGTGGAAAATCAGACCATAGCTAGCCAAAGTAGAAGCTGATCCATGTCCTAACTTAGAAGAAAAATAAGTGAGGTCCTTCATAGAGATTGGGGGATATTACAAGAGGCTCATATGCTTTTCTGCTAGAGCATGTTCCCCTATCACGCAAATGTGGTTCCAAATAAAATGCCATTTAGCCTGCCACAGGACTTAGGTTTTCAGGCTCTAGGGAGTCCTTGCCTCAGGTCCTGTCTTACAGTGTGTAATAATCCAATTGATGGAAGAAAGTGCAAATGTCTTGAGTGTGTTTATTAAATCATTACATGTAGTGCATCATCCCACAGACAAGAGCAAATTAGACAGCACTCAACCATTCTTCATCTGACATTGAATTGTCAGCTGTTAGAACACTCAAGATGGCATCACACAAAGCCTCCCAAGCTATCATGAGGACAACACCAGGCTCACATGGTGCGGACAGTCACCCTGCGAGGCATGATATTACAAATGTATTTTTGTTATACACGTTTGATACAAAAAATGCATATATATATATATATATATATATATATATATATATATATATATATCATTAACTGAATGCAAACATACAATTCTGTGGATAAACAACATTTGTACTAAATGCCTTTTTTGCTATACCACAATATATACACTATAAAAAGGGGAAAATAAAACAGTAAACAAAACAATACTTAATAAAAATCACTTCACCTTGAAACTGTCACCAATGGCTTTCAAAAATTAATCATGGTCCATATTTATTACAGTGTTGACTAAAGTCACCCATAACTTAATGGTATCATTATGTGCCTAAAACCCCTCTTAAACTGCTGATGAGGATGACTAAAAACATCGTCCTTGTCCATAAAACCATACTTGGCAGTATTTTTCTCAACTTTCTTAGTTTCAGTATCCTGAACCTCAACACAAAAAAGCTTGGGATCCCCTTTCACAACTTTAGCAACATTCCACCTGTTGTGACCTATAACACACACTTCTACTTCCACAAATCTTATCAATTCTCATAGGTTCAGAATATTTAGATTCTCCATTTTGACAAAGGACATTCCTTTAATATGGACAACATCTTCTACCTCAAAATGTTTTAGACACACTCTTCATTGTGTCATAAAAAAACTTTTTGTTTCACTTGAGCATTTTCAACATTGTTCCTCACAATCATATTGAAATCCGACAAGACCATACTCTGTATACGCCATTTAGACATTCAAGCAGGTTTAAACTCAATTGAGGGCTTCCTAGCCCTCAGTAATTCAAACAGAAATAAGGTGCTTGCAGAATGTTGTCATGTAAAACCAAAGCATGGTCCTCACAGCTATTAGTACTACACACTTATGGATAGGAGCCCGACTTATACACTCCCCTAATACTTTGTTGAGGCACTCAACCAGGCCATTAGTTTGAAGGTGATAGAGTGAACTCTTTAGATGGTTATTCACACTTGAAACAAATTAAACCCCATTATCAGAGGTTAACACCTCAGGAAACCCCTCCCTCATAAAAACCTCTCTTAGAAAACCCAGCACTGCTTTGGAAACAGGATCCCCAATAACCTTTACCTCTGGTCATGTAGAAAAGTAGTCAACCAGAACTAAGGCAAACCATGAATGATAGGGAAAAGAATGAAATGGTCCTATGAGATCAATGCTCAATTTTACCCATGATCCAGGAGGTAAGGCAATATGAGTCAAGGTAGGATAAGATGCTCTTGAAACCTCTTCACTGTTGGAATAAACCACACGTACATGAACCATACAATTGAAGTCCCTGTCCGTCTGTGGCCACCATAACTATTCACATACTCTGCTTTTTGTAAGAGTAGTCACAAGCTCACTTTCATGTGACTTTTTTTAACACTTCACTTTCTCAAGAGGAACTAATTTGTCTGACTTCATTATCAAGCAATTTTCTAACAAAAATTCATCAGACACTTTGACAAAAGGTTGAATAGAAATCTCAACATTCTGTTCCTTAGGCCATCATCCAACAATGTATTTAGCTACACATTTTAGAACATTGTCCTCTTTAGTCACACACTTCCACTGCTCTTCTGAAAATGAGCTTGCATTTTCAATTTTAATAGCTGCCACTATACAGTCATCCAAATCTTTATCATCACGGGCACCTACATATTTGTTTTTACTTTTTGTCACCTGTGTATTTATAGGAAAATGTGACAAGTAGTCTGCTCAGATAGTTTTCCCACCGGAAATGTGCTCAATATTAAACTGAAATTGCAGCAGTTTAGTGGACAGCCTGTCTATACGGGGGTATTATTTCTATTAGATGTTATATATACTAGGGCTTATGGTCTGTCTGCAGTGTAATTTTTCTGCCCCACGAATAACATCTACATTTTTCAATTGCCTGCCAGCATGCCAAAAGGTCTTTTTCAATGACTGAGTAGTGTAATTCAGCATTCTGAAGCACTCTTGATGAAAACCCAATTGTTCATTCTTCATCAGCAATTCTTTGGGTCAACACTGCACCTAAGTTATTATTGCCTGCATCAAGGATAAGAACCCATGTTAATGAGGGATCATAAGGTTTTAAAGCTTTGACTTCAATAAGTTGTCTCTTAAAAGCTGATTTGAAAAGTTCAGCCCATACAAATTCTGCGTTCTTCTTTAACAAATTAGTTATAGGTCTGACTCTAGTTGCATAATCAGGTACTTGTATTTGTACTTGGGGGTATTTATAGAGCGCATTTCGGCTGTAGGCATCAAAGGGTTCAGCAGTAAGAGTAACGCAGAGTAAACAGAAACAAAATCCAGGGGTAGTAGTGGGGCACTACTAGGGGAAAAGTCAAGTTTTGAGTTCCTTACGGAAAAGAAGTGGTTCATGGAAATATTTCAAACCACCTTTGTTATTAGGTAGAGATGCATGTAATATTGCATTCACTAATCCTGGTCTAGATCGAAATCTTGTGCTGGAAATCCTGTGGCCTAGGTATTCTACAGATTCTTTACATAATTCACAATTTTCACATTTTAAGACCTTGACTCTGGAATATGGTTAAAACTTTGTTCAATATGTTATCATGGGTCTGTCTATCATGAGCATATATCAAAAGATCATCCTGGAAGATTGCAACATTTTTCACATTTTTAACCCCTTCGCTGCCAGGCCTTTTCCCCCTCAGGAAGGCCTATTTTGGGCTATTTGGGGCAGTTCGAACTTAGGCCCTCAAAACGTTTTGTACACAAAAGCTACCCACACCAACTTTGTTTCCTTTTTTCCAACATCCTAGGGACTCTAGAGGTACCCAGAGTTTGTGGGTTCCCCTGAAGGAGACCAAAAAATTAGCCAAAATACAGTGAAAATCTCTTTTTTTTTTAAAAAGGGAAAAAAGGGCTGCAGAAGAAGGCTTGTGTTTTTTCCCTGAAAATGGCAATAAACAAATGTTTTGCAGTGCTAAAATCACCATCTTCCCAGCTTTCAGGAACAGACAGACTTAAATCAGAAAACCCAAATTTAAAAAAAAAATTGTTGCCATTTTAATGGGACATGCTCCATTTTTATGATTTTTTTTTAGCTTTCAGCCTCCTTCCAGTTAGTGACAGAAATGGGTATGAACCAATGCTAGATCCCGGAAAGCTAAACATTTCTGAAAATTAGACAAAATTCTGAATTTAGGAAGGGGTAATTTGTGTAGATCCTTCAAGGGTTTCCGACAGAAAATAACAGCTGCAATTTTTTTTTACTGAAATTGAGCTGAAGAAAACAACAATTTTCCTCCAAGTTTTACTCTGTAACTTTTTACTGCGATGTCCGATTTTTTAAAGCAATATACCGGTACGTCTGCTGGACTCTTCTGGTTGCGGGGATATATAGGGCTTGTAGGTTCATCAAGAACCCTAGGTACCCAGAGCCAATAAATGAGCTGCACTTTGCAATGGGCTTTCATTCTATACCAGGTAAACACCAATTAATTTGCTGAAATATAAAGAGTAAAAAATAGGTAGCAAGAAAACCTTTGTATTTCCAAAATAGGCACAAGATAAGGTGTTGAGAAGCAGTGGTTATTTGCACATCTCTGAATTCCAGGGTGCCCATACTAGCATGTGAAGTACAGAGCATTTTTCAAATAGACGTCTTTTTTACACACTATCTTATGTTTGGAAGAACAAAATGTAGAGAAAGACAAGGTGCAATAACACTTGTTTTACTATTCCGTGTTCCCCCAAGTCTCCCGATAAAAATGGTACCTCACTTGTGTTGGTAGGACTAATGCTCGTGACAGGAAACACAACATGGACACATCACATTTTTACATTGAAATCTGATGTGTTTTTTGCAAAGTGCCTAGCTGTAGATTTTGGCCTCTAGCTCAGCCGGCACCTAGGGAAACATACCAAACCTGTGCATTTTTGAAAATTAGACACCTAGGGGAATCCAAGTTGGGGATGAATTTTGGGACTCTCATCAGGTTCTGTTACCCAGAACCCTTTGCAAACCTCAAAATTTGGAAAAAAAAAAAAAAACACTTTTTCCTTTCATTTCAGTGACAGAAAGTTCTGGATTCTGAGAGGAGCTACAGATTTCCTTCCACCCAACGTTCCCCCAAGTCTCCCATTAAAAATGGTACCTAATTTGTGTGGGTTGGACAAGTGACCAGGACTGGAAATGCCCTAAAACACAACATGGACACATTACATTTTCCCAAAGAAAACAGAGCTGTTTTTTGCAAAGTGCCTAGCTGTGGATTTTGGTCTCTAGCTTAGCCGGCACCAAGGGAAACCTACCAAACCTATGCAGTTTTAAAAACTAGACACCTAGGGGAATCCAAGATGGGGTGACTTGTGGGCTCTCACCAGGTTCTGTTACACAGAATCCTTTGCAAACCTCAAAATTTGGCCAAAAAAACACTTTGTCCTCTCATTTCAGTGACAGAAAGTTCTGGAATCTGAGAGGAGCCACAAATTTCATTCCACCTAATGTTTCCCCAAGTCTACCGATAAAAATGGTACCTCACTTGTGTGGGTAGGCCTAGCGCCCGTGACAGGAAATGCCCCAAAACACAACGTGGACACATCACATTTTCCCAAAGAAAACAGAGCTGTTTTTTGCAAAGTGCCTACCTATGGATTTTGGCCCCAAGCTCAGCCGGCACCTAGGGAAACCTACCAAACCTATGCATTTTTAAAAACTAGACATCTAGGGGAATGCAAGATGGGGTGACTTGTGGGGCTCTCACCAGGTTCTGTTACCCAGAATCCTTTGCAAACCTCAAAATCTGGCCAAAAAAACACTTTTACTCTCATTTCAGTGACAGAATGTTCTGGAATCTGACAAGAGCCACAGATTTCCTTCCTCCCAGTGTTCTCCCAAGACTCCCAATAAAAATGGTACCTCATTTGTGTGGGTAGACCTAGCGCCCGGGACAGAAAACTCCCCAAAATCACAAAGTGGACACATCACATTTTCCCAAAGAAAACAGAGCTTTCTTTTTGCAAAGTGCCTAGTTGTGGATTTTGGCCTCTAGCTCAGCCGCCACCTAGGGAAACATACCAAACATGAACAGGTGCCTGTGACAGGGAGGAGGCAAAAACATGACGAAATTGAGGGGGAACCAAAGCAGGTCCAAAAGGGCAGTTTGAAAAAAAACAAATTTTAGGCTGACAAGTGCAGCAGAATTTTTATCACTATAGATGCGACAATGTTGGGTGGTAGGATTTTTGTGGATTCCTGCAGATCCTGGAAGGTCCCATCACAAAAATGTGGGGAAAATGTGTGATTTCCAACAAACTTGGAAGGTTTGCAGGGCATTGTGGGTAAGCAAATGTGCAGGGTGCATGTGAAGCACACCATTCTGGTATCAACCAGATGTTTAGTTTTCAGATGTGTCTAGGTCTTGTGGATTTTTCTACATGTCAGCGTCCCAAAGTCAAAAAAGTGCAGCCCTCACCATTCCAAGTGGGACGATTTTGAGAGTTACCAAACTCTCATGGCCCACAGGTAAAACCAAAAACCCAAAAAATCAAATGTCCTCTTTCTTGCCATCGGATAAGATGTTTTAGTGTGAGGGGGAGAGCTGAAAGATTGTTACCCCCTTCTGTTCGGGTGGGGGCATAATCAGGCACATACTGGTTGGTAGCCACCACCCTACTATTTATTTTTTTATTCCCTGGCATCTAGTGGACTTTCTGCCCCCCCGGGGTGTGGATCAGGGGTAATTGCCCAATCTGCCCACTGGTGGGCAGAACAACTTTGGCCCCATTTATTTGGGGTGGGGGTATGGCCATACCCTAACCTCTGATTTTGAAAAAAATCTTCCCTGGCCTCTGGTGGGCCTTCCAAACATAGGTCAATATGCCCCTAAAGGAGGCAGATATAGCCAACAGTAATGTGCCCCCATGGGGAGCGACCCTTGCCCAAGGGGCTGCCCCCCAAACAAAACACACACATACACATACACCAATCCCTGGTGTCTAGTGGTTTCTTCCTCCCTTCGGGGCAGATTGGCCTAACAAAAGTAGGCGATCTGCCCCCAAGGGGGGAAGAAATGGCCTAAATACAATTTGCCCCCCTAGGGGAGCGACCCTTGCCTAAGGGGTCACTCCCCATACATAAAAACATACAGTAAATAAATATATATATATATATATATATATATATATATATATATATATATATCCCTGGTGACTAGGGGTTTCTGCCTATATTAGGCCAATCTGCCTCCAGGTGGGGTAGAAAAGACCTAAAAATATTCCCCCCCCCCACCTGGGGAGTGGCCCTTGCCCAAGGGGCTGCTCCCCTTATGCGTTAGTATAAAAAAAAAAAAATCCCTGGTGTCTCGTGGTTTCTGCGCCCAAGGGGGGCAGAAATTACCTAAAAATAAATTGCCCCACGGGGAGCGACCCTTATACAAAAAAAAAAAAAAGTTATCCCTGTGTCTAGTGGTTTTCTGCCCCCCCCGGGGGCAGATCAGTCTAATTTCATTAGGCCGATCTGCCCCAAGGGGGGGGCAGAAATGGCCTAAAAATAATTTGGCCCCCTGGGGAGCGGCCCTTGCCCAAGGGGCCGCTCCCCTTATTGAAATGTGCATCGCGATCGGGCAGCAGAAATGCTATGAGAGACAAGAAAGGAAAGGAAAGGTCTTTCCTTTATTTTCTTGTCTCTCCCGGTTGGAAGAGAAATGCAACAGGATTTCTCTTCTGCACGCTTCCAGCGCGATCCGAGGTGACCTCTGATGAAGTCAGCGAGCAATTTGCGCACTTACGTCATCAGAAGTCTCTCGGGGTTGTGGGGTTCGGGGGTTGAAAAGGGAAAGCGATTCCCCTTCCATCCACGACTGGGGGTGTGGGAGGGAGGCCCATGGAGAGCGCTAACACTCCCCCATGCGCCTGGTGCAGGACGAGCTGGTCTCGTCCCAGGCACATGGGAACCGTGTGCCTGGACAAGACCAGCTCGCCCCAGGCACCCTGGGGGTTAAGAAGCTTTACCATGAGACGTTGAAATACTGACATGGCTGAGGCAAGGCCAAACGGCATGCAACAGCATTGAAAAGTTCATGTTTCGTATACAAATGCATCAAGATGTTAAGATTCTGGATCCAATTCAACCTGGTTGTAAGTAGCAGCCAAATTAAGTTTGGTGAGAACTTTTGCTCCTGCAAAGGTAGCCAACATTTCTGAGATGTTAGGAAGGAGGTGAGAATCTGTCCAAATCTCCTTGCTGAGACTGCGAAGATCTACTCATACTCTAAGCTCACAGTTTTTCTTATGAGCCAACCAATGGAGAAAGCTACATCAACGATTAAATAGGTTCAATAATCACTTTGTCACATAGTAAAGTAAGTTCTTTTTCTAAATCCTCTCTGGCACTGAATGAAATTCCTCTCATCTTGTGCGTAACTGGGACTGCACCTTCTTTAATCTTAATTTTGTGTCTAAATTCTTTGATTTTTAGTGCTGATGTGTATGCAGTGCACCAAGAACAACAAGAAGAGTGTTTTACTAACAGTTGTCAGCATATAGGCCCTCATCATGACACTGGTGGTAAATCCCACTTACCGCCACGGTGACGGCCGCCAACATACCGTTGGATGTTCGCCATATTATGACACACACACACACACACACCAAACCGACAGAATACTGCCACATAGACAAATCCTCCAGCCGAAAAGTCCGTGGTAAAGTTTCAGTACGAACACCCATACCATTACGTCAACAATACAACGTCCACCAATTTATTACCCACAAATCACCCCAGTGGACATTCAATGGTGGTAAACCATTGGCAGTACACAGGCACGCCCACAACGGCCACCCAAATAAAAAACAACACAAAATTGGCCTCAACTAATATCACACACCTGACACTGATAAACACACCACACCCACCCACCCACAGCACTATAAAACATACATCCACATTACATACAACCCTTTACGAACACTAATTATTGCCACAAGACACGAAGACCACTGAGACAACTATATACACAAACCACAAACACCCATTCATCCGTCATGCACCCCACATCCCACATGCCACCATATTACTCAACATCCTCTGCACAACACACACCACACAAAACCCATGTCCCCAAGGCACCCCCGTTTCACTGATGAGGAGTTGCGGGTCATGGTGGAGGAAATAGTCAGGGTAGAGCCACAGCTATTTGGAGCACAGGTACAGCAAATATCCATTGCCAGGAAAATGGAGCTATGTCGGAGAATCGTGGATAGGGTGAACGCCTTGGAACAGCCTCCAAGAACAAGTGACAACCTCAGGAAGAGGTGGAATGACCTACAGGGGAAGCTACGTTCCTTGGAAGCAAGGCACCCGCTCACCATCCAGAGGACTAGCGGTGGACCACCCCGCACATTCTCCCCCACAGCTCAGAGCATGGAAGGAGCAACTCTTGGCAATACTGAATCCTGAGGGACTCACTGGAGTAGCCGGAAGACTGGACACTGGTGAGTCAAGATTTATTACTTATAACCCCCATACCTGCATGCCATCTCACCTCCTGACCCTGACTCCCATCATTCTACTCCATCCCACACAGTACACCTACACATGTGATCAACCCCAATGCCAAGCCCTGCATGCCATACCAATGCATGGACAGCCCTCCCAGTCCTGCATGTACACTCATCACCAAAGCATGCACAGCATGGAGAGCTAACAATCCCACAATACATCACCATACACAAACAAAGGTGGCAGGGCAACAGCAATGATAGAGGGGAAGCTATGGATGTACAGTTTGTCACAGACATGAAGCATAGCCAATGTCAGAAGAGAGGAGGTGCTATAACCATCCAGTCCCACAACAGAAGGTGCCCCCAGTGATGACAGTTACTCTGGACTTCAGGATCTGGTAGAACTACCTGGCCCATCTGGGACACTGGTCAGTCGGCCACCCCAGCCCACTCACCACAGAGCCTCCCACATCAGTATCCAACACCACAGCACCCATCCAATGTCCCCACACCTCTGTCCCCAGGACACGTCAATCAGCAGTGTGCCTACCTGTACAAGGACCCCAGTCCATACTGCTACACCAAGACAATCAGGGACCTTGGGTCAATGGCAGTGGGCACACCATTCAGGGGACACAGGCAAAGGAAAACAGGGACACTGGGAGGTCCGCTTTTCACCAGGGGGAGGACAGGGCCAGGGAGCCGACTCTCCAGGAGGCACTCACTAATGTCCCGGGGATTACCATCAATCCCAGGACAAGATGGGCCAGATCCTTACCAACATGCAGGAGAACAAGCGGCTACAGGAGGAACACTATCAGGAGATCAGAGAAGATTTTAATGCCCTCAACACCACCATGGTCTCCATAGCAGGGGTGCTGGCAGATATTGCCAAAATCATTAGGGAATGGACAGTAAACCAGTGGGCCCCTGCCACTAACCAGTCTACTGACCAGCCCTCCACGTCTGCTGCAGATAGTGGGCGCGATGCCCTGCCACCGGACCCACAGTCCACCAGCACCCCTCACCCTGCAGGAGGTGAACCACCTCACAATCATTCCCTACAACCCAGAGAGAAGTCATAGAACCTTGCCAAAACCAAGACCTCCACCAGGAAATGAGACCCTCCTGAATGTCCCCCTTGTGTTCCCACCCTGTCACCTTGTCCACTTTGACCTGTCTTTCCTCTGCTTCCTATGGCCCCCTGGACACTGGACCTGTGCTACAAACAGACTGTAAAAATACCCTGGACTTTCCTCTACCATTACCCCATTCCATTGCACTTATCTGTCAATTATTTGCACTTCCATAAACACACTTGAACACAACTTGACTGATAGTGTTTTATGTGATGAGAATGTGCAATTATGGAAACAGTCACATCATGTGCAAACGATCTGAACATTGTGATAGCATACAATGAATGACCTGTAGCTGTCTGTAGTGATCACATCAGTACACTGTTGTTATATCACCAACATCTGCAAAATGAGTAGCCATAGGTTACAGTAAGTTGAGATGCAAAGGAAGTAAATGCCATCCTGCTACTTCCACACAGGAAACATCAATATTCAGAGGAATGGTCAGTTCCACTGTTTCACCTGTGTGTCATTGGAAGTATTGACATATATATCCTCTGAATATTGATGTTTCCTGTGTGGAAGTAGCAGGATGGCATTTACTTCCTTTGCATCTCAACTTACTGTAACCTATGGCTACTCATTTTGCAGATGTTGGTGATATAACAACAGTGTACTGATGTGATCACTACAGACAGCTACAGGTCATTCATTGTATGCTATCACAATGTTCAGATCATTTGCACATGATGTGACTGTTTCCATAATTGCACATTCTCATCACATAAAACACTATCAGTCAAGTTGTGTTCAAGTGTGTTTATGGAAGTGCAAATAATTGACAGATAAGTGCAATGTAATGGGGTAATGGTAGAGGAAAGTCCAGGGTATTTTTACAGTAGACAGGCCGAAAGATTATGGAGGAAGTCATATGACTCTGATCTGAAAATATGTTATCTTGCTAAAATCAAGATTTATCACAGGGCAGTGTGTCAAACTCGTGCCTCCTTTTATGCTCAACAGTTTGAGAAGTCTACCAATCCATCGAAACTTATTTTTAAAGTATTAAAGGACCTGATGGCGAAGAGAGTAATTGCAGGGGAAATATGCTCGGATTCACATTGTGAGGGTTTGGCCTCTTTCTTTCATGAAAAAGTGCAAGCCATCTATCGCACTTTCCCAACGGGTTCCCTAATGCTAGAGCAGGTTGGTCGCACCTTAGGTGAGGGGGAATGTCTTTCCATCTTACCCCCCTTATCTCTGGAGATGTTTGACTATCTCAGCGCCAAAATTAAGTCTGGCTCTCCGGCTGACCCGTTGAAACCCGCCCAACTTAAGACTCTGGCACCGGTTTGCCGCTCCCCGGTACTGTCCTTGATCAACCTGTCTCTTTCTTCTGGAGTGGTTCCCGTTAGATGGAAGCAGGCAGTAGTTACGCCAATTCTGAAGAAGGCGACCCTTGACCCCCTTAAACCTGAAAGCTACCGCCCTATCTCCCTTCTTCCTTGGGCCACGAAAATAGCAGAGGCCCATGTGAATGCCACTCTTACAGACCACCTTGGTAGGTTTAACATTCTTGATCCTAACCAGAACGGGTTCCGCGCGGGTCATAGTACGGAGACGGCCCTCCTCTCGATGGTCGAGCATCTGCGCTCCGTGATGGATTCCGGTCGGACGGCGGCACTGTTGTTATTAGATCTTAGTGCCGCCTTCGACACGGTCTCGCACGGAATTCTGATTCGGCGTCTTGAGGAGGTGGGCGTTTCTGGCTCCGCCTTGCACTGGTTTCGTTCCTTCCTTATGGATAGGTCATTCCAGGTGGCGATTTCGCCCGGTAAGTCGTCACTCTACCCGTTAGACCAGGGAGTCCCACAGGGGTCTTCACTGAGTCCCACCCTTTTCAATCTGTATGTGAGACCGTTGGCTGCGGTCGTCAAGCGGTGGGGCCTAACCATGGTATCCTACGCAGATGATACGCAGCTGGCGGTCACACTGAGTGGGGACTCAGACCTGGAGGCTCCCAGGTTTTGTGATGGTCTGCGGGAAGTGGCTAACTGGATGAAATCCAACTGTCTCCAGTTAAACACCAAAAAGACGGAGATTATGGTGGTTGGTAAACAGGTGGTTTTGTGGGATGATAAATGGTGGCCTTCGGAGTTGGGTGTGACTCCCCTCCCAGCGGCAGAGATAAAAAACTTGGGGGTATGGTTTGATTCTTCTCTGAGTTTCATCTGTCATACCAAGAAGGTGGCGGCTTCTTGCTATGGCATCATCAGAGGACTTCGACCTATCCTCAAATTCTTTGATGCACCTACAAGACAGCTGGTGGTTCAAGCATCAGTGCTGTCTAGGTTGGACTATGCCAACTCCCTACTGGCGGGGATAAACCAGTCAGAATTTCGGTGGCTCCAGCGGGTTCAAAACGCTGCGGCCCGACTGGTGACTGGTCTCCCCAGGCGATGTTCGGTGTCCAATACTCTGCGCTCTCTCCACTGGCTCCCTGTGCAGCAGAGGATTAGATTTAAGGTTCTCTGTTTTGCATTTAAAATCTTAAAGGGTACTTCCCCGCAAATCATGGAGAAATTGCTGATTCCTTATGTTCCCTCTCGCACTCTTAGATCGTTAGGCCAGAACTTAGCAGTGGTTCCGCGCTTTAAGCTGAGCAGAATTGGGGGCCGCTCTTTTCGAGTCCTGGCAGCGAGTTGGTGGAATTCTCTTCCTCCACAAATCCGGGCCATTGATGAGCTCCTTCAGTTTAGGCGGGCTATTAAGACCTTTTTATTTGTCTAAGCTTATCTGTTGTGTTTTGTCTTCTTTTGCCCGCTTTTAGTGCTGTGTTGTTTTTACCTTCTCAAAGCGCCGGGACGCCCCTTTGCTGGGGCAGCTGTGCGCGGTACAAATAAAAATAACATAACATAACATAACATAACTGATGTTCTGTTGTCCACATCCCCATCCTCATCCTCTGCCTCCTCATTGTCCTCAGAGTCCACTGCTGCCACAGGGGCCTTTCCAGTCTCGTCCTCCTGCAGATGAGGTACATGTCGTCTGAGGGCCAGGTTGAGCAACATGCAGCATGCCACTGCTATCTGGCAGACCTTCACAGGTGAGTAGCACAGGGATCTACCTGTCAGATAGAGGCATCTGAACCTGGACTTCAGGAGGCCGAAGGTCCTTTCAATAATTCTCCTGGTTCGCCCATGTGCATCAATATACTGATTCTCAGCCTCTGTCCTGGCATTTCTCACAGGGGTTAGGAGCCACAATAGGTTTGGGTAGCCAGGGTCACCTGCAAGTATTGAGGGACAAACAATAGCCTTAGACAATGGTATGGGGTTAACACCAGCATACACTGACATACATTGGGTGGGGACTCAGGCTCCCCTATTAGCCACACCCTGTGCCTCTGTAGCTGTGCCATCACATTTGGGATGCTGTTATTCCTCAATGCAAAGGCGTCATGCACCGACCCAGGCTACTTAGCAGTGACGGGGAGATGTAGTGGTCCACCAGGCACACCATTTGCACAGTGAGTGAGTGGAAAACGTTTCTATTCCTGAACACCTGTTCATTGTGGCTGGGGAGACAAACGCAATATGTGTACTGTCAATCGCCCCAATAATATTGTGTATATGTCCCATTGCACAGACTCCTGCCTTCACAGTGGCCAAATCTTCCACCTGGGGGAAAGCAATGTAGCTGCACATGTGTTTGACCAGTGCAGACAAAACTCTTGCCAGCCCGATTGAAAACATTGGCTGTGACATTCCTGCTGCCAGGCCCACTGTCACTTGGACAGAACAAGTTGCTAAGAAATGGGGCACTGATAGTACCTGCACAAGAGGGGGGATCCCAGTGGAATGATGGAGCTGATTTCAGATCAGGCTCCAATTGGGACACAGATCTGTGATTGTGGCCCTGTCCAGTCTATAGGTAAGTATTATGTAACGGTCCTCCAGTGTAGCCAAGTCCACAAGGGGTCTGTACACAGGGGCTTGTCTCCTCCTCCTATTCATCTGCAGTGGTAGGTCTCTAAGGGACACAAGAGTGAGTAGGCTGTCACAATTTGAACAATGGAACCACCACCTCAGTATAAATAAAGCATTAATGTGATGGGACAATAGGAATGGCAATGTATGTGCAATTTTCAGCAGTGATGCAGTTATGGATTATCTGAATGTTGTCCACCAACATTAAATGAAGACTGCCTGTCCTGTATCTAGGGATAGGTGGAAGTAAGGTAACTCGGCCGACGTTGGGCGTCATGGCGGAAGGCAGTCTGGCACCGCCGTGCAATTACTCATTAGCTAATAAGGGGGTCTATGGAGTACAGTGGCCAATGGGGATCAGCAGCTGTGGTGATTTTGTACACCACCATGGACGTGACTGCTATGTTCTATCTAAATCCTCACTTGATTCCTGACTTTCCACAGGACAACACCTACACTGCGTGTGCTGCTGTGACCTGTGTCTGAAACCTACCATGGCCTGTGTGACCGGGGAAAGGGACCCTGCCTTCATATTGGAGGAGTTGGAGCACTTGGTTGATGGGGTCCTACCCTAGTATGAAAGCTGTATGGGCCTCCAGACCAACAGGTGAGTACACAATGCATGTGGCAAGGTTACATGGGGATGAGTGTGCAAACATCGTGTCATTTGGTGGGGTGGTATGTCTGGTGGTAGTGTACATGGTGTGCACTGGGCAATGTGTGTGCCAATGGAGATGGAAACAGGATTTGTGGGCCATATGTGTGACAGGCTGAATTGTATGTGTAATGGTGTCCTCCTGTCTGTATTACCTCTGCAGGTCAGCGTCCATCAGAAGAAGGGATTGTGGCATGCAATCGTCAAAGCGGTGTGGACTCTGGGGGTCTACAGCAGGCGGAGCACCCACTTCCGGAAAAGGTGGGAGGACCTGAGTCGCTGGGCATGGAAGACCGCGGAGTCCCAGCTGTGAATGGCCTCCCAACGAGGAAGGGGTGCCTTTCGGAAAATGACCCCCCTGATGGCCTGCATATTCACAGTGGCCTACCCAGAGCTGGATAGGCACTTGAGGGCATCACAGCAGCCACAAGGGGCTGAGACCAGTGGGCGTTACTACAATAATTGGTAGGTGCCATGGGATCCAGGTGGTGGGTGTGAGTTGGTGGGTGCCCCTTAATGCCAGATCAGACATTGCAGCTCAAGGTTAATTAGCTTATAGCAAAATCAGGTAACCTAGCTAGGTTGCATTCCATGTCAGACAGGGCTTGGGAGCCCCAGGAGGGGTTTAGTTTGGGGTGGTTGGCCTTCATCTTGCTGTGGCACCTAGCCAATTGAATGCCAGTGTGGTACATAGTACTCAATCCTGATCCCTGTGTGTGATGGTAATGTGTATGCCAACTGTGGTGTTGGTGCTATAATTGACCCAGTACTCCCTTTCTCTCTCTTCCCCCCCTTTTTCTTCTGCCATCCTGTCCATGTGTGTATTAGCATCATCTGGTGGAGGAGAAAGGGCACTGGCGACAGAGGCAGCTGCATCCCACAGGACCCAGGAGACAGAGTCCACCGACACCGAGGGAACCAGTGGGACGGAGGGCGAGGTGAGCACCACAGCGGAGACAGGAGGTGACAACACTGACTCTGAATCCTCCTCTGATGGAAGCTCCCTGGTGGTGGGGACACCTCTGGAACCACCCCAGCTACAGGTACAGCCGCCACCCCAGTACCAGCACCACCCTGCGGGTAGCCCCTCACTGAGTTGCCCATGCCTGCTCACCCAGGAGGGTAGGCACCACCTTCGCCCCAGGCATCCCAGGCCCAGCCCCAGTGAACCCTGCTGCCCTGAGTGAGGAAGCTATTGACCTCCTGAGATCTATCTCTGTAGGGCAGCCAACCATTGTGAATGCCATCCTGGGGCTGGCATCCCAGATTCCTGAAGGGCATCCACTTTGGATTGGCGGCCCAACAGAGATCATTTCAGGCTCTGGCCTCCTCTCTGAATGCAGCCATTGTCCCTGTTCCTACTGTCCCACCTCCAACTACCACTTCCCAGTCCCAGTGTCTTCAATCCCAACCTATCCCATGCACACATACAGACAAGCATGCACATAAAACATCACACAAGAGTGGAACAGACAAACACAGGCAGCACACTTCAGGCCACAAAAACTCACACAAAGAGCAGACAGTTGCTCACACAACAACAGCCACTGCCTCTACTGTCTCCCCCTCCTCCTTCTCTTCCCTCATAGTCACATCTACACTCACACCTGCATGCACTTCTTCAACAGCCACCACCACCATCACCACACCAAGAAGCACACACCTCACTAGCAGACACCTCCGCAACATCCATCCATGCGTCCCTTGTATCCTCTCCCACAGTCTGTCCTCCCCTCCTAAATGACACAAGCGCACACTCTCAGACACCCAACAGCCATCCACCTCATATCAGCACACTGCCTATGCACCTGCACCCAAGTCCAGCAGACGTACTCATCCAACAACCACTCCCTAAACCTCCACTCCCATCCCATCCCTCCTCCCTCATCTCACCCCACTGTCTCTAAGACGTTTTTCCTTGCCCAACTTGACCTCTTCCCTCCCTCTCCACCCCCGTCCTGCACGTAGGAGCAGAGTCACAATGACCCAGCCCAGCACCGCAGCCAAACAGTCCACGGGGACAATGGAGGCACCTCCTATTCGTGCAGACAAGAACGTGAAGGACCCCACTCCACCAGCCAAGAAGGGGAAAGATCCCACTCTACCAGCCAAGAAGAGGAAGGATCCCACTCCACCAGCCAGGAAAGGGAAGGTTCCCACTCAACCACCAATGAAAGGAAAGGTTCCCATTCAACCACTAATGAAAGGCAAGAGGCCCACTCAACCACCAATAAAAGGCAAGAAGCCCTCACCTCCAGCTGAGACACAGCAGCCCTCACCTCCAACAGAGACTGCTAAGGAGACACCTCCACCAGCAGAGGCAAAGCAGCCCTCAACTCCAGCTGAGACAAAGCAGCCCTCACCTCCAGCTGAGATAAAGCAGCCCTTACCTCCAGCTGAGATAAAGTGGCATGTAGGCCACCCTCCAGGGACTGTTGTACAATGAGCCCCCTCCAGAACCAGTGGGCAAGTTCCCCACCTCAGAGACTGTGACCTTGCACTGCCCAGCAGTGGGAAATGGGAATGGAGCCCCCTCCAGAACCAGTGGGCAAGTTCCCCACCTCAGAGATTATGACCTTGCACTGCCCAGCATTGGAAAATGGGCACGGAGCCCCCTCCAGAACCAGTGGGCAAGTTCCCCACCTCAGAGTCTGTGACCTTGCACTCCCCAGCATTGGGAATTGGGTATGGAGCCCCCTCCAGAACCAGTGGGCATGTTCCCCACCTCAGAGACTGTGACCTTGCACTCTCCTACAATGACAAATGGGCATGGAGCCCCCTCCAGAACCAGTGGGAAAGTTCCTCACCTCAGAGACTGTGATCTTGTAATCCCCAGCATTGGGAAATAGGCAAGGAGCCCCCTCCAGAACCAGTGAATCGATCTATCAATCAATCAATGTGTGTATGGTGTGTGTTGTGGGTGTGTGTGTCACTCTCCTTGTCCCTCCTCCCGCCCTTGTGTACTATGCAACTGTACTCACCGTTGTCGTCTTCCTCGGCGTTGGTGTTCCAGGTGAAGCATGGCATAGAAGAGCATCGGCAAAGACTTGAAGTTAGGGTTCCACACGGCGTTGTTCTTCTCTGTGTCTCTGATGGTGAGTCTTTCGTCTTCTGTGTTCTGTTTCTGCCAGGCTTTTGATGGCGTTGGTACCGCCCCGGAAATTGTGGCGGTTTGCTGTTTCATGATATGGTGGGCAGTACCTTGTCTTCCGCCTGGCTGTTAATGGCTACCGCCGTGGTGTGTGGTGTTAGCGCCATGACAATTGGTGTGGTACATTGGCTGTCTATGGGAGGCATCACCGCCATGGTCATAATTTGTCAGTAATTACCACCAGCCTATTAGCGGTATTACTGCCACTTTAACAGTCACTGTCAATGTCCAAATGACCACCATAGTGTTTAAACAGCAATTTACAACAATATCACTTATAGGATTTATCACAATTAAAGCTTGAGGGCAGGTACAATTCAAAGGAATAATGAAGTTACAGGCACTCTGCAGAATGTCTTAAACAACATTGTTCAGTCCAAAATTCAAAAATATAGATTGTAACTCAAAGTCTTTCCATGTTCTTAATCCAAAACTTGTTCAGAAATGCAAACTTGAAGACCATAATTTCTAGGCAAATAAAGTTCAGAGCGCCCACGAAATAGAATGTCCAGAGTGCTAGGACTTTCAAAACATTGAAACAAATAAAGTCTGATTTCCAACAAACAGGTTTTCTCCTTGAAAAATTTCAAAAATTTTAGGGCCTGATTTAGATATTGCCAGAAGAGTTACTCTGTGACAACGGTGATGGTTATCCTTTCTGCTGAAATCTAAATACCACAGAATACAATGGGATTTAGATTTCGGCAGACAGGATATCTGTCACCTTTGTGATGGAGTAATTCCTCCACCAATATTTAAATCAGGCCCTAAGCTAACGATTAGTGCACACTAACCTGAGAATGAAGTACTTAGCCTTGCCTTTAATTCTTCAACTGGGATCCAGAGGAAGACTGGAGACTGAGGTGCAAGAAGCCCTAGTGGAGGTGGAGATGTTGACAGAATCAGGATCACAGAATTAACAGGAAAGCTTGATAGACTAGAGCGTCGGAGGTTCTGGGAGATTTAGAAGGTGAGTGCAGGGAAAAGTCTTGGGTAGGACTGAAGCGAGGCCAAGCCCCGACTCAGGTTCAGACAGGGTATTCATACTGGATAGGAGAGACTGTTAGGGAATACCACATGACTCACATGGAAGGCTGCAAAGTTCCAATGGAAACCTGGGAAGGGCATGTGTTAAAAAAAACTGTTGTGGCCTTTGCTGATGTCAGGTGCAAGTGATGGTTGGAATCAATTAACCAGCACAGCCGGAACTAAGAGCATAGCCGTTGAATCAATACGCCATAACAATTGGTGCCAATAACCAAGCCAGGTGGAAAAATAAGCCTAAATGGTTAAATTCAATATGTAATGGCAGATGTAACTAATTAGCTATGAAACATGTGATACTCATACAACAGGGAAAACAATGGTACATGAGGTTCAAGGGGGTGAAACGCTCCGGGAGGGGGACCATGAGTTGCAGGAGGCCATGAGGAGCCACAGGGATAAAACAACTTGAGTTCTGTGCATAAAACCGACAGAAAAGTGGGCACAAGAGGGGGTCATGATACTTCTCACCCAGGCAGGGTAACAGCAGGCAGTAGGGCAGCCTATCAAGGCAGGGGTCCAGCAAAGCAGCCGTCCAACACAGTAGCAGTGCTTCAGGAGCACAGCAGTCTTTCTCCCTAGCAGGCTAGTCACAAGTTGAGAAGTGTTCTGAGTTAGTGCTTTCAGAGTTCCAGTACTTAAAACCAGTTTTGCCTTTGAAGTGTGGGAGACTTCCAAGAGAGGCCTTTGAAGTACACAGAGGTCCTGCCTTTTCTACCGTGGCTCGAGACCCACTACAGGGGCGGTTATGCAGATATTTGTGTGGGAAAAGGACACAGTCTATTAAGGTGAAAGTGAAGCTGTGGCAAGCTCCTCCCTCACATCCTGCCAGGATGACTCCTCAAGGCCCATCAAGTCACATCTAAGCTCCCATTTTGTGTGGATGTCTAGAGAGCCCAGCTGTCACTAACCTCAGACAAGTGATAAGAGACAAGAAGCAGGCACCACATTGCTAAAGTAGCCAAAGCGAGACAATGCCAAATTCCTAAAAGTGGCATTTTCAGAATTACAGTTTAAAATATGACTTCACCATGTGTTGTGATTTTAAATTGAGATTCCTGAGACACTAAACTTGAAATGTTTATCTCTTCCAGATTGTGAATTACACTTGTAAGGTTAAATAAGGTAATCTTAGTGTTATCCTATGGGAGAGATATGCCTTGCAGTAGTGAAAAATTACTTTGGAAGGTTTTCACTAGCAGTAAATTTCCTGCATTTTAAATACATTGCACCCTCCCCTCTGGGTTGCCCAGGGCCGACCTTAGGGGTGACTTATATGTACAAGAAGGGAAGGTTTAGGCCTATCAGACAGGTTTGTTTTGCAAAGTCGATATGGCAGTGTTAAACTGCACACGCAGGCTCTGCAATGGTGGTCTGAGACAGGGTCAGAGGGCTGCTTAAGTGGGTGGCATAAACAGTACTGCAGGCTCACAAGTACCATTTAATTTACAGACCATGGCACGTGTACTGAACTTTACTAGGGACTTATAGGTATATAAAATATGCCAATTGGTGATAAGTCAATGTACTGTGTTTATTGGCGAGAGTACAAGCACTTTAGCACTGGTTAACAGTGGTAAGTGCCCAATGTCCTAAAGCCACCAAAAACAAGGTCAGAAAAGTGGAGGAGGTAGGCCAATTGTTGGGGGGAAATCCACACTAAGGCTGTTAGGTGTATATATATATATATATATATATATATATATATATCTCCCAAACACAAAAAGCCCAGGCACCAGTCCATGTTAAAATCCAAGCATTTAATAGCATTTCTGAGCAGCAAGACAAAAAATCCTGACGCGTTTCGGCAACAGCATGCCTTGTTCACAGGTAATTAAGAGCAGGTGTGAGTGAGCCAGTGCTTTTTAAATACACAGTCATGTGACTTCAATAACCAAACTCCAACTCCCATAATGCACAGTTCCATATAAATAACTTCCTGAACTGGAGCGCTTAATTTCCATATAGCTGCAAAAGCGCCACAGGCACTTCAGTTCACCATACAAATGTTCTTTTGTGCATTAGGTAGCCATTACTTGATAGTCCACTTGCTTTTACAGTTGCTGCCCAGCATGATAACAGCAATACAAGGAATACATGAAAAGTAAGAGGAGAGGCACACTGTCTCCCTCCTATCCCTTGCTCCCCTCCATCACAATATATTTCTTTGATAAATGCCTTGTTTGCATGAAGGTGAGTGGGTCGGGCCCCTTCCATAAAACTATCATTGTCACATCCTGCTCCGTAAGGGGCCACGGACCCTGCAGGGCGGCCTGGGTTACTGGGGCAAAGAATCCCACAGAAAATATCTCCCAAACATGAAAAGCCCAGGCACCAGTCCATGTTAAAATCCAAGCATTTAATAGCATTTCTGAGCAGCAAGACAAAAAATCCTGACGCGTTTCGGCAACAGCATGCCTTGTTCACAGGTAAGTAAGAGCAGGTGTGAGCGAGCCAGTGCTTTTTAAATACACAGTCATGTGACTTCAATAACCAAACTCCAACTCCCATAATGCATAGTTCCATATAAATAACTTCCTGAACTGGAGCGCTTAATTTCCATATAGCTGCAATAGCGTCACAGGCACTTCAGTTCACCATACAAATGTTCTTATGTGCATTAGGTAGCCATTACTTAATAGTCCACTTGCTTTTACAGTTGCTGCCCAGCATGATAACAGCAATACAAGAAATACATGAAAAGTAAGAGGACTATCAAGTAATGGCTACCTAATGCACATAAGAACATTTGTTAACTAAGATGTTAGCCTCCACCCCTTGATGAAGGTTTGAGAGAAGTTAGACTATTGCATTGGGAAACTTGAATCTCATGAGGTTTGGAAAGAGGAGTTCCCATTGCACTAGATCAAATGCTTTTTCTGCACCAAGCAGTATTACTGCTACCTTGATTTTGTTCTTAGAACAGTAGTCAATTGCCTAGAGCAAGAAATTCATGTTCGTAGAAATATATCTTCGCAGGAGAAACCTACACTGCTCATGATGGATAAAGCTGTGGGCATAATGCGGCTGCCCAGATTTTCATGAGGATCTTACAGTCTAGTAGAGTGATAGGAATCCATTTTCTCGCCAGGCTTACCTTTCTTGAGGAAGCTGGCTATGACCACCTGGGTGAAGGATTTAGTTACTCCTTGGCCATTAGGTATTGCATTGAATAATGCAGCTAGGATCTCTGTAATCAGACAGGGCCTTGTACGATTCTGCAGGTAGACCATCTTCGCCAGAAGCTTTGCCATTTGGAGAGCTCCTAATTGCTTCAGCTACGTCTAATTTAGTGATTGGCTACAACAGTGCAGCCTTGAGCTCTTCATTGAGACTTGGTATAGAAATCGATTCAAGGTATTTGTTAATAAGTTTGTCATGTACTGCTGTCTTGGGAGTATAGAGATTTGTATACTGTGCTACGAATACCTTTCCTATCTCCTTGGCCTGATCCACAATTCACCCCTGGGCCTCATCAACAAAGGTTTTGATTGATGAGGCGTTGTGACATTTTTTGACGTAATGTGCCAGAAATGTCTTTACATGCTCACTCTCTTTGTAATACTGCTGAAAACATATATGGTTGACCATCTCCTGTGATAAGAAAAAAATTCTTCAAATGGGTTTTGGCATCCTGCAGACAGGTCAATGAATTATGTTCATGGTTTAACTGATGACATCGCATAGCATGATTACATTCCTGCTGAAGGCTATCTACTTTTTCCTTCCTTGATTTTCTAAGAAAGGACTAATATGTGCCTTGCATGAGTCCCAGATTACAAATATAGAGGCGGTTGCTTCATTTCTGGTTAGAAACTTGGCAACTGATACTCTCAAAGCAGAAATCCAGCCCTGATTGGTAAATAAAGATTTGTCTAAGGACCACCTAGTTCTTTCTAGATGATGACCAGAAAGAGATAGTTGAACCAATGGGACAGCATGATCCGAAAAAGGGTTGGATGTTATATCTGAGCCAGCTCTATCTCAACAATGAGAGACTAAAAAAAGTTGATCCCTGAGGCCAAGTTAAACATTTTTGAGAAACAGGTATAACATTGGTCTTGTGGATCGTACAGCCACCAAGGATCCTGCTGTGCCAGATCTCAGATAAATTATGCAAAAGATCGGGAGGCTCGTAGCTTGTTCTGTGAACGATTTTTACAGGAGGCATTGAGTTTTATATCTTGAATTATGTTGAAGTCACCCTCTACTCTCAAGAGACCAGAGAGCATGCTCAAAAGCTTGTAAAGACTCTGCAGAGACAAATTTGTCTTTTATGGGACCATAAAAGCTTGAGATATGCATTACCTGCCTTCCTGCCTAAACGCTAACTACTACCCATCTAGCTTGGGGATCGCAGTAAACCTGAAGAACTTCTCTTTGGAAGTCCCGGGTTGAAAGAACTGCAGGCCCACGGACAGCTGCGCTAGCAGAGGCAAAAAAAGGAATGAGAAATAAAATTAGGAATACTAGGACAATTTGTGTGTCATTTAAAATGGGTTTCCTGTAATAAAATCACATGGGCCTGAAAGGATCTTAAACAATGGAATATAGCTCTGAATTTATGGGAGTTATTAAGTCCGTTTACATTGCATGAGACAATTTTGAAGGAGCTGGAGAGGCACATATTGGTTCGGCTATCAATAATTTGGTAAGACAATATAAGTCTTTGAAGGTGTGTTGACCCTGAGCCTGGCCTGGCCACCTATTGACCATGATGCAAAGCACATCCTTGATGACCTTTGTCCTCAACATACCATCTTTCCTCAGCATAATAGTCTTAAACCGAATATTTCCAGCCTCCTTATGCTCGTCACCTGCTCTTTTCATTGACCCTAGTGCAAGGATCCATCCAACAGGTGATTTCACCCCACACCCACCAAAAGGGGCAGAGCCCGTCATAACCTCACCACCCTGTGGCACCCCATCCTTCCGCTGGAGCCTATGTTCCGGAGGAGCAAGCAAGATGGACTGTACATCAATCACACTCTGAACATATATCATATATGCCACATATACATCACATATATCACATTTTTTGTCAAATCATGAGACTAAGCACCAAAACTGTAATAGATGTGAGTCTGTGAGAAAAATAGGATGAAAGTTCATTCACATATTCCTATTTTCTGAGTGAACCCAAAAAGTCCTTTGCCTGCAGTACCTTTTAGAAGATGTGAGCCCAGCCAATATTGAGCACCTTGAGTTTAGCAAGCTAAACAATGCCGTCTGGGGACCCTAATTTCTTAAAATCATCGATGAGACTAACAAATGTGCGATGCTGTGATGCTGCTGAAATGGACATATTGGAGAACACACCTAAGCTGAAGTTATCGGTAGTGTTGAACACCTTAGCTTTAATAGTTTGTTAAGACCTGTTCCTTGATCCTAAAATCACCAAAGTTTACAAGAATAGTTTGTGGATATTTTACAGTTGTGGGAACCCTGTGTGCCCACATGATAGACAAATCAACATTTGCTGCTGCTTTCTCTGGAAGAATACACTTATAGATAAGATCAGATGTCACCTCAGTCATAGAGGATTTTGCTTTTAACTCTTTGTGGATCCCAGTAAATCTCAAGTTCAAACTTTGCAACCTGTTTTCAATATCATCAAGTTTTAGTTGTAGCTCCGCAAGTTCATCCTGCTTCTGAGTAGTTGATGATCTGTAGCAGCTTTGTACATCTTCCAGATTAGAGACCCTCTGTTCTGCTTGAGAAACCTGTACAGAGAGATGGGTTAAGTTGGAGTTCTGTTAGCCCAGTTGTTTATTGATTTTCCTATGAGCCTCCTCCTGTGAGTCTTTCATAGCACGTAGCTCCCCGAGGATCTGACTGAGCATAGTTTCCACTGATGTCTGACTGGATAGATTACCTGGGGGGTTTGCAGAGTCTCTATTGAGTGAATGTTTGGAGAGTGCCTGATTCAAATCAGTTCCACTGCCTGTCATAATGCCTGAAGCCTGACTGAGCACACATCTCATAACTGGTTTTAATGGAGTTGATATTGATTGGTTATTTGAGGTTTCATCAGGCACTGTCTTATTTATCTCCTTCTCACCCTCTTTTACTCAGTGAAAAAACGGGATATGTGGGCTTCTCTTTAGAATGATCCATGGAGTTGGTGGCAATAGGACAATCAATGGCAGATAGAGGTGCAAGAGGTGGAGAGACATCTGTGCTGAAAGCGGAGGATGTCAGATGTTCATCGAGAGTTGTTCTGCTCCTAAATAGAAGATGTTGATAGGATTTCCGCAATCTGCAGTGCGTTGTCATAGTCCAGTTTGCTAGTGACGAGTGCGTGGGTGACTGTCTTCCTCGTGTCTGAGGGGATCCACTTGAAAATCTTTTGCAGGAGTCAGAGGGTGTGGAAGCATGACTGTGAGGTGGCGTTGACTTGGCGGGTCATGGATAGAGAGGAGTCCAGGATGATGCCCAGATTACATGTATGGTCCATGGGAGCGGAGCCGTTTCCCAGTGCAGTGAGTCACTAGGATTAGATACAGGGGGAAGGGATGGTGCCAAATAAGAAGATCTCTGTCTTGTCCGAGTTGAGTTTGAGGCAGCTGGCTTCCATCCAGGAGGCGACTCCTCTCATCCCATTGTAGAAATTTCTCTTGGCCTTTGCAGAGTCATCGGACAGGGATCTTTGGGTTCAGATGTGCTTTATCTCAGATGCTGGCATTGTGTAGCCTACCGCAAAGGGTGGAGTGGGAGACGGTGTCAAACGCAGCGGAGAGGTCGAGGAGGATGGGTGCGCTCGTGCCTTCGTGGTCTAGTATGTTACATATGTCATCAGTGGTTACTAGGTGTGCTGTTTCGGTGCTGTGGTTGCTTCTGAATCTGGATTGGGATGGGTCTACGATTTGGTGTGTCTAGAGGAATTCGGTGAGTTGCTGGTTGATAACCTTTTCCATTACTTTGACTGGGAAAGGGAGCAGAGAGATGGTTCTGTTGTTTTTCAGCTCTTTTGAGTCAGTGTGGTGGTTGTCTCGAAGGATTGGGTGATAGTTCAGCAGAGCTCAGGTCCTATGATGGTGCTGGCCAAGTTGCAGATATGATGAGGATCAGAGGGTGCTCCAGAGTGGATGGAGTTCATGAGTCTTTGGGTGTCCTCTTTGGTGATGGAGGTCCAGGAGTCCAGGATCTGGTGTGTTGCTAGGTCCATGGTGTTGTTAGCCAGTGATGCAGGAGGGTTTTGGTTCCTGAAGCCTTTGTGAATGTCCTGGGATTTTTGGTGAAAAAAGATGGCGAGGTCCTTGCAGGGGTCTTGGGAGGGAGAAAGGGATGAAGGGCCATATTTATACTTTTTGACGCAAAACAGCACCGCCGCAGTTTTGCGTAAAAAATTTGACCGCCGGCTGACGCCATTTCGATGCGCTGTGCAGGCGTCAAATTTATACTTTGACGCACGGCAGCGCAATCAACAGGTGGGAGTAATTTTTTTTTACGCAAATCGCGGTGTCAATTCGTAAAGGAAAACGACGTTAAAGCGACGTAAATGACTGTGGGTCGATTTACGACACTGCAACCCGGATATGCGCAGTTTTTTTTACGCAATAGCGTCAAAAATACCCGCGAACACTGCCCTTTCAGCAGAGGAGAGCCAAAATGGATCCCAGATGCCACTACAGACCCCAGGAAGATGACAGCAGAACAGGAACCAGCCAGGATTATCCATACAAGAACCAGGACATATATAGAAAAATAGAACGTGTCGCTTCAGTGCAGAGGAGCAGGAAATCCTGGTTAAAGAGGTGACGGAACACCAGCACCAACTGTTCATCACCTCTAAGTTGCCAATCAGTAGGAGAGAGGCCATAGGGCAACAAATTGTTGACAAGATCAACAGTGTGGCTGAAGTACGCAGAACAGTCACCGAGTGTAAGAAACGCTGGCATGACTGCAAACGTAGGACAAAGGAAAAAATGGCCAGGAACAGGAAGGCAGCACTGCAGACAGGAGGTGGGAGTCCAGCACACCAGGAGGCCCTGCACCACATGGAGGAGATGGTCGCAGCCGTCATCCCCGAGGAGATCGTCACAGGGATTCAAGGACAGGACAGAGCAGACTACCACAAGACAACGCACATGCAGGGTAAGTTTCATGGGGATTTAAAATACAGGGGGTCATTCTGACCCCCGCCGGCGGGAACCGCCAGAAGACCGTACCGCGGCCAAAAGACCGCGGCGGTCATTCTGACTTTCCCGCTGGGCTGGCGGGCGACCGCCAAAAGGCCGCCCGTCCGCCCAGCGGGAAAGCACCAGCAACGAGGAAGCCGGCTCCGAATGGAGCCGGCAGAGTTGCTGGTGTACGACGGGTGCAGTTGTCTGCTAGGTAAAGGGGTATGGCAGGGGGGCATGCCCTGCACATACAGAAGCTGGGGCACAACATAACACAACACCAACAACAGTCCCATGGGGGCATCCTGTCATGACAACAATGGAGCAAAGGGAAAGTCTCGACAGGAGGGATGGCCACTACTTCAAACTTACATCCTGGCACTCGTCAGCCAAAATATCTCCTACATTAACTAGGGCCCTATCAGCAATCCTCTAGCCAAAACAACAACTGCAATGTAACTGCAACAACAGTTGACACTACCACCTCTGATCTCTGTGCAGCTATAGTAGCCAATGGCAGTAACCTCCCCATGGAACATACATACCTAAATTAGGGGGTGAGGATGACATCTGCAACAATCTCCTGAAACAAGACAAAGGCCCCAGTACACTCATATGTCAATGCCCATAGTTGTCACATACATCAGCCAAAGTAAACAGCAATAGGAGCGACACAGCACTAAGGACACACACATGTTGCATATGTCAGGGTCCTTCCCGTGCCTGGCTAACAAGGCAACATCACAAATGTCATACTGCTCAGACAACAGCATTGAGGAGGGGACACATGGAACTGGTCACTTAAATACACCTGCACAGTCAGAGGACCAAATAGGACTTTGATACGATAATCAGGGCAATCCAATGTAACACACATTACCCAACATCAGCAGGACACATTAACAATGTCTACATCCATATCACATCATAACATTGCCATGCATAGGATATGCCACATGTCAATTACATTAAAGTCAATGTGGACAATCAGGGATTGGGGCAGGTCCTGAGAGGCAAGTGTGCTGCCAGGGCAGTCAGAACACCCACAGCCAGTGAAAGGTCTCACCATAAGAATGGATATACACAGAGGGTTGAGTAGGACAAAAAGATGGCTATTCCCTATTTGATACAAACCAACACCTAGAGGTGATTAGGCAGACAAGTCTGATAACTCAATATCATACATGTGACACACAGGTGGGCCATAGGCCTATAACAATGCCCATATGAAGGACAGCAGATACCAATACCTAACAAGATCACAAAGTAAATTCATCAAAAGGCTGGCATGTTACGTGAAAATTGTCACAACACAGACACACTAATTGTACCCTGTTTCATTGCAGAGGAACATGGATCTCCTGCCGATATGCCTGTCCCTGATTTCCCTGATGACATGGATGACGAGCCCATAAACATTCCCCAGGAGGCCATTCAAAAGGTCCTTGAAACCCTCCAGACCCCACCTTCAGTCACAAGGAGGAGCACAGAACAAGCAGCCATCACAGAAGAACCACCCACCACCCCAATTGCAAGACCTGCCAGCTCCCACACAGCTGAGGACTCTGACGACACTGGCACCAGCTTTGAAAGAACCGTAGTTGGAGTACAGCGGGAGCTGGCCAATGAGGTGCGGGTGGGGATGCAAAGTATGGCAGCCAGCATTGAGGGGGTGCGCTTGTGCATGATGTCATCTGCAGATCAGTCAGCAGCTATGCAAGCCCTAACATCCATACTGCAAGGACTACAAGAAACTGTAAAGGAATTCACCACTGCATTAAGGGAGTTGCCACAACACCTCGCACCCCAAACTTTCCACTGCATGCACGAATGCAATCATGACTCCCTCAGGGCCGACCTGGCTGCCTACCATCGTGATGTAGCTGCTATTCTCAAAAACCAGCAGGCCCTCCTTGCTGCAGTACTGCCCTTAAGACCTTCACAGGGAGCAGCGACCGGGATGTCTGACTCCACGTCTTCTAACACTGAGGTGTGTGTTGCCCCTTCACAACCAACAACAACAAGGACAAAGCAGGCAACACACACATCAGAAGAAGAAGACATGGAACAGATCACATTCACACGGAAGAGTACCCGGAAGCACTAGTCCCTGCACCATGGCCTACTTTGACCAAGGTCCTACGTTTTGTCAATTGCCAGTCTCACTACAACTATACTCAATGACTGTTCTGCTAACTACTGTATGACTTGTCAGCATTGCCACTCAATGTCTCTCTCCTACTAATTGGCAAATCCTGTCCCTCTGCACTGTTGGTAACATCACCCCAGCATGTCAGGAGCATCATCCACACCCCTTCTGTAGGATCACTATGTAAGATTGCACTAGAACGGACTCAGCAAACATGGACAATGTACATTTTGCACTACAGCACTAGCACTTGCACACCTAATATGTCTCTGTGTAAGTTGACACATCAACTGTGCAATAGATAACTCAAAAGTGCCTGTGTGACAACCATGTAGCTTCTCAATACAACTGTCCTGACATCATGTAGTCAGATACATCTGTTCAGTGGCCAGGATTGCATCATAGCCTGCCCATCCTGAGGAGAATAACTGATGAAGGGAGAAACCACACACAATCATGCTGTGTTGGACAGAATAATGCTTCATCAATAGCAATCAAAGTCAACTAATGGTGGCTGATAAATGTGGGCACCATTCAATACTAAAACATTAAATTATGCAGTCTAATCTAAGCAAACACAACTAAACACAGCATCAATCACCCTTTCTGAGTAAACTTCCAAGAAGGGAAGTCATGCTGAATTGTTGCACACATGATCTATGTCAGTAATGAAGACAAGAAGACAAGAGTGTTAACAACACCTCATCTACAAAGATGTCCCTGAACATCACACTGCAGTACGACCTAAAAAATTCCCCACAATACCAAGTCTGGAAGCACACTATGTGATGTTGAAAACATACTCATCAACACAAATCCTTTGTGATCCATGTAAACTCCAAATGGTGGTTCTATCAAATGGTGAATACTTACCAAGTTAGCACAGGGGTAGGCGCCATTTTAAACCTCTTATTTCTTTGGTTTGTAGCATAGGACACAAATGTCACAGAACAACAATCACCTACACTGATGGCAAGGCCATGATCAAGTAGCAGTTAACACATAATGCAAAGGGTTAACTATATATTTATTCATAAGTATTCACACCAGAGGCAACTAAGGGAAACGTCATACCTACACTAATCTAACTTGACTACTCCTAACCCACAACTGTCCCTAACTAACCTAAGCTAAACTTACTCTACACATATAAAGAATCGATCTAAACATCAATCCCCCACCCACCATTATGAGACAGGACACATGCAGGACAACACATACTAACCTACACACATACTATACTATCCTAAACAATCATATATTTTTTTGTATTTTTTAAAAAATATATTTTATTTTTATTTTCTTTTTTCTTTTTTTCTAAACAGACAGGAACCCCAACATTGACCCCCACCCACCCACCCACACACTCAATAATGAAAAATAGAAAGAATAAGGACCCCCCACCCTCCTCCCTAACACTAACTAAGCTAACAACCTATACTAACTTAACACTAATCCCCAAAACCCACCTATCATGATAAAAAGGAAAGAGGAGGGAGGGGAGGGATAAATTAAAATAGACCATATAAGTCCTAGAGGTTGGCCCTCCGTAGGGTCCGCCTGATGGACCTGACCCGCTTCTTTATGTACGCCACATCCTGGCTCAGCTTGTCCACCTTCCTAATGAACTTGTCCATTTTGCGGTCTAAAGCCTGGAATGCCGCAGGGTCAATTGGAGGTGCTGCTGCTGTCTGTGTGCTGGCAGAGGTGCTCTGTGTGGGAGTTGATTGTAGCCCACTGGACTGTCCTGCAGCTCTTATATTGCTGGGTCCTGGTCGTGCTGCAGAGGCAGGGACAACTGTCCCTGCCGTTGCTGGGGCCACTTGGGGAGAACTGGTGTTTGTGGTGGTGGTGGCTGTAGTGGGCAACGTTGGGCCACCCTGTGGTGAGGCCCACCATGCTCTGGAGGCCCGATCCGCCTGATATTTTCGGGCCATCCGTCGGAACCCCGACTTCACCTGCAGGATGTGTCGGTACCTTATGGCCCGCCTCTCAAATTCATGCCTCTGTGCGGCACTCATGTTTGCAGCTGTGAAGAGAAAGGGCAACTATTTACCATAGGAAATGCATTGGGTGGAATAGCACAATGGGTCAATTGGAAATTACTTTTACTGTAGTTGTAACAGCTCATATCACCATATAGATCATTGAAAGTCTCAGAGGAAGTACATGGGAAGCCTGCATACAGAGGGCATCTCACACATAGCATATACAACTATCTACATGATGGGTGACATCAGCCTAAACTTCTCATCATAAAAATTACTAATGCAGCTGACATTATGGCTGCACCTCCTCCGCCTATTGCCTGGATTCCATATGTCAGTGTATGTGATAACAATCACAACCTTCAATATCTGCGATTTGTAATTGGATTTGCTAGTATAGAATTCATGTGCCATAACCGAGTGTGTACACTAGGTTCAAAACAAAGTTTCAAATGGTCACAAGTATGTGTAACATACTGGTTGCTACAGTCCTAGGTACCCTATTCCCAAACACATGGCTGACTTTGAGGGGGGGTTGGGAAGAACATCCAACAATCCCATAATCAATGCACACCCAGGAGTGTATAGAAAGGTCAACATGTTTTTGCCTCCACACACACACCACCAGTGAAGGGCTATCAACAAATTGGAGTCAGCTAAACCTTGTCCTATCCAAGGTCCATACATGTCAAAATGTACTGACTTAGGCCAACATCACATACTACCAGTGAGGCATATTTTTCTACAGACACAGAGGAGCAAGAACACCCATGATCATGAGTAGCATGTACACCTAGGCCGTTGCACTCTAGTCCCACACACTTCTAGTACAACTTGTGGAAGTACATGCCCCCGGAAGATCCAACCTACAGTGTACTCAGTCCATCGTTAACTAGGGAAGCAGCAGATTTCAGACAAGCCATTTGCAGAAGCTATCTGGGAGAATGTCAGTCTGAAATGCATACTCAGTCCGAGACAAGTCCCAGAGCAACTCTTACATTAACTAGTGTATTCCACATGACTCACCCCATTCCCCATAGCGGGCCCTCCAGGAATGGCCTACAGACCCAAAATCAGAGAAATGGATAAGCATAGGTCAACTCAAAATGAAGTGATAACTGAAATCCCAGTAATGGAACAATACTAATGAATGGGCAGCGCATCAAACCTTGAAATCTGTTGAACACACAGTAGTCCATCATGCATCACCAGCAAACAATAAAAATACCACACATGCAACACTCACTGTAGGTGTCGGGGTCCTCAAAATGAGCCACCTCTCTTACTGTGTACGGTGCAGGTCCACCTGTAAAGCATGGAAGGAAGAATATACTCAGAATCCGTGCACTGACGAACAATTGCAATTACAAAGACAATGTGAGAATATGACATGAGTAATGAAACCCTTTCACACATGCTCATACTGCATGGAATTATTCATGCGCAACATTTACATCGGATGAGTCTCCTGCTACAGTTACACACCCTACTACACACATGCAGTGGCCTGGACAGTCATGTGGTGGCAAAGATGCACCTCCGTTAGTATGCTGCAACTATATAGGGGTGCATTCATCTCATCATGTGCATCGAAGAGAGACATCCAAAAGCTGGTTACTTGAGGACTGCCTGACCTCTCAAACTCAAACAGCCTATGTGGTCATGACACATATGTGACTGATAGGTACATGGTACAGAGGACCAGGTACTTTGGCAATACCTCATGTTGTTACAGTTTCATACATTGATGTGTCCTAACAATAGTGATTGGCACCAAACATAGATGTTTGTACCCTAGTCCATACCTTTGGACTGCAATCCCTATTCTGATTTGGGCATAAGTGTCAATAAATACCAGTCTAATATGTTAGCTGAGGGCACCTGAGTCCTTAACAAATATGGTTCATGCTCAGATCAGGCATGTAACAATTAGATGTGAAGGAGCACATTTATCACGACAAGGCATGGCACTTCCAAGAACATTTTCCATACACACCAACCAGACACACATGTGACATATGTGTGGACAACATTGCTAACTTCAATTGACGTGAAGGCAGCACTCATTTTCAGCATCATGTAGGGTTTACAAATGTCAGTCTAGCTATGGCGTCTACATATGTATTGGCTATTGTGACCTGTAGAGTCCTAATTGCGCCATTAATGTGTCACTTGTCTGACACAAAGGCAGCACTACATTACATTCTGCTACAGGCAACCGGTATGTGTAGAAAACATGAGCTACCTGACTGCTAACATTTGTCTTCCTTCACATTGTGCATCAATTACCCAGTAGGTTTCCCTAGCATTACACACCGTCAGCTAATTATCTGGCAGATTGGGTAACGATCATCACATGTCACCACACAGCTTTAAATTGTGCACATGTAATTGATCTGTACTCACCAACATGGCCACCAATCCTGATTCCCAGGTGGTCCAGCAGATCTTGCTCCCTGGATATCAGATCAGCCCAGCGGTGCTTCAATTGATGGTCATTCCTTTGGCTACCATATAGACGGACCAAGTGATGGTGCACCTTCCCCCACCGGACTTTACGGGCCTCAGTGTGATACCCCTGTATCACCCTACCCCCAGCCTCCAGCATGAGTGGGAGGAAATGGCAAACAAGCCATATAACCCCCCCCCCCCAATTCCTCCTCACCCATCCTGGAAAGCCATGGCCTACCAGACATGTCAGCAATGACAAAGGGGAAAAAGTTGTAGAAAAAGGAAAAGGGGGAAATGGGGAAAGGTAGAGTGGTGAAATACAAAGAAAACTTAAGAAGAAGAGCCCAACTATCCCCTATATTACAGTACCCACAACAGACTACCACAGACAATAAATAAAACACTGGACTTGACAAAATAATACAACACAGACTCTAACAGTATTCAACAACAAGACAATGATGACAAAAGCACAATTGAGATGGTTCACTGGACACAAAAGCACTAATACACAGGACAACACTTTGCACACAGCCACACAGTCTAGAATAATCTGAGACTGCAAAGTGAAAGTGAAAGTACACCCACTGTACAGATTCTGTAAACAGGATATCCTATTACATCACATCCTGCATAAAATGGCCGCCGTTTTTTTCCGCTATGTGTCATTTTTTCACGCATACAGCTTGTGCGTCATATTTTTTGACGCATAGGAGTGCAAATAATGCAGAGTCAAAAAAATTATCTTCATTGGTGGAATATATTTGTTTGAGGCATATTTTACAGTTCTAGAGTTGAATATTAAGCCGCTGGAAAATATGATATATAAATATGAAAATAATTTTTGACTCTGCTTTAACTACACTCCTGTGCGTCAAAAATTATGACGCACAAGCTGTATGCGTGGAAATATGACGCATAATGCAAAAAAATGGAGGCCATGTTATGCAGGATATTATGATATCTATTTTTGAAATTAATTTTTGACTCTGCATTATTTGCACTCCTGTGCGTCAAAAATTATGACGCACAAGCTGTATGCGTGGAAAAATGACGCATTATGACAAATATGTCTTTAATTTGTCAAATTGAGAAATGAATTTTGTCATGACCAAACGGTGCTAAGTGATACACATTTGGGGTTAGCTATGGCAAATGTCCCTTATAGGATGTATAGAAGGTATTCACAGTGCAATGGTAATGATTGGCCAGAATGGCTATTACTCATAATTGTACACATATGTAGGTAATTGCTGATGGCTATTTTCAAAATATGAATGGGATACCAGGATGTATTCCTTAGCAAAAATGTTTCCACATTTATCAAGCTAATCAAAATTATATAAAGGCCAAATAGGTAGTGCAATTGTCGGCTAAATATTTTGGGGGAGTAACCATGTCCTAGTTATGAGTTAATGTATCTAAAATATGTTTTACTTTTGACATGTAGGGCATGCATGCGCCTTATGCATGTGTGTGCTTCACATGTGCATAAATAATGTATATTTGGGGGGCAGCAGAGGTGGACTTAGGCCCCCAGCACCCTAGGGTTTGCTCTTCCAGACTTGCAATTTTATCCAAGGGTTTCCCAAATGCTAAAGCTTCAGCAGCAGGCCCATGGAAGCAAATAGGGTATGATTCACTGTTTGCTATTCTGTAATCCCATTTGCCCATTTTGCGTTAGCCCTATTGATTCTTTGGAGAATTCTGACATACCATTTTGCATTGATTTTTTTGCAAAATCTCAACGTTCCTCATGTCATGATAGCAAATAGGTTGTTGATGTATGTGGCCCTTTATGCATTACCTGGTTAGTGGCATGTTTCATTCTTCCTGCTAGGTTACAACTGGGACACTACTGTGATCGGCTGCTTGCAAACATTTTGTTGATTGGATGGTACATGTACATGTGTGTGGTCCAATATTGATCCAGTATCAACTGTCAGGGTGTATGTTGTCACTGTAACGTCCAGGTCTCCTCATGAGTTAGTGGCAGCTAATCTTGTTTCTATCGGGTATCATTTGTAGCAAAATTTGAGAAAAGCCATTGAGGACATGGTCACCTACACATGGATGGTCCCACACTGTCACTGAAAACGTGTAATGAGACTTTCAACTGGGCAACCTTGGTGTGCTGAGTGAGAGAATGTCTCAGGTGTCTGGATCCGGCATGTGTCATTGCAACATTTGTACTCCAGTTGGCCTCTGTGGATGGTAATGTATCAGGAAACATCATAGCCTCTGTGCAGAAGTAAATGGCTGGTATTTAACACACACGACTCATCTTTATTATTTGAACAATGTTACTCAGCGTTTGAACAGTTAGGGTCCTCATATGTGTTGACTTTTCATGGACATTATCTGAGGTTGCTGGTTTGGATGGAGGCCACTTACACCATCAAACACTATGGTCCAGGTCCACTGTCACACTTTGTAGTTTAGGCATTAATGAGGGCCAGACAACGGAAGGGCCAAGATTTAGCTATTCAAGGGCACTGTCACAAATCTGATACAAATAACAGTCAGATGATGCAATACTATGTATTTGAGTATACAGTGATGAGGCTAATGACAAATTAGTGTCTGAGGTACAAGAGGTTTTGGACAGCACGTGTGGTCCATAGGTGGACCCCAGGTATCTTTAGAGTGACCCACGGACAGGTGCCAGTCAGGCTGACAGGATGCTGGGTCAATCAGGAGCAAGTTCTTTCAGTAATTACATGATCAGTGTTCTGACTAGGACTGGTCAGAGGGAGCAGTAGACAGTTGACATGTCATACTGTGTATGTCCTGTGTTGTTTTGAAGGTGACACATGAACCCTGATAAAGTGTTCTACGGCAACATTAGTAGCAATGCTTAATGATGTAATAGCTCAAATTCCAACATGTATGCAGTAGGAGGCATCAGCAGGGACGGGGCATGTACATTTGGGTGGTGTGCATGGAGGGGATCACTGGTGTGGCCTCCATCAGTGTCTCACTAGTCCTGTCAGATGGGATTTGCTGAAAATTAGCCTACAGTACCTTTCACAGAAGAATCAATCTACAGGTGATACCAGGCCTTAAAAACTCCAAGCCAGTGTATTATATGAGCTGAGTTCCATGCAGTGAGATGGTACTATGACAATGGTAGGCATAGGAAAGGGTGTGGCACACTGGTTGACTCTTGTGAGTGTGTGTGTGTAGATGAGGGAATCTCAGTGTACACAAATCAGCATTCCAGGGACCTCTTCTGACAGGTGGGGTGTGACCAGCTGCAAGTGTGTGTAATGTTTTTAGAAAAGGGCTGACATGTAGATGGGATGTGATGTGCTGGATGCTTGTCATAGGTGTAGCACTTGTGCTGTGTTTGTTCTGCTTATGTGTAACTCTAGTGACAGATAGTCATTGCAAAGATAGTAAGTACTTGGAATTACTGTTGGCAAGAGTCTAGTACTACATTCCTGTTCCTGAAACATTAGCATGTGAACTGCCTGATGTATGAGGCCTGTTTTCCCCTAGTTGAGTGATGGTGTTTTAGTTGTGTGCCATCTGCTGCGATGATCCATGTTTACTACATGTATGTGTGTCATATGTGTGGTCCTCAGCTATTGCCCTTCAAAGGTGAACTGTAAAGGATGTCTGTCATTTACATTGTGTGTGTATGTGACCATTGTATGGTGGCCATTACATTTGTGGTGTAATTTTTTGTGTCATGATTGTTATATCATTATTGCTCAATGAGACGACATTCTTCTTCAGATATTTAAAGCTAAAGGTGGGCAGAAATGGATAGTCCAAACCATAATGTGGTGTTTGTTATCAGTGTTTATTTACAATAGTGCATTAAGTGGTGATGGTGATAATTATGCAAAGAAATTATTTACAATGTGTTGGCGCCTACGCACTCCAGCAGCCGTGTTTGGTTGTTCCCCCTCCTGTTGCAGGCCAGCATTCTCCTCTTCTTCGTCTTCAGGCATGTATGGGTCTGGTTCGAGGAGGGGAATGTTCCTTTTTACACAAATGTTGTGCAATATTGCACATGTGAGTATGATCCTACAGACCATCTCGGGGGAATATAGTAGGCTACTGCCAGTGATGTCGAGGCAGCGGAACATTGACTTGAGGATCCCGAAGGTCCGCTTGACAATGCTGCGTGTCCTCTTATCGGTGTCGTTGTATGCCCGCTCTGCAGCAGTACTCGGGTTCCCAAATGGTGTCATTAGCCATGGCTGGATGCCATACCCCTGATCAGCTGAAAGAAAAACCCAGAATGGGATCATGTTGATGTAGCTGGCACTCTTGAAAAGACGTTTAATGGCAGTAGTTGTCTTGTGTGGTCTGTGACTCTTTTGTGTACTATTGTGACATCCTATACTTGTAGGCTATACCATCTGCATTGTGTTGTTTCCTTGGCTGAGCAAGTGTTTGTCTGCTAACCGTTTGTCAGCAGTATGTTTTGGGATTTTCAGTACAGTGTGCCCTCCCAAGCATTGTGACTTGTGATACAGGCATCCGTGTGTCTTCACTGAGGGTGAGATGATAGTTACATGCACAGTTAAAATTGAAAGTGTTGTTAACACGTTCATATGAAAGTACCCTGGACATCCCATACCTTTAGACTTATGCAATGTATTAATGTAAAGGTCATTGTGACACTTACAATTTGCAAGGTGACATTTAGGCAACCACACTCATTAATGTCTTCACATTAGGCTGTACAGTAAATTCTGAAGTGTGACAGGTTCAATGGTGAGTTAAGAAACATGGCTAGTGATGTCAGGACCTCAGTGTGTTCATGTCTAGATGTTGCTGTTGTGGTGTATGTGTTGTGTGTCCTAGAGGGTTGCTGTGCAGTGTGTATATAGGTAGGTTTTTGTACTTACCAACAAGTAGTCCATAGCCATATCGTCCATCCTGGAAGTGTTGGTTGATGGTAGAGTGACGGAAGATGAATGAGTCATGGACACTCCCAGGATATTTAGCCACGATGTTGGTGATCAATCCCTGGTGATCGACTAAAGCCTGCACGTTGATTGAATGTGTGTGCTTCCTGTTGCAGTAGAGGTGTTCAGTCGCAGCAGGTGGCACAAGGCGTACATGTGTGCAGTCGATTGCACCAAGGACGTGTGGGAAGCCACTGATTGCGTAGAACCCCTGTTTAGTTTCCTGCTGCTTCTGCAGTGTGTTAGGGAAGCAGATGTGGCGGGTGTCAGGCGAATGATGGCATCCAGTACTTTTGGCAGAAATGTGGAGAATGATGGTTGTGAAATTCCGCCAACCAGGGCACCAGTTGTTTGAAATGAGCCACTTGCCAGCAGGTGAAGTACGGCAAGCAGCTTTGTTTCTGTTGGTATGGTGCGGGGTGTCACCAAAGTGGGGGCCAACTGCTGTTCAATGTTACGCAGCAGCTGCTGGATGGCCTGCCAGTTCAACCGGTACCTCTGGATGATGTCATGTTCCCTGAGGCCCTGAAGGGTTGTTCTTGGGTGGAATATCCTCTCCTGCCTTCTGCGCTGCCTTTGGGGTCCCTGCTGGTGTTGTTGTAGCTGATGCTGTTGCTGCTGGGCTCTGCGTCTACGCGCACGCTGGATAAGAATCACCTCCATGTCTCCCTGTTGCTGCTCTGCTGCTCTGCTGTTTGTTCTGTGTGTTCTGACCCCCCAAACTGCTGACACTCATCTGAATGGTTTCTTGACCTTCGTTTCCCTCCCTCTGGTGGACACTACCCATCCACATTAGCCAAGTGTTTCCTATGTTGTTCTATGCCATACCATATGGCACCTTCCAAGCGGCCATAATTAGGCACATCACTAGCACTCCTTCACTATGTCTACACTTCCCCAACCATATCCCATACAGGAAGGGATCCGGGACAACTGGTGGTTCATGCCTGGTACGACACAACTCCACTCTAGCAACACAGGACATGTTGACCCCACTCTCTTGTTGGCCCATCCCTCCTGCTCTGCTTGCTTCATCCCCCCATCCCGTTGGCCCCTTTGACTGATATTCACTATCTCACTTTAAATGCCCATTGAATGCACACTGCTAGAAAGTGCTACAAAGTTTAATTATACATTAAATGCTAGCAGACACAGATCTATTTATTACAGGAGACTCATATCACAACATGGGAACTAGTCCATTTGTCCAAACATTGGAGTGGCCTTATCTGCACTACCACCTAATCTGCATATGTACGAGGCACCCTGGTATGGGGTCATGTCGGAGTCCCTTTCCAAAAAACAAATTCAACAGTAGATGAAGATGGTCACCATGTGCTCCTTGAGGGCTGCCTTGATGGCTGGCCCTTACTCGGGAGCATGTATGCCCCCAGTGTAGAGCAGGGAGCCTTCTGGGACACCCTCTCCACCACCCTTGCCCAAAGTAGCATGCTGCCCTGAGTGCTGGGAGGAGACTACAACTGTGTGTTTGACCTCACATTGGATAGATCATACCCCTGTTGCCCCGCTCTCCTCTGCACACGCAGACAGAACTGCTGTCCTGTGCACATGCAGACATGACTGTTGAGAGGACCCGGTGTTCTGCGATGAGCAGTGGGACCACATCTGACTCTCCAAGAACCACAACATAGCCTCCACCAGGATGCTGGAATGCAACGTTTTAAAGATGGTAAAGAGTGGAACTTGTATTCAACACATAGTGGGTCAAAAATCTGGCAGACTCCTGGCCTTGTTTGCCAAACAGGATTTCTCAGCCCACCTCATCACTGAAGTGGTCACTCTTACAGGTGTTACAGACTGTTTGAAAAATAACATCTTGAGGGCCTTTTATGACTAGTGCTCCTCTATCTACCACGCTCCATTGGATGCCTTGGTAGACCATTTGGAAGCATTACTAGCAGACATTACTCTCCCACTCATCTCAACCTCTGCCAGAATCTCCTTTGGCACTGTGGTAACATTAACCAACGAGGCACTGGCGATCCATCATCTAGCCTGCAACAAAACAATGGGTCTTAACAGTCTGCTCTTGAGTATTATAGCACCTTCTCATCTGCCTTGCCACCCCACCTTGCAGAGATGCATGAGGCTGCTTTAAACAACGGCAAGCTCCGACTCTCACTGTGGGAGTCCCTTTTATTTTCCCTCCCTAAGCCAAATAGAGACCCCAAATGACTAACGTCTTATAGGTCTGTAGCCATTTTTGGGGCCGATTATACAATTTTGGGCAAGATTTTCATTGACAGATATACCCAAATTCACCAGGAACTCATCCATGCTAATCAAAATGGCTTTCTGGGCAATAACACCTCCCAGAATATTGGTTGTCCCTATCATGTACAAAACCAAGTAAGGCGATGGTTTCCATGAGCAGCCTGTCTAATTTTAGATTTGGTGAAGTAATTCAACACTCTAACATGGCACTATCTTTTCACTATACGAACCCAAATGGGAATTGAGCCCAAGCTTTTAGCCTACACCTGACTACTGTACTCCAAACTGACCACCCAGATCCGTCTAGGTCAACTTCTCTCTGCCCCTTCCAGTCAGTGGCCGGACAAGACAGGGCCTCTCCCCATTGCTATATGTTTTGTTTGGAGAGGGCCAACAGTCATACCACTCATGAACAGAACACATGCTGTGTTCTTATACACAGATGATTTGCTTCCATACGTACATGATGTAACAGCTGACCTTACACCAATCCAGTACACCCTTTATAACTATGTCTTGCCAGTAGGTCTTTGCATCAACTGGGCAAAATCGGCTATCTACCTACTCTGGATACATCGCCTTTCACTTGGGGTTCTGCTGCATGCCCCAAAATTACCCTTAGTCGGTTTCCCCCATCCTCCAGGCTTTTATACTTCTGGCGAAGTAAGAGTCTGGACAGACCACTCAGTAAATAGACAGGGTGACCTCTTCTCCGACGGCCACTTCCTCTCCTTTGACTAACTGGTGGAGGAACATGACCTTCAACTGGGACAATTCCTCCTGCATAGACAGCTCAGTCATACCTGTCACACCCTTTAGAATGTGTTGAAGGGGGAATCCACATGCACCCTGCCCTACAGACCATCCTCAACATGAGGGACGGCCACCACCTTATCACCTGGCTCCGTAAAGCCAGCCGTGACCTATCGATTACCCCTCTCTCTACACCGCACCATAAATGGGAGGATGACTTTGGAAGGGTACTACATGATAGAGAATTGGAACAGGCACCAGAATTTCCCAGAAAGGTTTCACAAAACTCCTGTTTTAAAATTATCCAGTTTTTTTTATACTTCATAGAGCATACTCAACTCCAGCTCAACTAAACTGTTACTATCCCCAGGCACAGAACAGATGTCTATGCTGCCTACCTCTAAAACACGTTGTGGTGCTGTTCCACCCTACAGAGATATTGGCACTCTGTCCACACCACCCTACACGAGGTCACAGAGCTGCCCAACATCAGCACATGGGAAGCATGTTCCCTAGACACATTCAAGTGTAGAAAGAAACAAAAGCTACACACCTGATTGGTAGCCATGGTACTCCTTCTTGGTAAACTCATTCTCATGCTCCACTGGCACTCTCCCATCAGTCCCCCAAGTGACCTCAAGACCCAGAGCATCAGCAATCGGGGCTACCACAGGTACAAGGAAATACGTTGACTGTGCATGCCACCTATGCTCCATAATAGACCACCATATTCATGTAATTCCAGCAGGAGGTGGCAACCAATGACCTTCTGTCATGATCACACAATATGATCCCCAAGCACACCATGAAAGCTGCCTTTGTTGAAGGGATCACACATCAGCATCCACCCACACTACTTTACCACCCGCACACACGCAGTTACCGTGACATCATATATCCACTCGCCTGCCTCCATTACTCTTCCTTCCTTGCACTTCTCACTCTGCTATCATCACTAGGTACCACCACTAACCCCTCCTTGCCCCAGTTTGATGTTTATCCTCAGCTACGTCATTGTGGAGTAATACCACTCTTCTTGCTTAAATGCATGATGAGGGCACTGCTAATTTTGGCACTTGTTGATGCCTTTTATTGGTGTTGTTCTATTGAACACACAAGCATTACCAAATTATTTTCATTTCCAGCCTGACTTTGTTTTCATTCGCCACAAATTGTACCGTACAAATGTTGCTTAAATTGTAAAGCCCAATAAAAAATATTTGTGAAAAAACATTGAATTATGTGATCTGCAGTTCCCATTTTATTAATATTGTTAATGACACGTTTAATCTGAAAATTAAATTCAGAATTATGTTACAATTATAAGTCTCACAAAGTGAATAAACATTATTAACCCCACATTTTTTTTGTTTCTTGGTTTTTTATCTAGAAGGTTACTCTGTAACCTCAGTTTGATGGAGGCTAATTTAATAGATTGAGGTCTGTAACTTCTGAAAGATGCTTTCAATTATTTCTTTCATTGGATCTGAAAGGGAGGCAGATGATAAACTACCTCCCGTGCGCAAGCATTTAACATTTTTATGCAAGCTTCTCTTTTGCCCCAGCGAGTAAATCATACCAGCACTTACGGGTTTCATCAATGGTGCACTTGGTGACACCAACCCTATTTATTCTTTCTTGGATTGCCACTCAGATTTTCTTTTCTTTTTTTCCCCAAAAGGTTTGGCAATGTTGGGACACATTTCTCAACTAAAATCTCTAATTCAAAATTCAGAAAACCTCTTCTTTCATGTGGACCCTCCATCATCCTTGCCTTAATCCTGGCTCAACATGAAAAAATTCTCCAGTACTGCCCTGGTGCACAGAGATGTTGATCTTCAATGTGCTAATCAAGCAATGTGAGACAGATAACTCACTTCCTGGTTATGAGGTAATCAAATGAAGTCTGTGCAGTAATTGGAATTTTCAATTCTCCATACTGTTTTGATTCGCTAATTTAGATTTGTTGCTTGCAATTGCGAATCCGTAGCAATTGACAACAGAAAAGCTCAAATTTTGAATTAGTTCTTTCTTGCAAATATTGAACCTGTGAATTACATGTGTGAACATAAATGAAATGAAAAAAATCTCTAGTACTGCCCTGGTGCACAGAGATGTTGATCTTCAATGTGGTAATCAAGCAATGTGAGACAGATAACTCACTTCCTGGTTATGAGGTAATCAAATAAAGTCTGTGCAGTAATTGGACTTTTCAATTCTCCATACTATTTTGATTCGCTAATTTAAATTTGTTGTTTGCAATTGTGAATCTGTAGAAATTGACAACAGAAAAAGCTAAAATTTTGAATTAGTTCTTTCTTGCAAATATTGAATCTGTGAATTACATGTGTGAAAGTAAATTCAGTAATTTCTCAACTTATTCTATCTCTTTCTCCCTGAGCCATCACTGAAATTATACAAGGGGAAATGCAAATTGTGGACATAATGCATGTTCTACATCAAATCTTATGTTCCATACAAAAACTAATGAAAACAAATATGGATGAGGCAGTTCACATGTTCACAGTGCTCACTCAAATGTCCAACTCTTTGATATTTACTGATCATAGGAGACCGATAAAGGCACAAGCCAGAACACTTCACTCAGTCACAGTTCAGACTGAGATGCAAGCCTCATCATCCCTCTTTCAATGGTGGTTATAGTAAAGGCAACAAACAAGTAATGCTTGTCAGGTTGGGCTTATGAATAGGATCTAATAGGTACAATGCTTAGTTCTAACTCTCACCATTCCCACCACTAGTCAGATATATTTAAACATGGGAATAGAGTGAAAACAAATACCTTCACTTCTGCCTCATCACTCTGCCTAATTAGGTCTATGGTTTGCACTGAGTTCCTACAAAATGGAGAGCTATCTTGTGTGTTCTGTCTTTTAGAGAACTAAAAGTAAACACACTTGTGAATATGTATCAATGTATCAGTATTGCAACACTCAGACATATTCACTGTAGTTAACTCACATTTTTAGTAGTTCAACAATTGTTAAAGTTAGTTTTCATCAAGACTATCACCTTAATGCGTTCACTATACCTCACTAGTAAATTAAACTCCGATTTCAATTGTTCAGATATACTTGAAGTTCAAAGCTCACTTTCATCAACAATACTAATTTCAAGCAATCACCATAACCCCTTAGTATTGAAACCCAAATTAAATTGTTTGAAATAAGGTCTGCCAAATTTCGATTCTATCAACATTATGGTTTCTGCATACTTCTCTGCGATCTACTCATCCACACAAACAATTCTTAAGATTCAACTGGTCTCAGTAAAGGTAACCTGAAATCAAGTAATAAGTCATGGCTGCAGTAGAATTGTCACACAACTGCCTATCAATGATGCTGTCAATCACGAGGTAAGGTACCCACAGTAATCTAAGATGGCTACTGAATATCTAGAACATGCATGAGTTCAAAATACTAGAAATCATAGTGGGATGCACTGCTGCTCACATATATTATCTGCATGTGTTGCTTTAGTCCATACAGGAACAGCACTTTTTGATAACTACTTATCACTCCTTGACTGCAAAACATTTAGCACACAGTGACTGATAGATCTCTTCCATGCACAGGAATTGCACCGAGTGATAAGTGGCTCCTCCAGTCCTGCTTCCTCACAACAATCACCGGAGATACTCACAGGTAGAAAAGGGCAGAGGATCTGTAACCACCCACAGAAAAGTCTGCCAAATCCAGAATCAATGTCTATTCCTTGTGGAAACTCTTCAATGAAACTTCAACTGAAAATTATTCCAATCAAAGTGAATGTAAGATATATTACCAAGTGCAAAGTGAGTAGCCTGCCACTTGCCTGTGGCTTCCAGTTTCTGCTTGTTCCAGACTGACACTGCAGCTGCCTGGGTTTTCCAGACTGAGTTTTCCCAGTCACTGTCCTTCCTACCAACAGAAGCCCTGCGGACACCAGGATCTACGTAATTCAGGCTGTAGCATAACCACACAATGGACGCATGCAGCAGGTGCATCACTAGTGTGCCAAAAGTGTGCGAAAGGCAAGCCCGTCTGTGCCTGTCTGTACCTGGACCGAACCCAGTGCCACAAGCCCTGGCTCTCCCTCCCCTGAAAATACACAAATATTAAGCTCTACACCCTCGACCCCAGACGCTGCAACAAACACTGCCACCTGGCCACCCCATGCTCCACGTTCTGACCTTTCACCTGCCCCAACAGCCACTTAAACCTGCCACAGAACACACACCAGCCACTGACAAGCCCCACCCCAAATGCACCACAGACACCACCTGAACAAAAACAGCTCATATGCACCTTTCTCAACACACACTCACTATGCAAGCATTCCAGTGAATTATGGGACCTCATGGCCATCCTCGGACCAGACATCATCTTCCTCACTGAGACCTGGCTCAACTCTACATCTACCCCAAGCCATTGGCACAGCAATCCCCGATGGATATAAGATCACTCACCAGGATTGCACCAACAAGCTGGAGACGGAACAAACATCATTCAGAAATAGACCATACAGTGCACCACCACTACTGACTGACACCACCACCATGCCCATGGCTGACGTCAACTTCAAGCTCCACACAGACGAGAAAACAACCACCATGGGCATCTTCCCACAACCACCCCCAGGCCTGCGCTCCAGCCTCTGCAACCCCATCACAGACTTCATTGTGACCCTTGACTTAGGCCCTCATTACCAGTTTGGCGGGAAGAAAAGGCTGCCCACCAAACTCCTGTGGTCCTGTCACCACCAGTGTAGTGACCTCCTGCTGCCCCTATAACGAGTTTCCCTCTGGGTCAGCAGGCGAAAACAGAGTTTCTGCCTGCTGGCCCAGTGGGAAACAGCCCACAACATTGACGCTGGCTTGCGCCTTGGAAGATTAGGACCGCCAGCACCACCAGTCCCTCCAGTGGAGGGAAACTGGCAGTGCTGGCGGTCCGTCCATGGCCAGACCACCTTGGTCATAATGTGGCAGTCTGACTGCCACCAAAGTGGTCGGACCACTGCTTTGGCTGAGGTAAGACTGCCACTGTGAGTCTGGCGGTCCTAGGACTGCCAGACTCTTAATGAGGGCCTTAGACTCCAAGGACTACATCTTTTTCTACGACCTAAATTTCCACATCCTTGACCTCAACAACAACATTGCTCACCACTTGACAGTATGAGCAGCCTCAGATTGATCAAGATCGTCCAAGACTCTATACACACCGCAGGATACATATTGGACCCACTTTTCACCTCAAGCAGCTGCATCAATTAAAGCCATGTCACAGAACTCACATGGAGTGATCACTCCATCGTCCACTTCAGCATCTCCAGCCCCCACATCAGCACCCCCCAGCAAAGGTGCGAAAATATTAGAGGGACCAGCTGGGTGGACCCCCTCAACACTTCCACCCTGCTACTGCCACCAACCTTGAAAAGGAAGTGAAAATCGTCAATGCTTGGATCACCAATTGCATTAACAGCATCGTCCCCATCAAGAGCAGCATCCAGAGAAAATCTTCCAAAAAGGCCAGTTGGTATACCCAAGAACTCAGAGTAGTGAAACAAGACAGCAAAAAGCTGGAGAGGAGATGGCACCCCATCAAGGACTCCTCCGACAGAGCAGCCCTCAAGATCTCCCTCAATGTCTACCACCACCTGCTGTGAGCAACAAAGAAGACAGCCCTTGCTGCATGCTTCAAAACCAGCGGCAACAACACTTAGAAACTTTTCAGCATCGTTAAGGTATTCTCCAACCTGTCTGGCAGCAAAAACAACATCACACCCTCAAAGGAGCTGTGCAACAACCTTGTCCACTTCTTCCACAACAAGATCACAACCATGAAAGGAACTTTGAACCCTAACGCACACCTACGATTTTCCTGAACAGATGCACCACCACCGTAACCGGCACGAACCAGACACTGACCACCTGGAACATCCTCTCCAAGCAAGCCATTACCTCCACCCTGAAATCCATCCACTCGGAAGCTCCCACAGACCCATGCCCACACCACATCTTCAACCTTGGAAACAAAAGAATCGGCCAGGAACTCACCACCTTGCTCAACACCTATATAACCACTGCAACATTTCCTAATGCCTGGAAACAAACTGAAGTCAAACCACTACTCAAAAAAAACCTTGACTGACCCCAGTGAACCCAAAACTACCAGTCATTCTCCCTGCTCCCATTCCTAGCGAAGGTACTGGAAAAGATCATCAACAAGCCAACTCATGACATACCTGGAGCAGAACCCGATACTTGACACCTTCCAATCTGGCTTCTGCAGCAATCACAGCACCAAAACTGCCCTGATCGCTGCCACCATTGACATCCAAACCTTCCTCGACCAAGTAGCAATATCAGCTTTGATCCACCTCGACCTTTGACCCTTCAACATCGTATCCCACAAAATGCTGATCAAAAGACTCTACCACATCGGCATCCAAGGACACGTGCTCAAATGGATGACTTCTTTCCTCACCGGAAGAACCCATAGGATCCTCCTCCCACCTTTCGCCTCCACCACCAAGGAGATCACTTGCAGTGTCCCCTGGGCCTCATCCTTCAGCCCCACGCTCTTCAAAACATATATGACCCCACTGTCCAACATCATCAAATGCCACGGTCATAACATAATTTCCTACGCAGACGACACCCAACTCATCCTCCCACTCACCGAGGACCTCTCTACCACCAGATGCATGACAAGTGCCAATGACTGTATGAATATCAACTGCCTGCAGCTGAACACAGACAAGATTGAAGTACTGATCTAAGGTAACAGCAGCTATAGAATGACTCCTGGTGGCCATCAGATGTAGACCAACACCCACTACCTCAGACCATGCCAGAAACATTGGAATCATCATTGACAACAAGCTCACTCTGACATGAAATCACTGATCAACATGTCTCCTCCACCTGTTTCCATATTTTGTGCACGCTATATAAGATCCTTAAGTGGCTACCCCTACACACAAGATGCACAGTGACACAGGGCCTCATCACCAGCCGACTAGACTACAGCAACTCCCTCTATGTAGGAATCGCTGCACACCTCCTACCTTTGTTTTTTTTTTTAGTGATGGGGAGGTGTCCCCTTAGGCAAGAGTCACACCCCTGGAGGGGCAAATTGTATTTAGGCCATTTCTGCCCGCTTTGGGGGCAGATCGGCCGAATTTAGGTCAATCTCCCCACAAAGGGGGCAGAAACCACTAGGCACCAGGGATCTTTTTTTGTGCCGTCACGCAAGGGGAGCGACCTTGTAGGCAAGGGTCGCTCATCAGGCGGGGGGCAAATTTATTTTAGGCCATTTCTGACCCCCCTGGGGGCAGATCGGCCTATTGTTATTAGGCCGATCTGCCCCCGGGGAGGGCAGTAACCTCTAGGCACCAGGGCAAAAAAAAATGTAGTGTTTTTTTTTTGTTTGTTTGTTTTTTTAGAGATGGGGAGCGACCCATTAGGCAAGGGTCGCTCCCCTGGGGGGCAAATTGTATTTAGACCATTTCTGCCCCACTTGGGGGCAGATTGGCCGATTTTAGGTCAATCTGCCTCCAAGGGGGCAGAAACCACTAGGCACCGGGGTTTTTTTTTTGGGTGCCAATGTCACGAAGGGGGAGCAACCCCGTAGGCAAGGGTCGCTCCCGGGCGGGGGGGGCGGGGCGTCAAATTTATTTTAGGCCATTTCTGCCCCCCGTGGGCAAATCGGCCTATTGTTATTAGGCCGATCTGCCCCCAGGGGGGGCAGAAACCTGTAGGCGCCAGGGCAAATTTTTTTTTTTTTTTTTTTTTTTTTTCCAGAGATGGGGAGCGACCCATTAGGCAGGGGTCGCTCCCCTGGGGGGCAAATTGTATTTAGACCATTTCTGCCCCCCCTTGGGGGCAGATTGGCCGATTTTAGGTCAATCTGCCCCCAAGGGGGCAGAAACCACTTGGCACCTGGGATTTTCTTTTTGGCGCCAATGTCAGGCAGGGGGAGCGACCCCGTAGGCAAGGGTCGCTCCCGGGGAGGGGTTGGGGGGCAAATTTATTCTAGGCCATTTTTTCCCCCCCTGAGGGCAGATCGGCCTATTGTTATTAGGCCGATCTGCCCCCAAGGGGGGCAGAAACCTCTAGGCGCCAGGGCAATTTTCTTTTTGTGTTTTTTTTTGTTTGTTTGTTTTTTTAGAGATGGGGAGCGACCCATTAGGCAAGGGTCGCTCCCCTGGGGGGGAAATTGTATTTAGACCATTTCTGCCCCCCTTGGGGGCAGATTGGCCGATTTTAGGTCAATCTGCCCCCAAGGGGGCAGAAACCACTAGGCACCGGGGATTTTTTTTTTTGGCGCCAATGTCACGCAGGAGGAGCGACCCCGTAGGCAAGGGTCGCTCCCCGGGGGGGGATGGGGGGGTGGGTGACAAATTTATTTTAGGCCATTTCTGCCCCCCCTGGGGCCAGCTGAGCTAGAGGCCAAAATCCACAGGTAGGCACTGTTTTTTATGAAAAAATGTGATGTGTCCACGTTGTGTTTTGGGCCATTTCCTGTCGAGGGCGCTAAGCCTACCCACACAAGTGAGGTATCATTTTTATCGGGAGACTTGGGGACTGAACTGAACTGATCAAGTGTGAAAGGGAACAAACACAATATTCAAACAATTTTTTATGTAAAATGTAGTTTGCAATGAATTATATTAATCTGAAGGATGGCGTTTTTATTAAACTGAGAAATCTAATTCAGTTCAGAATCTTAAAGCAACACATTTTATAACTCAGCTATAATTCTGACTGATTTTACTGTTCATAATTCAAAAGTTTTAAATTGCTGATATGGCTATGCTAAACGCTGCCAACCAAATTTTATTCACTGAGAACATTCTTCTTTGATATCTGTACATATAGTCTATCATTAAATGCAAAGTGGTAGAGATGGTGCAGATTGCCATGGGTGACCTAAATTGAATGTACTGTTAGAATGTCATTCTTTACCATAACCAAGCTGTTGGACTTTGTTGCTTCTGCAGGATCATCCCCAATCTTTTTGCCGCCTGCCTCCTATTTTTTCTGACCTGTTGCTATTGGATTTTGAACTCTGAGCACTTTACCACTGCTAACCAGTGCTAAAGTGCATATGCTCTCTGTGTAAATTGCATGGTTAATTGGTTTATCCATGATTGGCATATTTGATATATAAGTAAGTCCCTAGTAAAGTGCACTAGAGGTGCCAGGGCCTGTAAATCAAATGCTACTAGTGGGCCTGCAGCACTAGTTGGTTGAGCCACCCACATAAGTAGCTCTGTAATCATGTCTCAGACCTGCCATTGCAGTGTCTGTGTGTGCAGTTTTAACTGTAAATTCGACTTGGCAAGTGCACCCACTCTGCCTCTGCCTGTTTGTGGATTCCCTGTCTGGGTCAGTTTGATAGTGGGGTTGGTTGCACCTCACACTAGACAATGACACAAAGGGAGCTGGGGTGTGGTCTGCACATCCTGATGAGCCATCTCTGCTAGGAGGGAGGGGAGGAGTGGTCACTCACACCTAAAAGGACTGTGCCTGCCCTCACAATGCAGTCTCCAACCCCCTGGTGAGTGTGTGGGGCCTGGCCTGGGCAAGGCAGGATTTCAAATTCAAAAGAGACTTTGGTTTGAAGTAGGCCTACTTCAAAGGAGAAATTGGGTATAAGAAGGGCACCCAAAACCACAGACCTTAGAAACCCTTCTGGAAACAAGAGGAACCTCTGCCTGGAGGGGAGCTGAAAAGCTGAGGAAGAAGAGCTGCCCTGCCTGTGACTGTGCTTTGTGGAGCTATCCTGAAGGTGCTGCTTCTGCCAGAGTAAGAGGGCAAAGACTGGTCTCTGTGTGCCTTCCATTTTGAGAAGAAATCTCCAAGGACTTGAGTTAGAGCTTGCCTCCTGTTGTTTGAAGTCTCAGGGACAGCAAAGACTTCTCTCTGCCAGCACCTGGAGTCTCTGGAGAGACTCCTACTCTGCCCTGTGGTTCCCATCCAGTTCCTGGGACCCTGAAAGGAGAAGCTGGCAGCCTAAAGAAAAGGAAATCCATGCACAGAGCGCTGTGCGGGGAAAAGAGCGACGCAACTCCGATCTGCGGCTGAAGAAATGACGCGCCACCAGCTCCGCAACTGAAAATCGACTCTTGCTGGAAACGCGACCAAAGAATCGATGCATGGAGCAAGAGAAACGATGCGCAGCATCGCTGGCGGAGACTGGGAGATCGCAACCCGCACTGTGTGGTTTTAGGATCATCGTGCAGCTGGATTTCCGACGCAAGTACCACTGAGCGTGTAAAAACAATGCAGGACCTGAGAGTGCTGGCCGGATCAACGCATCGCTCTCCTGCAGAGAAAAGGAATGACGCGCCCGACCCGACGAAAGGAGAAACAACGCAAGGTCCCACTCGTGAGTGGAATCAACGCATCAGAAGCCCTTTTTGACGCACACTCGCCTGTGCGGGGTTATTTTTGATGAACCCGAGGTACTTTTTTCATGCTAACAGTGTTAGTGTGTGTTGAAAACTACTGAAGGACTCTTTTTGATTTTTAATTGATAACTTTACTTGTGTATTGTGTATGTTTGTCATTTTGGTTTTGTTTTGTTTAGATAAATATTTCCTATTTTTCTAAACCTGTGTTGTGTCATTTGGTATTGTTTTCATTAAGTTACTTTGTGTGTTTTGGTACAAATACTTTACACTTAGCATTCTGAAGTTAAGCCTACTGATCTGCCAAGCTACCAGGGGGGTAAGCAGGAGTTAGCTGAGGGTGATTCTCTTTTACCCTGACTAAAGTGAGGGTCCTTGCTTGAACAGGGGGTAACCTGACTGTCAACAAAAGACCCCATTTCTAACACAAGCAATTACAACATGCAATTCACATGTGCATAACCAATGATAGCTAGCAGTTATAGGGATTATACATGCTTTAAACACATTTTAGATTTATATTCATTGTTCTACATTACATTTTAGGTGATATTGTCATGGGCTATGTAAATATAAATGTATTCATGAGCTAACAATATCCTTTAGGAATTTGGGCCCAATGCTCTGTAAATAGTAATTTGAGCTAGCAACTGATGGCTGTGCATCCCGCTCTGTACAATCAAGATGATTCCTGAACAAATGGAATCCTCTACCTGGTTCTGAGGTATGTTTCTGGTTTTCTGCCACACTGGTTGTAAAGTAGCAGGATTATGATGTGCCTCTCCCCCGTGGTTGAGGAGCAAATTGGAGTGGAAAACCTGTAGCTACAAATCCCAACTAAGATGGGACTAAGAGAATCTGGATCCAAGGGAAGTGTGAACGAGACCCTAATGTGAGCAAGAACAATGGGCACCACATCCCAGGGTCAATATAAAAGGATAGCTATCATTGGACTGCAGTGGGCTCTTTGTATCAGAGGACACCAGTGCCATTGCACCTACTGATCTAAGTATGCACACACTACTTCTTACAGGTCTATGATACTTTCATTCTAATGGTCTCTTCTCCCTATCTCAATTCCTTTCTCCTCTCATCTTCTTCCTACCTTATATTCTCTCTTCCCAGTCCCTTTCACCATTTTTTTATCACTTTTTCACTTGGTCTTATCTCCTTCCTCTCTTTTGCATTTTATCTTCTTCTCACCTGTGCTTTCTATCCACTTTCTTCTACATCCTACACTACTCTTTCATATGCATCTTTTTAAAATCCCTGCACTTGCATGCCCTCCATCTCTTTCTCTTTCAGATCTATATTATGTCCTTGCTTCTCTTTTTCCTGTTCTTACCCAAATCCTTATTTTGTTCCTTTCATGCATAACTTTGCCCTTTGACTTATTCTTAACTCCTTTCTCGCTCATCCTTTTCCTTCTTTTTCTCTCTGCCTTCCATTTTGCAGTTGTTGTACTAGCCCCAATTTCACCCCTTGTTCCCAAACCTCAATAGAATGCCTTCTTTTCACTCTGCCCTCTCCATATCTGCCCTCCCATCCTCTCTCCTTTTATCCTCCAACTCAACTAGAATCTGTGTATTTCACTGGCTAGTTTTCTCATTTTCCCCAGAGGTGAACCTCTACTGCTCCTTTCAATCTTTTCACTTTTTGCAATGATATGCCCTGCTCCCAAGATGAACACTTGTGCCAAGGGCAGCAAACAACGAGCTTAGTCAAGTTAGGTTCACAGAGAAATAAACCCATGAGCAGGCAGTTAAATTAACTGCTACCAATTAAAATAGATGGAGGACCTCCTACACCTCTGCTGCTGCATCACTTATAGTTAAGTCCTTGATGAGAATCAAGGGCAGGTACAGCCTTTTGTGTTAAATTACAATAGTAATGTTTCCAAACCTACTCATATCTAAGCCACCTGCCAAGATGCCATACTAGTGTGCTTCATGACCATTGGAACTATTGTATCAAGCCTATTTCTATCCCTCCCTGCCTTTAAAATGAAGTAGGAATCATATTGCTGCACATCCTTCTCTCCCCAAGTGAAGCCACTGAACATGGGCATTATGAGCAAAGCAAAATAATAATAAGCCATCTGAAATTAAAGATTTTTTGTTAGCAATGTCAAGTAAAATATGAGCTCACCAGGTGCTGTAAGGGGCCATACAAATAAATAGAGGCTCATAATATGAAATATTGGAGCCTTGGTGTGACCTTCTACTGAACTTGGACATAAACTCATAGCATATGAGGAATGTGGAGACGCGATACACAGTAACACCCTTGCACTTCTACTCAACATATGCATGCAAGAAAGGAACATGGTTCTGCAGCAGTAACTACATTCACACAAAGAAAGGAAGGCATTGTCTTGCCAAATGAAATACAGGATCTCTTGGGTGCTAACTAATGACAAACACCAGTGACATGGGGCACTAATAATTTTCTGGCAGCAGAGACTTGTGTGTAAATTAAACAGCAAATGATAACACTGGATCCATATTTGAGAAATGAAAATGCAGTAAAAGGAATTGTTACAACAGATAGCTTTTGTTTCACTCTATGACATGCCTCAAGGGGATTTTTAGGATCACAAGGTGAGTAGTAGTAAAGAAAAACTCAGAGAGAAATCATCCTGCTCCTAATACTCTCTATAAAGAAAAACAAATGAAATGTCACAATATTATAGGAGGTGAGTTAACAGTACTCTCAGCCCTATAAAGTTCACAAAATATGCAGAAGGTTTAGTCTTTGACTTCTCATAAAACTGATCCTCAGTTCAGCAATGTTCATTCCTTAGGGTGAACAGATTCACAAGCAAATCCTTGAAAAGGATTTTTAAAGTTCAGGAAAAGATATTCATGGGTGAAAGTTCACTCTCCAACCAGACTCCACGACTTGCAAGAGAAGCAAACATACAAGCAACATTAAGAACAAAGCGTGGCTCAAGTACCTCCATATCTTACAATACTCCAGCAGCAAGTTCAGAAAGCAATTTGATTAACGTCCCCTTCTCCTTTTGCACTGCATATTCAAAACAGCCTCTAACATGAAATCTCGCAAGATGAGATTTCCGAGTCTTGCAATATCTCATTTTAGTTTTACTTTCAATTTTCGGCATCCTTATCCACAGTGACTATTATTTTGGATGAGACATTACTGCACCAAGTTCCTGCAATGGAAGAGTGTTACGGAATTTAGCAGTAAGACTCCATTTCCTTTTATTACATTCTGTGAGCCCACCTCTGTATTTCTCTTATCTGCTATCATGATAGCACTCCCCTCATTATGGGAATTCTTTGGTCTTGTTTTTTTAGGGTGCATTTAACTAAATCTATTTATGAGCTCTGCTGCATGAATATTTTAAGCAGGTTCTCACGACCATTCCCCAACCCTATAACCTTTCCAAATACTGTTGAATCTTTTTTGTGTAAAGGGAATTCAAAACAGATTGCATCTCATATTCTACATCAAAGTCTTGAATTAATAGATGAAGGAGGTCAAGAAATACCAATACTGTTCTCTAGTGGGTTCTTTACAAATACATGAAGACCTGGATGAATTATCATACTCTCCAGAGGTGCTAATTTTATTGCAACTGTACTGATTATTTTACTTATTGAAAGTGACCTCATAAATCTGGGTTTGAGTCCCTTTTTCCATTTTATTTTTATATGCTTGGAAGATAACTAAACTTATTTTCCTTCATTATATTTTGGAGCGTTTCGTATTATTTTGTCTTCTTGTTTCTTATGGCTTGTCTTGGCTTTAGTTAGATGTTCTGTTAGATCTGTGTGTATTTTTTCTAATGTGTGTACTCTTTCTTCAACAGATAGGATTATGGAATCTTGTTTTGTAATGTCTTTGATGATTTGTGAAAGGAAACCGTGAAGTCTGAAAAAAGAATTGAAGCCGGTAGACAACTGAACATTGTTATTATGGCAATAGTTCTGAAAGCCATAAATCTTTCACCCAAGATGATTGATCCTGATTAAGATCCTAAATATGTTTTTGTTTTTTGATTATTTTTTCTGTCTGAACATTTAACTAAGGGCGATAGTCTGAGGATATCAGATAATAAAATTACTTTTTCTTTTACAAAATTCTTTCCAGAATTTGGATATGAATTGTGCTCCTCGACTAGATATTATTATATATGGAAAGCCAATGTAACTCGACAATGTAATATAAAGATAGTTTGCTGGTTTCTGATACTGATTGTTTTTTCTTGATTACAATAAAGTGTACAATTTTGTTATATCAGTCTACAACCAACAAAATAGTAGTAAATTCTGCATAAGATTAAATAAGTGGGACTGCTTGGGGATGGCTAAGCTCTTTTCCTAAGACGAATGAACCAGAATTAAGGCTTGCTCCCTGTCTGTCAACAGCAAGTAAGCATGCCTATGTGGTGCCTCAGTGCTCTTTTTGAGTCCTATTGTATTCAACATCCATCTAGCTCCCCTAGCCAGGTTGGTAGAGTCTTACGACCATGTTGATATTGGACTGTTAATAACTCAACAATAAGACATTCTTATACCCAAGTGACACATTTTCATACAAGAACAAAGTTGCATCACCACTGTTAGACTCCACCATCATGAACTCTCCATCAAATCATGTAGGTACATGGTCAGGCTGGCTCTTTGACCTATGCCTAAAGGTTAATGATTAACAGATCACAGGTGGGGTAACAGCCAACAGTCAAACACACAAACAGGAGAACTTATATCAGATCCCACATATAGGCAGCAAGACTCAGAGATTGGCCTCAATAAATCAGACATGGTCACAGAGATGCATGCATTCTGAAAACAACATAAGGTTTGATGCAACATGTAATTAGGTACACTTAGTCAATCAGGACACAGCAGGTAGAGCACATGCAGTGACCACGTGCCCTTAAGGCCAGACATCTGGACATGTATTCGCTGCCCTACATTGTGCCCATACCAGGTCAAGGCCCATCATCATTGCTTTTCTGGAATTGTATTTACAAAACCTAGTCAACTGTTCGCATTGTTCAGCAAAGAAGGAATGTTTGTATGTCTTTTTTGCACCCAAGAAAAGTATTATACCTGTGTTAATTCAATGTACTATGGGAGGCAGTCCTCAGGCCCCAGTTCTCTAACTGCTCTCCCAGCTGTAATATTTAATTAAACAAATTGCTCCCTGTTTTGCCAGATGCCTCTTGTCTTTTGTTCTATAAAGTAAAGTCTCATTCGAGCAGCAACTATACAAGTATTGTTACATCTGTCAGCCTTAGGGTGGTCTTCATCCAAACATTTTGCTAGTTTCCCTCCTTTTTTTTGCTGAAATTAATTTTTGTTGGCCTTTAGGATTCTATGTACTTCACACTGCTAACCAGTGTTAAAGTGCTTGTGCTCACTTCCCTAAAGATGGTGTAGTTGGTTTACATCTGATTGACATATTTCATTTACTTATACGTCTCTTGTAGAGTGTTATACCATATATCCAGGGCTTGTAAACTAAATACTACTAGTGGTTCTGCAGCCCGCATTATGCCACCCACTTGAGTAGCCCATTAAAACACTTTCCAGGCCTCCCATTGAAGTTTGACTGAAGTTTTAAACTGTCATTTCGACTTGACAACTCCACTCCCTTGCCACATTGTAAACTCCCCTTGTATTACATATAAGTCACACTTAAGATAGACACTGGGTAGCCAATAGGTCACGGTGCATTAAAATAAAACTGTTGGACATGTACTTTTAAGTTTTGGTGGTGAAAAAAAACCTGCTACATTTGATTTTCCCTATTGTGAAGCCTACCTGTCCCATAGAAGAAGATTGTGTTGCCTTATTATATTTAAAAAGTGTTAACTTTGACAGGGGCCAGATAAAGATTCCATGTTTGGTATCATTGAAATTGTAATAAAATATCCACTTTAATGGTAAAGTCAGATTTTAAATTATACAATTTTAAAAAATCCACTTTAAAAAAGTTGCCATTTTTCTGCCCTTAGCCATTTGGTGTCTAAAGCGTGTCTTAGGTGACATAACTGGGTGTAGTTGGCAGTTAGACTTTGTGAATTCCGTCCAGACAGTCACACAATAGAGGGATTAGGCTTGCCTGAATGGGCTATCTGCTGGAGGAAATGGGGGTCGGGCAGAGCTGGGCAGAGTCCCATTTACAACTGAATAGGCTGTGCTCTGCCTTCACATAAAGAACTTGACTCAACAGCATTGTCCCTGTATCCAGCCTAGAGCTAAGACAGAGGAGTCAGGAAATTCCAAGCTCTTAAAAGAGAAACATCAAGAAATGATTCCTACTACAAAGAGGCACTTAGTATAAAATATTACGATCATATTCACTCTTCAGTTCACATTCTAGAACTGCAAAAGGGCACCCAGGGGACTGCTTGATGTTGCTGCCCTGCTTTGTATACCACAACACTCCTTTGCTACACCTGGAAGGACTACTTTGCTGCCTGGAGCCTGCTTTGAGCCCTTAGAGACCTGTCCTGCTGCTTGATCCCTGATTCTTTACCTGAACCGAGGACTACCAGAGTGACTTCAAGGGTGATTTGGTGACCTCATGTTCAAAGTCACAGGACATAATAGGCTTCTACCGTCTTGAACCTACACCTGGACCCAGCCGGAGTGAGTTCTAAACCCTGAATTGTAGCCCTCCAGCCCTTAAACCTTGATAGTGGTGCTAAAAGTGCCCAGATAGCCAAAATCCAAAACTTAGGAAAATTTTGGGTTAAAAACTGCTCCAAGTAGAGAGAGAAAAACAGGACAAATCTGCTCATCTACCCTCCCAAGATGCATGATCAGTCGGCCTGACTTTGCAGCAGCTCCTACTACATTCTTCAATACAGCAGCAAATCCTGTTCAGTGGTCCTTCACCAAAGAGGAATCTGGTCTCCTAGAACTCTTGTCAGACACAACCTTCTGCCTCATCCTACTGGAGATTTCAACTTCTAAAAAAGTGACTAAGTCCAAGTATGAAAATCTTCACAGAGACTTCGTCCAGTGGATCTTCAATGATGACTCTGCCTCCTCAGACACTGTCTGCAGCCTTTACCTTCTCAGAACATTTTTCTCAATAATTCTTTTACGTCCTAAGGTAAGCACTGTCTGGGTCCAATCCACTTCTTGTATCCAACCTGAGCTCCATTGCGGTTTACCATTTTTTCAGAATACTTTGGGCCTGATTAAGAATCTGATTGGGAGGTTGCTGCCTTACTGGCTACCTCCCCGCCAGGCCCATAACGACTTTCCCGCTGGGTTGACTGGCAGAACCAAGGTTTCCACCCATCAGCCCACCGTCAATTCTGGCGCCCACATGGAGCACCAGCACCCTCACAATGCTCACCGTCTGCATAGCAGACAGTGAGCATGACGAGTGTGCTAGGCAGGGGGACCAGGGCACTGCCCATGCCAAGTGCATGGACAGTGCAGGTTCCTCCGGTGCACCATGCGCCTGTTCTTTGCCAGCCTTTTCATGGTGGCAAAACTGCCATGAAAAGGCTAATGGAGACCCGATGGATGCAGTGCCACCCTGGCTGATTGCGACCTGCACCCGCCGTCCACCCGTCAGGATTATCAGTTCCCAGCAGAGACAGAGGTACCCTGGCGGTCTGATCGGCAGGGTCGTAATGTGGCAGTCAGACTACCAAAGCAGCAGCGGTCCTGACTGCCACCGCAAGTCTGGCGGTCTAGTGACCCCCAGACTCATAATTAGGCCCTAAATGTCCACGGTTGGTGCTTTGATCTTTTAGATGCTGGTTTGTCCTGGAAAACTTTGAAAATGTATAATTCCAGATCTACTAACTGGATTTTAGTTGTTTGTGGGATTTTCTTTGTATTGTGTTTTCACTTTATTACTGTTTGTGTGCTGCAGAAATACTTTACACTTTGCCTCTAAGTTATGCCCGACTGTTTTTGTGTCAATTGTGAGCGCATAGATTTTGTACTAATATTTTCCTCATACATAATCATACTTATATTTTAATGTTTAATGCATTATATGATAAATTTTATATGATGTGCAAAATGTGCTTGTGAAAATTGGCCACCATCGAATGTGAGGCCTACACAAAAGCTAACTATAAATTAAGCGTAATGTTATGAGTTAAATTGTCTTCTGTAGAATAAAATTTCTGAAATAATAGGAGTATTTTCTTGTTGTCTGCTGAGCCTGAAACTGAGCAAGGCCACTGTGCAATGTTATCTGTAATAAATGTTTCTAGTGTACTCTGTTCTCTTGACTTCATGTCCGCTGTTAGACAAGCTCAAATCATTTATGAAGGAACATGTTTTGTTTCATAACATTTCATCCTGTTCCTACTGTTATTAAATAGTTGTAACATAACCAGTAATGTCAAACAAAAGGAACCATTGAAACTCGATGGAACAAACCCACTAGGATACTTGTGTATAAATCTGGGAATACATGAATGGAGTCACGACCAACCAGAGTCCTGTGAATGTCTCAAATAAAAACTTAGAATGTAATATTCATATCTAATGTCTTTATAATTCGCTGTTCTTTCTTCGCCTGACTCTCTTGTCCAACAGAAAGTTTATTGTCTTTTATTATAACAAGACTACACAGTCATTCTAAAAGTGTTTTTGCTTGGGGCAATATTTTTCCTTGAGACCATTCTTTGCCATTTTGCCTTACTTTGAGTTATTCTTTATTCAGCTAAGTCTACTGATGTTTGGTATGTTGTTATTTTCCCAGTTTAACTTTCCTTTTCTCTGATGAACTAATAGTCTGATGGTTTAGGCACATTATAATCCAAATTTCTAAGCTACCTTCCTCTTTCCTTGCTCCTGTTCCATTCCTGATGTTGCCCATGATGAAGCTGAGCTGTTTGCTGTTCTATTAGGATAGGTAATTATGTAATATAATGTCTTCTTATTTGTTTTTTGTTTAACAGGTACCCAACTGCTGCTTATTTTTATTATGTCATAGTTAAGTGTTTTCCAAATTTGTGTTATTAAAACTTTTGCATGAAGACCAACATGCTAATGCTAATCAGTGGTTAGTGAGGTATTACTCTCATACTCATGAACAGTCATTGACATTTGCTTTGTTGCTTCAATGTATTCAATTTCTCTTGCTCAGATATTATTGCTATTAATGTGTGTATTATCTATCAAAATAATAATTTTCATTGCATTAATTAAGCTTAGATACGCTCGCTGGCTCAATCAGCCTATATTGTTTCTTTACATACATCAATTGATTTTGAGATTAATATTCTTGACCTTCATATATAATATTGGGAAATAAACATTTTAAGATCATAACCCCTCGGGTACCCTGAACGTAATGGTTACGTCCTGGGTAGCACTGCTCGGGTGGCCAGGACGTAACCGTTACAGCCAGACAGGGGCCCACGTGGAAAGGGCTAGCACTCCCCCAAGGGCCTGGCACCCCCCTCTGCTAGGCAGGGATGGAAGGGGAATCGCTTCCTCTTCCACCCCCGACCCTCCCCGTGGCATCCGATGACGTCAGCGCGTGATTGCACGCTGACCTCATCAGAGGCTGCTCACACTGCGCTGGAAGCTGAGCCATATCTGGGCAGATCGGCCTGTTTTTGGAGGCCCATCTGCCTCCAGGGGGGGCAGAAAGACCACCAGGGCCATGGAAGATTTCTTTTCCATAATAAGAAGTGGGGGGTATGGTCATACCCCCACCCCAAATAAATGGGGAAAAAGTTGTTCTTCCCACTAGGGGGCAGATGGGGCAAATACAACCAAGCCACACCCCGGGAAAGGGGGGGCAGAAAGTCTTCTAGGTGCCAGGGAATAAAATAAAAAAAATAGTGTGGTGGTGGCTGCCAACAAGTATGGGCATTACTGAAGGGGGGAACAGTCTCTCAGCTCTCCCCCACACACTAAAACATCTTAATTCACAGCAAGCAAGATCACATTTTATTATTTTGGGTTTTGGTTTTGCATTTGGGCCATGAGAGCTTGGCTAACTCTCAAAATCGTCCCACTTGGAATGGTGAGAGCTGCATTTTTTGGACTTTGGGATGCTGCCATGTAGAAAAATCCACAAGACCGAGACACATCTGAAAACTAAACATCTGGGTGGGTCCAGGGTGGTGTGTTTCACATGCACCCCACACCATTTTCTTACCCACAATGTCCTGCAAACCTCCAACTTTGCTGGAAATTACACATTTTTTCCACATTTTTTCCACATTTTTTCCACATTTTTTCCACATTTTTTCCACATTTTTTCCACATTTTTGTGATGGAACCTTTTGAAATCGGCAGGAAGCCTCAAAATTCCTACCACCCAGTATTGTCTCATCTATACCGATAGAAAGTTTGCCCCACTTGTCAGTCTAAAAATTATTTTTTTCAAACTGCCTTTTTGGACCCACTTTGGTTCCCCTTCAATTTCAACATGTTTTTGGCTCTTCCTTGTCACAGGCACTTGGCCCACCTACAAAAGTGAGGTATCATTTTTATTGGGATACTGAGGGGAACATTGGTGGTAGGAAATTTTTCCCGGTGCAGTGATCCCACAAAGAAATGTGGGAAAAATGTGATTGTTTAGCTAAATTTGAGGTTTGCTGAGGATTCCGGGTAAGAAAACATTGGGGTATCCACGTAAGTCACTCCTCCATGGATTCCCTTGGGTGTCTAGTTTTCAGAAATGCTTCCCTATATGGCTGCTGAGCCCTGGACCAAAAATGCAGATTCCCCCTGCAAAAACAGGTAGTTTAGTATTTGATCATTTTGATGTGTCCTCATAGGGTTTTGGAGCATTTCTTTTCGCGGGCACTAGGCCTAACCTCACAAGCGATGTACCATTTTTATCAGGAGGCGTGAGGGAATGCTGGGTGGAAGGACATTTGGGCTCCTCTCAGATTCCACAATGTTCTGTCACCAAAATGAGAGGAAAAAGTGTTATTTTAGCCAAAGTTTGAGGTTTGCAAAGGATTCTGGGTAACAGAACCTGGTGAGATCCCCACAAGTCAACCCATCTTGGATTCCCCGAGGTGTCTAGTTTTAAAAAATTTGCAGGTTTGGTAGGTTTCCCTAGGTGCCAGCTGAGCTAGAGGCCAAAATCCACAGCTAGGCACTTTGCAAAAAACAGGTCTGTTTTCTTTGGGAAAATGTGATGTGTCCACGTTGTGTTTTGGGTCATTTCCTGTTGCGGACGCTAGGCCTACCCACACAAGTGAGGTATCATTTTTATTGGGAGACTTGGGGTAACGTTGAGTGGAAGGAAATCCGTTACTCCTCTCAGGTTCCAGAGCTTTCTGTCCTGAATATTGAGGAAAAAGTGTTTTTTTGGCTAAACTTTGAGGTTTGCAAAGAATTCTTGGTAACAGAACCTGGTGAGATCCCCACAAGTCACCCCATCTTGGATTCCCCTAGGTGTCTAGTTTTAGAAAAAGGCAGAGGTTTGGTAGGTTTCCCTAGGTGTCAGCTGAGTTAGAGGGCAAAAATCTACAGTTGGGCAAAAAACACGTCAGATTTCAATGTAAACTTGTAATGTTTCCATGTTGCGTTTCCTGTTGCGAGCATTGTTTCTATCCACGCAATTGAGGTACCATTTTAGTCAGGAGACTTTGGGGAAAACAGAACAGCAAAACAAGTGTCTCTACATCTTTTCCTTCAAAATGTAAGACAGTGTGTTAAAATGACATCTATTTGAGAAATGCCATGTAATTCCCATACTAGTATGGGCACCCCGGAATTCTGAGATGTGCAAATAACTACTGCTTCTCAACACCTTATCTTGTGCTCATTTTGGAAATAGAAAGGTTTTCTTGATACCTATTTTTCACTCTTTATATTTCAGCAAATGAATTGCTGTATACCCGATATAGAATGAAACCCCATTGCCAGGTGCAGCTCAGGTATTGGCTCTAGGTACCTAAGGTTCTTGATGAACCTACAAGCTGTATATATATTACCAGGAATAGGTTGTCCCACAAGGGAGAGGTGGCACACAAAGTATTTAGAATTAAATTGGTTCAAATCACAAATCTGCAACGGTGCACTACAGTGGGGATCACACCCTCAAACCCCCTACATTGATTAACTAGTCAATCAATTTAACATAAAACACTGCGTGGCACTCGTTAACCTGATATCCGTTATAAACAATACTCACATCAGTTTTTACAATAACATATTAAGTACTTCCATTCATCATTAATATGACCAGAGAAAGGCATTGTTCATAATATTACCAACATCAGAGAGAGTCCCAACAAAAGATCTTACATCCGTCTTGGATTCAGAATTTTAATTTAAAAATGATATATCATGAATTACATGTCTCTGTACACTCCTTAATAAACCGAAGTTGTAAGTCCATATTAATCCAATTGTACGCATTTACTTTTGTACTTATTTCTGTACTTTAGATAACATGTGTTATTGACTAGGTATTATTGTATGTAAGCTCAATATCAGGTGTAAGACATTTTAATGGCATGACAATACATTTGTTTGAATTTTACAATAATATGGAAAGACTTTCAAGCTGGCCATTCTTGATCAGCTAATAGTAGGGTTTACAAAAGAGAGGAAAGTGGCTCAAGTTTGAATATGCAAATGTAAATAGTCTCCTGTATTATTAGACATTGTCCTTCTATGTTTTTATTCTTTCTATCTCACTATTACTTTATTTTGAATGTATTCACTTTGGGTTGATAAGATTGTGGCCATGCAGTTCATGACACAACACTCTTACTGACACACTTTAATTAGTGTGGATATGTGAGTGGGTAACTATTCTAAACGTATATAAATATGGAGGAGTTACAGTGTTTCACACTCACGGATAGGTGAGTATATTGGGTAAGATCATTGAAGATAACTCTAATGAGTCCTCTTTTTATTTCTACGGAGGACGAGTTTCAGGAGTCCACTTTCTAGTGCTATGATGGAATGATTATATTGGGCACCATACGGGTGCGGCGCTGATAGCGCACACGCGTACGGCGGCCGAAAGGATAATCGGAAACTGAGTTGCTGGCATTTATGTGGCGCCGAGCTATGGTTGAAATGAGGTAATTGTAGCAAACAATAGACCTTGAGGTGAGCCCGTATTACGGAGTTTCTAGATTCACTTTTACTTCTAGTACTGACTTGACTCCGTCTTGAGGATACAAAATATAATTAAGACTTACTGCACTTCTTGTATGGTGGCAGATTATTGCGAGGGCTTTTACTCATAAAGTGTCAGTAAGTTTAGTCGTGTCTTTCACACACTATCAAATAAATTGTTGTGCATGCGATCTTTATATTGGACAACTTAGTCCTTGGGGTTTGAGTGTCAGTGGCACATGATTTTGATTTTATTAGGTTCAGAGTGGGTGTTTCTTCACATTAACAGTTTGTCACTCGGAGTAGTGGAGTGAAATTGGTTTTGGGAGAATGGAGTGGGGCTTCACTCTCTATATTTGATAGTTATTCTGATATTCGTTAACTTTACATTAGGAAGCGACCAAACTTTGGCCCTGATGAAGTCGTTTGACAAAACATGTGTTGGCTGTGAGGTCGTTATGAAAAAAGAGAGATGAATAATTAATGACTGGGATTTCATTACGGCTGTTAATTTGATTTAAAAAGAGGATGGACAAATAAGAATGGACTAGGAAGCTAATACGGAACTTGTCTTCTCTGTGGATTAATATGGATTTACAACTTCGGTTTATTAAGGAGTGTACAGAGACACGTAACTCATGATATTTAGGCCCATATTTATACTTTTTTAGCGCCGCATTTGCGTCGTTTTTTGACGCAAAAACGGCGCAAACTTACAAAAAAGTATAAATATGGGCCTTCATTTTTTAATTAAAATTCTGAATCCAGGACGGATGTAAGATCTTTTGTTGGGACTCTCTCTGATGTTGGTAATATTATGAACAATGCCTTTCTCTGGTCTTATTAATGATGAAAGGAAGTGCTTAATATGTTATTGTAAAAATTGATGTGAGTATTGTTTCTAACGGATATCAGGTTAACGAGTGCCACAGCAATGTTTTAAGGCGTATATATATCCTCCCGACCAGAAGAGTTCAGCAGACGTAATGGTATATTGCTTTCAAAAATCACATATCACAGGAAAAAGTTACAGAGTGAAACGTGGAGAAAAATGGCTGTTTTTTTCACCTCAATTTCAATGTTTATTTATTTCAGTTGGTATTTTCTGTAGGAAACCCTTGTAGGATCGACACAAGTTACCCCTTGCTGAATGTAGCATTTTGGCTACTTTTCACGAATGTTTAGCTTTCTGGGATCCAGCATTGGTTTCACACCCATTTCTGTCACTAAATGGAAGGAGACTGAAAGCACAAAAAATAGTAAAAATGGGGGTATGTCCCAGTAAAATGCCAAAATTGTGTTGAAAAATGTGTTTTTCTGATTCAAGTCTGCCTGTTCCTGAAAGCTGGGAATATGGTGATTTTTAGCACTGCAAACCCTTTGTTGATGCCATTTTCAGGGGAAAAAAAACACACGCCTTCTTCTGCAGCCCTTTTATCCGATTAGTTTTTTTTTTTTTTAAACAGTATTTTCGCTGTATTTTGGCTAATTTCTTGGTCTCCTTCAGGGGAACCCAAAAAGTCTGGGTTACACTAGAATCCCTAGAATGTTGGAAAAAAAGGATGCAAATTTGGCGTGGGTAGCTTATGTGTACATTTATGGGGGCCTAAGATTGAACTGCCCAAAATAGCCAAAAAGAAATGCCTGGCACCTGGGGGGAAAAGGCCAGGAAGCGAAGGGGTTAATAAGCTGTTGTGGTTATTCATGGTCGCATTGATCATGGTGTGTTCTTTATTCTCTTTATAATGATGTATATTGCATTGTTTAGTAATTGGCTTGATGTCTTTGACATTTTCTTTGAAGCAGCACAAAAGGTTAATCGACCTGAAGCATGAAATCCGCTATCTAGTTTGTTATAACTAAAATATAGCTGAGATTTGAGCTTCAACACAACCTACCCAGGGTTAAGCCAGGTTAATTTAGTGACTTCTGTAGTTCACCCTGACAAGGATAGTGGAAGTCGCTTCACCAGTGGCAACTCCCCAGAAAATCAACAACTGAATTTCTCACAACTATCTATTAAGATAACAACACTCAGCTGCTTCTGACAGTCAATCCCTCTCTTTCCATTACGGTAGAAACATATAAAGTCTGCCTCTCGACTACTCTGCAGTGGTTGAGAGGAAGCCACCTACTATGCAATCCAGATAAAACTGTCATCCTCCTGTTTAGTCATATGTAAGAGGAATGGTTTCTTACTGACTGGCATGGGGACTGGACTCTCCCACTGCAGGCCCTTTATCACTTGCCAGAGATCTAGGTATAAAAATAGACCTTTTCACCTCGAATCACCTCCATTGTTACTACTTTTTTTTACTTTACTTGAATCCCTCAGAAGGTACATGGATTTCCTGCCCTTATAGATACATAAGTCTCTGGTTCATGCTCCTATAACCTTGAGATTGGACTATACTAATAGCCTGTATCTTGGGGTCCCTGACAAGGTGACCAAGAAACTTCAACTGGTTTGGCAGATCATTTGATCTTGGATTTTCCTTAGAGGATCTCAACATCTTCAAGAGCTTCCTTGGCTCCCACTTAAAAAAAGGAGTCTCTTAAAAGCTTTCCCAATTTTACATTGGGCATTTTTACCGTGCGGTCTGCTGTATCTGATTAGAAGATCAGGACCCACCAGCCTTCCAGATCCTTGCATTCGGTTGCAGCTCTGCTAGTCACCATCCCAAGGTTCTGCTGGGTATGACTTGGTGGTCAGACATTTATAATTTTGACTGATGGCAGATGGAACTCGCTTCTTTTTTCCCTCTGGTCTATCTATCATGAACCATCTTTTTGTAAAGCTCTAAAAGTGTGTCTTGTTTCAGTAGAGTAGCATGTCTTTTGTGATATCCTTACTATGAGATTACAGCACTGGGATCTGGGAAAATGTTATGACAAAGTTGTATTCTGAAAAGAAAAGAAGCCATCTAATTTGTCTGGCTGTAAGACTTGTTGCTGTCCTTTGAAAAAGCTAATTTTCATGGTCAGTTTGAACAGTAATAGGTTGTTTAGTTCAGAATAAATAATGTCACCATTCCAAAAATGATGTCTTGATGGTCAATATTAAATTTAAAGCTGTTGTATAGTTATATTCTGTGGTGTTTAGCTTATGAGAGATATCTGACACTAGATGCAATTGTCCATTGTCAGAATGTCATTTTGATAATACTGTTCCAACAGCCAAATCTGAGGCATTCGCTTCCACAAAGAATGGTTAACCTGCATCAGGATGTCTTGGAACTGGATATGAGGTGAATAATTTCTTCAGTTCTATAAAGGCCTGAAAAACAACAGGATCACAATGGAGTTTGGCACAATTTTTCACAATTTAAGTGATTGGAGAGACAATTTGAGAAAACTCTTTGAGCAATTGACTGTAAATGGCAGTGAAACCCTAACAACTCGGAATAACTTCACTGATTTAGGGGTTGGGCAATCCAGGACTTCCCAGATTTGCCTGTCATCCATCTTCAGACTTTCCAGGGACACAATAACTCCCAAACATTTTACTCTGTAGACATGAAAAATCCTTTCTCTGCTTTGGCATATAAGTGATTTTCGTTACATTTTCTAGCATTAGATATATACGATAGACATGGCCTTCAAGATCTCTTGAGAAAAACATGATGATGTCAATATATACTATTAGACATATGTTTATGTAGTCTCTGAGGATGTCGGTGATGAAAGATTGAAAAGCTACGGGTGCATTACACAGTCTGAATGGCATTACTTGATATTCAAATTGGTCAAGTTTTGTTATGAGTGCCGTCTTCCACTCACCACCCTTACATATCCAAATTAGATGATAAGCTCATGTACTCAAATTAGGTGATAAGTTTTTCTTTAGGGCTCTAACATTAATACATGTTTCAAGATCTCCTTTTTTTGGCACAAAGAATAAGGGTGATGATATAGGAGAATGGGAGTATCTGATAAATCCATTTGCCCAATACATATCCCAATAATTCTTGAAGCGTTCAATCTCCTGTTCAGTGAGAGCCTCGGTTCGACTACAAGGGAGTTTGGCTCCTGTCTCCAAATCAACACAAAAGTTATATGGTGCATGTGGTAGAAATCTTTCAGTTTCTTGTTTGCTGAGTATTACATCAATATAGTCATGATATTCTTGAGGGATTGTCTTCTCAAGTTATCCAACTTCTCTTGATTCCAAAGTTGCAAGGATGGTGGCTGCATGTAAATGTGTATTTATGACCGCCTCCTTCACCTCACTCAAGCACCTAATCTTGCTTCTTGACAGACCGGAGTGGAAAAATAAACTGTGCCTTCTACCCAATTTATAGATGGGCTATGCTTGGTTAGTCAAGGAATTACCAAAATCAACTAACATTGGGGAACATCAATAGCACTAAATGAAAGGGTTTCCTTAAGTATGTCTGAATTAATAACTTGTATGAGTGCAATGAAATGTGCTATCTGTTCCAAAGCAAAGGGTGTATCATCTGAAGCTCTGAATTGTTCTGTTTCTTATTTTGTTTGGGGTTTTAAACTTAAATTAGGATCTAACCCCATTCTATAAAGTGGCATGTAGCTCCTTAATGAATTTCTGCTGTGGATAAATATGTTAATTTTCAAATATGGATATTTTAAGACATTATAATCCGCTGTCCCAGGTTCTAAGAAATTCAATAATACTTATTTATTGGAACTATGCACAGAAATGCTGGTCAATGAATCACCCCCTACTTTTGCAGAGTAATTTTGGTACCACAGAAATTTGTTTAGTTTAATTGGGGCATTGTTTAACAACATTTCTGGCTGAACCACAATATAAACATACTTTTTTACCTTCCCAGTTCATTTTCTTCCTTGCTAAGAGGCGAATGAATAGCATCAGTCTGCACAGGGTCAGAGGATGCAGAGCAAACCTGCTCTCTTGAGATATTACTAACAGGCCACATTACTCTGTATTCCATTCTTGTTTTCTCAACTCTTCTTTCGGACATCCTAAAACCTAGTTTTATAGTAAATCAATTTATTTCTTAAATAGTCAAGCTCTCTCCTGAAATCGGGACAGTAAATCTTTTAATTCCTTATTAAAGCCTCTATAGAAAACAACAACACTTTTTTCTACAGGCCAATTAGCCTCTAACACCAATCTCTGAAATTGTGCAATAAAATATATAAGTTCTCTATTCCCTTATTTTAAGTCTAACAACTCACTATCAGCACTTTGTGTTAAAGTGCTTTGACTGAAAAATCTTCAAAGTTCTTTCTTGAATGTTTCTACATAGTATAATGGTGGACTATTTTCTTCCTGAAGACCCAGAGAACAAGAACCTGATTAATTTCTCATGTGCGATAACATAAAAACTACCTTTGACCTTTGACTCAGGGGTTGGAAAAACAGTGAATTTAGATACATTTGCAGACAACATTGATCATTATTCTCAGTTTGTTTGGGTTGCCTCAATACCTTTGTGGGGCTGCCAAAGATGCCTGCACCTGCATCATTATCTGAGATATTTCTCTATTAATTATAACCTGAACTTGATCGTCTCCAGAATCAGTAGCTGAGAGAGGAGCAGTCAAAGTGATTTTTCAATCTTCTCTGCATGGAATTCCTATTGTTTGTTGATACAACCATTGGTTTTCATTTCTGGCTTTCTCCATATTTTTTGTAGGATTCCCTTGGCCTGTCCAACCAGAGAGAAAGTGGTGGTATGCATGGTACTCAGGGAGAAATTTGTATTGATGGGCTTCCTAATCAGTCCTGAACTCTGTCAACTTACCAGCAGTCTTTGTTCTGTGTAAGTACCATGAATACACTGAGGCTTGATTCACCTCACCCAAAAGGCACTTCAGACACCCACAAATTGATTGGGACTCATGAATGTCCAGTGTTGGACCTGGCCCTTTCTGCAGGGTCATCCCAAGACGTTTTGCTTTTCCCCTCCACGTTTTGTTGAATTTGTTTTTGTTGGCTTTAGGACTCTGGGCACTTTACCACTGCTAACCAGTGCTCAAGTGCATGTGTTTGCTGCTAAAAATATGGTTTTGGCGTATCCACAATTGGCATATTTAAGTTACCTGTAAGTCACTAGTAAAGTGCACTAAAGGTTTACAGGGCCTGTACATTAAATGCTGGTAGTGGACCTAGCTCCTGGCCCCAGGGGGGTGCCTCTCAGGTCCTGGGAACTTGGAAATGGTTTTGTGGCTTTTGAAGTCACGCTTTTGGCTCTTTGTGACCATGAGTGGGCCCACTCGTATCAAACCGTTCCGCTCGCCAGAAAAGTCAGTGTGAGTTGCCTCAAGTTTGTTTCCTTGCACAGCAAGCAATGCTGCTCTCGAACTCAAGGCTCCAGCCTGCCTGCCTGAGATGCCTTTGCACGAGCGGACCACTGCCAGTGACGCTCTACTTGCTCCCAGCGAATTTCTTCCTCACGAATGAGACTCTTGCCTCAATTCTTGAAAAGATGTCTCCAGTGGGACTTGTCTGGAACTATATCTGTCCCATGCTCCTGAACATTTCAATTCCACCTGGTCTAGCGCACCCAGCTAGCCGCAGTTGGCACTTTATGTTTCTAAGCACTACACAGAATTTTATTCTTTAAAAATGTATATGTCATTTTCTACCAGGTGTGCTGTCTTTTTGTGTGGTGTTTTCACTGTTTTACTGTTCTAGGTGAGGCACACATTGTTTACACATTGCCTCTTAAGTTAAGCCTGCCTGCTCTGTGCCAAGCTACCAGATGGTGTGGACAGGTTAATTTGTGGTGTGTTTCTGACTTACCCTGACTAAGATTGTGATTACTGCTTGGACAGGGTGCATACCTCTGCCAACAAAAAAAAGATACTAGTGTGATACTTTCTTTGCATCATACAGAAGTACAAATTCCGTATTCTAGTATACAAAATGAAGTGTTACATCAGTAAGTTCCATTTCAACCCTTTTATTATAGAGCAAACAATCATTGGAAGACTATGTAAGCTGCATTAATAGAAGTACACAAATAAAATTCACTTCATCACAGTCTCTTTATTGCACTCTCCACTCTCGTATCTATTAGATCATAGGGCAGGTACAACTGATGACCGTCTGTATCATATTCACCAATAATGAGCCAATATTTTGTACCAGAGAAAATTCTTCCACCAATCAATGTACTGGATAGCGCTTATTAAAATCATGTAAGCATTGCGCCATGCACAGAAAAAGTACTGGTACTTAAAGGTTGATACTGACCACACAGGCCCTCCTCTTGGGATGTGACTGGTATCGGAAAATCCAAATTGTTATTGGCACGTTATCAAACTTCCTCCAGCTGTTGTCCTTGAATATGTTTGGCCCTTGCCAATATTTCATTTTGTTAACTTATTTGGTCAATACAAAGCTGTAACCGCAGTTCATAGCATTTGACTGACAGTTTAATCAACGTGTCTCCTGCTGTTGCTCTTCATCCTTTTGAACGTGAGGCATAGAGCCACTTTACCGAGCACTTGCACCCTAAATTCCAGAACACACAAGTCGCGCAGTTATTGGTATGAATAGGTTGGTTGTGTCTTGTGCAGTCATATGCTGCCCGGCACAAACCTATCAATCACGTCTGCTTCGTGAGACTTAATATATTATGAAAGATCCAACTACCCTTGCACCGGATCAAGTTACACGTCAATCTATAGAATTCTGCAATTAAAGAGACATCCACATATTTTAAGAAGTGTGCTGTAAAGTAAGGTGAACTTGTAAAGTGAATGCTGCTTGTCATAAGTGGGTGTATCCAGATGCGGAGTAGATGAACATAGGAGTGTGACGAGTGAGTACTTAAGCAAAACTACCGTGTGTGCATTTCAGGAGATTTGCATAAACTGAAGTGGAATGAGGAACAGCCAGAGAAACCTCCGTGGTATGCAGACACAAGCTACCAGTTACTATTTTTGCTTGCCTTGTATCAATGTATGGGACCACATCCTGCCATGGACACAGAAGAAAGAAAAGAGGGGTTGTTGAGGTTCCTTTTAAAAATACGTAGAAGGAACGGGAGGCTTTCACTACATGTAGAATTGCAAGTATTAAAAACAAAACTTCAACGGTTGAATGCTTTATTTTTTTCATGAGGTGTATATGTACAGGTACAGCTACGAATTTCTGTTTGAGGATTTGGGCACCTGTTAAGTAAAGACTGCGATGTGGAGGGCAGAGGAGAACGATAATGGTTTATTTTCCGCTGCATTTAAAATAACTACTCGTTGACCACTCTGCATAACTTAAATGCAATATGACTGAATCCCAGCTAGATTTACTTAATTCATTCCAGAACTCCTTAAAAATATAATTATTATTGTTCCAGAATACTTGTAATAAAATTCAAATTAGCTTAGGTTCAGCTTGAAGCACTACATAAAAATGTATTATCAGTATTTACATTTCCTATTTTTGGATCGACTATTGGAATGTTCATTATTTGGCACTGTTTTTGCGATATATTGTGAGATCGCATTTATGGATGCACATAGCACAAGCATATTTTATCGCAGAAAAGGAATCATTTTACGAATACTAAAAGAGCACATCTGTCGAGTAACTAGCTAGTTTTTCGGCCTTTTTGTTATTTGCAGTAATAATGTTGAAAGTGTATTACTTTTTCGGAAGCACAGTGTGCAACCAATAGCGTAAAGAAAAGAGAAAAAATTTCGGTTACACAATAAGTGTTTACATTTTCCCCTGAATCGTGCTCAAAGCTCAGGAATTAGATATACGATTTCAGCAAGTTGACAATACGTCTCTACAAAATGGAGAAATCTTCACATTTTTGTCTGAATACTCATTATACCCAGGGAAGGAAGTCAGCGAGCTCTGTGACTAAGGAGGCTGAAAAACAGGGAAATTGTGAGCTTCTGTTCTGGCAAATTGTCAATTTGCCCAAAGGTGACAAGAAAATCATTCAATAGAGAGCAGGGCTTTTCTCATACTCATTCAGAAAGTATCAGCACAAATAAAAAATGGTTGAAATACGATGAAAATAGCCAGACTACTTTTTAATTCCCGGAAGACATGAGTTCCTTTTCCTCTTTAATGGATCAACCGGTGTCACCGATAGACTTCATTGAAATCAGTTGTAACCTCAGACACCAGCTTTTTCAGAACATAATGTGATTTGCAGTTTCCGGACAAATTAATGTTTTCGGCTTCTTAAATTATGGTGAGTCTCAATAATATAAAGGGAAACGTTGCCAATTGTAATAGTCAAAATAGCTCTACAACACTATTAAGATACTTGTAGGGATTAATTTATTAATGGGTATGAGAAATCCAGATATACTAACTCAGAATAGGATGCCAGACATCATGACGGCCACCGTGCTGTGCGCTTTTACCCACGCCCTCTCTTAGGATACCCGTTATGTGGGTGAATATTCACTGGTATCTGTTCCGTCGCCGAACATCTTGTCTATTCACTAGACCTTTAATTTGGACACATCAGTACAACGAAACGTTTGTTTTCTTGTTGCTAAGCAGTTTTGGTTAAATCGTTTTTTTTTAATCGTCTATTTGTGTGAAAAATGTTTGCTAATTACAAACAACATTGTGCTAGTCACACACCTTTGGGGCTGTGCCTTTATCTAACAAAATGTTAACAAAGGCCACAGGGATTTGTACAGTTACTTTGATTGTCATTAGGAATCAGAAGTTGTTCTTTAAAGAGTTATTTTTAGAGGCAACACAAAGGTAGCTGGAGTTTTGTACTGATTTAAGTATCAAGTGTTATATGTCCTTGCCGATGTATATATGGTTCAAACGAATTATTGTAGGACTTGCAACCATTTTATTGTAGCACCATTTTCAAAACGAAGACGGTTTTATTAGCGACTGAAGGATTTTGTGTCTATTAAGTGATGTGCTATGTGGAGCTGTGGGATTTGCTTCTTTAGCCAAAACAATGTGTAAAAGAAGAGACCACTCATGTTTACTCATTATCAGGGCAATGGGTGGCTTTATTTGGAGGCTATGAGCTTAATTCACAAGGATAAATCCATCGGAGAAATATCAATATGCACAGATTTACGCCTTTAAAGGAGTATACATCTCCAAATTAATGCAATTCAGAAACACCTGTAGGAGGTTTAAGCATTTTTAAAACATTTGTATAATGTTATTTGAATTGGTGCCTGCAGTATGTACTGATATATAACTATTACCATATAATTCAAATAATTTCTCATTTTGTTTTTTTTGCATTTTTATCTAGTGATTTCATAGGCGTTTACAAGGTCTACTGTTATATGAATAGCTATTTACATTAATTATTCCATTTAGTTTTTGTTTTTTTGTTTTTTATACATTTGTACATTGTGATCTATAAGGGTGCAAGCAATGTCTCAAGTTAAGTGACTTTTTCTCTTTATTCATTTTTATATTTTGGTGTTCAACTTTGCTCTGATATTGTTATTCCCCAGCTCAGTAACTTCTGCCTGGATTGCTTGTAGTTCCTGTGAGTGGCCCAAAGCTATGTAGACTTACTCCAAGACTTGAATTAGCAAGTTTGGCTGTAGCTAGGCTGGATTAGATGCGGGTTCAACATTACTGAGTTGTAACTGACAAATTGCTGTTGGTGTGTTTTTCTATTTGCACGACACTTCCGGTGCCCTTCTTTAATGTTTCCATTCCTCCTCCTAGTGGATATTCACGATGTTGCAGCCACTCCCCATTGCTACTCCCATATTTACACCTAAAACGCAGAACTGCACGAATAGAGCTCTATGGGCTATCAGTGGAGAACTCCAACATATAAGACCGGCGTAGGAGAAGGTCTATGGTTATACCTTTAAGGATTATATTTAAGAGTATGTAAAGTATTACTGGAGAAATTCTACTGCACATGGTTGCAAATACATTTGAGTATTGGACCCTAAATATTAAAGGAGGTGTAAGGCTCCTCACTTGAAGGAGCTGGAAGTAAAGACCACTCATCATAACAGCATTCATTTCTAGATAGTAGAGAGGGATGGCATTGAGAATCTTATCTACGTTGTAACACATTGTGAGAAGAGTTGGATTTTGCCCGAGCGAGGTTGCAAAACTGATCAGATTTGAATAATGGTCTTATTATAAATCAGTATAGTTTTTTCTCTTTAGTTAACACTAGAGCACCACAAACTTTCTGTCTTGATTGTGCCACAGCCAACTGGCTAGGCTAATGTGGTTCATGTGCTTCACTACTTGCCCCCATTAAGAAAAAATATAGGTGTTGTCTTCCACTATTGTGACCGTACCTTTATCTGGATCATAATCTATCAATTTTAATGTAAGTAACCACTCTATTAGGCAAATACACAAAACAGATACTTGCTTACCATACGTTGCTTTCTGCTCTTGACTGTTGTTTCAAAGCAGGTAAGTATAAGAAGTTACAACTTGCCAAAGCAATCATGCTAATTTTACGGAACATAAACAATGAGCAACATGGTGGACCCAATGAAATTATAATTTGTTAAATTTATTTTACACACAGGGTCTTGGAAAGTATCCTTAGATCTACTCTTTATATATTCAGTTATGTGTTTGTCAGAATATTTGTGTTTCGGCCTCCTAAGATACAGCCGGTGGCTATAGTAATGAAATCCATCTTTTTTACTCTGTTCCCATTGTTTGCACTGGACTGCTGGCATTTTGACGTTTGAATTGGCTGCAGCCTGCCCTAGAGACCTACCAATAAGTGCTCCATTTGAAAAGATAAGAACTTTTTTTTTTTAATTGCCATAAACGTAGCTCTGGTAAGGGTCACATATGCACACAATATAGATATGGAAAGTAGGGGTGAATTATATATTTGTACAACCTAATTCTAAATCATAATTTGTACGTTTTAGGCTGCCGATTTTACGTACCCGTCTGCTGTAGGACATATCTGTTGCTGTATAAAATATATCGTATAATATCCAACATTGAAAGGAGAGTTTTTTCAAGGCATTCAGTTTCCATTATATAAAAACTTCATTGAAATTAAGAGGCACAAACTACATTTTCCCAGAACTCAGCTGGGGTGCGTCCCAAAAGGCATAAACCCATATGTATTTGGAATTGCACCCAATTACACCTTTCGCTGGCCCCTTTCCCGAACTTCAATTTCTAATGACTGGCCACAGAAACAAAAAATGGTTAGGAGGATGCCTATAGGGCCTGACAAGTGGGGGCATCTGCGGCTCAATAGAGTCTCTAGCAGAAGGTTGAACCAGCAGATACAGTTGATCTAGGTCCTAGACGTGGGCCCAGGGTTGGCTCAGAGAAGAATACAGTACTTTGTGTGAAATTCACTCAGAAGATGGAACTTTGAGAGTCAGAGAGGAGTTAGGAGGCAGAGGGCTAGCTCTCCACCCCTTATTCAGAGTGTCACCAGTTTTGTTTCTGGGTATGTTTGAGACTATAGGATTATTTTGATGCCACAAAGCATAACACGAAGATAGAAAGTATTAACCTGCGCTGACCTGATGGTGAAAAAACTGTGACATGCAAGAGAAACAACCTGATCTCATTATCAATGACTGTCCGTGTTATCTTAAAAAAAACCTTTATACACACATTCCTTAGACAGAATTGACTTGTACCCAAAAATGTGGTCTCTGTCTGCTGCAACAATGAAATACAGACAGACGATTTCATGTGTTCTGAGTTGCAATCCCTCATTGTGAAGACTTATTGATCAATTGTACCATCAATGGATAGCACTTTAAACTGGTGTCAAACAACTGGTCATGCTTGGCTGCAAATTCAGCAGCTGTTGCTGCAAGAGGTGGAAAGGAATAACAGACTTCAGAACTCAGCTCTTTACCCCGTGCGCATTACAAGTTAACCTTTACAAACATTGTAATACAACACTAAACTATAGTGAATGGAACACCTTTAATTTTATTTTACCAGCTTTTATCCCCAGACCGTGCTACTTACAGAAGATTGAATATCTGATAAGCAGTATTTGCATGCCCATGGGTATTTTCAAAATTAATAGAGTGTCATCTGCAAATAGAACAGCAGGGACTTTCTAACCAGCTAATATGGGGGAGTCATTATTGCACTCAGAGAGCAGATCGATCACCCTTTCAAAATATAGCTGAGATAGGGTAGGAGTGAGCATACAATCCTGTGAGACCTCTCTTTTGATGTTAATTCGGTCTGCCAGCTCCACCTTCCTGCCCTATCTGACTTGAGTTTAGTTGTAGCTGCAAAGGCTTATTATTAAATTAGGTATGTTTGTCTGCATTTTTAAATCCTTTACCACAACCTACAGGCAATATTATCTCAGACAACAGGTCCTGATTTAAAGTGGTTGTTTTCCAGAGAACTAAAGTAAACCAGAAACCCAGATAAATGGTGCTTGGAATCTGAAGCCTGCTTGGAGATAGGAGATAGGACAAAACCTGTAATTCCTCCTTGCAGTCTGGGTCTTTGACTTGCCTCTTATTGAAAATATCAATCAGGCTGTAATGCTATAATTTGCTGGATTATCCCTGTTCCCTATTCTATACATAGGGATAATCTCGGACCATCTCCATGACTCTGGGATCTCGACACCACCTACAATTGCATTAGATATAACATTTTCTAATGGACCACATACAGAAAACATTTGTGTATCCTTTCCAGTCCTGAGCACTTAAGACTTTTGAAGTTACAATGACTTTGAAAGTCTCATCCAATGAGAAATGGACTGAAGTGTCAGGTTCACTGCCATTTTCTTATCCAAAATGAAAGAAAGCTTCTTCTCCAAAAAAGAACACGGAAAAGCTGCAAAATCGTGAGAAACATCTGTATACAAAATACTAGTAAGCATACAAAATAGAAGTGAATGCATATTTTGAAATGTAAATAATAATTATACAAACGTTAAAATATTCTATATATTTATACTCTTACACTACATTTCAGATACATGACAGACGTTGCAACGTATATCACTTCGCAGAAAGGAAAGCAGTTACTGAATCACATGGGGTATGCCTACAGCCAAGAAACTGCATCAAAAGAAACTATAAACTGGAAAAGTACTAAATATGATTCTAATGCATGCTATGGAAGGGGAGCTACAAAAGATTATGTTATATTGCATGTAACAGAGCACGCCCACCCCCAAATGTAACAGAAAGAGAAGTAAGAGAGATAATGCAAGATGTAAGAGAGATAAGCCGTAGCTCATAGGTACCCACAACTCCTTAAAGATATTACCTAAAGTCCCCAAACACATGGGTGTTGCATGGGTGTTCACATGCAATATCCATGGATGTTGACACATTCCCAGATTTACCAGAAGTGGTACCCTGGGAATTAGCCAAAAACCTACACCTCCCCAGTTGAGTTGTAACAAGGAGAAATATCTTTATTTCTCCTCATGATATCCTCTTTCTATGTGTGCTGCATTGTGCAGTGTACATAGAATGACATAAAAGCCTCATGGGATTATTTTGTTCAGGAAGGTGCCCATGTAACAGAGTCACCTTTGCATCAGAGTGCAATGGTGCCTGATTGGTGCTAGGGAGCCCATTGTATGCCAGCGCTGGGGAAAGGATAGGAATGTGTCATATTGGGATGAACATGGCTCATTCCTGCCCTTTCCCTGTGACTCAGGGAAGCAAGGTGATGTGCTGCACCACTTGGCCATAAATATGTCCCTAAGTGTAGAATATTCTAAAAACAGCCAATTTGCCTTTTGAAATAAAAAGGAATGATAGCACTAGACTACGTCATGTCTCAGAGGTAGCCAACCACTGATAGAAACCCGTTTCTACCACCAAAAAATGAACATAAACCATGTCCCCCTAGAGCACTATTTCGCAGACTCTTGGGTTGACAGACTGCATTGCTCAGGAAAGAAACGCCAACCAAATTCCAAATACCCTTATTTATATTTATGACAGAAACAACAAACAATCCAGTGGAAGGATGGCACAATGCCTTCAAATCCACATTAGGCAGAAACCAACCTTCACTGTACAAACGTATAGAAACATTATAAAAGAGCAAAGCTACCAACAACTAACAATGGAGCAATCTGTTATCCAAATTAGTCCTAAAGTTAGCAAACAAGCCAAAAGAACGTATGATATGCTACAATTTAAAGTAAACAACAGAGGAATAGATTACTTCAAAATGATAGCTAAAAGCATGATATAAAATAAATAGTAACCTACCAAAGTCCTCAGTACCTCTGAAAATATGTTAAGCAACATACCAAACCCTGCATTTTTTAATTAATAAATATATTTTATTACATCAGTCAAAAAATGCAATGCAATTCCAATTTTAATAAAGAATGAAATAATAAAGCTTTATGTGTATTATTAAAAATATAATGTTATCGTCACCAACAAAGAAAGTAAAAAAAAAGCTCAATCCATTACATAACTTATTTGCAACAAATAAACCAAGCAATTGCATATAACAAATACATATTATTAACATAAATATCATAAAATGACATTTCCCAACCAAAATAATATTAAATAAAGAAAACTTACTGTTCTGTAGCTGCAGATGATTTTCTTTATCCACATATTAAAAAATTAGTAATCCACTAATATGGGAAAATATTGTACAATGTCATGATAAACTTTAAAAATGTATAACATGTAAATTAAATAATATTATAAAATCTATACAATCATTTAATGTATCCATAAAATGTATGTTAAAATAAGTAGAAAATATGCATATAAAACACATTAAAAATGTTATTTTTTAAACTATTAAACCTTGGATATTGAAAGCGGAAAATGTATGACACACACAATCCTATGTATATATAATTTACATGTTGTTCTTATTAATAAAAACATAAAAAGAAGTGTTTTATTTACTTACCTTTATGAAAATGTGTGTTTTTCAGATTACATTTATAGCATTAAAAATCTCACTATATACAATAAATAAACTTTGAAAACATAAATAAAATGAGAAAATATGTTATGTCTTAATTACACAAAACAATGTAATTAATATTAAATTTTTTGACAAATGTACAACTAATTTATATTATATTACTAATGAACAGGAATGGAATAACACAAATATTTGCACTACATACAAATAGAATTAAAAACATTCAGAATAAAAACATAACAATAAATAAACACATTGCAAATAAATCATTTGTAAAAAAAAGGTTAAATACTAAATGGATGACCTTTACTATATCCGCTCCAATCTAAACCAATTTAAGAAAGGTGTTGGACCCTAAAGGTGTGGAATTTACCATCCCCACTCTAATCTAAACCAGTTTGGGGAATGTTTTAGACAGTTAAGGGGTGAAATTCACTATTCACACTTGATTCCATACCTAGTGAGGTAAACTGTTGGACACTAAAAGGTTGACATTTACTGTTCCCACTCCAATCTATACTAATTTGAGGAAGGTACTGGACACTAAAGGGGCGAAATTTGCTATTCCCACTCCAAGCCAAGCAAATTTGAGGAAGGCGTTGGTTACCAAAACAAAAGTGAAATTGACTATTACCACCAATCTAAACCAATTTGGGGAAGGGATTGCATACTAAAGGGAAGACATTTCATATTCCCACTCCAATCTATACCAATTTGAGGAAGGTGTTGGACACGTAAGATGTCATATTTACTATTCACACTCCAAACTAAACCAATCTCTTGAAGCCATTGGACACTAAATGGGTGTAATTTACTATTTCCACTCCAATCTCAACCAATTTGGGGAAGGCATTAGACACTAGAGGGATGACAATTACTATTCCCACTCCAATCCAACCGTACTGGGAGACGGTGTTGGGCATTAAAGGTGTGACATTTACTACTCCCACTTCAATCCAACCATATTGGAGGAAGGCCTTGGGCGCTAAAGGAATGACCCATTTGAGGAAGGCATTGGACACTTAAAAAGTGAAATTTACTATTACCACTCTAACCGAAACCAAGTTGGGGAAAGGATTGCACACTAAAGGAATGGCATTTACTATTCCCAATCTAATCCAACCATATTGGAGGAAGGTGTTGGACACTAAAAGGGTGAAGTTTACTATTTCCTCCTCAATCTATAACAATGTAAAAATATGTTGGACAATAAAGGGGTGACATTTACTGTTCCTACTCTAATCCACCCTAATTGGAAGAATATGTTGGGCATTTAAGGGGGAACATTTAACAATTCCACCTCAAACTAAGGGTATTTGAAAAAGGTGTTGGATGGTAAAGATGTGAACTTTACAGTAGCCACTTTAAAGTAATAAACAAATTACAGAAGATAATACAAGCAAAACATTTTCAAAACACAATTAGTACTCCATAATTATACACATTGTTTACTATAATATAAAAAATTATTTAATCTAAAACACTAACCTAAACTGCAAACCTATATATATAAACTGAAATTTTAAAATTGAAGAAACATTTTATCAATATTAATAATTAAAATATTTTTTTAATTCTTTTCAACCTTTACAAAACTCTAAACAATAAAATTACAAATAAAATATGATTTCCAGGAAACAACAATCATAAAATCAATAGTTACTTAATAAATGTTACAGTTTTAGAAATGTAAAATATTTTTAAATAAAATTATAATTTCAAAACAATTAACACATTTTTACAATTTTAAAACACATTTATAAACATGATACAATTATAAAGTTTAATTAAAAGTATTTCTAAGTATTACTGGTATGAAAGATTGTGTAATATTTTATTTATTCTTATACCATTAGTATATATCTTAATTGTTAGACTTGGCATCCTTGGCGTGGTCTCCCCTAACTTTTTGCCTCCGCTTCCCAGGTTGTTCATGTGTGCTGGACTGGAGACTCTAGGCACTTTACCACTGCTATCCAGTGCTAAAGTACAAGTGCTCCTATGTAAAATGTATGTGTAATTGGCTTATCCATGATTGGCATATTTGATCTACTAGTAAGTCTCTAGTAAAGTGCACTAAAGGTGTCCAGGGCCTGTAAAGCAAATGCTACTAGTGAGCGCCTGCAGCACTGGTTGTGCCACTCATACTAGTAGTCATGTAAACATGGGTCAGGCCTCCCACTGTAGTGTCTGTGTGTGCAGTTTTAAACTGCCAATTTGACTTGGCAAGTGTACCCACTTGCCAGGCCTAAACCTCCCCTTTTTATACATGTAAGGCACCCCTAAGGTAGGCCCTAGGTAGCCCCATGGGACATGTGCTGCTGTGGGTTTATGTCCTAACATTGAAATGCTCATAAATTCAGTCTTCACTGTTGCAAGGCCTATCTCTCTCATAGGCTAACATAGGGGCTGTCTTTAACTAACTTTAAAGTGCAGTATCCCTTTGAGAGCAGATGGAAACATGGAGTTTAAGGTCTCTGAACTCACAATTTAAAAATACATCTTTTAGTGAAGTTGGATTTTAGATTGTTAGTTTGAAAATGCCACTTTTAGAAAGTAGGCATTTTCTTGCCTAAACCATTCTGTGACTCTGCCTGTTTGTAGATTGTCTGTCTGGGTCAGTTTGACAGTTGGGTTGCTTGTAAATCCTCTCTAGACAGTGATACAAAGGGAGCTAGGGTTTAGCCTGCATATCCTGATGAGCCATCTGTGCTAGAGTGAAAGGAGGAGTGGTCACTTACACCTGAATGGGCTGTGCCTGCCCTCTCACAATGCAGTCTCCAACCCTCTGGTGTGTGTCTGGGGGATGGCCAAGGCAGGATCTTGTGAACAACAGAGACATTCCTTTGAAGTAGGCATACTTTAAAGGCAGAAAGGGGTATAATTATTGGACCCAAAACCTCTGAAAATTAGATCACTTCTAGAACCAAGAGGAACCTCTGCCAAGGAGAAGAGCTGAAGAGCCGGGGAGGACTGCTTCCCCTGCCTGTGACTGTGCTTTGTTGGGCTATCCTGCAGTTGCTGCTTCTGCCTGTGAAAGTGGAAAAGGACTGGCCAGTGCCAGAATTGATCTGAGCAGCTTGGGCTGCCGCTCAGACACTGCATTCTGTGCAGTTTCTCCAATCTGGCCAGGTTGGAGAAACCTAAATGCAAATTTCAGTTTGGCCGGCCAAAGACAGCTGGCCAAACTAACATATGCACTTAGGGGGTCATTCTGACCCTGGCGGTCATGGACCGCCAGGGCCAACGACCGCGGAAGCACCGCCAACAGGCTGGCGGTGCTTCCTGGCCAATTCTGACCGCAGCGGTAAAGCCGCGGTCAGAAAAGGGAAACCTGCGGTTTCCCGCCGGTTTTCCCCTGGCCATAGGAATCCTCCATGGCGGCGCTGGGATTCCGACCCCCTTCCCGCCATCCTGTTCCTGGCGGTTCTTACCGCCATGGAACAGGATGGCGGGAACGGGTGTCGTGGGGCCCCTGGGGGCCCCTGCACTGCCCATGCCACTGGCATGGGCAGTGCAGGGGCCCCCTAACAGGGCCCCATAATGATTTTCAGTGTCTGCTTAGCAGACACTGAAAATCGCGACGGGTGCCACCCCAGCAACTCCGCCGGCTCCATTCGGAGTCGGCTTCATCGTTGCTGGGTCTTTCCCGCTGGGCAGACGGGCGGTCTTTTGGCCAAAGTTCCCCCGCCAGAAGACCGCACTGCGGTCAAATGACCGCGGCGGTCATTCTGACTTTCCCGCTGGGCGGGCGGCCTCCGCCGCCCGCCGAAGTTGGAATGACCCCCTTAGTGTCCTCAATCCACTACCCCTCTTTCCCCCTTCCATGGACCATCTCTGCCACTCCCTTCACCCGCTGGCTCTGCTGATAAAGCAGCTGAACAATACAGCAAAATGTCATTTTGTTTTTCAGCTTCTGTCTTATAGCCAGTGGGGCGACACTCCTTCGCCATTGCGAAGGAGTCACCCCTCCCTTTTCCCCACATCCATTTTGCCACATCTACAAGTTCATGCTGAGGCTCCATTGGGTTTCTTGAACCTCTCTTTATGGGAAGCTCTGCTTTGATTGCCTACTGAATTATTGAGCTGATATTTGCTGCAAAAGCTTCATGCTTATTATTCTCACCTTTCTCTAACCATCCTCATGCTAGGTATAGGGATTATTTCCTTGATAGAACATGATTAATGCATTATGATTTACTGAGTGCTTATTTTTGATCATTGACAAAATTAATGATTGATATTGATGAATTTAAATACTGACTTAATAAAGATGAGCTACTGATATATTTGATTAATATAACTTTGAAGTCACATCAATTCTCATTATTGACTATTGATTTTGTGATGATAAATCATCTGATGAGCATCTCTTGGTTAATCTCAACTAACGTCAAAAACACCCATCAGCACACTGTTAAAACAGCAGCGATTTCTCCCTGGTGAAATGGTTAGCCTTACCTCATAAACAGACATTTAAACTGGCATTCCTGCTCCAGCAATGCAAAATTTCATGCAGATTGGTTGAAGAGAACCAAAACTGTCAGGAAAACAAAAATACCTTCTCAATAAAAACTTTGACTCAACCATGCCTACAGATGTTCTATCGCTACCTCTCTAGTTAATAATGTACCAAGTGCCATTCGCATAGGATAGTGACTTGTGAGCTGCAACACTAACTTAGAGCCTTAAGAGACGTTGGGAAAAATTTTGGTGAAATAAAAATAATTGTTTTGTTGCAACACAGATCTAAAGAAAGAAATCCTATCTGTATTGTTAAAAGATATTTATTACTAAACACACCATGATATGTCTCTGAAACATCAGTTACGGCTGTAATGTTACATTGACGCTCACAAATGACTGACCTGTGCCAAACAATCCTTTGTGCATTCACATGTATGACGCATCTTCTCCCCACTAACAGGCCCATTTTCTGAGCTTTCTGCATTTGCACGTTTATAGCTCTACTTGTGTTGATGCAATCTTTTCCGAAGAGAGGCACTGCAAGTACAGATTTGAACAAAAATGCAACTGCCCCCAGCTAATAAATCTGAAATAAAGCACCCAATTCCATGTCATACACCAGTCTAATGGCCTCATTTACTAGAAACTGGTGCATCGGCATCAATGCACCAGTTTTGTAGCGCTAACCCCAGCCCCTTAACGACACCATGGTATCTTTGTATTTATGATACAGCGCTCCATGGCATACAGTTCCACAGATGCACCAAAAATTCTGCTGCATCTGTTGGTGCATAAATGGTGCAGTACTGGAGTAGCGTAGGTAATCTGACACTACTGCAGCATCCCGAGGGGTGTCCAATGCTGAAAAGCCCAGTGTCATTCTAATGACTGTTTTGAGCAGGTGTCAAAACAAGTGAAGCTGTGAAGGCACAGAATCGTGCAGTGAAATGTAGTAAATTTCACTGCACCAGTTCTGCGTGGCATTTAATGTTGGAACGCACACCCTGCATACATTATACCTGGTGCAGGTATAATGTGGCACAGGGCTTTACAAACTGGTGCAAAGGTCCCATTGCACCAGTTTGTAAATGTGGCACAGTGTAGGGGACTGCTTGCCTCACTACAGCATCACAAAAAACTAACGCTACGGCGGCACAAAGGGATTGTAAATAAGCCCCTACATTTAAATTGGTAATTATCATTGCAGACCTGATTAGGAATTTAGTTGGATGCCTCAGTTAAACCATAAATCCGTTCATACCTCCATAGTTCCCTGTACTGCGTATCTAATATCCGTAGCACAATGAATTCCTCCTACCTTATACAACAGAAGTTCAGCTGTTCAGATCTAACCCACCGAGGAGAGATTATTCAGTGAGCTAAGTGGTCAAGGCGATTTGGCAGAGTGCTGATTGGACCACATGAAGAAAATGCGACCTGTCAAGAATAACATTTGAGAACTGTATTTGTGACCACTCTTATCTGACAGAAGGAGATTAGTTTCTGCTGCAGAACCGGGGCTCTCATGTCAAAGAAAGAAATTAGCATTTGATAATAATGCCTGCTTTTCCCCTCTGCTCTAACAATCATAATTACCTTTTCTTTTTCTTGTAGCCAGCTCTCTCTTGTGTATACTCTTCTATCATAAAACGAAGGTGCACGGACCGCTTGAAAGGTTTTAGAAATGTCCACGTTTAACCGATACAAAAGATAATGATCTGTATTTATTGCATGGAAGATCGGAACGAGACAGCTATCGTTTTTCATTTAATGGCACGCCAAGAATGTCATTCCTATCTGATAGAATGCAACGGTCTCAGTCACATATAGTTGTTCAGTGAACAAAGAGCTATAACCCATATGTATTTTTAAGGTTCTCGAGTGTTCCCCTATAGACGACGTTCTTCTTCAATTTAACAACCATATGTTTTCTTTGATGTAAGATCCGGCGTGTGGCCTATGGAACACTTCAGAGCCCGTTGTGATCAACGTAAAACGTTTTTGCGAATATTAGTTCGAACTGTGGGCCAGATGTATCAAGAGTTTTTGCATTCGCAAACGGTGCAAATGTACGTTTGCAATTTCAAAAATGCGTTTCACGATGTATGAAATGCATTCGCAGTGGGAAATTAAGAAATCGCAAAAATTTTGAATTTTTGTGAATGAGACGAATTAGCGTGTCGCAAGCATCATATCGCACATAGCAATATGATTTACTGAATCGCTGTTAACGAAACGCTAATTGCGATACAGAATACCGATTCGCAGATAGCGATTTCCTAAATCGTGCCACTATTTGTGAGATGCAGATTGCGACACGCAAAAATGGATTTGGAATGTGATGTAGCAAAAAAATCGCAATTTGCGATTATTCGCAGAATGGCCCGTTTGCACATGCAATTTACCACACACAGAAACCAGGTGGTAACCAGGTGAAACCTATATAAAGAGGCCCAGAATGCCTCAGCTCCTCTTTCACAATGGCTGCACTCTATGTCATGGCGAGGAGAATGAGGATCTTGGCAGGTTTGAGGAGAGAGAGGGGGAGACAGGAGCGTATTTTCAGAGTGCGCATAACCCTTTTTGACCAGACTGAGGAGAAAATTGACGAGAAGTACAGGTTAAGCTGAGGCATGATACTTGACCTGATACCTGAGCTACAACCCATGCTGCAGCGCACAACACACAGGACCAATAGCATACCCACACATGTGCAGGTATGATGCTCCCTGCACCTACTAGCCTCAGGGAGCTATCAAGGGGTCATTGCAGCAGCTAGAGGGGTATCACAGAGTGCCCTCTCTAGATTTTTCAAGGCATTTCTCAATGCCATGCTGAGTAGAATATAACTGTACATGAGATTCCCCAACACCCCACGGGCTGTACAATAAACCAAAGTAAATTTTTACCAGATAGCACAGTTCCCACACGTGTTAGGTGCCATCGATGGGACACATGTAGCAATCTGTCCACCATCGGCCACCGAGTATGTGTATCGCAACCGTAAAAACCATCATTCCATGAACATACAGGTGATAAGCAATGCCTCCTACATCATTACCGATCTCGTGGCCAGATACCCAGGGAGCACACATGACTCCTACATCTTTCGCCACAGCGGGATACACACAAGACTGCTAGCTGGGTAGTTTCAGGAAGGATATCTACTAGGTAATTTGATAGTTCACAATAATGCACTGATGTAAGCATGACGTCAAATATACTCATTTCATTCTCTGTGCATTCAGGAGACAGTGCCTACACAGTGCGCACCTATATGCTAACGTGCTACCTGAGCCCTGCCACCCCAGCAGAGAGGAGGTACAATGCTGCACATAGGGCTACCCGTAATGTGGTGGAGTGCACTTTTGGGCTGCTGAAGAGCCGTTTCAGGTGCATCTATAGGAGTGAAGGTGCACTACAGTACAGCCCTGAGACAACATGCAAAATTGTGGCCACATGTGCTATCCTGCACAACATAGCAACTACCAGGGGCATACCAGTGGAACTCACAGAGCCATACTCAGATGAGGATGATGATCCCTTACCACCCCTTCTACCAGCAGACAGGACCAGTGCAGCAGAAGACAGGCAAAGACGTGCGGACATAACCTGCAACCATTTTTGATGTAAGTAATGACAAATCCACTTCAATAATATGTATTTTATTAGTTAGCATCTTTATTACCTTGACTTCAGGTAAAAATTGTGTCAGTAGGACATAGCTATTCACAATGGGCCGACATGATCTATCAACAGTGTCACACTATTAGCATCATAGCATGACTTTGTTACAGATGTTGAGGTGGTCCCCTGTAGCCACCCCACATCACTTCTTCCATCCACACACTCCACTTGAGTGCTCAGTGTCCTCGCTGACACCTCTAGTGGCAGGTTCAACTGCAGTACTGTGTCGGGCACTGCGATGCCTCGGATCAATCACAGGGACTGTCAGACTGCTGAGGCCAGAGGACTCCTCACTGTAACCAACACCAAGTTCGCTGGTTGTGGCACTGCGTGCTGATGGCATGGCATCCACTACCTTGGTAATTTGCACCAGTCCCTGTTCAATGTCTCTACTGCAATGTGCCATCTCCACCTGTGTGGCAATGACACAGCATGATATCTGGGCTGTTGAACTTGCAAGGCAATTAACTGATATACAGAAGCGGTCAAACTTAGCCAAATATTGGTGATGGCGCCTGCACTGGCTGACGTGCTCCTGCTGTATCTCAGTGCATAGTTCCCCAATGGCCTGTGTCAAATCCTTGGTTTTTTCAGCAACTCTTTGCTGTCCCTCAATCAGGGTCTCCAAGTGCTTGTTTTGTAACCCCAGATTGCTATTGTGAGACACAAACTGTCTGTGCAATGACTTCAAATGTTTGCATTGCAGGCGCTGCACCTTCAGCATCAAAGCTTCCAGGCTGCCAAAGATTGAATGGCCCACTCCTTCTTCTGTGCCCTGTCTGCCTGCATCGTGGTACATCCTGAGGGGAGTTGACTGACGCTGGCGCAGGGACTGCTGTCTCCCTGTGGGACTCGGCTCTGGTGGTGGTGTGGGTTCATGTTCTGGCATCTCATCTGAGTCCAGGTTGTACTTTGGCAGTGGTAACACCCTTGCCCTGCGTCTAGTCGGAACAATACTGTAGGACTCACTTGTATTTGAGTCTGACTGTGGCTGTGTTTCTGCTTCCCCCACTTTTTCTGTTCCTGCAGCAGCAGGGACCGAGTCATCTGCAAGGATAATGTGCAGCATGTCAGTTCTAGCATTTGTCAAAGATTTCCACAGTGTTGCTTTATATGTACAAATACATTGTGTCACCCTGAGTCATTTGTGGTGTTTCTCTATGTGGCTGCCCACTATCTTGCTATTTATGTTGTGTATTCACCTTAGGGTTGTGTACTACCACTCCCACAAGGCACTGTTGTGTTGTATGTAAGATGTGACATGGACTACTTTCCATTGTGCATCAAGCTATGTTCTATTTCCTTAGTGGCATGTGTACATGCACATGTGGGGATACACATAATCACTGACCTTACCTTTGCTGGTGCTGGGTGTCCCTGAGGTGTTGGTGTCAGTTACACCACTGACATCTTCTTGCAGCAATGTGGACTTCACCAGGTCTTCCATAGGGGTGTACAGCGTGTGGGTGGATGGTCTGCCTCTGGTGCTCCTTGCCTCCCGAAGCCTGCTGGCCATCCTCTCCTTGGCACGGGACTGCAAGTCGTACCATCGCTTGTGTATCTCCTCCACAAAGTGTTGCGCAAAACCCACTGCACATATTTTTGCCTGTATGTCAGACCAGAGTTTCCTCTTCTCACTCTCAGGTACTTGGAGTGAGGTCTTGCCAAAGAGTCTGTCATGGTTCCCAACAACCTCCTCAATGAGCACCTCCAATTCTTTCTCACTGAATTTCAGCTTCCTCTTCTTGTCTCCCTTCTCCTTCCCATTGCCAGCACTGGCTATGTTGCAGTTTGATCCTGGCTTCCTCACAATGCTGACTCCCTGGTGCTGGGCTGTGTCTCTCTCACTGCTCCTCTGGGTGTGGCACTTGGAAACAGCATGGACTGACTCACTTCCTGGTTTTGATGTCATCAAGCTGTTCCGGTTTGCCGTTTTTGCTATTTGCGATTTTCAATTACCGAATCACAATTTTTTTTGCGATTCGGTATTTGCATCCTGCAAATAGCGTTTGCAAATTTTAAGAAATCACTATTTGCAAATTTCCAATTTGATACATCGTGTTTTGCATTTCTAAAATTGCGATTTCTTAAAATTCGCAATTTGGAAATCGCTAACTAAAATCTTGATACATCTGCCCCTGTATTCTTTGTGCCTTAGGATTTCATAGTGGGTATCCCATGCTTATGTTTCTTCACACTGAAACACATTCTGGCGCTGTGTTCTACACACTGTGTAACATTTGAGTATGTCGAGTAGGTCACTACGGACTATGATTCCATAACCCGTCCAGTGGGGATGCAACAATTTTCAGAGTGAGGGTGTTGCCATCAATGTTACATTACTGAAGACAAAAGGATTGTGAAAAATCCAACCACCCCACAAAGAACAGGTAAAGCTAAGGAGTCACACCCATCAAGTATGAGAGTGGTAAGGGTGTGGTACGCAGCAGCTGGTAGTGCATTTTGGTGCACGCTGTTACTAATATATTGCTATACATGGTATATTAGTGAGCAGCACATTTTGCATTCAAATGGCTACCACATTTGCATTAACTTGCAGTTTTGCTGCTAAAACAATGTAGGACACACAATAGATAATGTATGGAGTGTCAATGAATATTTTTCATTAGCACATCACTTGGTGAAGTGGCTTGACTTTGTTTTGATCATATTAAAACCTTTGCTTCCATCACAGTTTAGAATTACACAAAACTGCTATGCATTTGAGCTTTCCTAAGTTCTGATAACGTTTTAAACATATGTAGAGCTTTTCTACTGGTATTTACATTGTGCTGTGTGTTAGGAAAAACTAGACAGCCTACATCCTTTCCTTTCTCATGCTCTGTACACCAGCAAGATTGTCACATAGTTGACTTTACAAAATGCACAGCATTCAGGCACAGGTCTATATTGCTCATTCACATTCTAAACTCCAGCATATTCATTTTGGAGGTGTTGTAGCACCCCCCTTCCAGTGCCTATGAACCTTTTGCAAAAGTTACTTTCCTTTAGGCTGCTCTGTAACTTTGGATCGTGTGCACAACAAGTTAGTTCAGATGCTTAAAGTACATTTGTTTCCAAAACAACAATGTTTTTTTTACATCAACGTTTTTCACACCAAGGCCTATTAAAAGCAATTGCGATTTTCTATGCATCATTTCATTTCTCACAGCTAAATTTATATTCATTCATGAATTGAAAGTTAATTTCATTTATCTTTATAATAATTAAGAGGTGCAGCCCACAGCTCTTCAGTGTTGCACCACTTTGTACTATAACTTCTTAGTAGCATGTAAACCTATGAGTTGTTAAAGAGCATTCAACTTGGGCAAAGTGCAAACGTTGAATAAAAATACTGAAACAGAAGATTCCAAAGTTAAACAACAGACATCAATTTATATATGAGTAATATTTTACCATACATAGGGTTTTGCACACAAAACTAATACGCATTCACACATCTAGGGCAGTATCCAGAAGCTTGATTAACTTTGAAGAGGCCTCGCTGTCACAGGTTAGCAGACACCTTTCAGGCCTTTACTTTGTTCCCCGAGTCAGACAGACTCCAATCATAGTGAGGAGGGAGCTGCCCCCGAATTGGTTTGATTTGGACAGACAGAAAGGTGTTGCTTATTTTCCTGGCCATACCTTTGGAATAGGCACACAAGAGAAAGGTTTCACCATCTTGGCTGTAGGCAGACAAGGCACTCTGTGAGATTATTCGCTGGATTACAGGCACAAATCTGCCAACATAATCAAATCAAGATGCGTTGCAAGGACTTCCGTTGGCACAAATTTTGAATTTTTCCACTCAGAGCTATTCCTTCTGTCTAAGCCAACTGTTTCAGCAGGACCTCGCCAATGACCTACCCAACTTTGCAGAGCCTTTCTCTTATACAGTCTGCCACCTTGCTCTAATCAAGGTATTTGATTTCCAGGAACAAAAAACTAAGTCCCAAGGTAAAACAACTGACTGGGTTGAACCTGGTTAATGTATCCAACCCATGCTCCATCTCGGCTGGCCTCACATGGTGCAATGGTCCCAGTCTACCACCACCAGTTGACTGCTTTTGGTGCTTTTTTCATACATTTTAAAAAAAAAATCTTATCTTTGGTTCCAATTTTTGTATTTTTGTTATTTTGTTGTATTTTTCTTCAATAACTTAGTCTCTAGCTTTATAAATTGGAGTGAAACTTTTACTGTGTTGTGAGTTTTTGTTTTGGTAATTGTAAATGCTTTACTCATTTTCTCAAGTTAGGCCTGTCTGCTCTGTGCCATAGTTAACAGGTGTTACGCTCAGGTTCAACTGAAATCACATTTCTCACTTACACCTTTTGGCACTCTTCGCCTTGCTCACAAAATAAAAACACATGACCAATTACAACTTCTTTTTAAGTGCATAACATGTCGCTAGACATAAAGATAAGGCTGTCGCAAGTGTGTTTTTTTTAACACTTAAATTCACTGTGAATATTCCATAGCTGTCACTTGGCACTTATTTCAAACTTTTGACACCGCTTTAACATAACTTATAATATGATATCACGTATGTTAGAAATGGGGTTTCTGGTTGGCTAGGGTATGCACCTCAGCCAGGCAGAACTTACCCACTCTAGTCAGGGCAAGGGAGTTACACGTCCAAAATAACCCCTGCTCACCCCCTTGGTAGCTTGGCACGAGCAGTCAGGCTTAACCCGGAGGCAATGTGTAAAGCGTTTGCACAACACACACAACACATGTGACGCAATATCCCCACCACAATGGAAACACAACACCAGATTATATGAAAATATACTGTATTGTACACAAGGCAATTATCAGACCAGACATCACATATCAGTACTATCCTGCTACCTTAGCAGTTGTCAGAACGTTACACATTAGTAACTCTGCAACCTAGCAGTAGTCACACATAACACACAGGTTACTCAGTATTCTGCAACATAAGCAGTAGTCAGGAAAACACGTTATTACATCACAGCACTTGTCATAAGAATATCATAAAATGCCCATAGTAGGAACATTAGAAAACATATGGCAAGTTAGAAAAAACATATTAGAAAGCATGTCCATAAAAGGAACATTTGCATACACATATGTAAAAACATCAAACACAGGTAGGTAATATATGAATCAAACAAAAGTCTGTAGAAAGAACTTTGGATTGCAACTATATTGGTCCTTTAAACAGTACCTGGTTGGATGAAGGCACCTCCAGTGCCTAGAAGGCGAACAATGGGGCCCCCAGCGCTCCTATGTGCAAAACGGGGGCCTCCCTTATACTTTGGGGTCAGAGAAGGGTGACATGCACGTCCTCTCTTTTATAGACAGGCCCCTCCGGGGACCGTGATTACTGGGGGCCCCCCAGGGCCTCAACCGGCCCTTACGAGGGGGGCCAAAGCCAGCAAAAACAACTTAGGGCAGGAGGGGGGCACCACGCACCCTCTCCGGTTTAATGACAGGCCCCTGCTGGGACCCGTGATCTCTGGGGGCACCCCCGGGCCTCCACTGGCCCTTCCACCAAGCTGGGGGGGGCACAATAATGCCCGTTTTACCTAACATCAGAAAAGGAGCGTCCTGCTCCTAATGCAGAGGCCAGGGGGAAGGGGGCACTCCCCGCGCCTTTCCCTGGTCCTGCTGTGAAGCCACAAGAAGATCAGACCCCTCCTGGGCCCCGAGCAGACACTCGCCTGCACCCGATGCGGTGCGCAAGTGTTCTTCCAGCTTCCCGGGCTGCTGCGGTGATCTTATTTAAAGGGGAACAATGCAGCAAGGAGCCTACGAGCTCCCAAGGCTCCATAAGCGCGCTGCAATCAGCGCTATGGCAGCCGCAACCTCGGAGAAGCACCCCTCGTGAAGAAATGGATGCAGGGGTCAGGGGCCACAGCACCCTGCCCCTGGGGAGCAGAATCTTAAGACAAGGTCCTCAGGTGGAGGGCCCAGCTACAGGCCAGCACAAGGGAAAGGCAGCAAGTGGCAAGTCCTTCACAGTGACCAGGCAGGTCACAGGTCAGCACAGCAGCAGCAGTCCATGGCGGTTCCTGGTGAGTCCTTTCAGCCTTTGGTGTCCAGTTCCAAGATGATTCCAAGAGTCTCCAAATTGTGGGGAAAATTCCCCTGAACTTATAGTCAGTTCTTACAGTGTTTTACAATGGTAGGGAGAGGAGGTTCCAGCCAGTTACAACTGGTTCTGGGAGTGCCCCCTCTCTCCTTTCAGCACAGGCTCCAAACATCAGTGGGGGGTTAACGACCCTATTGTGTGAGGCCAGGGCACAGTCTTTACAAATGTAGGTGTGCCCCGCCTCTCCCTTCTCTCAGCCCAGGAAGACTATTCAGTATGTAGATGCACCTCTGTGACACCTCCACCCTCCCTGTGTACAGGCTGTCTGAAAAGTATGCACAAAGCCCCAACTGTCACTCTGCCCAGACGTGGATTGGAGTCAAGCTGCAAAACACCAGAGTCATAAGCACAGATAAATGTGCACTTTCTAGAAGTGGCATTTCTGTGATAGTAATAAAAAATACACCCACACCAGTAAGCAGCATTTATTATCACCATCACAACCATACCAAACACGCCTAGGATACCCCTCATAAATCAGACAATACCCCTTACACATAAGGCAGGACATTTCTAATGCAATCCTATGAGAAGGCAGCACTCACAGGAGTGAGACACCAAGTTAGGCTGTTTGTCACTACTAGGACAGGCCATGCAATATGGCACATGTCCTGCCTTTCTACATACATGGCACCCTGCCCATAGGGCTAGCTACGGCGTACCTTAGGGGTGACTTACATGTAGTAAAAGGGGAGTTCTGGGCCTGGCAAGTAAATTTAGATGCCAGGTCCCTGTGGCAGAAAATGCGCACTCAGGCCCTGCGCTAGCAGGCCTGAGACAGGTTTGAAAGTCTACTTCAGTGGGTGGCGCAAGCAGCGCTGCAGGCCCACTAGTAGTATTTAATTTACAGGCCCTGGGTATAGAGATACCACTGTACAAGGGACTTATAGGTAAATTAAATATGCCAATTAGGTATAAGCCAATCATACCAACTTTAGATGGGAGAGCACCTGCACTTTAGCACTGGTCAGCAATGATAAAGTGCTCAGAGTCCTAGAGCCAACAGCGAGAGGTCAGAAAAACCAGGAGGAAGGAGGCAAAAAGACTGGGGATGACCCTGCGTAAGGCAAAAAGTCCAACAACGTAGAGACATATTGATTAGCTTTAAGATATACTCAAAAGCCTTGAGCCAAAAGAGGAAAAAAAGGGCCAATCCTAATATATCATCTAAATTATTACATGAAAGCCAACATGACATCAAACAGCATCTTATAATTCATTTTTTTCAGTACATATAGGCCCTCATTACGACCCTTGCAGTGGATGATAAAGTGGCGGTAATACCGCCAACAGGCTGGCGGTATGTACCACCATATTATGAGTGATATCTCCGTACCACACCAACCACCAGGGCAGAAACAACAGCCACCACGGCGGTAGCCACCTTCAGCTAGGGGGAAGTCAAGGTTCCGCCCACCATATTAAGACCGTGCAAACCACCACCTTTTCTGGGGCAGTACCAACGCCATCAAAAGCCTGGCGGAAACAGAGCACAGAAGTGAAAGGACTCACCACAGGAGACACAGGGAAGAACCACTCCACCATGGAACCCGAACTGCAAGTCTTCCTGATGATCTTCTAGGTCATGCTCCACCTGGAACATCAATGCCGACGAAGACGACAACGGTGAGTACATCCGTCTAGCACACAACAGAGGGTGGGAGGAAAACCAGAGTGACACAAACACGCACAACAACACCCGACACACACACACACCATACACACAACCAGCTGCAATACGAAAACAACTTGACCCTGAAAATCGGCTGAATAAAGCAAGGACAACAGGATTTGACGAACATGATTGTAATGATTTCAACATCAAAATTAATAATCCGATTTGGCTATGAAACAGATATGTACACTTGAATAGAAAAGGGACACTGTCCAGTCCAAAGTTCAAAGGGCCGACATAGACAAAGGGCACAGTCCAAGGGCCAACTCAACACCTGACCACATCCAGATAGAACATTGCAGGAGCATCAGTTTGCAAATAGGCAGGCACCTCAGACGGATGCGGGAACAAGCCCACTGGTTCTGGAGGGGGCAACATGCCCATTGCTTTGTCCTGGGGAGCGCAAGGTTACAGTTTCTCAAGTGGGTGACTTGCCTACTGGTTCTGGAGGGGGCAACATGCCCATTGCTTTGTCCTTGGGAGTGCAGGGCCACAGTTTCTCAAATGGGTGATTTGCCCACAGGTTCTGGATAGGGGCAGCCCACCCAGTAACCCCCGAAGGGTGGACTACATGGCGTCCGCCGGTGGTGATGGCTGCATGGTGGTGGTGGTTGGGGAAGGCTCCTGGGCAGCCCTTGCACTCTGTGATGGCTGCATGCTGATGGTGGTTGGGGGAGGCTCCTGTGCAGCCCCTGCACTCACAGATGGCTGCATGCTGGTGGTGGGATGGGACTATCATGGGCAGCCCCTGCACTCAGTGATGGCTGCATGCTGGTGATGGTTGGGGGGGATCCTGGGCAGCCCCTGCACTCTGTGATGGCTGCATGCTGGTGGTGGTTGGGGGAGGATCCTGGGTAGCCCCTGCACTCACTGATGGCAGGACATCCACGGCTGGCGTTGGGGCCCTGTGACAGCTGGTGGTGGTGGCGGTGTTTGCCTGACAGCTTCTGCTGGCGTAGAGTTCCTCTTCTCCTCCTGGTCATGGGTTCGGGATCCCTTATCCTTCCTGGCATGGGTGGATGGGCTCTTCCCCTCTCTGCCTGCTGGTGCATGCTCCTTCCGCTTTTTCCCAGCTAATTCTGGCTCCTTTCCCTTCTTCGCAGCTGGCGCAGGCTCCTTCCCCTTCCTCACAGCGGGTGCCAGACTCTTCCCTTTCATTCCAGGTTGTGCTGCCTCTTCTTCATTGTTGTTGTTCTGGTATCCCTAACACCACAAGTAGGTGGTGCTACCACTGGCCCCGTGGATTGTTTGGCTGAGGTGCTGGGCTGTGTCCTTGCTACTCTGCCCTTATGTGCAGGACAGGGGGAGGGGTAGGGAAGAGGTCAATCTGGGAAAGGAAAAGCTTTTTAGGGACATTGAGGCGGGAGGAAGGAGGAGTAATGGGAGTGGAGGATGGATTTGGCTGCAGGTGCATGGGCTGGATGCTGTTGTGAGGTGGATGGCTGTTGGGTGTCTGAGTGCTTGTGTTTGTGCCCTTTAGGAGGGGGGGGCAGACACGGTGGG